>NC_089540.1:6942742-7598135 GCF_963924715.1 Thunnus thynnus
AACTTTTAGTTCCTGGCTGATGGATGGGGCGGCAAAACCAACTGTCGTACAATTTAACTGCAAGGTTGTATATTCTAAGGGTCACAGAGTGTTCTAGAACATTCCATGGCGGGCGTAGCTATGATTATAACTGTAAGTGCTCAGCTTTACTTGTGGTCTCTTAGTCTAACTCTAACCATTAGCCATTGCTGGCTGTGTTTTGTCTGTCTATTCATTTATTGTTCACATTAGCTGGTCACATCTAACCAATAGCACGGTGACACACCTTCTTTGTCAGCCTATGAGTTTGTGGCTGTCTTTATAAATATGTTTTCTCCTTCTGTGCCTTAGTGCCTTCATGTTGTCATCATACCTAACCCACCACCTCCCCGTAACTGCCCAGTCTTCACTGATTCATCAGTGCATCACTTCACTTCATAAACCTCATCACCCTTATCAGTGTCAGGGAAGTCATCAGCCACCACCACCAGTGTCTAGACTCCATAGGGGGATTTATCTTGCCGCAGCTCAGGACTGATGTCCCTCGATTACAAAATCTCCCTGTAAAGTCTAAGCGCCATAGACGTTTGACAAGACTTAAAAATCAATATCATCTGTATAATAAACAACTCTTTTTGCCTCATTCATTTGTCTTTCCTGATTGAACTATTGGCAGTAAAATGCCTCTACAAGGACAAACCATTCTCTCCATAAAGCTAGATTTTACTTTTGAGATCCACTTTTTCTACTGTAGCTGTATCTGGTGTTGCACGTAAAATACACCCTTGTACCAGATCTTATCCTGCTATTGCTAACTAGAATCTTTTTCCCTCCTCCACCATTGATACTCAAGTGGCAACAACACACACACACACACACACACACACACACACACACACACACGTAAAAATACTGCTGCCACTGAAGTGGAAATCCAGCCTCTAATTGTCTTATAGATCTTTTCTCTCCCTCCCTCTTTCATTCTCCTCTAACCATTTGAAATAGATGGTTGGTGCTTTTACTTCTGGCCTCAGGAGACCAAAGTAACAATTGCCACTGTGGTTCAAAACTGCTAAGACATGTCTGCTGCCTGACATCAAGGATTGGCTTCATTATGGCTGTGTTTGTCATTAAAGGAATATATGTGTTCATGATGGACAGTGGATTTTGTCTGATAATATAAATCAGCAGTGTTTGATTGAATTGGTGAGTATATATATATTATATATATACACACACACACACACACACACACACACACACACAGCTTGACTGTCTAAACCATAGCACAAGGTTGAATGAACCTTTTTAAGTTAATCATATTTTTAATGCAATAGCTTTCCAAAGTACTGAAAGTTTTCCCCAGAAGTGATAAATGTGATAAAAATGGATGTGATAAAAAAAAAAAAAAGTAGCATTTTTGCACCTAAGAACAGCAATATTACCTTGAACACTATAACCAGAATCTTCACTCAGAACTCTTAACTTCTCAATTAGAATTAGATTAGCAGCAAGTCAACATTTCATTTATGTGCATGAATGTACTTTACTACAGAGAAGATCAAGACATCTGTGTGATGGGATTTCCTGATATAAAAACATAATTTCATGTTCAATGCCAGCATTTTTAAAATTATTGTTCACATTAGGGGAAGAGCATAGTGTTTAGTGTTAATAAAGTAATCACAAGTGATAAAGGGATTTTTTTCTATATTTAACCAAGACTACAATCTTTTCTTAACCGAGTGCTTATCATGCTTTAGTTACAAACAAGTCAATATTACGTGGCAAGAGTAGGAAAACAAAACAAATACACTGTCAGTGAACACTCTACTGGTCTAACCAGCATTAACATTTTGTGACTTGTGTCAGCAGGAAGAAGGGAGAGAGACAGTGGCCACATGGACCAGCTTTTATAGGCTGGTAAACCCAGGTGAACCAGATTACACTGACGACCCTCCGCTCTCAGTCAATTGCCAGAAGGCAGCCTCTGAGACAATGGGAGGGGCGTCACACGTAGCGCTACTTTCCTTTCGAATTACATTTGCTGCATCAAATTTATAGTACATAAACAAAACAAAACAACAAAAACATCTGTGACAGCATACAAACTGTGGCTACTGTATGAAAGTCAGACATGCCCATATGAACATAATTCCTAGAAATACTGAGTTTAGGTTGATATACCTTGCCCATTACAGTGATTAAACTAATGAACTGTAGGAACTACATGAGGTCTTCCAATTTTCCAAGAATAAATAAAATCCAGTAACACCAATGGGATTCTGAGGAGTACAAAACTGAGACAGGAAGTTAGAGAGAGAGAGAGAGAAACAGATTATAACAAGGCAAGCCACAGTGGATAGAGGGGGAGGGGGAAAGGAGGAAGAGTGAGCCTCACATGGGTTACACATCCTTGGATCTCTGCCCCCCGTTCACTGAAGGCCTTTGATTCTCTCCTTTTGATCCTTGACTTTTAGAGTGGACAGAGTCTCATAAATACAGAAGAAGAAAACATCAGGCGTGAATGCATAACTTATGGCCTCGACCTCACCTCAATCATATTTACCTCCATCATTTTTTACCCCTCCTGCCAACATGCACTCTCACTCTCATTCCTCTCCTCGTCCTCCTCCTCCTCCTCCTTCTCCTCCTCCTCCTCGTCTCTTTTGCTCCGTCTTCCAGCTATCAGCCTGTGACGCAATCCTGTTGCCATGTCGTTGTCATTCAGCATGGCAGAATTAGCTCCCACTCTGCGACGTGTGTGTTTCCACGCAAGTCTGTGTGTATGTGTGTGTGTGTTAGTGTGTGTGTGTGTGTGTGAGAGAGAGTGCATCTGAGTGTGGTATGCACGCACACACTTTGCGTTTGAATACGTGATTTGTAGTCGCTGCTGATGTGTCTAATTTATTTGCATGCCTGTGTCAGGCTCGCTCACCATAAGTCTCTGTCAAGGTTGCCTGACATTGGTGCTCACCTCAGTCTTACAGAGCCGAGCCCGGCTGCTGAGTCAGGCTCTCTTCAGTGAAGAGACTTCAAAGTGGGTGGGGAGAGAGAAAGACATATAGAGAATGGGAAAGAATAGGCGGGGGGGTGGTGGGGGGCACATCAAAACAAGAGGGTGGACCTCGACTATCAGTCTATGTATGATTTCATCACCTTTTTTTTTGCCCTCAGCAAGGGAGACAGCCCTTCTATCCTCAGTCGCTAATGAATTACACCCTGCCTCACTCCAGGTAGCAGAGATCTAGACAATGACTTACTGTGTGTGGTGAAGGGAGGCAGGAGGGGAGGGAAGTGGAGAAGGAAAGACAGAGAGATAGAAAGGAGAGGATACAGTGGAAGTGAGCTAGCCGGAGTCTCATTACTCTCTCCTCCTGTGATCTCTCCCCATCAAGGATGCTGAGTAGGGCTTTGTTGAGTCAGAGAGAAAGAGAGGCAAGAGGGTAGAGTAAGGAAATGAATTTAAAAAAAAAAAATCAAAAACAGACAACAGCAGCAGCAGCAGTAGCAGCAGCAGCCCAGGATGCAATGAGCAACAGAGCCACAGTCAAACGAATAATTTACCACCTAGTCCTCATCTTTTCTCTTTTTTCTCTCTCTCTCTCTCTCTCTCTCTCTCTCTCTCTCTCTCTCTCACTCACACTCCTCCTTTTCTGGAGGAGAAATTGGAAGATAATCCATTGCCCTGGCTTTGAGGATTGGCTTTGAAGGATAAGACAGACAGGCCTGTGCCAGAATAGGAGAAGCTAAAATGTTTTGGGTGTTTGATGGCTAAGTAGGAGAAGCCTTCAAAAAGGTGCGACAAGGCAAAGCAGCTGCTTAGCTTTGCTGGAATTTGCAGTATACAGGCTTACATGTGCGCCACGAGCAAGTGAGCCACATTATGTCAAATCACGTTATGCTATATTTGGAAATAAAATAGATTTTCGTCATGAGGGCATATTCAGTATGGGCATGACCGGATGCACTAGTTTTGCGTGTCCTCAGCAGGTTTTCAAGGAACAACACTGTAAAGAGAGACAGACTCCACACTGTAGAGCCTTCAAAGCTTACAGTAGTTGGCAGGGGTTGACTCTACTTTCCCAGACAGTTCCAGAGCTTGCCTTTCACTTCAGTTTGTTAGCTGGCGCCGTGGCAGCCCACTGCTTGGCTCACTCGCAGCTTGCTGCCCATCCGGGCTACCTCGACTCCCTTTACAAATGGCTTTCCTGTCAGCACCTTTCGATTGAGGTCCCGGATGCCCTCGGCTCGTCTGACAAGAGGCCTTGTTCTTGCTTGTCACGTTGGGCGCCGTGTCAAGGTAGCGCCGTGTCAGTCTCCCCATCCGTGATGTGGAGGAGTGAGATGTGGAGGTTAGCGGTAGGAGTCTTCTAGTCCGAAAGGCAAAAGGAAAATGGTGGGATGATAACAAAGCAGTAGTGTTACAACCCTGCCACTAGGCATGAATACGCTTACTGTCAGTTTTCTTTTATGCCTTTTTCAGTCACCTCAGGAAGTTGCTATATATTCTGTAGATAAACAAGGTCAGCTGAATAGAGAAAAGGAAGAATAAACTGACAATGCAAGATCCTTTCTAATGACCTGTTTGAGGCATTTGCATGTTTTGAAGACTGATTGCTATTTAGTCATGCATGTCCTATTCTGTATTAAGCTTGATTGTGTTTAATATTACATCTGGATTATGGTTATGGTTGATTAAGAAAATGTCTAATTTAAGGAGCAGATAAGAAAACAGAGGGCAAAGAATGGCTCTAAGGACATTTTTTGATATTAAAAAAGTTGACTTTTATTCCACAAGGACACAAAAATTGGTTTTCTGTTTGTCAATATTCCAGGAATGTCATAAACTCCCTGTAACATTCAATATTTTCTCTCTCATCCTTTTGGTATCCTGTGGAGCATCCATATTGGCTGGTTGGTAAACATGAAAGTGCTGTGTACAGTTATCGACGTAATGTTTTATGATTTTGAGGTAATGTATTTATAACAGCTTTCAGACAACTACCACTCAATACCATTTGGAGTGTGCAAAGTGGCCTGTTGCAGCTTTAAAACTGCAAATATTTGTAGAGGAGGTCAACTAAACTCCCAAATACCTTCTAAGCTACTTTTCAAGAGCATGTCAGGTTGCAGAGTCATTTTGCCAGATCGGCTTTAGCCAATTTATGTCAACAGAAGTGCATGACAAAACCTGGAGGATGACGATGACTCTCTTTATATACACTGCAGTACAGGATTGTTCAGTCAGCACATCATGATAAAAGATTTAAAAAACAATGACTGCTAGATGGAGTTGCTGAATAATTTATTCAATGCATATGGACATTTATGGAATCACTTGGTTCGAATGTTATCACTCAACTGAATGGGCGTTATCAGTGGATATCAGCCTCATAGATATGGTAAAAAGTGACCTCCTACACCTGCTAGTAGGTTTAGAAGGCTGTTATCATCTATTCATATGGTTGATAACTGATCATCTATTGGAAAGCTGGATCAGTGCAGGGACAATCCCAATTTAGGTCTGCATCCATGTCACATGTCACTTCAGCAAAAACAAAAAAATATGGCTGTCATTCCTTTTATTCTCAGTGGAAAATGCATTACTTTAAGATAATTTATATAACAATAACATATGTCAAAATAAAATAAATTCCAGAAGGGTATATAGTTTCTGCAAATTAGTGAAGTAGTGGTGTTGGGATATTTTCCTGGACTTTAAAAACACTTACACACGATCTGTTGTGTTATCAGAATTTGAACTATTCGGTCCAATACATTTTTTGGTGAGCAGATTCCACTAGAATGTATGGGGGGCCATGGGTGCCTACATGTTATACATCTTTCCCTTTCATTTCCCTTTTATTAGAATTGCTTATAAACATGATTTTGAATTGATTAAATGTTTCAGAAGTCTGCTATAGTAGGTAGAAATAAGTAGGTAGAATAACAAAATAATATACTACTTTGTTAACGCTCAGCCCATGAAAGATGAAATATTTTATTTGGTTATTGGCTATTTTGCCCCTTTCTTCAAATGTGCAGGCCACAAATAAGATTTACCAATTCACTACTTTTGTACATATTGGGTTTTAAGGTCAGAAGAAAAAAAAATATGGGTGATTGACTGAAAGACTCACCAATTCAATCAAACAGTGCTGACTGAAAGTTGGGTGATTTTACAATTATTATCATATATACAGTACAACAAACATTGAGAAAGTGCAGCCAGTGTTAGCAAAACCCAAGTGTCACAAGGCTGGACAAAGGAGGGTAGACCACACATGAGTTGTAACTAACTAAGACATTAAACGAAAGATCAACCAAACAGAGTGGAAGCCAGGAGAGAGAGGGCTAGTGGCTGACTGCCACCACTTTATATAGAAGCCAGTGAGACAGTCCAGGTGAGCTGAATCTCCTTGATGAACCAACTCCGCCCACCAGGTTATTACAGAGAGAGAACAAGAGAGGGTCGTCACACAAGGGTTAATACATCCATGACCTGAAAGCATGAAAAACAACAAACAAGCATCTATCTGTACCGTTAATAAGCATAACAATCATTATGTAAGAAGATTTGACTGTGAAATGAACCACTCGGGTTCCTCAGGATTTGAAAAATGTATAACATTGTTGCTTTTACCTGTTAGGAATAAGGTGTTGAATCATGTGGCCTGGTGGGTATACAGTGTTCATGTTTCTCTTTATAGCCAAACACTACAGAAGGATCATTTACAGATTAGTCCCTCCTCTCTGGCTGATGGCGAGCTAAATGGCACATGGTTTGACAACTGGACTTTAGGTTTCAACTCTCTGTAATGAAACCTTTTTTCAGTTGTCAGTATATTAAACTGTGCAACTCTTTTACAGTCTTAGGACTCAGCAGTTCCTGTTTTGCACAGAAACAACCCTCTGGAATGAAACCTTTAATTTGTTTCTCTAATGAATGCACTTTGTGAACTGAGCCTTTGTATTTTATAGCCAAGGTCGCATTCCATTGCTATTTGCAAAATGTTCAGCTGAAACCAAATTTGCACTGTCCTCCCTTTAACATTTTTACTTTAACTGCACTTTCCTGCATCCATTCACATACAATTATAATTCTCCTTGGAGATGTAGGGTGTGATTTTTATGATCAGATTGCTTACTGGATTTGTGCCTCTGCATTTATTTAGCTCTATCTCTTCTGATTATGTGAGAAGGTGAAACTGGCATTCACTGCTTAAGATTATGAAAATAAATTCATATAGAGCTTTGGTAGGTTTATAAAAAGTACATATGTAAATAAGTGTGTCCTGTTGTGACTGTTTAACACTTTCATTTGGAAAGCTTCAGAGGCAGCAGGATCAGGTGGTAAAGTGCCACCCTAATTTCAAGTTATTAGTCATCCGCCCAACCTGCTTGCTTCCATGATGAAAACAACAAAAACACAACCTCAAAACAGCGTTCAAAACAACATTTTTTGAACCAAACTGACTGTTGCCCCGGTTGCAAAATGTTCAAACAGTGTCTTCTCCCCTCCATTTAAACCCATATGGGATTAAAGTAAAGGGGATTCTCTCCTCTGACTATTCCTCTAATCTCCTTAACAATGTGTTTCTCGCTCTTTCTCTGCAGCTTCTGAAATTCCACCAAGCTTGATGATTCAACCTCCCAACTGTACCCTCTGTGCCTCTCCCCCCTGTATTGCCCTCCTCTCTTTCTCCCTTTCCTGTATTATCCTTTTTTGGAACAATAATGCCCATGAACTGCATGCCTCTGCCCCTACCCTCATCTTTCTGAAAAAGACGAAGGTGACTCACGCCAATGACTTTACTTTAAAGTGGTGTAAAGATGGAATTAAAGATGATTGAGGAGGAAATGTCTGATGTATTTTAGACTTACATTTGTATTTCATGGTGGCTTAAATGGTGATACATTCTGCATAGGTCAATACAATGATGAACACACAAGTATGCATTACATACAATGCAAAGATGGACTTTACAAATGGCATATATACATTTCGTAGTTTGCTATTTGTAGATGTTTTCACTGCAGCTCTGGTCTGGAATGCAATGAATTTCAAATACATGCAAATGCAGAAAAACAGGCCATATATTGCCCTACAGATCTACACATACTTGATCTACTTAGGAGAAGTTTAAGAAGCGTTTTCGATGAAAAAAACATGATGAAGTGTGCCTCATTCAAAGACATCATACTTTTAAAACAAACCTAAACCAAAATTGCAAATGTGTTCTAATTTTATGAAAAGCACACAGATCCTAACTTTCATTTGCTAATCATGTTATCACTTAACTGCACTGTATCATTGGACAGATATAATAGAATTGTTGAATCTTATATTACCTTGTTCTATTTACAGAGTATTCATCTAACCCCTTGGACGAACCGCACTTAATAATTGCATCTGTTTCAAGGAGAAAACTCAGCGGTTGGCCTATTGTTTATTTTCCTTTGTTGCGTCCACCTTGAATATCAACTTGCTATTCTCCATTATGCTCTCCATCGCAAACAGCAGTATCAAGGACATACGCACTATATGCCAATGAGACACCATAATAGAACTGTATATACTGGGCTGCCTGCCATCCCAGCTTTCGGCATTGAATGACTGAGTCAACACCAGAGTGTTTTCTTTTGTAACCAGCTCATTTGGGTCTGTTGCTGTTGGCATGTTCTTCCTGTTAGATGATGACAGAGGTCTCTAGAATGCAGATACCTACTTTATACCATGTTTGAAGTACTTTATTTTAGACTTAAAAGTGTAAGCACGTAACCTGCAAGGCAACCACTCACATGGAAGCTTAGGTTCAACAACTGCATTGTGAAACACTGTGTGTTGTATTTCAATGGTGTTAACCTGTCATCTACCTAATGGAAATAGATGCTTTTATTTCTATAAATGTATCAATCCACACCAGCTCTGAGAGATGTAAGTGTGTTTTGGGTTAATACTCAACATTTCATCATCATTCTCAAGTATAATCCTATTTGGTAGCCATTGAGTTTGCACAAATGTTCTTCTTTCTATGTGTTGTGGACTTGATCTATTATGGTAAATAAACTAATAAATGAATAAAAATAATCACTCAATCAAGTAACATACCTGTTTTCATGTTTCATATTGACAAAATAGACCTTCCAAAAATCACCCATATGACTGATTTCTACAAGCATTGTCTGATCTCGACAACTCAAACTTTTTGGTTAAGGTTAGGCAAAGAGTTTGGCCGTGGTTAAAGGAATGTCTTGCTAAGACAGGTGAAAAGAGAATTGCAATAATCATGATGGGAGAAAATTAACACATGTCTAATCATCTCCATCTCAGCTATGGAGACATTGAGCATTGAGTTTTGCAATGTTTCTAAGCTAGTAGAAACAGGGGAAAACCAAACAATTTACATGCTGGTCAAGATTGAAAGCCTGGCCCATAGAAATGGCAAGATTACAAAGGGTAGCTTTAACAGAAGAAGATAAAGAGCAAAGACTTTCCATTACCTCTGGGACAACGTCATCGGGGGCAGAAATGAGAACTTCTGTTTTATCAGTATTTAGCAATAGAAAATTATCTGCTGTCCAATCTTTTATAGAGTTCAGGCGGTTCAGTAGAACAGACAGTTTTGAGACATTTTGAGGCTGAAACAAAATGTATGATTGAAGACCATCCTCATAACAATGGAAGGAGATACCTTTAAAATTACTTATTATCTGCCCAAATGGAAGCAAGTACAATGCAAACAGTAACAGGCCGAGGACAAAACCTTGGGGAACACCACAGAACAAAGACTCAGTTGATGAGGTACAATTATGAACTATAACCGAGAAGGTTCTGTCTGACAGGTATAAGGAGAACCAATCCGAAGCTGATCCAGAGATATCCACCCACTGCCTGAGTCTCTCAATCAAGATACAGTGGTCCACAGTCTCAAAAGCAACATTGAGATCTAATAGGTTTGGTTGGAATAAGGTGGGATATGAACAGATGTCAATGAGTTATTGATTATAGAGAGCACATATGGACCAATCAAAAACATACTTTGTGCACTCACAAAGATGTGTGCACAATGTCAATGGGACTAGAGGTGGTTTTCATAGTACTAGCTGGATTTTTAAGCTCTTAAGTGAGATTGGAGAAAAACTTGTATGTCATTTATCTTACCAACAAAGAGGGAGAGAAAGTTGTTGCACTCATCTGCTGAAGAAATTTGAACAGCAGGTGATGTAGGAGAGACAATGCTACTGATGGTGTCAAACAGGATTTTGGGATTACTTTGACTATTTGATATAAGGTTAGGAAAGTGTAGCTCTGGCATCCTTAACCATGTTGTTCAAATCCATTAAATCTTCTTTTAAATACTGATAGTGAGCTTGTAAATGTGTGGAACAAAAACTCTATCCCACGACAGGCTCATTTAAAAGAGCGAATACTGTCATTCGTCCAGGGAGAGGAATTAAGCAAAAGAGCCGGTGTAGTCTTTGTAGGAGCAACTTTATCCAGGACTAAAAGACAGTGCTCATTAAAAGATTGTAGTTGAGAATCAACATCACTATTAACAGCCTGTTATAAAAGGCAGCAGAAAACTTTGCCACAGAGGTAAAGGATGTGAGAGTTAATTTGATGACAAGGTAAAATATCCAACTTAAAAGACAAGTCAAATAAAACACAATTATGATCTGAAATGAAAAGATCCTCAGAGTCAACATTTAAACCAAGAGTAAAAACAAGGTCCAGAGTATGCCCTCTAATGTGTGTAGAGGCTGTTACATGTTGAGTGAGATTAAAAGACTCAGTGATATTAAAGGCTAGAAGCAAATTTATCAGAAGCGTTTTCAATATGAATGTTAAAATCACCAAGACGCACAAATTTAGATAGCTTGGGAATTGAGAATTCATTTAAAAAGGAGCTACTTGGTCCGGGTGGACTGTAAATTAAAATACCATAAAGGGGCTCAGTATGACCAACTTTAATCATTTGTAATTCAAATGAAGAGAAAGACCCAGTGCTTACCAACTGACATGAAAAACGGCTTCTGAACACGGCAGGAAGTCTGCCACTGCGGCCTGAAATTCTAGGCAAGCTGATAAAAGTGTAATCCTTCGGGCATAGCTCAATGAGGGGAGTATTTTTTCAACAAACAAAAAAAGTCTATCTTAGACTGGATGATGTCATTTAGCACAAGCGTTATGTTAGTTAAGGAGTGAGCATTCACCAGCGCCATTCTGAGAGGAACAGAAGGATAATGTCCAGATGTGGAAACAAGTGTAACTGGAATTAAATTATTTTGGTTTCTACAATTATTCAGAATATTCCATGGGGAAGATGGTGTGTTAGATCTGTCAGGACTACCATACACGTAGGGGGAGCTTGAGGGGGTTACTGAGTGAATACAGGAAGGTACAGTTAGATGGACTACTGCAAGTCAGGATGTAAAAGCTTTACAGGCGTGCCAGGTCAGTTCAAGTGCATGGGAAAGCTCTCCTCTTTGAGATGCTCTGACTGTTGATTTTTGATGTTGTTGATGCCAATGTGAACAATGACTGCAGAGGCAGAGTTATGCTGTTCAATCAGCTTCAGGGCGGTGGGTGTAATGTCCTTTACGCAGGCACCTGGATAGCAGAAAGTCTGGCCACTGTGCATTGCCACATGCTAGACCATCGAGGTGCCAACAACAAGAGAGTGGGCGTCACGCATGAGTGTGCATGCCAACTGGGGGCTTGGCCAGGATGGAGCCCAACGCCAAGACCTCCATCGCTGGACATCGGCTGCTCCTGGAGGCGCAGGTGATTGAGAGGGACCGGGCTGGGGATAGTGACGCTTGGTCTGCTGAGAGCTGTGGCCAATTGGAGGCAGAGGGGACAGTGGAAGGTGGGAGCATCCCTCTAGTGGAGTAAACTCCTGCAGACTCAAGATATTAAACTTGTTGGCCAGCAGGAGGTCCAGAGATGGAAGAGGAGGAGACAGGCGCTTTGCAACATGTTTACTGTTGCAGGCGATAGACCAGTGCTCTGGTTTACGTGGAGTTAAGCTCACCAGGGCCTTCACTCTACCCCCGCCGATGAGAGACCGTGCCTCCGCTGGAACCTGACAGAGAGTGGAGGTGGCCGTTGTTTTGGGCTTTGTTCCGAGGAGCAACAACGGATCCTTAGGTTGGGCTGAAACAGCCCCAGGCTCTGGCGGTCCTGCAGTGATGGAGCCAGTCCACGGAAGAGTAGGATCGTTGTCCATGGTCATGTTCTGGTTATAGCAACCAGAGTAGCCCAGGACTGTAAGATGTTTTGCCTGGGCCGTGGCGACAGTGTAAAACTCCAGGATTCGCTTGTCTTTCTCTCTGAGCTTCTTCAGCTTTGACAGGGTAAGATGACAAGATCCATGCTCAACCATCACACTTGCTTATAGGGTCTGGTGGTGGGCACAGCAAAGGCCAAAAGACTGGGCCTGCTGTGATGAATCAGTCTCTGGTGTAGGTTAATAGCCGTGGTTTCCTCCCGGTTGGTGGTGACAGACAGCTGAAATTCTCCCACGCTGTTCACAGATGTATGGTTTCGCTTAGGCAGATGGCGCTCCACAGTCAGCCACCCCCAGCCAGGACAGTAGCGCTTGTCATTCAGGAGGTATGCTAATCTCCCAAAACATGTCGGATGACTAAAAAGTGTATCATAAAAAAAATGGCCAAAAACTGGATGAAAAGTCCATTTTTAACAGCGCTTGTATACACAGATGCTGACACTTATGCGAAAGATTCCCAAAGCAGTATGGGGCTTACTCATCTGAGTGAGGTCAAAAGAAGTCCCTTGTCAGGAAAATGTTAACATATGTTATTTTAAGCATTTGAACAAACAACTGATGCAACATTTATTCAGTTGATGACTTGAATGTGTGTCTTTTGAACAGATAAATAGTTTTGGTGGTATTTCTGATATTAGTCAGCGTGGTGAAGACAGTTTGTCCGCCTGCTGTCCTTTTAGCACCTCAGGAGCTGTGCTACTAAAAGAACAGCTTGTTTTTTAGGACAGAGCTTGCCATAAAGGTGATTTGAGTTTGTGCAGATTGGACTGATGGACGCTCCCACAATGCTAATGAACCACTGACTTGTCGCTTCTGGTGTGAATTTGCAGTTAGTCTATATAACCTTGTTGAATGGCCCTGTCTGTGATCATAGAACTAGAGTTACAATGGGCTACCATCTCATTTGATGGTGTTCACTACTCACTGCTTTAATCAAGAATCAAAGTCTTTGTTACCATCTTAGAAGAATTAAAACACAGACAGCAGATTCATATACCAGCTGTCCACACCTTAGAAAGGCTCCCAAGACTTTCTTATCTTTTTATTCCCGCTTTCATAAGAAAAAAAAAAAACTCTCTGATGTCCTATGATTATAGTAATAGCCACATTTCACCAGAAGATTATGTAAATCAAATAGCTGGACTAAGTCCCAGTCTGCCATTTTAATGTAGATGATTTTGTGGTTAAACTGTGAGCCAATAAAACAATGTCTTCCACACGCACCAGTCCAAGTTTAACAGACTAACAGTTTGTTTTTGTTAATTAATACAACAACATTTTCGCCACAGTTTCTCAGTCATTTTAATGGGAAAATGTTTTCTCTGGAGACACTTTTTTAAAACCTTTTCCAATAAAAATGACTGAAGTTTGTTGCAAAAACAAAAAAAAACTAATATGCATATAATTAAAGATGACAATCATAAAAGGCATCTGCAATTAGGACAGCCATGAATAAAACAACTATAGACTCCTTTGTACACAAGGAATGTTCTGTCTTTTATTATTCTGTTTATAGAGGCAATGATTGATGTCTGAGACAAGTCAGCTGTTCATACAAGGCTTTTATTTCCAAAGAGTAGAAGTACAGTATAGCATGATCATGATTGATTAAAGCATGATCATGACAGATTATTTTATAGGCACAACAGCCATCTGGCAAAATATAGCTAATGCATTTATCATTATAAGACACTGGTAATTATGGTTGGTATTGCAGTGTTAAGAGGCTTTGCATATGTCAAGCGTCTTGTTTTACAACAACATGTTTCAAACTAATTTCAGCTGGTTGATTACTGAAGACGATGCTTTTGATTTTTGAGTCCCATCATATTTGCCTCTGAAGTACCTATTTCTAGCAGGGAATATTGATTGTTTACAAAAACACATGGTTGCAAGAAGCAGCACCTCTCGAATCCTTAATTAGACATAGAAACCTGGATACTCGAGGAATGTTTCAGCCCTTTGAAGTCAAACCACTCTGGGATGGAAAAAAAAAAATGAAATATTAAAAAAAAAAAAATGGAGTGCTTCTCAGAGGAATATAATACTTCAAGAGCACACATTCCTCTTGCTCACTCTATGTTCGGATAAGCCATGGGGGATGCGCTTAACAGTATATAATTACTTCAACCTGCAGCTGTGCAATACTGTCTGAAAGGTAAACTTGCCAGAAATTCCCTGTGAGAGGCCATCTTATTTTTGTTCTTTGAAAACAGGAGTTCTTTGATGGCGGGAACACCGTCATCTCCGCTGCAGGTAGCCTGTTTTAGAAACTTCCTATCAATCAAATGGAAATTCATGAAAGTTTATCTTGAGGCGAAGCCAATGGGAGTGTGTGTATCTGGTTAAGTACAAAATTAGTATGGAATAATTGGAGTTCTACTCCTATAGATGATAAAACTCTTACTAGAATATACTCTATATTAAGAATATCTACTTTGCTCTTGAATTCAACAGTGAAAATTTTGAGAAAATAAAAAACATACACTGCACAGTACACTGGTTATGGTGTCTAGCCCATCCTTGGATCCTGACTGTTTGAGTTTTGCTTGAGGAGTCCATTGCACCTTTGAATCTAGTGATGCAGCCTTAAAGCCAGATTCATTATCATTCTAGGTAGAAATTGTGGAGGAGAACTCTGTTGTCAGCATTCACCTCCTCCTCTGGGATCCTTGGGGGCTCAGTCCTTTGCCCTGTGATCGTGTTTCTAAACTTCTCCTATGCCAACAACACTCAGGCCTATTTTTCTCCTCCACCTTCTAACACCCAGGTTGAGGTGAACGTCTGTGCATGCCTTGGAGAGAGTTGGATGTCTGCTGACCACCTCATACTCAATCTCAACATGACTGAGCTGTTCTTTTTTCCAAGACATTTCTGACCTCCACAAGTCTCCTGCGTCACTGTTTACTAGAGCAGAACACTAGCAATAAAGACGTGACTCTGATGAACAGTAAGGTTTGTTAATGTATTGATTCTGACAGGGTCATGAGCAGAAGTGCCTGGAAATTGTTATATTTAGGTCGGCTGAGAAGTGGGGAGGCCACAGAGAGGCAGAGAGTGTGGATAGACTGTTGTGCTCACACAGAAGTGATTCTACAGCTGATTCAATTCAGTTCAATACAATTCAGTTTTATTTATATAGCGCCAAATCATAACAAAAGTCATCTCAGGGCACTTTTCACATAGAGCAGGTCTAGACAGTACTCTTTAAGTGCATCGCTCTGGATTCCGCTCTGGAATCTCATTTGGTCGTTGCCTTGGCAATGCACAACCATGACTTTGGGGGGCGGAGCCTCTGAAGGAGCACAAATGGAGGAGTGTATTTGTTTGGGTGTTTAGTTAAAAATATCAAAAATCTTTCTCCAGAATGACTGATTCTACCTTTAAATTGACATTAGTGGTTATGATTAGAGATTGTTGAACTCACAGTTTGGGCTGGATTTCTGTCTTTTTTTGAACAACAAAGTGGGGCTGGAACTTTTTTTTTTTTAGTAAGCTGTCACAGTGTCAGAAAATAATGGAAATTGCCCATCAATTTTTCATATCCTCGTGACTAGTTGTTTTGACCAACTCACAGTTCAACAACCAAAGATATCCATTTACAACCCTGGGTTGCTAATACCTGCACTGCAGTACACCATTCCAGGTTTCTTCCTGGTGAAACTAATTTTTCAAGCATTATCTCCCATATTAACCAACTTGTAACCTCTTCCTTTCTCACCCGCCCACTCCTTCCTGCCCCTCTAGTCATTACAGAAAATTGTAGCTACAGTCTCATCTTCAACATCCCCAAATTACTCTTTACACTCCCCATGGCAGCCCAAGTCTGATTGTATCAAATTCAGAAGTCTAAATCTGCACCGGCATACCACACAAGGTATACACACCCCCACAGTCCCGTTTAGCCCATCAGTGCATCCTCTGCCACTCCTGAACACTTAGCACACCCTCTCTCTGTGCTGACCTGTTCATCGAACTAATCAGTCCTCGCCCGCTGTCTCTTCAGGCTTTCCAGCAGTGGACTGACCCTCAAGACTTCAGTCAGCAGAGTCACTTACTTTTCAAGAAGGTCTTTCCATCAACTTCTCCTCGCCAAATCGCTTCCCCTCTCTCCTCTCCACACTCTAATTGCTCTCAAAAATGTCTTCTCTCTCCCTCCTTAGCTCGTTAAAGTTCATTTCCTACCACTTCTCACCTAAATAGTTATTCTGTGGTTGCAGGAATATTGTCAGGGTAGTATGGCCGTGAGCCTTGCGCTCTCTTATTAATGTGCTTGTAATTTAGGTGAAACGGGAAATAATGTTAATTGCACTGTTGAATTCATTAAAAGTCATTCTTTTAGTTTGTTTGTTTATATGATGATTTGTTGTTAGTAGCGAGAGCTGTTTACAAGAGCTATGAATGTTTAACATGGATTTTAAAGCTTCATAATTGTTTGTGATAATTAGATTAGCATGTATGTTGTTTTTTTTAAATAAAAAACACAATTCTAGATTTTCTTTCAAATATGTGCAACCTAAAGCTGCCTTTACTCATCCCTTAACTTGGTGGAATGATTACTGTACTTAATTGTTGTCTCTAATGAAAAAATAAGTATTTTGAACCTGCCAAGGTATTCTGGAATTGACTTCCACTCCTATTCCAAAGTACAAAGTATGTGCTGATAAATTTTGCTGAGAAATCCTCTCATTTTCTATGACTGTGCAGTCTTGATCACAGTTGCTGCAATATACCCTGAACCATTTAGCTGATGCCAAGGGTTGGTGCAAAGTTCCAAATCAATATCAAGCAATAATGTAAAAAGAACAAACCCAACATTAATTTACATTTCTGTGTCCTGGCAGGTCTTGGCAGTCTCTTTCTTGCAGCTTAAAGTTTAAAATGAAATGTGTGAAGTTGCATTAATTTTCAAGGCGGTTGCATCATTATGCCTTCAAAGAAAATCTGAAGGTGTGAACAAGTTACTTCAGGGTTCACTCTTGCAAACCAGGTATATTGAAAATTGGAAATGGTTGTATTCATCATATAGTCATATTTGTATAACAGAAGTGGGTGGTGTGATGTGAAAAAAGAAGATGTGAATTTGCTGAGCAGAGAATATAAATGATTTGTAATCACAGCCTTTTATGTGATATGTGATATAAAATAATAATAGATGAAAATATAATTACATGGCCACAACATCTGCAGGTAATTGTTGATTGGCTAAAATGTTGAGCTCAATGCTCCTATGAATATTTAATAATTAGCAAAGCTCACAAAATAATGGGTCTGTGGGATGAAGCACATGGCAACCATGAGAAACAGTGACAGTGATAGTCAAGTCATTGAAGACTTGCTTGGTTTCTTTTTACAAAACATTATCCATCAGATTTAGATTAAATTTAGTTTGTTTAATACAGGGCCACATTAATCTCTTATTGGGCCCTGTGTCAAACATGAGCTGTGGGCCCATTTCATTCACGCTGCTCATATTAGTTAGTAATTAGTAATGTTTTTGGTTATTTGATTAACCAATTATTTATTAAGAAATATGCATGTACGCAAAATATAAACTGTAATAATTTTAGGTCATATTGTGCTTTAATGGTGCATTAAGTATTACCAAACAAATTTAGATTTGATGAAATTACTAAAAAGTAATTGAAGTGAAACTGGAGCCTTCAAGTTCCTTAGGGTGTAGGACCCTGGGCCAGTTGCTGGCTACTTTAATATATTTTTCCAGTAGAAAAAAACATAGATGATGTATTTTCTGTAGGTTCTGTGTAGTTTTCACAATATTCTTTCTTATTCTTTTTTCAGTTGCTTCTTTCAGAGTCTTCTTTATGTGAATAATCAGTTACCATGCATAAAACAAAATTACCAAAACAGGTTCTCTAAGGCCCCATTAATGTAAGAGAAAACAGAGACATATTATGTAAAGCCATCATTGTCTGCAGTAGAGTGAACATGTATAACCAAACGCTTGTCCACAACAAAGTACTTTTAATGAGAGAAGGGAAGTCGCAATGTGTCCAAGCTGTACTCCCACAACAGCCTCTCTGTTTATATGAAAGTATTACATAAGTCGGGCATGTGGTGGCCATGCATAACAAAGGTTTGGACCAGTGTGAAAATGGCAAAAATTCAAGAGTTTGATGGTGTTTTGATGCTGCTGCAGAATATTTATGTTTATATATTTTAACTCCTCTGAAGGACTCCTATTTATATTCCCTTATTATATATCTCTGAGAGGAGTAAAAACTTCATTACCACATTGTTCGGTCAGCATCATTAGTGCAAAGGCCAAACAGACATTAAAGAATACTTATTTGAATGGAAAAACCCATTTATTTTCCAAAATGTTATTAATTGGTTTCATATTTAGTGAGCAGGAAGGACTAGAGATTAATAGTCTACGGGAAAAAGCTTACAGGGACTAATTTGTTGGGCATTCAATCTTGTATAATTTACTGATCTGCAGGGCTTTTTGGGGACTTCAAGTTCGCAGCATCTCTCTGAAATAGTTAAGTTGAGTAAAGCAGAATATAATAGAGTAGAATAAAATAGAAAATATCCTCACAATAGAACAAAGGTTATGATATTTTGACCCTAGTCCTATAAGCACAGGTGGAGCCCTCTACTGGACTCTATGGGTAATACTCTCCTCCAATCAAACGCACGCAGTCGCACACTGAAATTTTCATGTATGTAGCCGGCCAATCAGGACATGCCCTTGTCTCACAAAGTTTAAAAGGCAACGTCTCACTGCAGCTCTCATCCAGAGACCACTTCAGTGGACAGTGTAGGAGCTGCAGCGTCCATTGGTAGAGGTCTCTGCCAGTGCTAATAGAACTAGAGTTACAATACCATAACCTTTGTTCTATCTCACACAGGCTCTGCCCTCTGCTGGATTCTATGGTTACAGTAGGCAGAGCCCAATGAATGTTCGCTCTGCCACGACATGTCATCAGACTGCCTCACTGAGCCCGACCGGCTATGGCTAGTCGCCGCGGCCCTCCTACTGCTTTATAATCACAGCCACTTAAGTGGAGCAATGGGGGGCCCAACCCAGTCCAGTTAACATACTTATGTTAACTGGGCTAGGTGTAACCACGGCCTAACCTCGCAGGGGTCACAATTCATACAACAGACACCCTGCACACCTCATTCCCTGAGTCACCTTGGATCATGGGAGAATGCAAGCATATATTGCCCAGGTGGGGATCAGGTGTACCATAGCTAACAGTCACATCATCCTTTTCACTAGTCTTGAGTCACTCCTGCAAGCACAGACCTTGAAAAGGAGCCCATCATGTCCAAGAGATAGAACCTTATGAACAGACAAGGCGTTGACCAAGACACTGCTGTGCATATGTCCTTGACACTCACCCCACTGAATACGGCTGTAGACACTGCTACACCACGTGTGGAATGCACTCAAACCACAGAGGGGGGCCCTTACTCGCCTGCCTGTAGGCTTGGGAGACACACTCACAAAGCCAACAAGTTAGGCACTTCTTGGATAGGGCTTTACCAGCCTCTCCTTCTCCATAGCACACGAACAGCTGTTCAGTGCAGCACAAGAGGTGCAGTTTTGCTTCCCTGGTGTCCCCATGGGGTGGAGGACAAAATGTCTCTAACTGAATAGTTCTCAACGTAAATGAACTCGTTATATTCTTGGGAACAAAGGAGGGGTTCCATCTGAGAGTAGCACCACTGAGGTCACCAAGAAGCAGCAAACTTAGCTGAAGTCAGCATAAGCAGCAAAGCTGTCTTGAACGACAATGCCTTCAGAGAGGAGCGCTCCAGAGGCTCATAGGAATCAGTCACTAGGGCCCCGAGCACTAACAGTAGTTTCCACTGGAGAGACAGTGCTGACACCGAGC
Source organism: Thunnus thynnus (assembly GCF_963924715.1). Lineage (NCBI taxonomy): Eukaryota > Metazoa > Chordata > Actinopteri > Scombriformes > Scombridae > Thunnus > Thunnus thynnus. The sequence goes on from NC_089540.1 coordinate 6,962,886, forward strand.
AGACATGAAGCATCCTCTCCCTGGTCATTGTGTGGGCATGAGGCGTTATTCCTCCATGAGGATATATCGCTGCCTCTCCCTTACCCAGGGAGACGAGCTGCGCTGGCTGGTCCAATAGATAATGGTACCAGCAAGCGCAGCGATAAATGGTTTCTGTTTTTGTGTTGCTATGTTGGGAGGGATGTGTTTCTTTCTCACAACATTGCGCCTAACATAGCGCTCATGAATGAGCTCAGCGCTGAGCTTTTCCAATTAGTACAGCCTGCAGCTGAATGGGGCTGCCCACCGTCTGCTTCCCTGACAAAGGGAAGACAGGCAGGGGCACCAGCTGAGTGAGTGCTTTCTGCATTACGCAGCCTCTGTGACCAGCTGGATGAAGCGGCCTGAGCTGCTATCATCCCAGTGTCATGGAGGGCTGGATAGGTGGGAGAGGGGATTGTGCTCTTTGGTGGAAATTTAATTTGTTTTTATTAAAACATTTATTTATTAAAACATTTTCAACATTTTCAACAGAACACAGCAAACATGAACATGAACATCGGTTGGAGGGGGCCATGAACTCCGCCAGCACATCCTGAGGGGGCTGTTGAACATAGCCCTCACCCATATGACGTACCCATCATTTCGGTGCTGCAGACTTTCCCCGTGCATAGGCCAGCTTCTGCGGGGGACTGTCGGTGCTTTTCGCCCCAGCATGGGCTACTCCGCGGCCGCAGGAGGGCCATTGCTGAGGGGTCTCCATCAAGGTGGTCTTGGAGGTGGCTGAAGCAGCAGGGCGCACTCTCCTCCTCACCATGGTGTTGCAGTGATGCACCTCATCTCCTCCCTGGCTAGAAAAAGGCTCGAGTGGCAGATGACAACTCAGCTGCGCTTTCTCCTCTTCCAGCCTCTTGAAGTGCTGAGTAACAGAAGAAATGAACCCGAAAAGCCCATCCGGAGCTATGCAAGCTCCCAGGAGGTCTTCCCTGTCCTTCCTCTGTAGGGTGGAGTCCCAGCCACATGTGATGTGAGCCCACGGTGGCAAGTGACATCACCTGCCCTGCGGCGGTAGCAACACCCAGACTGTGAAGGCCTCTTCCTGGGAGGTCACACTGGGACAGCCTGTCTCCGTGTCCGTGTGGCCCTGCACTCTCAGGAAGGAAATCGACTAGTGACTTCGTTTTCAGCGACTCCTTCCAGGATGCTTTGACACACTGCTGAATGTCTGGGAGAGGAGGTGAAACAAAGGCAAGTTTAGCTGGAAGAGCCGGTCAAAAAAGCCTTCAGGAAGCCTGCTGACCTGTGTGGGCGGGATAGGTGGGGGCAGTGAACACCCTACATGCTCCGTCATCATGGCCATAACTTTTGGGAAATCATGGAAAACTGAGGTTAGTGGGGGATTCCTAAAGGTCAGCAATGTTGCAGACACAGAGGAGAGGTTGTCGTCATCATCCATCTGCCTGACAAAGTGGGGAACTCATCTTCGCCACGGAGATCAATCTCGACCTCCAGTTCGCTCTCATTGCAGCAGAATGTGACACCAACACAGAGATGGAAAATGGTCCCACCGTTGCCGGCATTGAGTCAAAGAAAGTCCCTGGCAGTGCAAGCAGGGTGGTGGCTGCATCATGCCCCTCTCTGCATGGTCCTGTCTGAGGCACTCAAAGCAGAAGAGATGCCCAGCAGCGGCAGCAATGAGACTGGGGATTGATGGGCAGGAACAAGCTTGGAGCAGCAACTCCATCAGTGGAGAAGTACAATCAGTTAGTTGATTTCACCATCGCTGCAGTGAAAGGGATGACAGCTGCAGCGAGACGCTGCTTTTTATACTGTGTGAGACACACATAATCGGTAGGCACGTCCTGATTGGCTGGCTACATACATGCAAATTTCATTGCATGAGTGTGATTGGAGGAGAATGTTACTCATAGATTCCTGTAGAGGATGGAGCCTGTGTGAGATAGAACAGTATTCTATCTGCTTTATTGTTTGTTTTTACCACCCAGAAGGACAGTGTTAGACACACTGCGGTGCAGTGAGGAGTCAAAAGCTAATGTGAGCCATTGTGATTGTGGCGAAAAGAAAACAGAGAAAATATGGCATTTAGTTGGATCTTTGGGGGAGTGTTTGAAAAATACAACAGCTCAACAATATCTCAGCAGCAATAGAACCTCACAAAATGTGCTTGGGGGGTATCAAACGGATGAGGCTGCATTTAATTTTCTTTGAGGTGGCCCTGGCTATAAAGTGTGGCTCATGGTGATAAGCAGAGAAGAGCTGAAGCATATCATTTCAGTTATGTAAACCATTGGAGGGATACAGTGGGCATTCTCCTACACACTCTGTGTGTGCGTGTGTGTGCTCTGAGCAGGTGCAGTACATTAAAGTAATGTATGTGCTTCTGCTAAGCTATATCATTCATCTTCCAACTGAATAATATTTCCAACAAAAAATCTAAGAAAGAGTAGAAAGGTTGTTTGTTTATTTATAATTCTTTTTGGTCTCTTTTAAGAGTATCTTTGAATGAAATTGGATGAAACCATGCTTGAGAATTTTGTCCTGCTCAAGTCTTTTCACAGACAGTGAAACCACCATCATAACCATTTTTTCAAACCATAATGGGTAGGTCAGTGCACATTCAGCATGTTTGCACAGCTAGCGCTTACCACATAGAGTCTTCCGTTCTTCACCACTGCCTGACCTTGATACTGTATATTAACTAAGCCCTCCCAGAAGTCTGTTTTGTCAGTCACTAGTCATCCTCATCTCCATCCTTAATCTAGAGTAGCAGTTATTCCCCAAATCCCATCACAGCCTTCAATCAGAAGCCTCCAGCTCCCAACACTGAGTCAAAAGGAGACAAGATACTTTCTGACAATGGGAAAAAAAACACGGAGGGCGAGGCCAGGTGCAAGTTGAAAGCTGTCAGCCAGCCATCGAATACAGTTCACATCAAATGTGTGTCCATGTTTTAGCAGATCTCTGCCACAGTATCAGTGAAACAGTGTTAGCATAATGACAAAAAGGTACTTGCTTTCCTTCCACTTTGTTTATAGCATGGTGTGTTATTTATTTATTTATCATTAGGGTGACAGATTTGATATCTTTGTTGTCCCACTTACACACTTGCCCATTAAATGTCATGAGCCCTGTGTAAAGTCTCTACAATTAAGGCATCCTCACATGTGTCAGGAGTGGAAAATAGCACACTATATTTGGACAATGATAATAATAACAGCATGTTTAATTGTGTAACCTTAAATGCATAATGATGTGTTATTAATTTTCAGAGCAATTTTACTAACTTATGAACCATATCGTGAGTGCAGAAGCGTAAAAACAGGTCAGCAAAAGCGGATGTACCGGGGCATAAATATTAATCACAAGTTGCATTTTAATAAGGTGCTACGTGTTGCTGTTATTTATTTATTTCACTTGAGTGTGTGCACATATGTGTATGTTTGTGTATGTGTGTAATACACTGAAAGAAGACATAAAATACTTTAGCAGGGGTTAAATACAAAAAACGAGTCAACAGTTATTCTAGTGGCTCTTTGAGGATGATGTCAGCGTTCTAAAATGCTCACAGTGACAATGCTAACATGCTGATGTTAAGTAGGTGTAATGTTAACCATTTTCGCCATCTTATTTTAGAGTGTTAGCATGATCATATTGGCTGATTACTGAACACAAAGTACCCACTAGCTGAGGCTAATGTAAATGTGTTTAGTTTTGCTGGTAATCAGTCACAAACCGAAGTAATGGACACATTAATATTTTGATCTAATGGTGGAGATTAGATTAGATGTTAAGGAATCACCAAGTGATTACAATCCATCTTAAGGGTAGGAGGAGACACATATTTATGAAATTTCATGAACAAGGAAAATCACCAAAGTGATTACAATTCATCCTCTGGGCACTATGGTTATTTGTATCAAATTTCATTTCAGTTTCATTTCACTAAACACCAAAAATATCAATATGCAAGAGGAAAAGTCTGGGGACTATGAATGTCAGAAACTTTTGATTTCATGGTAATTCATTTAAAAGTTGTTCAGATATTTCAGTCTGGACCAAAGTGGTGCACCAGACAAACATCCCCATCCCTAGTGCCACACCATTAGCATAAAAAAAATACTTTAATTAAGTGGACATTTCTGGACACCACCTTGTCATCAATAAAGAAATATGGTATCCTGAGTGCTGAACAAAGTCTAAAATGCATGCAGTCGTTTTCCTCCAAACTGATAAAGGTCAAGATTTCGATTCTCTCTAACAGCCATTAGGTAATTCAACACCGACATTCTGTAAAGTGCATCATCCTGTGATGTAGACTGCAGTGAAAGTCGGTCCCAAGTCAACAGCATTAGAAATTATGTTGCATGATGGATTAAAATGGTGGCGGCTCACACAAAGTCTCTTCTGCGGACGATCATATCTGGCCTTGCCTCTTGTGGAATGGTGCCAGTATCTCTCCCTCCATGGTGGATTTTTAAGCAAGATGGATTTAAATGTATTTTATTCTTCTGAAGGTTCCAGGAGGCTGAAGCACATGCACACACTCTCGGTTACACACACATACACACATACACGCACGCTCCTTTTTTACAGGGGGAGTATTTGAGGTTCTGAGTTGATGAACAACTCGAAGCAAAGGACTAACTGTATTTAATTGGTTTGTGAGACTTCCCAAGCTTAAACCTGGAGATTAATTAAAAAGGAAAGAATGTGATGTGAAAGCACAAGGAGAAAAAAAAAACAGCTTCTCTAAATTTTGGCATCCTTAATCCCAGTATACCAACCATTATATTTTCTTATGCACCCATTGTGACATCTTAGTGCCAAAGCAGGTCATTTTCTCATTGTCTTCTACCTTTTAACTCACTTTCCCACAAAACTTTTAACTTCAAGGAGATAGCTTATGCAATATTCATCTTGCTTGTTAGCGTATTCCTCAGTTGTACCTTGCATTTTATTCATACAGTAACCACTACAAATTATCAATAAATACAATACATCTAAAACATGAGCACTGTAAATGAGTGTGTTATGTAAGCTGGGGTGACCAGGTGAGGTGAGCGACTGGTGTGTGTGTGTGTTTTTTTCTGTTATGTTTCTACTCTTGGATTTAGAGTGAGTTCATGTACAAGTTGTCACTTCAGCAGCATCTCAGGCAGAAGTGCAAATTCCAATGGAAATATCTCTGTCTCACAACAACACAGTGTGCACCATATTGTATCTTGATAGAAAATGATAGGATTGGGACACATCACTGCCAACCTGATGGGGAAAGATGTAAAAGCCTTTGAAAAGTCAGAGATTTGTTGACAATAAGAAAAATACGGATTAACACCAGCTTGCCAGTCTGTAAAATAAATTGTTGCATGCAGTGTAAATAAACATATTTTCCACTGAGACTGAGACATCCCTTCATTCGTCTCTGCTGATAATAAAAAAAATTTAAAGGTTGGCACATTCAGCATCATATGAGACCAAATGAAAGGTAAAACATGTTTAAATCTGCATTGTTTTGTATTTTTCTCAGTCCCACCCATCCATTTAGATCCATTTCTGTTTATCATGCCAATCTGCTGGGCAACCCACCAAACTAGTGAGCAACACTGCTGGCACAGCACATGACATTTCATCACTGGTTTAGTGAAGCAGCAGCACCAAGCTCTCCGCTTACAGGGCAAATTTCTAAATTGACCTCATGTTTATCTTGAAAATGCCTAGTGCACCTTTCCTCGCCTCTGATAGTGTCCCATTAACTCAGAGTCATCACTCTTATCTTTTTTATTCTGTACGTCTCCGTAGGCATTAACATGTAATTTCAAGTTTTACTATGCATGACATAAAGATGTCACATATACTCAATGAAATTAATTACTCAATCAAAACCTAATGATGGAATCTCATTAATTTCTGAAAAGCAAAATTCAGACTGATTAATTGAGTGATAGGGCACTCAAAACAGCATCTTTTAAAGGCTGAATGGTGCTCTTTTTTTATTTCTTCGCTTTTTAAACATTTTTCTTCTTTTTGCTGTGGACAAGCATTGAATTATCTTTGTCCTGCTCCGTTTAGCATTCATGTCATGCAGTTATCTCCCCCCAAAAAGACTCAAGCTATACATTTTAAGCCCCAACCCACAATTTCAAAAAAATGTTGGTTGAAATAATTAGAGAGCTGAGACTTCGACGCACAAGTTCAGCTTATTTATTCCTTTCTTGTGTGTTTTATTCTTGAAATCATTCTAATATTTTTTAATTTCATGACACAGTTTCTCCTATTTTCTCTTTACATCCCCCTTTCTAAAAAAGCTCTTTGTCATTTCTCCACTCTCATTCATTTATTGGTTTACTTTAACCACCAGCACCAAACAGATGGGGCGACTGTGACAGCGACACACTGCTCGGGCAGCTGTGCGAGTGTGTAGACAAGAGGTAATGAATAATCAGCCACCAGCCTCCAACTGCTTCATATTAATAGCTAGGTGTTCTAATTACATTTTCACAACTTGTTGGGTCTATATGACTCAAATGTGAGAGTAGTGTATAATGACAGAATCACAGTTACTTCAGTTTTGATGCCAAAAGATTGAAACGTATTAAAAGAGCAGCTCTTTTAGTTCTCAGCTTGATTTAATGACTTCAACATTAAAACTAATAAACATTAGAAATAAATAACTAAGACTAACAATAAGAAAATTAGATCATGCTGTAGCCAAACAGAGCCAAACTATCTTCGCTCTGTAATTTTGTTTTCACCAGAGGCACAAAAATACAAAATTAATTACTTGGACTAATATCTAAGTTATGATTGCGACACAATGAACCTTAAGGTCGCTACTGAGCATACATTGTTTTTGACATAATTGTACTTGTATCCACTTGGCGCTGTACCCAAGGCACAACAATTGCAGTTTTAAAAAACCAACCTTGATGTATTATGTCTCTGGAAAGTTATATTGCTTTCTCCCACTTGTGCTGTAGCTCTGGTCCACAAAAAATAAATAAATAAATCAAAAAAAAAAAAAAACTACATCCTGCTTATTGTTCACATTCCTACCCAGTGAGGCACTGAAAAGCCCAACAATTCTGGGCCCTAGTGTTTGGTGATGCAGCCATGTGTCAGAGCGATTTATTTTATTCAAGTACGGCTTATTTTAGTTTCCCATAAAGAAAACAACTCAATAAGGATTAACAAACTACAGTACCTGGGTTTCTTGGGGGGCTATTTGTCTTTCTAGACAAGATATTTCATTATGTACGACAAAATCATGACCATACTGTGCATGGTGATATATACTCGGCTCATTTGTTTTACTACACTTGGCTAGAAATGCTTAAAAATGACTTTATATTATGTGTAGTACCATTGACATTTTACAGAAATCTGTAAACAATTAGGTTATTTCCATTAAGGCAAGAATATTTCATCACTAACAATAAATTATGTGTTAAAACTCAACAGAAAAATCCACCCTAAAACACAAATTTATGGCACCATTGTAAGGACTTTGGACTATAAAGTTGATACCAACAAACTAACAGATGTCTCCCTATGCTGGAAGTCAAAGCATTAAAACCTCAGCTGATGATGTCATCAGGGGGATACTTCCTGGAGACGGTCCATTGAGAGTGAATGATTGACCCGCTCCGGCTGCTCACAGAATCAGTTTTATGTGACTGTTGCGCTTCCAGCTGTGTATCAGAATATGTGCCCATACACCAGTAAAATCACCATGTCTGCTGTCAGAGTCTTGGAAGTTGTTCCATTATTCACTGTGAAGCAGCTCCGGGGTTTGTCTCTGGATGACATCATCACTACAGTCTGTTACTCTGCTGTTCAGCTTGAGGAGACTTGTTCAAATACACAAATCACAACTGAGCTGTATGATATTACAGTAATAACACAAATTCTATTTTTGGATAATTTTGACCCTCTAAGAGTGAAATTTAAGCTGGATTAGTAAAAACTGAGCCCAGTGAATTGACACCACTATAACATGATATCTGCATATAAAAGTTACCTCTCGCTGCAAAGTTTCCTACACCGCTTAGGTTTGCACTCTTGAATGAATGAAAACCAAGAGCATTGGAGCTGTGAAAGATGCTGCAAGGGTATATGAAGGTGCTCTTGAGACAGAAGCAAGCCTCAGTGATGCCTATGTCTGTGACAAGAGGGGAGAGAGAGGAGGAAGCGGGGGGGAGATGAAGGGGTGAAGTGTAGCGAGATGGCAGGCAGGCTTGAAAACACCATGCATATGGATGTTACAGTACAACCAGATGGGACGGAGGCAGTGACATTGTCAAGGTAGCGAACACCTGTGCACTGGGCTCTCCAGGCCCCGCTAGTTTGTGATCAAAGTGCCTTGTCTGCATTTTTGATGAACATGTGCATCACGCTTTGACAGCACCAAGGTGTATGACATAGCGTGACAAGTGCACTCAAGAACAAGGCACGAGGGGATTTCTTGAACTGTGAACCGTGGTGGAGTTATACAGCGGAGAGAATGTAAACATGTAGTCGATGGACACCGTTTACTGCCTCTGCATTGTGTAAACAGGCCAATTTGCCAAGATGTTGTACTTGGGAGAGAGTTAAAGAAATAATGTTGAAGAAATAAATAGTAAAATCATGGTGAATTACAAACTGTCTCCTAAGCAACAGCAGAAAGGCGAGAAAGCTTGGCCCACCTAAATCTATCACCTCTCTCACAAAGCATGAGTTTGTTCTGTACTATTTACTGACTCCCCATTTTATAATTTCTGACAATTGAAGCTCAGATATTACTGGAGGCAGCAATGTTTGGAGCTGCTTAGTGTGGGATACTGTGTGTATTGTCTTTAAAAGGAAAATGCAGTGAAATTTAACATAAACAGTAATAAAACACAAGTGCTTCAGAGGTATATTAAGTGAAAGTTACGTTGACTGCATTGGAAATCAGGAGAAGGTATATAAATGGGTGATAAATCAGAGAAAAAGCCAACATAAAGTGTCTTAGTAAGGTGATAATCCAATCTTGCTCCTTGGCATAGAGTCTCTGGAACTCTACTGAATTAATGAACATCATTTTTCCAAAAGATATTCCCTCATTTGGTGTTTTGATGATAGTGATGAGAGCACCGTCTAACATCACTAAATGTCACACCAAAATTCCATAGATGTTCAATTATGTTGAGTGTAGTAGTGCGTATAGAGTAGGTGTATGGCGTACCACCTCCATGTAAGGGGATTTAACACATACCTACCTAAAAATAACCACAGACACCTTTTCACCGACACTGTCATCTTGCAGGGAATGGCTGCAACCAATCATGTTACAATCTTTCGTGTAATCCATGGCGTTAACAGTGCACAAGAGACTTTTGTCCCTTGACAAGCCTTCTAGGCAGCATACTGGAGAACTGCTGTATAAAGGATGAATTTTGTGCAGGTAGCTAACTAAAAATATGAAATATTAAACCTGCATTAACTAGACAGATAAAAAAAGAGCTGAAACTCTCTATAAAGCTATGTAAGGCCTGGGAGTTGCTGATAATTATCTGTAGGTTCATCACTACAAGCAACAGCTCTAGTATTACACGCTGTCAGCTGATGCATTGTTAATACAAAAAAAACCCAAAAAACATGCATAATAGCCACTTTAAACTTCTTCTAAAAGAACACAGACAGCAGTCAAAGGCTATAGAGGGAGAAGCATCCCCAGAAGGAGACAATGAGTCTGACGTAATGTTAGTTGACAATGCTACACCGGCAGACACAGCGCCACAGGGTTTCACAAGTGTTGTTGATCAATGCCACCGTTACCTCAACAGGTGCTGCGATTTCAAGCTCTCTTAACAAGCAAGCCAGCCTGTCCTGTGTTTTGGTCTTTACACTGCATCTTAGTTTATTGTATGTTGAAACAGGAAACTACAGTTTTATGGGGCTTTTCTTAAACACAAAATATATGTTGTTTTCACCAGTGTTCTAATGCAGTCTCTTAGCACTACTGCACATTTGAACTTTAGTCCCGAAATAAATTGCCAACACATAACACACTGAAATTACGCCTACCAATACTGATTGATGAAGCACCAGCTTGGACATTTAATAGTAGGAGATAAAATTGGATCCTGTGACCCTGCCAATTCCCTGAAGCTTTATTTCCACCAATGGCTCCATCTACTAAGGCATCACAGATCTATATATTGTCTCCAATAACGGACAGGAGTCAAATCTCTGATCTCTTGTGAGAAACCTGTCATCTAGCATTGAGGCAAAAAAAGATACACTCCAGTCACAAATGCTTTGTTTATTTCCCTGAGGAGAGAGACAGGGCTGTCCACTCCTCCCTGCATTCTTTTCTTGATAGACACAGCTGGGGAGGATGAGGTGGATATGCAGCCGAGAGAAAAAAAAGAGGAATAAACTTCTAATAGGCTCTTAGATGGACGGGGACATTTAGTTCCAGAGGCCGAGGTCGTTTATATCTATCTATCTCTCTCTCTGTCTCTTGTCTCCCCTTCTTTCTCTCTGGAGGGTGTTGCTCATTCAGCCCACAAGTACCCCGGCACATCCGTGAATTCAAACAGGTGACCTTCCAGGAACGAGCCAGCCTCTCTAACATTTATACCAAAGCTGTCCCTGTTTCTCTCATATCTGAAAACACACTTAGATTCTTTTTGAAGATTTTTTTTTTTTTTTTACAAAAAATTATGACACATGTCAGTTGAGATGATTAAACTAACACGAATACCAGCATTGCTACAGTATAATGAAAGACACGCAGCTGTTGATTAAATTCATCTTGAGAAATACAGCAGCACTGACGTACAACATCCTTTGTTATCATGTGAAAAACTATTGATTTCCACTGCTGGGTTCACAGATGAGACAAAGACTACAGCATGGCTTGAATTACACCACAGGGGAGAGAGACAATAGAAATCATTTACAGATATTGATGTGGCACTGCTATTATAGAGGATTGCTTATACTCACTATCATTATAGACTTGATATCAAATTATACATCAGCTGCGGGTTGTAATTACGGTGTATGATTTATTCACAAAGAGAAGCCTGTCTCTGGGAGCTTGATCAGTCATGTTTCATTGTTGCACTTTACAGTTTTCACAACTGAGGTAAAATTACAAAATGCTTATTTGAAATGCTTTGATATGCAGTGTTTTCTCATTAATATATCATGGTACAATAGCACATGCTACATGCTAACGAAAACAGGCCGTCTTTCACTTCCATAAGCGATAGCAATTATCTGTTTTGTGCTTCAGTTTGATTCCTGTGCTTGATTTTCCATGTGAACCAGCATTAGATAAGAAGAGGTGTGGAGGCAAAAGACTCACAAGAAAAATGACAAAACAAAATATTTACTTGACCTCTAACAGCGATTTTAAGTTTTACTGTTGTTGGTCAGAAATAAAGGCATGACCTTTTTTAGATCTGCAAAGCCGAGTAGGGAGGAGGTCAGGGTGGGTCAGTACATTGCTGACTTGGACAGGGAAGACTTTGGTTTGTTTCTCATTTCCTGGTGACAGTAAACACTGGATTTTGGACTGATAACCATGAGTGTGAACTTTACCTAACCTGAACCAAGTAGTTTTGGGGTTTTAAGGGTTTTAGCAATACTGAGGTTATGAGTCAAATCCCCCTGAACCCATTAAACTCTAAAAAAGTCTTTTTTGTATTCTAATTATTCAGTTAATTCAGTCATGTCTTCTAAACATTTGGACTGAGCATTCCTCTGGATATCAACAATTACTCATAAACTCGTTCTTTCTTGGAAATTTCCTAGTAATTAATAGGTAATTACAGACCCAATAAGCCTTTATTTCTCAACATGAAGGTCTAAATACTGTTTCAAAGTCCTCTCTATCCAACATAAATACATTTTTTTGTTGGAGAAATACTGAATCCTTTTATTTGTTCAGTTACTTATTTTGGTGGCCCTAAAATTGTCAAATTTAAATATGGTATTTAAATGTATTTATATATTGCCTTTCTAGTCTTCCAGCCACTAAAAGCGCTTTATAATACATTTCACCATTCATCCATTCACACACACATTCATACACTAATGGCAGAGGCTGCCATGCAAGGTGCCAACTTGCTCATCAGGATCTAATCTAATGCACATTCACACACACACTCACACACCGCTGGCACAGCCATCGGTTGTTGGGGTTCAGTATCTTGCCCAAGGACACTTCGATATGCGGACTGGAGGATCCAGGGATGGAACTGCTGATTTTTCAATTAGTGGTTGACCCGTTTTACCTCATGAGCCATAGCCACCCCCTGTATATACGGTATACAGGAAGCAGCCTGAAAAATACCCACCATTCATAGCTGACCTCAGATTGCTAAAGCCCCCAGTATCCCATGAAAACACATGACTTTACTGCCCTCATTGGTAGCTATTGCAATGGCCTAAAATATAACCTTAACAATATACTTTCAGTTGCCTACACGGGTCAGAAAAAAAGTCATATGAATAATGTTTGTAACACTTACTAGAAATACTTCTGGAAGGCAAACAAATTGGTCATTTTGGATGACAATGACAAATGACGTATTTTGTCGTTTATTTTGAGGATTTGTTCAGAGGCAACGTCGGACGCAGCAGGGAGTGGAATTAATGAGTACAGTAGTAGTGAAGCAACATGTTAAGCGACTGGAATGCAAAATGAGGGTTGACTGCCTTACAGGGATTCAGTAAATTTTTAGCCTACAACTTGACACGTTAAAACCTATTCATTTTCTGTAATTAATATCAACTGTACATCACTGTACATTCAGAGAATAGGATGTATCACTGACAACTGAAGATACGCTTCAGATCTAGTCCCAAGCAGGTATGAGTCACATCTGTATAGCTTGACAAAACTGATGCAGTAAGCAAAGAAATATTACACTAAGTGGATCAGAGAAGGTGTCATACATTAAGTGTTCACTCAAAGGTTTGAAGTGCATTGTCAATGAAATATGATGATGATGTTACTACTAATAAATGCATTCAAAACAATCAGGCATTATTATTCTCCAACTACATAAGCTGAAATATTCAGGTAATAATAGCTTTGGCCTTGCATGATAACAGTCTACATCCAGTCTGAGTACATCCAATCATTTTTCCCCTGCAGTCATTCAGTGGATTAATTTATTTCCTCTGTATTAATCCATTATTTCATGCTACAGATAAAAGTTTCAATATAACTGAAAGGAGTTAATCATCAATTTTGCGGGAAAAAAAGTTATCAGACCAGAATTAAGTCAGTTTTTCAAAGGAGTGATGTTCCATAAATTAAGCCAAATCCATCTAAAATTAGTTAATAGCACTATTAAACCTGAATAATGTACATGGTCATGTAAAATGTGCTCCTCCTAAATAAAAACTACATTCATATTTCTCTCTGAAATATCCCTGTTTATTATATAAGTCAGTTGCAATCTGTTATTTCAGTCTGTACAATCATAATTGGAATTTGCAAGTCCTGACTGAAGTCTTTTGACCATACACTTATAAAGCTGATATGGCCATAGGTCAGATATTCATACTGTATGGTCACATATTAAGTTATTTTAATATAGAGTCTGAGTTAGTTGTGGTAGATGATAAATTCATTTTATACATAAAAGTGGCCAGACTTTGGCCTGATGGTGTCACTAAATGGATGACAAAGGATCACCAAAATCAAGATATTACTTCCTTTTCTGAGCATTAACATTCACACCAAATTTCCTTCCAATCTGGCCATTGGTTTTTGGGTCAAAAACTAATAAACATGGACAGACAGAGAATCAGAAAACTCTACTTGGGAGAGGAACTGACCACTATTAATATGTTACTGGTGAGCACACGTTATACATACTCCAATAATTCTGCTTTTAACTGCTTTCAAAAACAGTTACTGCTGCATGCATGATAAACAGTGAAACTGCACTGCAGCCTCTGTTTTGTTTGGGTGATCCTATAGTAAAGATCTTAGGGATTAGGTATATATGCCAAGGCAAACACATCATGGATATATGGAAATTATATTTTATCATCAGAAGGATTTGGTTTTGCATCGCCTTCAGCCAGTGTTATCAGGAAGTTGAGCATGTCGTGACTTGTTTGAGATTGAAAACCTAATTCTTTTTTCTTGAAAGCCTTTATTTTTAGTTTTCTGCATTTTCTTACTGCAAGGACACAGTGAACAAGGTGTAATCAGACCTTTAATCATGTTTTTTTTTGTGTGTTCTGCCTACAATCATAATGAATATTTGCCTTGTTTTTCAAATAGAGTGAAATTCATTGAAGTAAAATTCTTAAAATTCTCTTCACAACACGGGAGTCTGCTTATATCACAGACCTGCTTGTAAAATCAATGTCATTTTTGAACATACAGGTGTAGTGTGATATAACCCACAGGGGAGTGTGTGTCTGCGTCTGTGCAATGTGACCCCTTGTTCAGGTTTTCTGAACATCAGCAGGATGCATTATGGGTCAGGAAAAGGCCACCAATGAAAACAAGGATACCACTGACTCCTTCCATATTCATTAAGGAAATTGGTAAATCTAAGCAAAAGCTGTTCAGGTAGAAATGATCACACAGCAGTTTGCATTGTCATATTATTTTATGAGGGCATCTGCTTGTGAATTTGATCTTGCCTGTCATATGTTATTAAAAGAAGGAGAATAAACATTTGACCATGAAAGTTAACTTATTCAAAAAAAATGTAATTATTAAAACATCTTTCAGAACAAACATATGAATTAACTCATGCCACTATCAAATAATTTGGAAATTTTGGCAACTTCTCTAATTACATACAAAAAAAGAGAAAAAAACAGCCCACAGGGCACAAAATTAGAGGTATGACAGTAAACCTCTTTATATCAAAGTAATTGCAAAAAAAAGATTCCAGCAGCCTTGAAACATCCTTTGAAGATCAAGGAGTGAGCTTCAAATAAAATTCCTGTGGCATTTTAGAAAGAAACATTTAAAATATGAACTTGACCAGACATAATATTTTGCAGATTTTGCTAGAGTGTGTTTTGATGTGTCTGAAATGTCTCATGCCTAGTGTCCTGCAGGCCTTGAAGGAAGAGCGAGCCACTGGGCGTCTCACAGCTGTACAAACAATCAATCACTGGTGATAGCAAGTGGATTACGACCCACTATCTGTGTTCATGTGCTTCTGGGACTGAGAGGAAACATATTCCCCTGGCATGCTGCAATGGACTAAGTGGTGCAAAAGAAGAAAGGCCACTGCAGTCTCTCAGGAAGGCCTCTATCAGGATCATGGATAAAGTATTGCTGCTTTACTGCACAATCATCCTGAGGGAAACTATGTTTTATTGTTACTGACACCGGACACCAGACTCCCATTTGGAGAAAATATCCCATTGGACTACACCACAAACGTCCATGTCGAACAAAGCCAAGCCTTTGATGTTGCATTATAAAAATGTGCAGTGTGGAACTGAAAGGTGTCAGATACTCACAGTACTTGAAACAGACTCATATGCAATGTTTTTTTTTTTTTTTTTGCTTGTTTTTTAAATAATAAATAACTTTTTTTTTCTTTTTTTCTACTGGTTGAACAAGTCAGCCTATAGCCAGATCAAAAGGCAAGGACATTTATTTACATTATATACCACATTTCATTACATAAAAACAGAATGTGCTTCACATTAAAATGCATACAGTAATTATTAACATATTAAAGAATATCAAACAAAATATTAAAAGAAAAATCCACTGAAAAAATCCACAGGATTAAGACTATAAGTAAGATTTTGAAGTTGACTGAAGCTGAATTGATGTGAGTATTGGGGTAATATGTTTGTCTATGTGAATGAGTGAAGAGTTTTTACATTTACTTCTATTAAACTCCTACTTGGTATGAGATTCTGGGAAGAGTTTTAGTTCTGTGATCATAGCCCAATGCATGCACCCTTGGCATTGACACCAGCTGGGGATACACCAATCCCTAAATTGAAGTATACCACCAATAGTGAGTGCCAATCTGATACTAATGCTGCCTTTTTCCTAAAGTTAAAATCTGTATTCCTCACTGCATGATTGGTAATGATTGGAATCATTTTTATGTAAGGCAAATAAGAATTATTGTGGTGCTAAAAACTGAGTTTGCAGCAGGCCCTGACATAATAATTGTAACTGATAGCCAGAACATTGAATTTTATAATGATACAGACATAAAAACAGTATTTAATGTCGATCCGATGTATCATGACTGATACCCGTTTAGCTTAATGGGTAATGGGGTCAGTAATGGGGTCCATAGCGATCCTGGGTATCAGATTGATGCATTCCTAACACCACTACTGTGCATTCATGGCAGTTTCCTCTCTAAAATTAACCAGTTAGTATGCCAAACTTCATTTGCCAAACAAGTTAACAAATGGTCTCTGCATACCTATTGGGATAATGGTATAGCACCGTCTTGGCCATGCCCTCTCATCACCAGTAGGTGAATCAATGAGGTGGCTGCAGCCTCCATCTGTTGGAGATCTGACTTAACCAGGAGACCAGATGCTGTGCCACATTTCCCATGAACAAATATATCATAGACCACTTTTTATAAGAAGATAGGAGCTCTGAAAAGAAGATGTTTGGCAAATATGCCCTGTTGTATGGAAAGTTTGCTTTTTAAGCTAGGGTTCAAATATGCATGCCCATGTTGGCTGGCTCTGAGTTTGTATTATGCACACTGAGACCACAGGTTGAACCCATAAAGCCCTATAAGAGGACAAACTCTGTGCCAAATAGAATTTAGATTTCAAAATTCAATCCACTTTTTGACATTTGAGCTCTGGGTTGTGCAATGCAAAAAGAGCATATCAGTGAGCACTTAGCACCAAAACAAAGAGCAAAAACCTCAGACGACAGTATAAGCCTCTTATGATAATGTGGCTTTGTCTGTGATCTTGATGGCAGCCTGCAGCCACATGTAGCATTGATACTGAGCTGCATATTGCCTTGGCATCATCTGTAACATATGAGATGTGAGCAAAAACGCCTTATTTGTGGATGTGAGGTACTTGTCGTGCAGAAAATCACCATAAATTTGCCACAAGTTATTGCTGTCCATTCATCTTTTTCTGAGAGTTATTGTCTTTCTTCTCTCTTGTGAGAATATGAGACAATCTTCACATGCCATGAATGCTGCAACAATTTTCAATAGCTCTGATGTTGTAGCAAATGAGCTCTGTGGAGAAAAAAAAAAAAACAAAAAAAAAAAAATCACAGCTCTGAGAGAGACTACTGTAATCACTGTGTGTGAGAGACAGAGAGAAAGAGAGACAGACAGGTAGAATCAAAGAACCTGGAGACAAAGAGAGACTGCGTGCCCACATGAATTAGCATTTAAACAAGAAAACACGATCTTATCATAACGGTTTAATAAGCTCTTTAGCTTTTTATCAAGTGTTTGAGAACACAAACAGATGCATGGACAGTCTGCCTAGCAAAAAGACAGATGAAAAGTCAAAAATAAATATAGACTTGCACATGCACGCATGCCCACCTTTTGTTGGAATCTCAAATGAGTTTCACCTCCGATGCATTCGACTAATGAGTTTTCATCGACTCTTTGTGACAGGCTCTGATAGATAGATATGCTCCATTTGCTGTAATTTTATGCAATGCTAAAAAAAAAAAATAAAAAATAAGGGAGGTGCAAAGGAAGAGTTGGGGTTGGTATCTGCAACCAAACACAGACAAAACTGGAGCAAAGGCAACTCACAGAGTGATGGGTCATGAAAGGAAGAGCCTACACATCCTCTGTTTGTTATTAGGCCCAAACAATACCTCTGATTGATTGACAGATTGAGACTAGCAGAGAAAGAAAAGATGCTGCATACAGGCAAAATCTAGAGGGAATTACATCACAATGCTGGAACTGAGCAGAATACAAAATTGTGAGGTATAAAGACAAAAAAAAAAAAAACATTGTGGATAGTTGATGGAATTTCTTCTTCTTTTTTTATTACAAGAAGCCAAAAGCCATTTTAATTAATCAAGGCTATCTTCAGTTAATTAAATCTAATAATCCAGTATATTATTCAATTTATTACAATTTTGTATTTTTCCTCCCATAGCACGCAGAAGCGTATCATCATTGTGTGGAACAGTTTTTTTTATAAAAAGGATAACTTGATTCACAAATTGCTTATTATGCTCTTTGCCCAGTGTCACATCATGGGCAGGTCTAATTGTAGGAATGGCGCTAATTTGGAGAAACCTTCCACAGTTATTAAAAGTCCTGGATGGTATGATGACCGTAAAGGTCGCATAAAGGAAGAAAACTTTCCCATGATAGAATTTGTACAGCTTACTTTAGCTCCGTCTCTGACAGCTACAAATTGTCTGAGTGATATTTTTTTTTATTTTTTTTTTTTATCCAATATGTTTTTCTGTCCTGATGCAGAAAATTTATATTATGTCCTATTCCCTTGGAGACAGCCAGATATGATAATCTGAAAATGAAAAAGGTGTACCACAGACTATTCCCCTTTGTTTACTCACCAGGTTTTGGTGATGGGTGTTGGCTTTTACCACATGTCAGTTTGGGAAGAGGTTTCTCTCCTGGCAGGTTTGAAAGCGCCATATGTCACTCCTGTCTCGGCTTCTCTCCGCTGCTCCAGATTTGCATCGATTCGTTGGCGCTCAATCAATAATAATTAGAAAAGCATTTAATGACTTTGTGAACTTCTAACCCCAAATGTTACATAATTGCGCGGCGAGGGGGTTTGCTGTTTAAGTAGAGAGGGGTAAGGATAGTGTAGTGGCTTCAAGTGTTTGCTGCAGATTTCAAGCAGCCTTTTAGGATGAGATGAAAGGCAGAGGGAAGTGGATATTTATTACCAGAGAGGATGCTGCTGCTAAGCGATACAGCCATTATATGGTGTTTTATAAAGGAAGATGTTGCTCAAAAACATCTTAAAATTATGCTATTTCATTGTATACCTGCATATTTATCTTATATACTGCTTTTGGCTTCGGTTATTACACTAAACGTAGAGTATGAAATATTAGGGAGATCTAGATATTGAGTCGCAGCCCTTTTTGCACAATACACAGCCTGATTAGCTCAAAGCTTTAGACTCCTCATCTGTCTCTACCTTGTAATTGGTAGCTTTGAAAAAAGTTAAATCAATAAGGGACAATGGCTTTTACTTTAATTCAACTCATCCGTGTATTTAATGAGAAGTTAGACTCCCAATACTTTCCACATTCACTGTATTTTTAAATCGTGACTATCCTATCCAAGAAAAATCTTTAAAAGCATTGTATCTAACACCCTTTAACCTTAATCCTACTGACTGGGGTACTCACAGACCCCCAGAGGTATACTTTTTGTCATATCTCACAGGTGCTTTATTCTGTCATTCCAATTTTTCATGACTTTGTCAATCAATTTGTTCCTAATGACTTCATATCATTTTTTTCTGTTTCTGTTTTAATTAGAGCTTTTTAAAAATACCAATGTATTGGAGTCCTGGGGGACTCCAGTCAAAAGCATCCAATTCTGCCTATGCAGTTTTAATAGATGGAGCTATTTAATGAGTTCATATCTGCCATGTTTGTTGTCATGTTTGTCCTAATTTAAAGTATCACACACTATCAGGGGGGTAGGGGCTCTCTGTCAGTCATTTTGAAGGCTTTGTGGAAAGATTGTACTTGCAATAGAAGCTGCAAATTTGTATTAAACAAAAGTATTTATTTTCGTTTTACACAATATGCAAATTAACTTTCCTAAAATAATAATCTTTTTTTTTCAGATGACATTAATTACATAACTAATAATGTTTGAGAAGAAATAAGTTTCATAAACATTTTGCTCTGATGGTTTTTTCTTACACTAGTTTCCTCCCAGGGACCCCAGCTGGTAGTCCTTGTAAGTTAAATACATTGGTAGGATGAGGGTTAACCTTATGTACAGTACATTTCATACACCCAAGATGAGTCGTTGACTGGCTTTAGAGATGGACTAATATGTACATGCATGATATTCTATTATCTAAAGCTATGAACTGTCATTGCATGAAAGCCTTGTTTCCTTGAGCCAACCGGTCTAAAAAATGAGCTGCATGCAGTGAGTGCCTTGCAAATCTATGATAATTTCCTTCTAAGATCGATAAAGATATGCAGAGCTCATTTGCATAAAATATATTAGGCCATGAGCAATGGCCTGTGCCTAAGTTTGCCTTTAAAAGTGATATTTCACTTTGTTAGTGCATTTTCAATCTGTAGCATGAGTGCCCCCATATACAGTATGTTAATGAACAGTCAACCCCTGACAAGTTCCACTATGGAAATCCATAGTCATTAATGTTCGGGCTCTTCTCATCAGAAATTACAAACAGGCAAAATTAGTTAAGTTATAAAAAATCAATGCAAAAACATTATCACCCTCTGCACTGCAGTGGTTCAGATCGGTTCTATGGAAGTTCAGTAAGTTCAGTTGCAAATGTGTTGGATTTACAGATAAAAAATGCATTGTCACTGAGGCACTGGGGATGTTTATCTGTTAATGAAATCATATGGTGATACACATGTTTGTCAGATATGTTCTGCTAAACAGCTGCAGATTCACATATGGACACTGACTACATCATATTTTCTTACCACCTCTACTCAAATGGGCTTGATTCCAATCTTGTCATTCCTCATGTAATCCCACATTGGCATTACATGAGGCTGATTCGGCGCTGAGCTGCAGATACTATTAAAACAAAACTCTTGGTTTTATCTGGATGATTTGCTCGAGTGTGGAAGCAAATACTCTCCGATGCCAAAATATTAGTATTGGCAGGGTGGATTGTGTTTGCATGTTTCTATCTGTCTCTACCACAACTGATGGTTGTACTTATCCAACACCGCGGAGCTCTAATTCTCATGTGTTAAATGATTTCCAAGTCTTTCTCTTCTCTCGGCTGAATATAATATTATTAGGAAGCAGGAAGCAGTTATATTTGTAACTTCAGTTCTGCACATTTTATTCTGTCATCAGTTGATTGTCGTTGGAGAAGGGGCTGTAGATGCAAATTTGCCAACCTTCTGACATGTCACTGCTGTAGGCCAGTAAGCAGTTCCATAATATTGATTGCAAGTGTGTAAAAGTGAATGGGTTTACAACACAGTGCAGGTTCATTTAAATTGATTATCAATACCTGTGCCATTGATATGATCTGGATCAGTGTTTTAAATCCTGACATGCCAGTCATGTTGATGTTGTTTACACAGATGGGTAACCAGACTGGCATCTCTGATGGAGGCCTGAGTTGAAAACCCTCTTTAACTGTTTGATCAGTGAGTGGTTGAACTAATGCAGCTTGGCACAAAATAGTGCTGAAACGTTCCCAAATGTGCAGCTGAAAAGTGGATGGCAGGCAGGCAATGTTCATGAAGTCAGCTCAGGAATAATTATTGCTTTTAATTCAGATGATTCTGCACTATTGTGTCTTCTCACTGATTGTAATTTAAAGAAATTTGCTCTCGGAGGGAAGATGTATTATGTTGTCTGTGTTGTAAAATAGTATCTTAACAGTATCAAGCTATAAGAGAATTAAACCAAATATAAAATCAACACAGAATTTTAAAATATTATAAAGTGCATCCACTGTATATACCTACAGTAAGGTGGTATACCAGTAGAATAAAACAGAGCCCTTATTAAGAGAATGTATATCTTGTCTGTGACTGTTTTAGTTATCCAGGGCATACATCCAAAAGGACACAGATGTCACAGATTTGACGTGACCCAGATGTTCCAGAGTTTGCACAGCCACTGAAACATGGGATGCATTTGAACAGTAAAAGAGATCAGGATTCTACCCATCTGTGCACATAGTGCACATCACAACTGGCAGCTATTTAGGTATATGGGACAATGCATGTGTGCAGCTGATAAAAACAGTTTCAGTAGGGAAGACTGCAGCACTGATGGGTAACCTTGTGGATGCCATTCCTAGAAAAATAGTCATACAAACACACAGGCTTCACAGTATCATATGACCACATATCTATTCATTTATGCATCTGTCATGCATAGGAAGCACTGTGACATAGCACATGGCATGATGGAAACATGTCAACTAACACAACTCATTTTCTTTTCAATCATCTGGTAGAATTTGAGGCCAGGCAAAGACTGAAACATACAGCTTTAGAAATGTGCCAATTTCTACAAAGAAGGTAGAACAGAAGAAAGTATAACACACAGTAAAACAGAGTCCGCATAAAAAAAAAAAAAAATCAAAAAAAAAAAAAATCAGAAAGCTGGGGCCAGAAAAAAAAACATCTGACTGCGCTGATTCCTTCCCAATCCCAAGAGAGCAAGCGGAGAGAAACCCAAAGACGTGTCGGCGATGATAAAAAAGTAACTTGAGTGACACAGCAAAGTGAAGACAAGACACAAACGAAGATGGGTTTGAAATTTAACAAAGTCTGTACCCTGAAAACAAAGTGCCTCCCCATTAATTTTCCGCCCAAATCTTTAATGAAATGCAAATCAAACATTCCATGAATTTGATTAATCTCCGAGGGTGGCCGAGGCCTGCTGGCTGGAACAGTAGGAGACCCGTTGGCAGTGTTGTTCTGATCTACTCAGCTATTGCTCTGCAATGATTCATTTATTTAATTGGCATAAACTAGAAGATTCTGTTTTTCTCTCTCTTCTCACCCTCTGTTTCACACCCATAAACATGCATGCACTTTGGCTGGATCTGTTGTTTATTCTCATCAAAGAGTAACGAGAAACTCACTTGTCAGTGCTCTTTCGTCAGGTCAGGGCTCACCTTTGAGATGCTCATTCCACTGACTGTGTATCGGCTTTTATACACATCAATGAGACAGTCAGATGGCGTACGTGCATCTGTTGTCATTCATTCTTTTTTTTCTCTTCCCACTTAATCCCTTTAGGGTCACGGCAGGGTTAGAGCATATCCCAGCGTGCACTTGAAGGAAGAAAAGTCTTCACATGTTGGTCTTTTACATAATCTGACAACCATTCTGCCTAGTGACAAAATTCGTTTATATTTTCATGTGTTTTTTTCTTTAAATTCATTTCAAGGTTCAATATTTCAGTCAACAAGTAATGCTGTCAGTAAGTGTGAAAAAGAATCCAGCTCCTGTCTTTGTGAAGTTACTTAAGTGTGATGGACATAGCTGCGGTCTTTGATGTAATTAAGAAGTTACCCTCAGTTCATTTTATTAATGGTTCCTGAGTATAAGTACCTGATGGCTATCAGACGTCAACATCTGCCCCTTTATTCCCATAATATCAAGCAATTTTCGGGTCATTTCCTGCAATTACGTCAGATTAAAGGCTCGCTTAAGTTGCGCTGCACTTTGCTTGAAAGGTTCAGAGGCTTGTGTTTTCAACCATTTCAGATGCTCAGTGAATTTGAATGAAACAAGTTTGAATGACATTATTCTCATATAGACCAGTCATGTAGCCCAAACACACTGCTACAAATGTGCTTGATGTGAATGCACCTTGAGAGTCTTATCTCAGATTTATTTGTTATCGATGGATATGACCCTTAGCTCTTCTCATGTTTGTTTATAGTGAAAATTATTTGCAAATTGGCTCTCTTAAAACTCCAGAGAAAGCCGCCCCCGACTAACGGGTGGCGGCGGTGGCGCTCAGTTTACTGGCAATCAGTCCTTTTCATGGCCATCAGAGGGAATGTTGCCAAGCTGACTTTATAGTTCAGACAATAGCTTGAAAGTACCCCAGCTAATTGGAGTAGTTGCTATTGTGCAGTCTGTGTGCTTATATCATACTTAATAGGTCCAGTGCAAGTTTTGCAACTTCAAAACGAGGACTTTTATGATGGGTTTTTTTCCTATGTATGACTTGCAGAAAGGGTTGTGTAGTAAATTTAAGGTGCAGGAAAGGATGAACATAAGGATTTAGCATGTATTTGTGTGTGCTGTGTTTGAATACAGTATGAAGTAAGATTAATGAATAGAATATCCTCACATTTGTCAGAATGTATGATTTAGTGATCCCACTGCATTCTCTGTTAAGCCTTTCTAATTAAGAAAGCCGCACAAATCAAAGCCCCAGGTGTAGTTAAGGATCAAGAGGTTACAGCTGACAGATTAGTTGGTGAATTTTGGCATGAACAGGCACGCAAAGAGGGTGACACATGAGAGATGGAAGGGGGGAAATTAAACTGATTACAATAGTACAATGTAAAGAGCTTTGAGTAAAGTCAGCATTTGGTGCTGTAATGTTATAACGGCAGATCATCACAGGCGGAAATGATCAAGCAGGATTATGGAAGCCATTTTACAGCAAGTTAGAGTTTGAGATTAGATCTAGTGCCTCGGCCAGGATGTAGTCATCCTCTGCCCTGGCTGCTTCACAGTGAGTGCTGTCATCTATAGATCCATCGGCTTTAGAGTTGGATGTGGCTGTGATATAAATTTTATCATATCAGCTGTATTTTTTTTGACAGAAATAGATTCTAATAAATATATCTGTTTAATGTTGGTAAAAAAAAAAATTGCAGCTGAGTTGATTTGGTATCTATTTCACAGAGGGAGCAACAGGGAGACAGATAAATATGAATATAAATGTTTGTTTCTGGTGTGCAAGATCTGGTCATCATTTCCAAAATCCTCCTATTATTTGACCACTCCGGAACAAAATGGAGACACAAACCAAACCAAACAACAGGCATCTCATGAACCAAGTGAGCTTCCTTAAGTAGATAAGGCGTTTTTCTCCTCAGCCACAACCTTGACATGTTGTTCTCAGCAGAGGTGGGAAATTATTGTCCAATAGCTCTATTTTCCAACATTTGCAGAGATTTAACTCAGTTTTCTGGGTACAAGTCTGCACTTTAACTTCAGTATTTTTCAAAGTAATTGATCTTATTTTTTGCCTAAGAATTACATATTTTCTATCACGACAAAATTTCAATAAGTATGCCATTTTGAATAATGATACAACTTGATCCATTGAAGACCCAATGGAGACTAGGACCCAGGAAGATTAAGTCTGCAAGGGCTCAGGGCTGCCCCGTTGTGAAATTGAAGTGTGGTTGAGGCTTCTCTCATGGATTTATTGAGCCCTTATTGCACACTTTCTGTAAGTCTTCAATCCTGCAGACTTTCTTGGGAGAATACTCAGTGTTCTTGGTGGTTAAATGTTGAAATAGTAGCAGGGGAGATCCAAACTCAAAAACAAAGCTGCCAAGAACAAGTTTGCTTGCACATACCAGCAAGCATAGTGTGTACATATTTACTATATGAAGGCATAATTATTTTGATGATCAAAATCATTCAAATACCTTCACTAATCATGCATGTGACATCATTTAAAGTGTATGAGGGTTCAGTGATTCTGCCCCTTTACAGAGGTAAACAGAAAGCTTCCCCAGACCCCTGTCCAAGAATGACATATCAAATTATCCCCAATAATCCCACCAAAATTGGTAATCCAGAAACATATATTTCAAACCCTTAAAAGCAAGAAATCTGTCGATAGCAGTAAGATTTGCTCATTCTCCATATTTGAAGGCTAAGCTGAGGTTATAAACAAAGGCATACATGAGTTTTTAAGAAGAACAGACTTGATCCCAGAGCAGCTTTCTAATGTACTCCGGATTTTAAATTAAACCAGGGAATTGCTGTTTTACCTCACAGCCATCTGACAGCAGGAATGGCTTTTGCTTCTCAGGTGAAAGCTTGGCTGAAGGACAAGGGCGTCTCTGAACACAGTGAGCACAGTGAGTCAGACAGATGAAAAGAACAATTTTTTGAAATTCTGTCCCGAGCTATTCTGTATGGATATGATATGTGGATGATTTCACTGATGGGAACATTGAGAAAGCTGTAAAATATCTAAATTCTATATAATATTTAAAATCTTGCTGTGGTTATATTCTTCTTTATTACATCAATGCATTATTTAGCTTGCTCTTGTCCTCTTTGCACAATACCAAGCTACAGCAGCCAAATACCTAAAAGCCCATTTTGGTTTATTTCTTCCTTTCTGCCAGCTGTGCTTTTCTGTCATGCACACTTTAAAATCTGTTTATTCTTTCAGTATGACAGGTCACGCTTACAGGCTAAACATTATCCTACTAAGCCAAAGTGCTGGTGCCAAAAAAGGCAAAAGCAAGTTCATCACAGTCAGCACCATAATGCAAAGACTATGAACAGAGATGACCAATAACTTTTGGAAAACAGGATCTTGTTTCAAACATTTTTTTTTTCATAGGACAGGGAAAGCAATGTTCGATTTTTAGTGGCACATAATCTGAACAAATAGGAAAGCAGATAAAAAAGAAGATCCTGTCAATCCTGTGCTCCAGGCAGACTGGAACAATAGGTCAGAGTATCAGGGGATTTGAAAAAGACAAATTCTTTGGTATGATTTTTGTGTTCTTCTTCTTGACATCTTGACCAATTTCATTCAGTTTCCATAAGTCATGTTGTTTTAGTAGAGGTTTGGCGTTTCATTAACATAAGACTTGCACATTTCCCTCTCTTGACATACCATACATAGCAGTGCAGAGACCCAAGCCACACCAAAAGGTAAAGAAGTTTGATAGTGAATATAATTATTTTTTCCCCTGATGTGACATCAGACCAAGGAGCAGTTCACAATGGCTTGTTTTAATATGTTAATCTCATGAAAAAGCTGTGATACAGTGAGGAATAACATGTTTATGCGTTAACATGGCCTTCCTCTCTCTCAACTACAAGGCCAAAATGTTTACATAAAAATATTTCTTTTAAATTCACTGAGCACATCCATGCCTTCCAGAAGATCTCTTTATATATTTTATAGTTCCACTCAGAGCAAAATGCACATTCATGCTCCCGGGAGGATAGACCCTTTTGAATTTTATTAATGACCCCATGGTTCTTCCCCTAAGGTCACCCAAAGGTTTAATATGTATCCCCACTGCTGGAAAGGCCCTCAGAACAGCAGACTACTAATTATGTTGTTTGTGCTATCAAATGTCTTTCGCAGTGTGGGGTATAAAGATTATTGCAGCCTCTAGGGGCCACTAGCTAGGCTTTGCATTTTCAGTTTTGTTGTGATAATAGTCCCAGAGGAAAAAAAAACTGTTTTTTTCACTGACTGTCTGTCAAGGGGGTCAAAGGTAAGGAAATGATAGTGATTCTTTGCCCTGCTCAAAGGCATTTTATAAAGGTAGATGATTTGTTTTTGCAGAGGACTGAATGATTCTCTCCTAATTGCTATGCTACCCTGCTTCACCTCTTGAGTTTTAATTTTGAAATAATTCGCCTGTTTTAGAGAGAGTATCTTTTGGGTAACTTTCAAAGTACATGTTGACTGTGTCAGTCATAAAATATAGCAGCCAATTACTTTTAGTTAACATAGCCAGTGCAACGCTTCTTTTAACAAATGCCAAATACTCTTTGTTCTGAATGTTGTTACACTCATATTGTCATAGTTTGGTGCAAATTAGGGTCTGACACGTCCCCCCTGAATACTCACAGTGTCACTTCTTCTCCTTAAATTGCCAATCTGTCTCTGTGATATTGACTTTTAAATTGTGGTGCCCCATCTTCTACATGTCAACACGCCAGGATGAAATAGAGGGCGTCCATCACTGACTCAAAACCAATTGAAGGGAGAAAACTTTGCCAACATGCCAAACTCATTTGAACTTTATTAAAATTGCAGTGAGAGGGGCGGTTATGGGGTTGAATTAGGGCTGAGACAAGCTGTACATTGAGGTCAGTCAGGGTCAGTGGAATCTAGTAGGTGCTCAGAAAATGCTTAGATAATCAATTGCCCTTCAGACCTCTGTAGAATACAGCAGAGATGGGCCCTTAACATCAAAGACGCCAACAATGTTGCAGCTTATCAGCTTACAGCCTCCTTATACTTTTCATCAGAAAACAATGACTTCAAAAGCGTAAATCAATAGTTAATTATATGCTGCATAAACATAAATACAGTTGCAGTTGTTCACTGCAGAGGCACTGGGCCAAGGACTAGGTTCTGCTCTGCTCGCCCATGTGAGTATTTTTCAGCGTCACTCTTATTAATCTTCAGAGGATAAGGTTAACCTTGTGCGTGTGTCTTTGAGTGTTGCTGTCTTACTACCACCGACTGCCTGGTTATGCAAGTGGAACACTGAAATCCGAGTGGTTATACACACATCATGTCTCAGCTGTTGCACTGAGTGGAATCTAATATGAGGCATAGTGTAGTACTTGACCTTATCATATTCAACGATTACATGCAGCACTGAAAAATTGAAATGCTCCTGCTATGGCATTGAAAATCTTTTATATGTTGTGTCTTCAGAAAATATTTAACCTCTCTGAAATGTTCTGAAGCATTCTTTTTTTTTTTTTTTGATTTTTTGCAGTTAACAATCTAAACAAAATACTACAACTACAAATATAGACTATGTTTTACTTCTGTTTTTCATTGTTAAGAAATACATACATTTATTATATGAATATAAAATTTAGTAACACCTCAAATTGATGCTTCATAAGCCTCTTTGCCAGCAACTACAGCTTCCAGTATTTTTGGATATCTCTGTATGCGCTTGGCACATTTACAGTTTTGGGTTTGTTCCCATCATTGTTTGCAGATTTGCTCAACCCATAATCAACTACCTTACCCCTTTCAAGAACCTCCACATTGTTCTGAAATCACTGCAGTATTGATTTTGGCTGTTTTAGGTTACAAGCTGAAGTCTTTAGGTCAAAAGTGAAAAGTCTGCAAGGTTATTGATACTCTGAAAAAGACTTAAGGATTTATCTGATGTTGGCTCCATGAGAAGCACCTCCACAGCCTGATTCTGCCACCACCATGAAGTTATTGCGCCTGTGCCCGGCTCCCTCCAGGCACAACATTTTGCCTTCTAAGAGTTTCATATTTCAGTTTATCAGACAACAGGATCTTTTGTGCATGCTCTCAAGGTCTGCCACTGCATTATTGCAAAGTCTGGGCTGCTATAGCGCTTTTTATTTAAGAGCAGCTTACCTTTCGTCGCTATCTGCCCTCACAGCCCGGCCTTTTAAAGTTTGACTTCCGGCAAAAATCTTCCACCACAGACAAGGAGCTCTATAGTTCTGTCAGAAGTTCTTGTCACCTCCTTGACCATTGTTTTGTTTGGATTGTTTTGTTTTTCCTTATTTCTTAATGGTATAGTTTCTGATTTGACATGCACCGTCCTCTATGGATTTGAGTATGTATTTCATTTGAAGTCATGTCTCATCATCTCTCAAGGGTAAAGTAATTTTGCTGCAGCTATACTTCAAATTGTCAGTGCAAATGGATCCAGTACTCGCTCAAAAATTCATGCAAAATGCAGAAAGAAATAAAGGAGAAATCATTCCCAGTGCTACATGGCCCATACAGTGTGTAAGCCTATGATGTGAGCTGGATAAAAGCAATGTGTGAACCCATTACTGGATATTTTTTGGATTAAATAAAAGAATTGTCGAGCGAGAATGGGTTCTGCTGTGTGCTCTCTTTCCTGTAGAGGAGCGCAGAGGTAAAAATCACTCGTTATTTCTGAGCGGTGAATCTGAATCATGCACTGACCTTTCTGAAGGTGACCTTTCTAAAAAATCTAAGCCACAGAACAAGAGTGTTTAGTTTGTAGATTGTCCCGCAGCTTTGGAAATGTTTCATATGCATGGTGTTTAGATGAGCATTGGAGGTTGTTTATTAGTCTTCCTAACAGTGGTACAAAGATTCATCTCGAAAGTCTAATCCCAAATTTGTGTGCACTGAAGTGTCATTTCAGTACAGAAGAAAACTATTGGGGTGAAACTGATGGCACATTCTTGTGCCCCAGAAAGCTCCTCTCTTGTGTTTACTTGCTCAGTCTGCTGATGCCACTGCCTCTAGCTACGTCTACGCTTTTTCCTTGCTCCCTCCCACAACCTCAGCATCTACCTGCATAGATTATTTATTATTATGATTATGATTATGATTATTATTAGGTGTAGACACAAAATACACTTGGTTAGGGTTAGGGAAAGATCATAGTTTGGGATAAAATTATCACTTTAAACGTGGTTTCTCCTTCCTTAAAGTTACCCAACCTTGGTTGTCATGGCAACAGTAAACAACATGACAATCATTGTCCCGACTCACGGTTGGAAACATGACATTCGTGGTTGACAACAGGAGGCAAACAGCACTCTTTTTGCCATCAACTATCTAGCCATCCACCCAACCCGTCTTCTCCTAATAAGGCAAATTCCCCCGGTCATAATTACTACGGCTGCTAGATGGCATAAATGTAACTATGTATCATTTTTGCCGGCTGAATTTTACTGTTGTATTTCTTGTTTGGGTGGGCTGGGCTTGCAACACATCAAAACCTCTCTGCCTAAAGTTTAGAAAGCATGATGAAGTGCATGCGAGAGAATTTTTTTTTGTCCTTCCCCTTGAGGAAAATGTTTGAGAATATCAAAACATTCTAAGTTTGTCTAAGGCAGAGTTTGTTGGTGTGTTCTTCATGTTTGATGTATTTCACATATCCCACTAATGGTTGAACCAAAAAAAAAAAAATCATACATGTTGAAGGTATGTCTCCTAATTAACCTAATTAAGGTAAAAGCTGCTGTTTTGCCCTGAAAGAGATGTTACATTATTGCATTATCTAACATTATCCTCTGCTATA
This sequence comes from Thunnus thynnus, assembly GCF_963924715.1. Classification (NCBI taxonomy): domain Eukaryota; kingdom Metazoa; phylum Chordata; class Actinopteri; order Scombriformes; family Scombridae; genus Thunnus; species Thunnus thynnus. Next base: position 6,993,543 of record NC_089540.1, read on the forward strand.
CTCTCCTTTCCAATGATATCGAAAGCCACAGCAAAATCATCAGTGTTAAGGTGTAAAAAGAAGCAATATACCTGCAAGTCCACCTCCACCAGACCTAATTTATCACTTGATATTTTTGAACATCCACCTAGAACTATATGAGACCTGTAAGCGAACCAAGAGCTCTCCAATCACGCTGGTTTAATCCAAATAATTGTCACCAAAACATCTACACTTAGTAACAGTGGGGGAAAAAAAAAATATCTTTGAACCATCTCACTCTTGAAATAGCTATTTCCTGCACTTCGTTTGCCATTGAAATCCACTCTGTCTTATTTTTCTCGTCCTGCAGATTAGTCACAGCAGGTGCCCGTTTTCCCTAACATTAGGGAATAAAGAACAGGCTCTCCAGCTCTGATGAATCAAATAGCTGCTGGTTTCTGATCCTCAGGAATTGCCGGCTGATGCCCGGTACACGCACCCCTCGTACGTGAGACTGCGCGAGAGTGTGTGTGGGTGTGTGTATGCATAATGTCCACACCCAGTATTGTAGCAGCCAGCAGATTAGTTCACCCAGCACCAGCTTGCACACCTATGATAAATTATTCCCCTTGTTTGTCCGCCACCGTTGTGCATGCTGTTCCTTTCTTTTGTGCGAATGAACTCTGCAAGAAGCGTGAACTCAAGCAGGGTTGGGAACAGGAGAACGGACATGGTTGAAGTCTGCACGATCAAGGCTTAGTCTGTTAGAAAAAAAAAGGGAACGTAGTTTGAAGATGCATTATTTGTAAGTGTGTGATGTTGCAGCAGGTTTGCTTGTTCAACAGCTGCTTGTCAGCTCTTTGTGCTTATCAAAAAAGGTGGTGGCATGTTAACAAAGACCTGAAAGTTGCTGTCTTTTAGGGATTCTTGCATAAAATATGGATGATCATAGAAATGAATAAAGAAACAAAAGCATCAAAAGTGATGTGACTTTAAACATCCCGTCACCTTGTCCACCTTTTTGCACGCCTTTGAATGTCTGTTGAACCAGAGTTGCTTAACATCCGCTTACTTGGCGTATACATAAACATGAGTTGAACCGCGCTTTTGACGTCTCTGCCCTCTCTTTACTTTCAGTTTTTCCAGAGCTGGTTTCATGCTAATCATATGCACCTGTTGAGAGGTTGCTGCCCCTGCCACTCCCCCACACTTCTGCAGACGTCAACCACCCGCTGACTTTGTCCCAGGATAGATGTCGTGCATGAGGATGACTCGGGGGACAATGCGCCCTTTTTGCATAGAATAAAGATGAAGTTTCATTTGCTCTTGTAAAGTAAGTTAAACAATGAAGCAAGAGTTTTGGGATTCAGATAAAGCTATTGCAAATACAGGCTGATTGGGGCTACATGCTCAGTTTGAAAGGTTTTGCTCATTTTTTTTATACATTCTTAATTGCTTGAAGGTGGATCGAGGTTGAGGTGCTTCTCCACTTGATATCCACAATTCTTACTACAAATGACTCAGTCTAGTTATATAAAAGTCTAGTTTTGTAGTTAAGGAATGCAGCAACATTACATTTGAGAGTCTAATCTGGTTGTTCTCATCATTAAAATCTGTTTACTCTCCACAAATCTTCAGTCGTGAATTCTGCTCCAAATACAGATCCAGATATTGGATGTTTTTCTCTCCTCAAAATAATGAGTCAGACTGCTAATGTGGTCCAGATGATGCACTTTGTTGTCTGGGTTTTTTTTTTTTTTGTTTTTTTTTTTGTCGTCTGGGTTTTTTTTCTTTTTTTGTGTGTATGTGTGTGTGTGTGTGTCACAATCATTTGGGAAATGATTCTCTCCATCTTTCGGATCACTAGAATGACCCATCTGTCATTTTGCATGCTCTCCCATCTTATGTAATTAGAGAGAAATTACCAAGAAATCAGGATGTGCATGCTTCCACAACAGATAATCAAAAGTCTTTTGAAATGTAATGAGGAGAGGAAAGTGACTCAGAGCAAAAGATTTTATCTGCAAAGTGCTAAAGATCTAGGGTTATGTATTCAACAAGTATGTAAAGGACAAAATAGATTGTTTTATCTGAATCCCAAGTGAAATATATATTTTAGGATTTTGGGTGCGGTGGTTAAAGTGCTGAGTGACAGTTTGGGACAGGATGTGAACCCTGGTGTCCAATCAAAGGCAGCCGTTGTGTGTGTGCCCATTAATGTAGTTCTCTGCTCCACAATCAGAATCTCACACTATGTTATGAAGCTGTTTGAACAAAAAACTGTCATTTTTTGTTTTTTTTTCTCTGGGAAGTACTTCACAGCTTCTTTATTGGTGAAATCAAATCTAATGAGATTTGACAGGGAGAAAAAGAAGACGAATTTTAACTCAAAGTCATCACTTAGTAGCTTTGTTTTTTTTTGGGGGGGGGGGGGGGGGGGGGGGGGGGGGGGGGGGGTTTGTTTTGTTTTCTCCGAGCTTTCAACCACATCTCACTTTGGTTACACCTGGCTAAGCTCCATTCACTGATGAAAACACTTTTGAGTTGACATAATTTTGTCAAAAAAGAAGAAGAAGGAGAAGCAAAAGATCAATAAAATAAGCTGAACAAAATGATTAAGAATAAACAGTAGACAAGAGAAAGAAGATGAAGCAGAGCAGAGAGTGGAGGGAAGTGGAGAAATAATGAGGAGAAGAAGAAGAGGATAAAAAATGTTACACATCTTTTTTTTAAATGAGATGGTTACTAGTTATCAGCTAATATGCCAACATGTAGAGAAAGTGATATGCAAATTACAAATTTATACTCCTCATCGAGGCTGCTTCTGCAATAATGCCTTTTGCAACCTTGTAAACTCAATAAAATCATAAAATAGATTGTGTTTGCCAATGCATGAAGAATGGTTTGGACCGTAGGAAGTTGTCACTATCTTCCATACAAATGGGCTGTCGAGATATGATGGAGACACTAATAGATTTCCAGTTTCCCTGAATGCACATGAATTATTGAATTCAAGTGTTTCTTCAATCCAGTATATGATAAATTTCAAACATCATCAGTTGCCTTAATGATTTATAATTTATCACATAGCTGAGTCACAGTGTGTATTGTTCATGATTATCAATGTAAAACAAGTCTCTTTATTGTTTTCCAGATAAGATATCAGGCTGCTGAGGGTTAGATGGAGCTATTTCTTTTAACTAATGAAGTACTGTAAAGCGTTTCTGCAGCCCCTGTTTTGCAGCCTGATCTCATCTTTTTTTTTTTTTTTTTTTTTGCCTGAGATGACGTCCTGCTGTTTACCATCTCTGCCCGTTATTTACAAGTCAGTGTTTGGACAATAAATTGTGCTTCTCTCTCGGCTTCTGCTGACCTCCACACAAGATGAAAGAACCTTCAAGATTCTCCAGTTTGTGTCTGCGTGGGCACTCTGTCACACAGATACTTTTGTCATCATTACTGTTCAGCAGGATCACATCGGTCAGGAGCTGGGGTACCCACACTTTTCACTGATCTGTCCAGGGTGGTAGCACAAGTCTGTCTCAATCAGTGCGTGGATGTGTACAATAAGAACCTGATCCTGACTAGATAAAGGCGGTAATGCAATTAGTGCAGCGTGAGTTTCTGATTAAATTTGGAAAGGAAAGAGAACTATGTAATCTGGTACAAAATATAGAGAAAATAAAAAAGTTAGAGACCGTTAGTTAGCAATTTTAGCAGATGAACTCCTCTCTTTAAACCCAAGTAAATATGAATTTATTAATCATTAATTTTTGGAAACTTTCTGCTTTACGGATGATGAATTGGATGCTGACAAAATATCACATTTTTGCATGTTTCGCTGACAGGTTGTGCACTGACTAAATGATTTTCAGCAATTAATTTGGTGTGTACCAATTGAAGACTATCTCCATGTTCCCTAGAATAAGCACCAAATTGTATGTGTCTTTCCAGGAAATGTACAGTTACATATCAGTTGCGCTTGTAACATAAAGCTTTGGAAATTCATCACTAATGAGCCTTGTCAGCTACTACACATCCATCCAGACAATTGGGGTTACTGGGAATATTTATTTAAAGTAAAAAAAAAGAACATTAATTACAGAATGTCTTCAGGGAGGAAAAAGATATAAAACATTGACATTTCAATGTTAATCTAATCAGCATCTAAGAGACAATGTTTACCAACCGGCTATGTTCCGTGGCAGTGCATGGTGTAGCGTTAAACAGCAATTAAAATCAATAAAACTGACAGATTTAGAAGACATTTATGTTTCACGGCAGCAATACGGTGTCATGCACTTAACATAAAAATGGTAGATATAGAACATAAGCATGAATTAACATTTCATTTCAGTTCATTGTTCAGTCTGAAATCATGTTCATCTTATTTGTTTTCTGTTTGGCAGAGGTGGTTATTTTGCCCTGAGCAATCTGTAGCGATGTATAGCACTGGTGTAGCTTTCAGTCGACACATAGGCTACAGTAATGGTTGCTATGAACGTGTTTTTAATGTTGATCACAGAAACATGCGGCTGTATCGATCTCATCCATGCGTCCAGGTGTTTTCATGGCTCAGACCTGAGGATGATGACCATTCTTAATGCCACCTACAAAGCTCTGATTGGAGGGATTTGCCATCAATGAGCATGACACTAGATGTAAGTGAATTACTGAAAAAAAAGATGTTGATAGCATTTCAGAGGTCTGGATTCTGGGTAAAAACATACTGATATCTCTAATAAAACACAATATAAATGACATTGGCAGTAAAACAATGCAGTGCACACACAGGAACAGTGCCATGCACTGCGAAGTAGACAATGATTAATGGGGAAATTAATGTAAACCTTTGCCAAAGGTTGCACCCTGGGCTCCTGCCATACAAAGTGAGCTAAAGCTCTTCAGTTTGTCTACCAGAGAAACGTTTAGCCCAGCAGACCATCCATACTAAAAATAACAGCCCAAAGCAGAAGTGCATGGACCAAACGGTGTGTCAGGTGCTCAATGTCTTAGAACTGCACTCCACCCAGACAGAACCTTATAATTTGGTGTTAAAATGTATGTTTAATGATAGAGGCTCTAAGGCTGACTGACTAAAGGAGCTTTTCTTCCACAAGACAATGACATCCCCTCGTATGGCGGAGTGTGAAGCCATTACCTCAGGTTTTCTGTATAATGAAAGTCCAAGGGCATGAAAAACTTTATATTTCAGTCAAGTATCATTGAATTTAAGGTTCTTCCAGGTCAGGAAGCTCAGTTTTGTACATATACATTATATATATATATATATCATAGGTACAGTGGGTTTTGTGCGTCTTATCTAACAACATTGGAGCCAGATTTATACAGACTGAATTTGATCTCTGTGTTGCATCTCTAGCGTGAGAGCAGCTGGTCAAACAGGATATGTGGGAGGATGATTGCATTCTTGCAGCCTGAGTATTGAATGTATCTAACCTTTGACATCTTTAAATGTGTTTTCTTTTACATTTAAATAAAATCATTTTTAATCTAATACTGAAGTATTAATAGTTGGATTTAGAGATTCTCTCCAGACATCTGTATACAAAGGGTTCACAACTGACTTCTTTCCACTGCGAAGAAAACACATTTGATGGGCAGGAAAATGTCAACATTCAACTGCAGCTGAGACCAAGGAGTAGTCTGAATTGCTGTCTACAAAGTCAGTACTTCAAGATCAAGTACATCAGGACTGACAAGACTGAAAGTGGAGGCAAAAACTATGCTTCTCTCGGCTAAGTTCAGAGAACACAGCTGAAGTATTTTTTCGCAGTCTATAGTGTCACAAAATATGTTGTGAGCAAGGAAAAAGACTTGTGATGATGCTCTGGTGAAGACTTTTAGAAAGAGGCCCCTGAAATGGGACACAGCTAAAGTAGACCAAGTTGAAGAGGTTTGAGATGCAGCCTAGAGACCAGAATCAAGATCTGCAGCTCTGGATATAATTATACAACAGAAGATTGAGGGCATCAGTTACTTAGGCAGACAAAATAACTCATGCAGACTAAAAAAAAAAAAAAAGATGACAAGAGGTGGCCAGTTCAGTTTCCCCATATGGCTGGGAAAATCTGGACAGGGAAGTTAATGAGAAACATGCTTGCCTTTCTCCACAATTCCCATTGAAATGTCCTTGAGCAAGACAATTAATCCCCACAAGCTCAAGAGGAACTCCTCTGAGGCTAATAGTGGAAGACTGGTCGTGCCGGGCAGCTCCCAGGTGTGAAAGTGTGTAAGTGTTTAAATGTAAAGTGGGCCCATTCTCAAAAAAACACAGCATACATGCTCAGCGAACCTTTTCGGAATAAGTGAAGGTTAGAAAAATCTATTTAAGGTTTTTGACGAGGCGGTGAGCAGAACCGAAGTTTGAGGGGATTGATCAGAGTTTGCCACTGGAACAGAAAAGCCCACGCAGCTGAATTCTGCCATTTGAGATTTCTATATATGTTCAACATCCACAGAAGGTGTCATTTCAAACAAACATCAAGGTCTATCAGAAGTCATGGGTTATTTTAAGAGGCGAATTCTGATGGTTTGCACTTTTACACCAAAGTTAAACTCATTCAGTTGCGTCTTTGTGGGTTTTTTTTTTTTTTTATTCAGCTTTCACAAGGTCAATTACACTCAGGCACTGCCACTGCAGCCGTTCATTCAAAAGGGAAGAAGCAAAAGGGTATCAGAATGACACACGTTGTAATTTGGAGTGACGCAGGAGTGAATTAGAAAAGCCAGAGGGTAAAGAGATGACACAGTTTAACAGCAGCCATTGTGAAACATACGTGTTGGCTGCAATGTGCTTCAACTTAACATTTTTAACTACATTTACTTGCACTTACATTACAATGTACTTGCATTTAGAGATGTAATGAATAAGAAAAGGTGGAAAATCCAGTACAAGTGCCAAAAATATTTGTTATACTTCTTAGATGTGTTAGAGCACATAACCAACAAAAACATTAAAATGTAATATATCAGTGTTGGTGATTGACTTACTAGTGGAAGGGGATTTTTCACTCCAAGACACAGGTATTGATCAGAAAACCTATTAACAGCCATACTGTATTATGGTCATTTTGTACTATGAGGCATTCACATCCTACTCATTGCTCCTTTAAAGTATTGGAACTGGAAAAAAAAAAAAGACTGTAACCTCTGTTAACCTCTGTTAAATCATACTTAATTCCATTCCCTCATCATTTACGAATTATTTATAAAGCAAATGCTGCATATCACCACCATCAGAGAGATGACGAAGGTTATATCACCATCCCTCTCTGTCTTTCATACGCACAAAGCTCATACAAAGCACAGTATGCAGTCGGAACCTGTTGTGATTTCATTCCGAGTGGCTGATCCAAGCCTCTTATTGACTTTCATATCAGTGCTGTAGGTTTGGCCGGTGGGTGGGCGCCTGCCTAATTATAAATAGAATTAGCAGAGAAAGAGAGAAAGAGGTTTGGTCTAACCAACGCTGTAGGTTCAGCAAGCAAACACCCATTTCATGATCTGAAATTAGCATTTGAAATACTTTAAATGCCATCAGTATTTAGTTTGGTATAAGGAAATCTTCAGGGTAAAGTTGTAAATGCTTATGGCAAAGTGTAAATCATAGAAGATTTGACCCATTTTGGATGGAATGAACAAGGTTTAGACTGAGGTTTTGGATAAATATATTTCTACTGCTCCCAGAAGGAGTTTGAGTTCAGTGCCAACTTCAGCCCCCAAATGCAGCTAGTTCTATTCACATTTTACTGTCATTAAAATTAAGAAATGTTCCTGACTGCTCTGTTATTGACAAAACATTCCACCGCAGGACCTTGAAACTAATTGTTCTAATTAAGAAAAACAGGTTTTTGCAATACCTGGGCCACCACAGGAACTTTCCACTGACTGTAAGAGAACACAAAACATCAATTTTAGATTTGGGGTTTCTCAAAATAAGAATAGATGTACAGGTGATAGCTGCTGTCTGCCATGCAGCGGTAGATGCATTTTAATGTGCAGTAATGATTTTGTGCAATCGTGTAAACACAACATCAGCAAGGACCATTGCCCCCAACCTCATAACCCAACTAAATGCCAAGTACTCTACATCACTCCTGTTTTTTTTGTTTTTTTTCCCCCTCCTCCAAGTTATTGCAATCACAAAATGAAAAATAATCAAAGTCTGGAAACCATTCAGGAATTTGCTGGCTGAGAAAAAAAGAGAAGAAGAAAAAAAAAAAAGAAGCAAACTAGATTTGTACTTCCACCCTTTTTCAGTGTCTGTCTCTCCCTGCTTTCCCCCAGCAGTAAGAGTAAAATTATAAATCATCTCCCCGCAGACAAAATTTCATGCTTGATGGGTGAACAACTCCAGCATCTGGTGGGGTCCTGTGATGAGGTACGTTCCAAGTTTCTCCCTCTCCCAGCTTCCCCTGGGCTGATCCAGAGCATTGCCAGCATCCTGCCAAATGTTACACGCGTGCAGCTGAAATGATAAGACAAAAAAAAAAAAAAAAAAGAGGGAGATTAATATTTAGCAGGGCCCTTTTCGCTCTCAACTTGTTCTGCAGGTCTGATGGCAGCACATGTGAAATCTCCGTGGTGGATTCATGCCACATCACAAGGTGTGTGCACACCTGAAGGAGATTCTCCTCGGTGAGCGAAAAGGGGACCCTGGAGTGTGTCCAAATGTACCTTGTATCTCTTAACAACAAGCCTGGAGCCGGTGGTCGGCCTCCTGGGCTGAAACACATGATGTCAGTGATTCTGCAACAACTTTGCATTGTGAGCATTTTAACTTGTTTTTTTTAAAGTGATAGCAAAAGCAGGGCTGATTCTGAGGAGTCCAGGCAGCAGAGCAACAACGTAAACATCGCATTAATACATTGAAACTTGCACAGAACTGTATTTTTTAACCTTTCCAATTAAACTTATGATATCAGCAATCAACCAAACTGATTTTCAACTCCTTAAAGTTTTAGATTCTGATTCAAAATCTTTCCTCAACTGCAGAGAGTACAATGATTATCCTTTGCTGGTGTAGGTATTAGAATATTTTACAGTAGCTGATAAATTTATTCTGTTAGCGACACGCTAGTGTTAATGTAAAGGTCACTTGCACACAACGATCTGATTTTTTTCATTCTAGAGTGTTTGTTTTTTTTTCTTTTTAAAGCTTTTGTTTATTAGACTCAATTAATTGCACTAAATTTATCTCAAGTTGAGTTTTTAAGCAATTTAGAAAATAAATTCTAGGAAATATATGTGTAAATATGTATGTTTAACTCTACTACCACAGTTATATGCCTGACAATGTGGAGAGTGTCCAGAAACCTTTAGATCAATTAAGGACATCAAATGTACACACAATGTAATTACACAGTTAAATGAATAAAGAAAATGTTAAAATTTAAAATAAGAATTTGAAAAAACCTAACTTTTTTTGGTGGCTAGTCAAAAATGTTTTTACAGAGGGTTGGTGTGTTTGGACTCATGACCTCAGCATTTCTTAAATCCTCCTTACAGCCCTGAAATAGAACCAGTTGTGCTTTTGGCATCTTAACTTTGCTCAGACTGATTGGAGTCTTTCAAAGCCAATTATTTGTAATCCCATACTTTTAGGCTTTTCCTGTGAAAGTCTTTCTTCAGTTACAAAAAGTGGCTCTGTTTGGTTTGAATATGTTTTTCGTATGACGTGTTTCTTGATGTATGTAAATTAATTGCAGGACATTATGCTAATTATGCTAATTATGCATTATGCTAATTTAAAATTAAAACAAGATAAGAACAGGAGGGGAACTCAAGTGCTCACACAGGCTACATGTGATTCCCGTATCCACAATACCTATATTTAAATACCTGAATATGGTTCCTTTAATGCTATTTGTGAGGAGAACATGTTCACCAGCTTAGATCTGAGGTGACACTGGTAACAATCATCCTGGAACAAAACTCCTTATTTAAACACAACAAATTATTCACCATCAAAAAAAGCGACTTTCGCCCACGCTGAGACAAAACTGCGATCGGGACCCCACCTGTTGAAGCAGGGGGTGTGATGGCAGACATCATTAAGCTCTGGGAGTCTTCGTGCTATTTAGAGGAGCTTGTTAAAGGGCCATCACTCACTGGAGAAAGTGCTGCAATGCAGGAGGAATAATTTGGCTCTGAATATAATTCCCAGACTGCAAGAGCAACATTTTGGATAAATTAGCCGCCTAAGCTTCACTGCTTTTGTATTTTGGTAATGTAGGAACAGATGGCATATTTAAGCAATAAGTCACAAGAGGCCATGGTTTACAGTGATTTTAGAACAGCTAAGGGGCGTTGTTAGGCACGACGTGGAGCAGAGTGACTAAAAGCCTCTTAGCTGTTCTAAAATCACCACAGCCTCGCGGCCCCTTATTGATTTTATAAAACGGTAACTACGTATACATGTTAAGGTTTCACAAAACAAAAAATTTGAAATAATACAATCAAATAATCATTCTTCCGCCGAGCAATGTAGTTCTTCAGCGACATTTAGCAGAACAGTTGCCAAGCAACAAACAGACACAGTGGAAACTATGCTAATCAGGCTAGTCAAGCATGCTTAAGAAACTGGGGTGATTACCAACATGTATCTGGATATTGCCATTTATTGTGCAATTGTTGAAATAGTGTTCAGTTATGTCAGCGCTCCTCTTTGCTGGTACACGAGTGTTTGACTCTGGACAGGTAGGTTTTAACTGTGCGGTGCCAGAAGTAAGGATATTGCTCCAGCATCTTCTCTCGTTGTCTCCTTTCTTTTTTTTTTTTTATCTTCCTCCTCTATTCTGTCCATCTCTTTCCACCATTCATCCACGCTTAGCCCACCCAGAGAATCAAAATTCACAACAAAATCTGACATTTTGAAGCAATTTGTATAGGTGGCAATTGGCGCAGTAATTTGTCATGCGGTCACAGGTTTGTGTTTATAGCGTATTTTGAACGCGGTTCAGCCAATCACAGTTAAGGACCTGAACTATCTGTTTTATAATTAACTGTTTTACCACTGGGGGAGTATTGTTTGTATTTAAATCTAAATTATTCTTTCAGATGGGGCTCTTTTTTCTAAATGAATGCTTTTCATTCTGCTTTTTTATCCAGTTTATTTGAAAACTTTCCTAATCCCACATTAATAAAGATGGCAAAAAACTTTGCTCCGTCCTGTAGTTTTGCACCGTCACCCCGCCAGATGTCCATGAATGAAGAGAGCAAACACTGACGACAACAAAGTAAACAAGTCCGATGATGTAGCAGCAACTTTTTGGCACAGACATATGCTTGCCTAACAGGGAAAACAGCTTTTCACAGAAGCTTAGGCATATGGCCGGCTCCTGTTTCGACAACAAGATGCCGTGTCACCTTGCTAGCCACCTGTAGCCGATGACCAGCCGAGGGAGGGAGGGGGGAGGGATTTAAGGCGATACAAGCATACAAGGGTCGACATACATATTTGCTTCTGTTTCTGTTATCCCAGAGGCCATATGCTTATCTTGTTGACCCGCGCGGTGTCCGACGGCATGTCACACACTCTGTCACCACGATCAGGCAAGCGTGAAGAGCAACCGGTGGGGGTCAAGAACACAAAAGCTTTTGAAAAACATGGTTGCCGCCTCTAAGTTCTGTGCCTTTGCTCCGTCTCACCCCTGCCTTTTTTTTTTTTTTTTTCCTCCTGCTCGCTTCCGTCCCCTCTTTTCATTTCTTTTCTGATGCTGCGCACGTCCCAACAAGCGACAGCGATTTGCATGATGTGATCGGCCTCTGCCTTCCTGCAGCTCTTTAGAAGTGTGTGCGTGCATGCGGCTGTATGTCTGTGTTTGAGTGTGTTTGCGAGTGTTAATGTGTGCGGGCTGACTGCCAGCCAGCTTAAGCTGCAAGAGAAGGGTAAAAAAAAAGGGGGGGGGCTTTGAGCCTATAGATATCTCACAGAGCAATCAGGGAAATATGCTCAAATGACATGACAGGCGGTTCGGGTGTTGTAGGATTGTTGAGTTAAGGTGAGGCATTTACTGGGATGAAACTAGGCCAGGTAGGTTTGTTGGGAGGGTAGCGCACACACACTTTCACACTTGACTCATCAAGTGAGGAGAGAGATCTAATCAGCAGCACGGCTGGCTTCCACTGACGAGCGTTCAAGGACATTTTGCAGATATCAAAAAGAAAGAAAAAAAATATCCAAAAGGGAAAACATCCACAGAAGTTTGAATTGGGCAAAATTATTACTTAAATTCAATCATTCAGAGCATCCGTACCTCGTGTTATTTCTCTCAGCAGCTGTTATTGCTAAATAACAATAAAGGAAGCAAGTGAGGTGAAACAGCCTCTCATGTTACTCTTTGGTCATGACATATGTAGTCACAAGCCGGGCTGCATGTTTTTGTTTTTTTTTTCTATAAACCGTGGTCAGAATCACAAAAAGCGAGCAAATTACTCCTACACGCATGGTGAATGCAGCATGTTAATTGTGCTACACGTGCACCATTACCGGTGACAGAGATCAGTGTGGAGATGAGGTAATGAGAGTGAGCCGTTAAAATAATTAGTCCAGATTTTCACTAGTGTTAATTAAAGCAAAGAAAATACAGCGTATGAGTCACCAGGCAGAGCAGAAAGCAACACTACGTGCTAATTTGCATTGCTCATTCACATGCACTTTTTTTTCCCCTTCCCCTCTCCACTCACCCCCCCCTATGTTCCTATCCCTGTGTGTGCTCTCTGTGGGGGAAATACTATAGAAGACAGTAAGGGAAACTGCAGATAAATCAATTCTGAAGCTACAACAAGTTATACCTTGAAGCGCGGGGAGGGGGAAGGAGGTGCAGGGACGACTTTGTTGATTTGTCACATTCTGCAGTGTAATGAGGGATTCCAGTCACAGGCAGCCGGCTTCTCACTGCCGGCGAGAGCAGGATGCACTCAGACTAGGGGGGAAAAAAAAAAAAAAGAGGGAAAGAGAGAAGGAGGCAGGGAGGAATAAGCAGGACAGTTTAGGAGGGTGGCAGTGGGATGGAGAAGGGATATTTTGGAATGAGAGAGTTTAAGAGGAGGAGGAGAAATTGGATGAAATTGGATGGATGACGGAGGAGGAAAAGGGAGCGCTGAGGGTGGGGTGGGGGTGGGGGTGGGGGGGGGGCTCGAAGGGGGTGTTGCGAAGTCAAGGTTCCAGTCTGTGGTGTGAGGTGGCCGCCAGCACGTGGCCGCAGCACGTTGCAGCACTCCGTGAGGCAGAGCTAACACACTGGAAAAGGAGACTCGGCAGGGATGAAACAGAAAGACGGGGAGGGAGGAGAGGGAGGGAGATGGAGAGAAGAGTGGAGCTACTGTAAAAAAAGAGGAGTGCAAGGTTCAGAGTGGAGCTCTCTTTCTCTCTCTCTGTCTCACGCTTTCTGTCAGATCCCCCCTCAACAGAGACCCTATAGCTGGGGTTATTCCGCCGGCATCGATACCCCCCCCTCCCTCCTCTGATGGCCGGAGTCAAAGCCAGACAAAAACAGTCAGAGGGACCACATGGCGTGAGGACATACAATGTTAGCAAGTAATTAAGAAGACATCACATACATAGTGTTCATTCTGCTAATTGATTCACTGACTTAATTGACTCCCAATGAATATATAATGACAGCAGCTGTCATATTTTCAGTTTAAATGAACCAGTGGAGCCGCTTTATCTGAAAGTCAGCACGGATGGCGTTATTAAAATACTTTATTACATCATACGCCTGAGTATTGTGGCGGCGACGTAAAGCTGATCATGTTTGCTGATGCCGTGTTCGCCATGGCTGTTACACCGAGATAGACTGGAACTACTGTAGCATTCTGTTTTTACACACTTCTTGCTTTTCAGTTTTGTCTCAGCACCAAACGCTACTTACCGTCTGGCACAGCTGAAATGCTTTTTCACTGACTTTTTTATACTGTGTTTGTCCCTCTAATTCCTCAATGCTGACCACAGTCTTTATTGTGTATCCAAGAATGCTTATTTTTGCAGCTAGGGGTTGCAGTAAATTCATTTTATCTCCACTGATTTAATTAGCTTTTCGCGTGATCATGGCAGACAAGACCCTTTAAGCAGATTAGCCACAATCAAAAAAAACAGCCCATAAAAAACCCTTGAAAGATACACACACACACACGTCTCTATACTTCCTGTCTGTATGGCAGCGGTACAAGCCTCAATAACCCTTCGTAGTGGATTTTTGAGCCTCCTAACCCCCTGGAAAAAAAATGGACCAAAGGTTGTGTCAAGTGAGATTATTCCTGGCTCAAAAAGGGAAAAGAGAGCAAAAATGTGAATGTCATTTCAAAAGTAGGTTGAGCAAGTCAAAAATAGCTTCAAAGGGCTCAGATTTGAGAACAAAATCCCAAGAGTAAGTCTTCTGAGGTAAGAAAGGAAAAAAAAACATCAAAATTCTATGAAGTTTTTTTAACACTTTAAACATACCTGATGCTCGCTCTCGGCGACGTTCCATTCATGTTACTGTATCGATGTACTGTAAACAAAAACAGTGACTGGGTATTTCTTAACAGACAAAAATGGTTGCTTATGTCCTGTCTGTATGCTGAGGATTGTTCTACAAAGACTTTTTTGATTATGCTGCACAATTTGTGTAATGATGCCATCATAATGCAGATTGAACGCTTTCTTTTACTTTTTTTTAGTGCAGTTGCAATGTTAAAAGAATAGAAACCATTTGTGCAATATACAGTTTATTTCTTTATTCTATTGAGTGTGCAGCACCCTCAGAAGTGCATGACTTCACCTTTTTTTGGTATCTAAAGTCCCGAACACAAGATGTCACCAAATTCGGGCAGCTCATTGTGTCACATTCGGTCTCGATCAATTTGACAGAAGCATCGCAGAGAATTTATCACAGACTGTGCCTCTCTTGCCCCTGCTGCCGCTGCGAGTAAGGCCAGCATTGTATATATCTACGGCTCAGAGAGTACAATAGTTGGACACCAGCTGCTCTCCTTCTAAAGACCTGCCTAACACCAGAGCAAGGAAAAGGGCAGAGTAGAGCGCTGCCATCCCTGCCCATCCGCTCAACCACCTGTTTGACATTCTGCCCTCTGGATAAGGGTTCCAGTGCAGCGGCGCCTGAGATGCTCCCCTGAGCGGAGAGAAGAAAGAACGCTGAGGATACTCTGGATACTGCTCTACTTGCTACAATGTTGTACTGAAAGACATTTGAAAAGGTGTTAAAAAGTGGATTTATACTTTTACAAGTAGTGATAAAGTGACAAGTAGGTGACTTTAAAACACAAAAATGTATCAAAATGCAATGTAACAAAGCACTACGTAATGTTTGTCTCCGTATTTGCATTTTTTAATCATCATTCTAGACATAACATCACTGTTCTCGTTCCCACTCTTTGTGTAACATACATGAATCCGTTGTCATCATCATCGAGATCGCCTCGCCAGCATCATGCAGCTAACATAATCGAGCAAAACGCTTTGCGAATCAAGCTGTGGTTTACAAAGCTGTTTGCACCACGTTATCTGTACTTGGACACATGGATATTTTGTATCAAACAGGTGTGTTGGCTTGGAAACACAGTAGTCTGTTGTGTGAGCTACAACTCGTATGCAGGGTTTGTGTCTCCTTTGTGCTCGTTCTCCTGGATTTGCTGAAGTTTGTGCAATTTTCAAGAGTCATTTAATGGATAATTCTCTTCCTCTAAAGAGAAAGTACAAAAAGCACAAGCTGGGCAGCATGTAGATATTTTAATGAACCTGTATTCCACATGTATCATATGTAATATGTTAGCAGGTGAAGAACGAACACACAAAAAAAAGAACCACAAATATTTTTGCTAAGAAAAATAATAAAAAAAAAGAAACTCTGACCAGAGTATCTGAAGCGGGGACAGAGAGTTGTGTGGTTTCATGCTCATTAGAGGGAAACGTGAACTTGAAGTTCACTGAGCTGGTAATGCACTCTTTTGATCAGACATTTACTGAGTGCATTTGTCTCCGGTTACGGTAGGATTCGAAGGATTCGAAGGAGTCAGCAGTATCGGCGCTATCTGCATCCCCCACCTGCTCCAGTCTGAGTGTGTGTGGGACCTGTTGTTCCGTCTGCAGTGGTCTGCATTAACCACATGTGTTTAAAGCTTTATAGACATGTGTTTTTTTAAAATGACGTAGCTGTTGACTTAAATCAGATCATCATGAGTATATAAATCTGACCTTCTGTGTTTTAAAGTCCTTTTTAGATACCTTGTAATGAGTACAGTATCTCTGTGTTGTTTTGAGGCAGTCACACTTACCATGATCCCTTCATTTTTTAGAGCCCAGTGCCTGCTAACCATATATCTTTACAGGAGCATGTATCCAGATTGGCTTTTATTAGTGGATTACTTGAACCCCCAAGCATGCAAGCACAGTAAACACACCTCCCTACATTGACAGGCACACACACATCAGCAACAACAAACAAGAGATTGCCTCCTCCCCTGGATGTTCTTTCTGGAATTACTTCCCTATTTACCTGCAGGTACCTAAATGTTTCTTTAACAAAAGGCATCAGAGCTTTTAATGGTTTCCGGTAGAAGATCACTCCTGCTTAATGAATGTTAATGGGAATCAAGGGCCCTCTGTATGTAGACAGTCCCCTGATTCGCACCTTCCGGAAGTGATGATAGCCTGTTATGCTGCTGGGTTTCTTTCTGATAGCGTTGCCTCTTGATTACACCAAAGGTTTAAAAAAAAAAAAAAAAAGCTTAAGAGAGAAGAGGAGAGTTGCATGTCGATTTGATGAACTGTGCTGTTTCCTTCTTTTGTTGCCTTTTTTTCTGAAAAAGGTCAGTTTGACTCTTTTGTGTAACTTCAAAATGAAGACAGGAGACAATACAATATGACTTATCTAACATTATAATGCTAGTCTATTATTAGGCAGAAATGAGCCAGTCTGCTGCTTTTAACACTAGAACTGCCAGGGGTCACTATATACCTAAAACCACCAATGGGTTAAATTTACCCGTACACCTAACTACCGCATTTCTAATACTAAAAAAATGTGCTCTATCATTGTATTCAGGCATTGTCTTAACAAAGGAATGTCTAAAGTCATGAAATGAGTTTGTTTAATCATCAGCTGTTGGTCCACTTGTTTTATAATATAAATATCTTAAGGAACATTAATTGCTTTGTATGACCGTCGGTATAATTCAGTCTAAAATGACACTGAAAATGGCAAAAATGAACATTTGAACTGATCTGATTATACGTGTCCCTCAAACACACTTTGAGTGTGCACCTTGCACCTTGACTGTGTATTTTCACAGCTTTTCTGCACTTCAGGCACTTGGCGAAGGTTTTTTTTGCAGGTCATTCTCCTCTGACTTCATTATAATTTAATTATGACTTGACGTAGTTGTCGGATCACACACACTCCAATGAATGGCACTGCCTAGCAACTTGAAATATTTAAAAATAAACCGCATCGAAATAAATGCATTTCTTATACAGGTAAATTTTACTCGGTGGCAGTTATAGGTATAAATGCTCATGTTTTTATTCTGGATTCATCTTCACTATTTTTTTAAAAATAGGGGACGCTTCACAACATTATTTTAGGAAAAGTCAAAGACTGGAAGACATGAATATTTTATTAAAACAGTAATGTACGACTGAAAAAGTAGTTCTAGTGTTAAGATCAAAACCTCAGATTAATCAGACTAACTATTGTTAACTATAGCTATGATAGTTGGACCCAGGAACAGCAATTATATGTGATAATTATCATTTAAAGCTCTTCAGATCATATCATTAAGCTATTTATGTAACAAGGGCCCCTCAGATTGTATTATGTGTGGATGAAAAAGAAGCTGCTAAATAAGACACCAGCTCTTTCTTCCAAGGTGTAATCATCAGCCTTTGTGAGTATGATCACTCAAATGCTTTGTAACAGGTTTTTTTTTACATAATAATCCACTGTGCAGCTTGTAAAAAATACATGAAAATTGTTTTTAAGTGTCCTCATCCTCCACCATGTTAATTATGAGTGTATCTGTGTAATTACAGTACTAGGTACAGTACAGTTTGTCAGTTTCTCCTCAAATATAACGTACATGCAAAGATAGATTATCTATTGCCATCTGCAGTTAGAACAATAAAATTTTAAAAAAAGCACAGTACACTCAAAATCCACACCTGACAAACAGCTAGCTAGATTAGTTAAATGATATTATCAACCAGAAAGTTGCACTTCTTAAAACTAATTTAATTAGCCATCACTAAACAAAACTGACATTTCCACATCTAGTTAGGTGGAGGCTTCGCTTCTCTCAGAACCCTAATTTGTCTGTTAGATTACTTTAAAAAAGTACATTTCAGCATAATACAGTGTGCACCTAATGCACAAAAACTTTTTTCCCCCCATTTTACCTGTTAAAGTAACACTCTGGCACTCATTTCTTCGCCCATATTGCTTTCTTCCATTTAAAAATATCCCTGGAGAAACTTACGTTGCATGATGTATTAAAGGTCTCCTCAGTTCTGTCTTTATGAAGGCATGGGAAAGTATTTTACCAAAATCTTCTTTCATCAAAACTACATTTCATATCCTCCAAACTTGTGGAGGGATTAAATGTCCTCATTTCTTTTCTGCTCTCACTGTCATTGAAAGTCGATCTGGATAAAAGTGTCAGCCAAATGCCTAAATGTAATATTAATGTGTTCTTTTTCTCCTTTTCAAAAAAAAAAAAAAAAAAAAGAAAAAAAAAGTATGAGCAGTGCATATCTAGTCCATCATCATTATTATTTTAGTGGTATTATCTTATTGGTAAATGAAGTTGGTCAAAA
The DNA here is from genome assembly GCF_963924715.1 of Thunnus thynnus. Taxonomy (NCBI): domain Eukaryota; kingdom Metazoa; phylum Chordata; class Actinopteri; order Scombriformes; family Scombridae; genus Thunnus; species Thunnus thynnus. The sequence continues at coordinate 7,012,342 of NC_089540.1, forward strand.
TGACAGCCAAGTAAATGATGATTGGACTTTGATTATTCTCATCAATCAAGCAAGTCAATCATTTAATTCAGCTTTACCTCGGCTCTATTGGGGGATTAATGTAGAAGGATGGGCGAGGGGCATTGGGATTCAGTGCATGGGTCTCACACAGCCTTGCTGGAAGTCGGGGCATGGTTCAACAGACAAACACATATGTCATGTCACAAGTCTATTTGCTGTGCAGCAGTGGGAAGGCCATAAAAATAACCTTCGAAGAAAGAAATTTTAGAGCCATCATTCTCAAAGTTGAAAAATAGAGAAATAACCCTTTTTCTTCCCCCTCCCCGATTCTATCACTAGCTTCATGAAGAAGAAAAGAATCTAATGTGATTCACAGGATGGATTTGCAAAGACGGCTTTTTATCCTACGAGTGATAAATAACAGAATTCAAAACCTCAAGTTGGAAGTTGCCTCATTACAAAAAACAGCCTATGGTTCAGTTAAAGGAGCAGTGTGTTAGATTTAGCGGCATCTAGCGGTGAGGTTGCAGATTGCAACCAACTGAATAGCGGTGCAACATGGTGGGCTCCATGGAAGAGGACCCGCTCCCTATGTGGATATAAAGGGCTCATTCTAAGGTAATGAAAACACAGCGATTCTTATTTTCAGGTGATTATACACTAATTAAAACATACTTATAAATATTATATTACACTTCTGCCAAGTCCGTTCCACTAGATGCCATCTACACACTGGACTGGTCATATGTGAGGCAGACGACACCCTACAAGTCTGCAGAAGGAGGAGTTTGGGTTGGACGGATGGGTCAAAAAACATCAATATCTTAAGAATAAACTGCTCTGTAATCATGGATTGCACATGTTAAACTGGTGGGACATATTTGGTGTGATAGGCATTTAAAAATCTATCTCACACAGGCTCTTCCTTCCGCTGGACTCCAATCACATGCCCACTGAAATTTGCATGTCCGTAGCCAGCCAATCAGGATGCGCCTACTGATTATGTGTGCCTCACACAGTATGAAACTCAGCGTCGCAGTGGAGGGCTCCACCTGTGCTTATAGAACTAACGTAACAATATCTTAACCTTCATTTCCGTCGCTGAAACACATTTTTCAAAATGGCATGCATGGAAAAAAAAAAAAGATGATCTCAAAATTGACACCTGACACACTTTCTTCTAACTGCATGGTGCAAATGTTAATCAGAAAGAGCTGATTGATTTTAGCACTTGAAATCAATCGTGTAAAAAAACGCCATAACCTTTATTTAAAAAGAAGTAAAGAAAAAAGCAAAAGAGCTCAGCGGTTAAAGATTCCAGAATCAGCTCACCATGACACACAGGCCAAAGGTTTAACAGTTTGTTATGCTTGGTGGATAATAGAAACGAGGCAGTGAACTTGCCATCAGTGCTTGTACCAGATGGCTGAATTCAAAGCCTCACAGTTCTAAGTGTGCGGTGACAGGCTGCCACAGTGGGAGGTTGCGATTTCTGTTTTCTGCTTTAAGAACATGTGATGATAATCAACAGGGTCCAGTTGAAAGCCACGGACGTAGGGGAGGAGGCATTCCTGTCGTTATGGCATCATGAAACAAGATGTGGGTGATTTACCTGCTCGTCATTCTGCCTCATTACATCTGAGGAAAGTTGCCTACAGATCTGGAAATTCCCCCAGTCTGCCACAAAGGAGCCTTTTTCAAGATGTAGTCATCCTCACTTTGCGGAGGAGTGGGAACAAACAATTGCCCTAGCGCCGCCTCTTTAAATGGTGCTCTGTTACACGACAAGCAGGTTGGTGTTGAAATCAATAACAAGATTAAAATCATCTCTTTTTTTTTTTCTTCTCTTTTTTGTCACCCACACTTGTGCTTAAGCATGACTCATTGAGAGAGAATGTGTGTGTGTGTGTCTCTGAATTAAACATGAATCATACTCCAAGAAGCAGACTTTCTGTTCTTTCACACAGCAGGTTGTCAGTTTGACTATTTTTAATTTCCATGTACTGTTATGGGCATGTGTATGAGATCGATGGCTGTCCGTGTCACTCTTAGTGAGGCGTTTCCACCAATAAAGTTTGTCTAGAACTATGAAAAATAATATATTATTATTCGTGGCAGGTTATGCCTCAGTCTAGTGCAACTTTCGCCGTTTCAACTTCACGGTGTCTAATCAGGTGGCATCGTGAAAGCAGCACATCAGTAGTGCAGCAGCTTAAGTCCTCCATCAGTGTCTACATATGATGCATTCAGGTCCAGTGCTGAGTGTAGGTCACCTGCGATTTAGCAGCACTGAGAGCACAACACATAATAAGTTATTTGTGTAAAACGAAAGAAAATAGACATCAAAAATGTAAAATACAGGTTGTGTCTATGCATGTAAAGTGAAGTGAAACGCAAGTGAAATAAGCGGTGTGTCTATTAAAATAGAGCCTGTAGCGTTTATCTGTTCCATCTTATGTTTGTGAGACAGAAGAAAATCGTGCCTGAAATGTCTCTTGCAGACAAGCCTTCACTGTAAGGTTTGCATTTATAGCTCATTTTCAGACAACTCGTGTTAAAGTTTATAGTCATCAGCAACAGTCCTTCATAAAATTGATCTGTTCCCATGAGAAACCCAAGCAGAACTAGTGCGTAATTATCTGTTCCAAACTTTTAAAAACCATCAATCAATTCAAAAGCATGTTTAAAAGCAATTTAATGCAAATTAGAAAAAAGTAATTGACTATCAAGTTGTTAAAACAATATTAAGTACGCCTTTTGGGCTGTTAAAGTGGGCTCAAGGTCGGCGGGAACATGAACGGAACAAAAGGGTTTAGATGTGAAGCGGTTAGTAGTTCAGTTAGCAGTTAGTGCACATTTCCTTCAGTGTAAAGCAGATGTAGTATAGCAGTGCAAGGATAAATGAAAAACCTAATGTGTGAGCAGAAAACATTATTTAAAGTATATGATGACCTTGCTGTCAGTTTCTGTTAAAACCAAAGAAATACAGTTATAATTAGCAGAGTGGTTTATTGAATCAGTATGCATTTGTACAGATGAGAGGATGAAGGTGTGAAAAGCCCATATGGAATAGAGGTAGTTTTAGAGGTTTTTTCTTTCTTTCTTTCTATTTTTAAACTGGCTCGGCAGCAGAAACCGTAACATGGAAAGATCAAAAGGGCAAGTCATGGTACAGTCGAGCTAAATCGGAAAATGGGAACGTTTTACTCAACACACACGAGCACACTGAGATTCACAAAGAGAAGAACACACATTTCTATATATGCACTTAACGGCATATGCAACAGGCAATCATCTCTCTTTATCTGTTAACAATTTCAAATCAAATCCACTCAGCTTTCTAATAGCAAAATGATGAGGGGTGAGTGACCTCATGGAAAAATCTAGTTTCCCTAAATTGCTAAGCTCTTTTTTTTCTCCATCTTTAAATCCATCTCTGAGCTAAATGATTTAAAAACTGCAGCATGCACATTTGAATGACAAAAACCACCAAAGACAGTCTTTTTCCCCCCTTTATTCCCTTTCAGTAGGAATCCTTAAAAGGATTATTTTATCTAGGAGGTGGTGTCTTACTTCATGTCAACTAGTTTTGTTAAATGATGCCATGATCTGGATCCCTCCTTAAGAAGTGAACCAACTGGGAATGCAGAGTAGCCATGGAATTAGTTAACTGTGGGCTAAAATAGATGTATTCAAAGTAGTGAATACATATTCCCAAGATGGGGCCCCATCCATTCAAATTCTCAGTGGGCACATATACCCAAACCATTTTTCAAGGCTTCTTCTTGGGCCCATAGAGCAAACTGACTTCCCGCTGACTCACTGGACACATGAATGACACAAGAATACTTTATAGATTCAGCACTTTGAGACTCTTGGTTAATCAGATAGTTCTTTGGTCCTAAAAATGTCAGAAAGCGGTGAAAAATGTCAATCACTGTTTCCAAAATCCCATTATGATACATAAAATGTCTTATTGTGTCCCAACTAATAGTCCAAAACCCAAAGATATATATTCTACTATCATAGAGGATTAAATAAACCATAAGAAATATTTACATTTAAGAAGTAGGAACCACTGAATATTTTACATTTCTTCTTAAAAAATAATATTCAAAATGATTAATTGATATCAAAGTCATTGGTGATTAATTTTCTGTCAATTGACTAATGTTTGCAGCTCTAGATCATATAAAGACAAAAAAAATTCATTAAATAAGTAAAATTCATCATTTTACAGCTGTTTTTTTATTCATAATGATTGTGTATGGTGGTGGGGGGAGGTTGCCATGTGGGTGTCATGTGACCTGCAATTCCAACTGTGGCCATAATGCCAAAATTGTCCCAGTACCTGAGCGCCTGATATTAGCCAATGGATGCACAGAAGAAAGTCAATTATTGACAATTATGAGGCAAGATCTGGAGTTTTAAGTGCTTTTTTTGTATATTTCTATGAGGATTCATTAACAATTACGCCCAATTGATAGCATAAGTAGCATTGATTCCAGTAGTATGTGTATGATGTCTGGGTGTTCTAGTTTGACTGATTATGATTGAAAAGAAGTGCATTTTGTGACGCACACTGAATCAATCAACTTCCAAAGGTTACGATTCTTCACAAGATGGATCACAAGAAGAAGAAAACGACATTAGCCCGCAAATGTGGATACATCAATAACTTTGATGCGTCTCAGACGTCAGTGATCATTCTCAATACGTCTTCAAACACTCACGAGGATTATTCCGATATAGCATTTAAGAACATGAGCTGCCAACTTCTGAGATGTTAAACTCTAATAGGAGAGAATAGATCCCGCCTAAGTAGTTCAAACATTGGAAATCACAGTCAAACAAACTTTCCCCCCTGCTCTTATCCATCCACTCACAGCCATTGAGTCAATTTTCCATCACTGCACTTGTCTTGCCACAAAGAGCACTGCCAATCGATCCAGTCCAGGCCTTTTTTCCCTTCAGTGATCCAATATGTTGTCTGTAATAATACCAGGTAAGCTCGCATCCTAAGTGGGCTGATATTGTTTCGACCGTTAGGCCATCTTCAATTATTCACCAGCAGATATTGCTTATGCATGTCTTTAGAGCTCCGAAGACGATGCCTAGCTGCATTACTCAGCATTTAGAAATAGGTTAGAATTAAAATATATGAAGATGACTTAATGTACTCTCTCTCTCTCTCTCTTTTCGCAATTAAACTGTCATAGCACCCTCCTTATAATATAGATTTATTTTCAAATTAGAGTCTGGAAACGATTGGAATGGCTCTACATCCGGACGCTGAATAAAACACAGCAGTTAGATGCAGAGTCTCACTGTCACATCACATTAAAGTATCAGCATGTTGAACGGGGGGCTGAACGAAACGGTTAAGGGTTAAGGTTATGAGGAATAAGCCATTGGAACAATTCAATGCAAATGTGTTTTAGCTCTCAGAATGGGGAGCTGTCACAGTAAGTCACTGTCATAATTTGGTGGAAATCAGTCATATCTTATTTCTTACTCACCCAGAAGTGTTTGTATACATAGTAAATTTATAGCTTTACCTATAAGTGTAATTAAAACAGGGGAGTTATATATTTTAGAGCATCTCCTCATCTGAGGAGTTGATTTTCCTTCATTCATGTCTTTCATCTATATTGCAATCAGCCGCTATGTGAATGCACTCCATTGCTTTTATATGCTACAAATGCATTTGATTGTTATTTTGTCCACCATGCAATGCCTCTGATGTTCTCCTTTGAGTATTCACTTGACAACATTTTTGAAATTCAGCTTCCGCCAAGGGCAAACTTTTAATTAGACGCAAGCCCATCGCCGCCGCCATCAGCGACGACAACAAACACTGCCTTCTTTTATATACCCCCCCCACCACCACCCCACCCCTTTTTCATCCTTATCAGAAATCTCCCCTCAATCATTCTATCCACAGAGCCCATCCACTTTCCCCTCCAACACCGCCTCTTCAGTCAAGCATGATCTTTCCTTTATGGCAGAGAGAGCAGGAGAGAAACGGAGAGGGGAGGAGGGATGGAAAGAGAGTGACAGGGAAAAAAAAAAAAAAAAAAAAAAAAAGAGAGAGATCCAAGAGGCCCGAGCCGCCTTTCATTTCCGCTGCTTGGCTATGCAGCTTTGCCCCGCTTCCACGGTTCTGGCAAACTCCACTCCTTCCCCTTGAGAGGCCCATCTAGTCCACAATCTAAGGCCTTGTAATGCAGTCCCTGGCCCACAATGATAGATCGCACTACATGTGGGATGGTATTGTCTGCCTCGCTGATAAGCCAGTGGAGTCGGAGAGGGTATGTGCAAGCAAGTGTGTGCACCTGTCTGCGTTCACGATTGCAAGCCTGTGTAGTTACATTAGCATCCCCACATGTGTGTTTTGCATGCCGGACCAGAATAGGAACGTGTGTCTCTCTCTCTCTCCCTCTCTGTCCTCACCCCACCCACTGAAACCCAAAGCCTCTTGTATTGTGTTGTACGCTTCTGTCGGAGGGCTTGATGTTACTAAGAGAGGTGAGTCACTCCACGTGGAGGCCTGGCCCTGCATCGCTAAACAAAAGGAAAAAAAAAAAAAAAGTTGGATGTTCCCTTAAGAGGACCATGACTCATGACAAATTCACACAAATATATATGATCCTTTATTCCTCTGCTGATTTGTATGTGTGCATACAGTATGTGCATGATAAAAAGAGAGCATGCAAGAAAAAAACAAACAAACATTTTCATCTCCATTTTCTGGATTTTATATATTTATTTGTTGTTGTTTTGGCCTCTTTGAACCTTATGTACCTTGTCCATCTGCCTCTTAACAGATGCATCCTATGTGGCATGATGCGTCTCCATGGAAATTTGGTATCTGTCACATGCTTTTGGCTTGAAAGGCTATAGGGATGGTTAATACACTATGTGTGGTGATGCATCTTTAAAGAGATTTCATGCAAAAAAAAAAGCATAAAACTGCTGCAATTGTTGTTTCAGTCATATAGAACAAGCCCCTTATAGTACACAGTACTGTCGAATTTGGATAGAAAGCAGTTTTAGCTGTTTTTGACATGTAATGATTTATATGTAATTGAGCTTTTGAACCAACAGGGGCAGTATGTCACAGTTTACATAATTATCCTTAATGGCATTAGATTTCTATTCATGGTCTAGAATATTCTTCTACAAGTCAAAATCTTCAAAAGCAGAAAAAGTGAAGGTTTAAAATGTGTTTCAAAGTGGAGCTGAAACACTCTCAAGGTGAAAAAGAAAGATGCTCAATAGACACTGTTGCTTCTTATTTGACTGCAAACTAACAACAGTTTGTTCTCATGTACATGTCAATAAAATCAATTATTATTATAATATGGCATCACCTGTTAAATTAGGGGTCAGACAGACTTGTATGAAAACACAATGTGTGTTATTTTCTTAGAGATTTCTCTTCATTCTCTTATTTAAGGATGTCTTCGCCTTGGTGGTTCATGGATTTTTTATTTCTTTCAGCCCATTCAAAATTCTCGAACACCCACAGAACATTTCTTATCTGACAAGGTTAAATTTGGAATTTGACTTTTGGAAGCTTTTTTTTTTTGCTGAGAAACGATATACTGATGTGAAAGCAGGAGCTGCTGTCTTTACGCACCCACACAACACACACTGTAACAGTCTGGCAGAGGGAAATGAATACCTCCTTTATTAGTACGGCGTGTGTCTGTGAATGTGTGCTAATGTGCAGTTGTACGGCGGGTTCCTGTGTGACGACTGTGCGTGTCTTTGTCGAGCACGTTCGTGCGCTCGCTCCGATACTAGTCTGCTTTGTGTGGCCCGGCTTGCGTACGTGCATGTGTGCAGAGTTGATTTGGGAGCATTTGTATTTGTGGGTGTTTATGTGTGTGATGCATTTACGACAGCTTCCTTCCTGCCTCCTCTGGGTGCCTGCGAGTCTGGTTGGTCTGAAGGAAACCTGACAGCCTAAATCACACTGAAGAGCCAGAAACAGATGTTAATTAGCTTTAATTTGCCTTTTGTTGTTCCGCTGCCAAGGCTGCACCAAAGACACTTCTCTGTACTTTACAACCCTCATTTTCTTTTGTTTTTACAAATTTTATCCCCCAAAAAACACTTTTTTTTTTTCCAAAACAGTGAAACCGCATCAAGTTTATAACATAAAATCTTAAAACTGTTTGTGACTTCAGCTTTGGGACAAAATGTAACATTAACATCCAAGTTGGGTGTGAAAGTCTTGTGAAGTAATTAAGCTCTAGCTTGCATGAGTCTTACAACTTGCTAGCTTCTGATTATGAAATCGACAAGCTTGCAATCCATGATTTATTGCATTATACATCATTTGATGACAAAAATGACTGCATACAATATCAGATTGTGGATTTTGCCGTCAGTTCTCTAAAGCTGGAATTTATTGTTGAAGCAACTAATATTGTATTGGCCCGAATATAAGATGAGAAACTCTTTCAGACCAGTCCTGTTGGGAATGTTAGTCCAATGAGAACAGATTATCCTTGAAGCATTTTCTCTCATAAAAAAGTTTAAACATGAAATACTTTCATTAAAGCACAAAGTAAATCCCTCCCTTTGTGTAATTTGTTTATCAGTCATAAAATCACAAATTCCCCTGTCAGGCTCTTGGAGCAGTCAGAATATTTTTTTTTTGCCTGTCGGTTAGCATTTTTCAGACTCTTTTTGAACTCCTCATCATATCACTTAGTGTTAGTAGTCATTGTTGGCTGATTGACGGATGAGTGTGTCCTTGGTTCGTTTGTGTTGTGAGATGCTTTCAACTTATTTTCATTCAGTTGGACTTTATTTCCTTTGTGGCAGCGAAATATGTTACACAAGCACATCAGAAACTCTCACAGGTTAAAGTGGGCTTCCAAAATACTCTAAGGCAGGGGTGTACTGGGAAAGAAATTGAGTTATCCACTGGGACCGGCCTGGAAGGAGGGGGTGCTCGGTCGTGATTGGCCAGTGACGCACAGGCACGCAGCAGCACACTCTCATGTGCGCCCCAAACCCCAACCCCAGAGAAGGCTGGTAAATAGACAGACAGAGACGGTAAAAACTGATTTTTTGACGGTCTGCCGGCCCAAAAATGGATTTTTTTGACGGCCCACCAGCCCACCGATGCAGCAGCCCACCGGGATTAGTCCCGGTATGCCCGATGGCCAGTACACCACTGCTTTAAAAAGGGATGACTAACTGACAGACACACTCTAAAATGGACTTGAAGAACCTGGATAGCATAGCAACATTAAGACACATCTTATATTTGAGCCAATATGGTAACAGCCCAGCCTTGGCTCCATTTTTTTTTTTTTATATAAAAGAGGATATTATATATCATAAGGATTTATATATTATAAGGATTTCAATGCGTGAAATACTGGTATATCTTTTGTTTCAATGACTATATTTCAACATGTAGCGAGTTTTAGACATTCTATTGGATTATATCTTCCAATAACTAAAAAAAACCCATTTACACTACACTACAGCATTGGTTGGTTTACAAGTGAGATGCCACTGCAGAGTAATGGCGGTTTATTTATCTCCACCTGGATTAGTCAATACAATACCACTGCTTTAATGTGATGTACATTTACAACCTGAGGAACATGAGTTATCTGCAGTTATTGAACTATTTCTGTATGATGTTCATGTCCCATGTTGCTCCTTCTTTTTAATCCTCTCCATTAATCATCAACTTCAAAGACAGTTTTAGTGCGTTAGTACACCCAACAAGGGCATGTACTGCTGTATGGTATGCGAGTATCTCTTAACTGGATGAAAGAACTTTATAATGGCACAGAACAGTAGACCAACGTGCATGATTACAATGAACATATACAAGGACACCGTGGTATGTTTTTGATATTTGAAAGCAACCTCAGTACCCGTTAGCAATTAACCATGAATGCTTCTGCATATATGAATCATCACCAGATCGATATTTGAAGTAGACAACAAAACACAAGAGACTTTGCACACCGTTCATTTCCAAGCAACACACATGCAATTACACGACTAACCAGGCTTACTTTTAAGCCGTGCCCGTGATATTTAAAGCATTCCTGTACTAATTTGTTGGAAGGTTACCGCAGTGACCTTGTCGCTAATTCAATCTCAGATGACTATCATATTTCAATCAACGTGTATTGGTAGACGGGGATAATGAGCAGTGGTAACTGGATTAGTGTTGATACACTGATGTGGGAGATTGGACATGTGGCAGGCCAGCAAATGCATCCATATTGTTTATGAGAGTGGAATATGCAGAAACATGATCTATGGCACGCTTCCTCTGAACACATCAGCATGGAAAAAGTCTTCCATTTGCCACGCACACTTGAGTTATTTATTGTTATTTACACTGACTGTAGAGAGCAAAGACCTTTCTGATTGTTTTTGTTTTTACAGAGTGAAAATTAAGTAATAGCTAACTTGAATTTTAAAAAAACAAAACAGGTCTACTGTACATTAATTTATTGTACTGTACCTAAAAGAATCACTTGGATTTTGATTTGGAGGATTTTTGATATGATCAGCGTGCTGTAGTTGCAGTTTAATTATGTGTTTTGGTGGTTGTAGGTACTGCACTTGTATTTGTCATGAAATGCAGAGACTCAGCAGGCACTCAACAGGACACAGAAGTGCAGGCAGGCAACTAAACTGAACAAATGATCCAACAAGACTGAACTGAAAACCAGGACTTAAATACAAACTAAACTAATCAGACAACAAGGAAGAGGTGGCAAGACACAGGGGGCAAGCTGGGAGCTGATAGGCTGGGAAGAACACTGAGACCAGGGCAGGGCTAACGAACATGATGCAGGGCAGGTGTGGAGGGAAAAACAGGCTGGGGAGGAGTGCAGGAACACAGGAGGGAAACCGCAAACAGAAAACCCAAACCCAAAAAACACAATACTCAAAATAGAACCCAGTTCTATTACAGTTTACATGTACATGCATACATACATGCATACAGTTTCATGTATGCTGGAAACATGAGTCCATGACAGTATTATAGAATATGTGCAATGTTTCCTCCCTTGTCATTTGATTTCCTGATTGCATTCTATTTGAATTATCCCCCAGGTTTTGTTATAGGAAGCTACGCAAACTCAACCGATGTATTTGGACATGGAAACTAATATTGTGAACTGCATTTTCCATATATATATATATATATATATATATACACATATATATATATATATATATATACACACACACATATGTATGTATGTATGTATGGATGGATGGATGGATGGATGGATGGATGTATATACATTATTAAAGGAAAAACTTGTACAGGTCTGAATGCTTGACCCCTACAGTGAGGGGATCTGGTGGCTCTGTTATGTTGTCCCTTAGAGGGAAGGCTCACTGCAAATCAATACAAAGTTGTTCTGAGTCATCACCTTTATCCTATGATGAAACATTTCTATCCTGATGGGAGTGGTCTCTTCCAGGATGACAACGCTTCAATTCACCGGGCACAAGGGGTCACTGGATGGTTTGATGAGTATGAAAATGATGTGAATCATATGCTATGGCCTTCACAGTCACCAGATCTCAACCCAGCTGAACACCTATGGGAGATTTTGGACTGACGTGTTAGACAGCGCTCTACACCGCCTTCATCAAAACATCAAATGAAGGAATATCTTTTTGAAGAATGATGTTCCTCAGTCTTGGCATTGATTCTACAAGTCTCTGGAACTCTTCTGGAGGGATGAACACCACCTTTTCTCCAGTGTACATTAATAAAAGTAATATTTTTCTTTAAAAATAATAAAGTAAAAATAATGAGATCTACAATTGTAATTTTGACCATGATCACATGTTCATGAAATGCAATTGTTTGTTGAAAAACAACAAATCTAATGTAATTTTTACTACCAGAATGGTAATATTATCAGTAGTAGTACTTTGGAGATTAATTGGTATACTTATGGACTCTGTTTTTCTCGCCTGGTATTTTTGGCTCCCTTCATTTTTGTTGCTGCCTTCTAAATAAAAAATAATGAACCACGAAAGCAAAGGGACAAAAAAAAAAAAAAAAAAAATTATATAAACACAAACGACTGCATGTCTCAAAAGATGCTGCGAGGCAAGAATTAACGAGATCCATATCTCACGATGTGGACAAAAACAAAATGCCCGCTGTAAAGGAGTGAGAGATATAGAAAGGAGTGTGAGAGTGGAAATAGGAGCAAAATCTGGGGAGAAAAAAAAAACCAAAACAACAACAACAAAAGCAAATCAGTAGCTTCTTGTGTAATAACTTCTTTTCCCGAGATGTCACAGTAATTAACTGCCATCAACATCAAAGCTGAAAGAAGGAAGGAAAAAAAAAAAGCCCTGTCACGTCAAACTTGCTGTATAATTTAGCCACACCGTTGCTGAGGAGTTCAGAGAGATGAAAATCTTTGAACATATCAGTATATCCTAATCACTAACATGCTGTGTTTTTGCTCTGTTCTTCACATCAGAGGAACATGTTCCTTCATATACACCCCTTCTTTTAAATGAAAACCTACACACAACTAATACGGCTGTATTTAAAGTTGTGTATTTGCAAATATTCCATGAGGGGTCTGATGAACAGGATGTGTGTTTGTGACTGAAAGTAGGTGCTTGCCCTTGTGCATTGCAGAATGCAAAGGATGCATCTAGTATGCATGAGCTACGATTCAACATGCAATGTACATTAGTGGCCCAGAAGTTAATTATGGACAGACTAAAGAGAAGATAATCATGAACTTTTATTTTCTCTGCTTCCTTATTCATGCCATTCTCCACGAGGCAGGTCACACATCACTGCCACTGCTCCCTGCTCCCTTTATGGAAGTCTGGGATGGAGAGAGTGGGTCTCACAGATACAGCCATGCTAATAACGATGCGGTTAAGTGCTAAGGAAAAGCAGGGCTTAGAGTGCTTTTTACACTTAGAAGGCCCTCTCCATGGCTAGCTGCTCTTTGAAGGCTTATGGGCTAAAGTGGCAGTGAGGGGCTGGTGATGCCAAGGCAATCATCTCTACGAGTTGTACTACTGCAGGAAACATGGCCACACTATCAAGGAAAGGGAGGGGGGGAGGGGGACGACGACGACAGGAGGTCACTGACTGTCACACTGCTTCACAGCACACACATACTGGCTGCTGAATATGCTACAGAATGGGATTTCAGTCGCACAAATATTTTCTCTAGAGGTGCTGAAAGCCTGTTCATATGGAGCCTTTCATTCCAGATCAGTGTACATGATCATTATATTCTGATAATCAGGTTTGTCAAATATGTTTCCTGAGTGCATTGTATTGACATACACTCATTCACTGGTAAGATGCAACTCACTGTGCTTCAAATGGCCTTGTGGCCATTATGAATGGTGAACTCAAATTAAAGGTGCAAATTCCTGTTTACAAAACAGTCAGCTCTGTGAGGCTGTACTCAGGCCCAGTAGTAATTTGAGCACCTGATGCCAGCCAGGTGTAATGTTTACCATGAACATGGTAATGGTAGTGTTGCATGGTGTTTCACTAAAAACCACAAATGGCAACCTGCTAATGGTGCTGGAGGAAAATCAGTAAAATCAGTAGGATACATCCTCTACAGTAGGACTGACAGATCAATACTGCCATCCCTAGAGCCATGCTGTTAGCATGGCTACATACATTCCCAATATTTCCATCATCCATGCAGTCATTTTGGTGGATGTATTGTAGCTCCCCCCCAATGGTGAGTCCATTTTTGTTCCAGTTTTACCTCTCAAGATATATGTCAGTTTTGTTTTTTGTGTTTTTTTCTTTTTGGTTGGTTTTGTGTGTGTGTGTGTGTGTTTGGGTTTTTTTTTTTTCTTCCTTAGGACAATTCCTTCAACAATTAGCTAGCTATTAGTCCTGTGTCAGGGGAGCTATTTTTACCCAGTACCTTTTTTACTTGCCATTGATAGTATATTACTTCCTAGTTCAATTTCTTCTGAAAAATTACACAGATCCAGAACCATTGAGATAGAAGTACCATACAACTCAAGGGACCTCATGTACTAGTATTTGTCATGCCATTTTCCAAAAATAAAAAAGAATGATCTACATCAAATGATCCACACTTCCACACATGTAACACATGTAACAGCTTACTTTTAACCTTGAGTGTAAAAAGCCTTTCTCCCAGGAGAATTCCCTCCATATCTGTGAAATGGTGGGCATGTGGTGTAACTTTCTCATTTGCTATCTGAAATGTCAATATCAATCCTGGATATTGTCAGCAACAACCATCCAAGTTAATGCTGATGTCATCTGTTTCCGGTCCTCCTTCAGCCTCTTGTCCAGGGACCGTGACGTTTGATTGACAGTTGAATAGTTGTGGTAAGTGCTGACTTTGACTTGACTTGACTTCCACTGGGAGGCTCCTGGTGGCCCCTGTTGAGTGATGCATTTGCAGATGAAGACTGTGGAGTTCAGAAAGCTCAGAAAAGGCCATTTAGTGAACCTTGAGTTGAGACTAAAAGGTCAACAATGAAGGTTTATGCTCTAGTTATTCCTCAGTCATGCAGTATATCAGTAGGAATTGTCATGCAGTCTGATTCAGTCGGTGTGAAAAAAAGGTTGAAAACTGGCTCATGCAGCCACTGCTCATGCCCCCCTTATAAACTCTGAGCTTTGAATGTGAATGTCGCAACGCTCTGAATTTTTTTTTTTTTTTTAGGTTTTACACAATTACTTCAGTGATCTAATGGATCAAAGCCATTCATGGGTTCTGGTAGCGTGCCACCTACTTCAACCTGGAAAGCTGAGCCCAGATTGACTCACTTACATTATATCTGATTCAGGCTTGCCATTACTTCCATGACTTCTGACTGCCAGAGCTGACTACAGGCTCTTTGACTCATATATTCAAAAATGTCAGTGATGTGGCAGGAACGGGGTAGAGCACAATGGCTGCGAGAATACGGAAGTAGGGATGAAAACTGGCTTCAGGCTGTGCTTTAGGAAAGAAAAGTGGTGCTGCAGTTAATTTGTTCCATATCAAATCTCTGCTATACAGCTATCATGACTAATTTTTAATTTAATATTGGGTAAATTAAGTGATCCGAAATGTGGTTGTATCTTTTGTTGGTTGAGTTGTTTGCCAGCTTGCTTTGGTCTATGTCACATATGTTAACACGTGTGGAGTATACTTTAAAAAAGGGAGAATATTAAAAAGAAAAAGAAAAAAAAGCTTGCATATTGGGTCTTGCAAATAAATAATAATATGCAAATAAACATGTACATTATTTATGTTTTGCAAAGACCAAATGCATTATTGTTTTTAACTTGCGGGAGGTAGCAATGCACTTCTCGTGCCTAGTCTGCAAGACCTTGGCTTGCGGCAGAATCTGAACTCTTTTGGCCCAAATGGAAATCAGACAGCATGTTTTGCGTGCTCTCCATCCATGAGAATCCATCTTGCCCTATTGTTGTGGCTTCTTCTTGTTGCTTGATACCATTGGCGCGTGAAAGAGTACGTACTTCTGCTCACGTAGAGGACGTCAGTTGAGTAAGTGGTCCTTCAAAGTGGCCCAGGCCACATTCATGTACACATTGCTAAAAGAATGTGGCCATATGCGGTCCAGACCACCTCCAAATGTGGTCTGAGTGATCAGGTCTCAATGCGTCCACTTTTGATCGGATCACTTAAGACACATTGTAATGCCAGGTGTGACCATCGCCTATGTAACAGGTAGATGCATTTTTTTGTGAAGCACAAATTAGTATATATTTTCCCATGTTGAGTTTCAGAGAAAAAATATGAATACAACATGACCACCAACACATGCTTGTTATTATTAATGCTTGTGGAACTGTCTGCATTTTTATCCTCCTCTCATACCACAAAAACCTCTCTCTTGAAGAGGCTTAACTATCCTTAACAAAGGAATAACGCTATGAAGCTCATCATTTGTGAAACAGCCACCAGGGGGATAGTGAAAATATGTTTTTGACTTATGCTTAAATCAAGTGCTGGGCCCCCGAAAGTCAGACGAGAGAATGCGTAAAGCCCAAACACTAAGAACTCCATGAATACACCAAATACTGACAACATTTTGGTCTCTGTCAGAGATCCAGACTGATATTATGTGCTTGAAGATTTGATTGAAAGGGTATGCAAATGCTGTTCCTTATTTGCATCATTCTCTCACACAGTGATGATGCAGACATTGCTATCATTTTGAGCTGATGTATAAGAGCTAACAAAGCAAGCAGAGCTGTGAGGCATTTTGGATCGATTCACAGAGTGGTAAATGTAAATCCTCGGATTTCAGTTGTTTGTTTTACCGTGGCTGGTTTTAAGAAGTAATTTTAAAATCTGCATGACTCGGAAATAAACAGACGAAACCCTAAAGTTTAAATCTCACAGGATGATTGATAGTCATGCTGAATTATATCATATGGTGAGGAGGAACCAGGCACTGATCTCAGACCAATACTCCCACTCACAATATGCTTCACAAATGTTCAGCAGGCCTTGGCCTCTTAGAATAGCCATACTGTATGTGCATGAATGGACAGGATTTGGAAATACATGCAGAGCACTGCCCCAGAAAACATAATACATAAATATACTATAATTAAAAGATAAATATTATGTGGAAATATTACAGGGATTAATCGGGCCAAGTTTTATGTCATTTCACACATATAAAAACAGAGCAGCAAATGTAGATACTAGTTTTTTTATTGTATTTAAAACTGATTTGCTGTTGTTTGATGAAGGATCTTGGTCAGTGCTAATAAATACACTGAGTTCACTGGACTTCACAATCCTACCCCATGTTCCACCACATGACCGCTTTTAATGTGAAGCAGCAGCAGTAGGAAATATTGGGTTTGGATTAGCGGTAACTGAATGCAGCTCTGATACAGCGTTAGGAGAATGAACTGTCAACAGTGAGGCTAATATCAATGAGATAAAATTAAAAACTGAATTACATACATGCATCATTACGAGACTGTTTTCCCAAGTAGTTGAACTTCTTAACCTCTTAACTTTCTCAATTCGTTCTATATGGTAGTTCTTATCACTACATGTATAATCCCCCCTCCAACCACGACGTGGGTTGTACTGGCAGAGTGTCCGTATATCCGCTCGTTGACTCTGCAGGAAGTGAAGACTGCAGAAGCAGCGATTCAAAGTTTACCACTAACTTCGCTGAGAACTTGAGACAAAATATGAGATATCTTTTCAGTAAGTTTGTTCCTGACATTTATTCAGCTGTTTCTCCGTTGTGGTACCAGATGAACGTTAAGAGACAATGTTGTTTTATCTGTGAATTCTTGCTTTGTACTTCCACCTAAGCGGTCAAATTATTTCAGTTTGAGAATCTTTTTTTCTGACTTCAAAGAAATGACCAAGCTGTTCACAGTACTCAGCCTAAAGCACTTAGAGCACCCTGATGCTGAAGAGAAAATGCTAGAGTTCGCACATTTATACTCAGACAGAAAAGACATCTCTAAGCCAAAAGAAGTTGTGGATAAGTTCCACTCTTTTCTTACACTGTATTCTGATTCAACCATGGATCTTAATATTGATGCAGTCCTACCATTCCTAATTGCCAACGACATGGATCGAGCATACCCGCATCTAACCGTTCCCTATAGGATTCTCATCAGCAGCTCCAGTGCCGAGCGATGTTTCAGCTGTCTGAGGCTCATTAATAGTTATTTGCCTTTGTGCATGGATGAGGCCAGACTATCCAACCTCACTTTGCTGTGTGTTTATCAGGACATAAACAGTGACATAGACAAAGTGGTTGGCAGGTTTGCCATCATGAAGGAGAGGAGGATGAATTTTTGAAAAGGTCATATGATATGTACAAAGTTTGTTAGCCTGTTAAGATTGTTTTGTTCTATGTGGAATATGCAAATGGACTATACTAAACTACAGCAGGGACAACAATTGGTAAGTGAAACAATCATAATTAGTCTTTTTTTGGAGTTATTTAGACATCTACAGGCTACTTTGTTTTAGTTTCAGTCAGACTTTGGATGCTATTATTTGAGAGGATGCTTCGCTCCATGTAATGATCTCTCCTTTCATGCTGCCATGCTTTCTCTGTCTGCAGTCTGTTATTGTGCACATGCTTACTTGTAAAAATCTGATTAGAAACCTGGTTACGCATCTACATGGCAGAGAAAATGGAGTGTTCTCCAGGGAGTGAAATCTACCTGTGAAAACCAGGTTTTTGTGATCCCATACTCTGATTACAGAAAGCAGGCTTCTCCTTTACATGACAGTTAAGAAATCAGCTTCCTGGAGAAAAACTAACAGTGTCCACGTTACTCAAGTGCATGTAAACACTAGGGGTGTCAGGATTCTCCACTTGATTCAATTTGACTTTTGATTTTAAGGTCGCGATTCAATTCGATTTTCGATTTACACTTTTTTTTTTTTCTTCAGCACTGACGGCTATGCCATTGTGAGACAGTTAGAGTCTACTTGCCGTCTGAAGGAAAAAAAAGAAAGAAAAAAGAATTCAAAGATGACACAGTGTAGCTTACTGGTAGCCTGCAGCTGCATTACTTTTCAAGGCACTATGATAACTGCCAGAGTCGGATATGATGGAGAAACAGAACTGGAAAATCCTTCTGCTTCTTGTACTTCAACAGTTTGTTCCCAACTGACTGGTGAAATAAGTTATTGTTATTACATTTTAAATAAATCACACTTGATACCATGTCGCCTATCTTTTTAAAGAAGACTTTGACAAGGTAAATGACAGTTGTCAGGGCATAAAACCAATGATCTGCTGACCTTTACAAAGCAAGAATGGATAGTCTAACAATGGCATAGCTGTCAGTGCCAAAAAACATTTAAACTAAAAGAAACATTTAAATTGAAAATCGAATCGTGACCTTAAAATCGAAAGTCAAACAAAATCGTGGATTTGGAGAATTAGCAGCATCCAATCAGAAAACACTTGTGTGTGTCGTTCTGGAGGGCACAGACTAATGACATACTTATGAAAAACTAGAAGTTCTGTATAAAATGGGTTCCAAGCATGTCTGCACATAAACAGAACCTTTCAGTGGCCCGGACAATATTTTAATCAATTAAATGTTTTATAACTAAGTTTTTTTTCTCTCTTTCATTAAAAGGTAAAATACGGGTTACCCCATGAAACCACTATAAACTTTAATTAGTCTTGCTTATCACACATAGTGTTATTCTACTGCCCGGTTGTACTACATAAGTTCATTTACAGGTCAGACAGACGCCTGCAGCCAACAAAACTTACAACAGACACTTGCTCACAGCATGTGCTCATCACAACTCCTCACTTATAAAGCTGTATGCCTTCTCAGCAATCCTCCCTAAAAAATGAAGCTGTGTTCTATCAGAGTGAGCTGATCTGGGGAATACATATTCAGAGAAATTGCATATTCCACAGGCGATGCCTTCTTGATTTCCTCAGGGTCTTGAAAAAAACAAGAGTAAGATGGAACCAAGGGAGGTGGGGGTTGTGGGCAAAATTAAATTATGCCTAATTACCAGAGCAATCGATACCAAATTGAGTTGATATGCATCCTTCATGACTTAACTAGATATCAGATAGCACGGGTAAGCAATGCATTGTAACATGAGTTGATGGGTAAAGGTGATACGGAGACACTTTTGATGGCAGGAGTTAAGGGAGTGACTCCTGTATTATCTGTTATATCAGGGTTGCGGCTGTTGTAGTTTGGCGGCGTTCCAAAATCTGGAATTGAGGAGACACAGGGGGAAGGTTGTTGTTATCGTCAGGGGTACCGTACCTTGTTGAATCTGTCATCAAGCCAAAATACATCAGAGTACAAGTGGGGACGTCATTCTGAATGTCATTTTTAATTGAAAAATAAATAAGAAGTGGCATTGCCCACGGCTACAATTCAAGCATATCATTGACGTAGTATCATCTACAGTATGTTGTCGAAATTATTATTCATCAAATAGTCCCGGAAAATCCCTGAATGGTTTTGGGTGATGCGTACTTCCAATTTCATGCAGCAACAATCAGTCCCTGAAGTGAATCCTGTCCTGCCCTTAAAAGGAGACAGCGAAGTTATCTGACCTTATCGCTCGCGTTGTGATGACGATAGACAGCTGAAGTGATACCGAGGGTCACACTGGTGTTTTCAGCTGAGCAGTATGCTCTGGTAATTAGAGAGAGCACGGGTTTTATGCCTCCGATGACCAATGAGTTCATCACTGTTGAAATGCCCCGAAACTAAACACTGACACGCTGCTTGTGGATGACCCTGCACCCCCGGCGCCTGCGGTGCGGTGCAATGTTTGCACATCCCCTCCGACTGATGGGAGTGAGGGAACAAAGTTTGTAATTGCTGTAACTGCAGTGAGCCCATACACTGATATCTTTGAGATAACTGAGTTTATGGTTGTATCAGGGGTGTTGCTCAGTTTTAGGACCCTTAGAACTCAGCTGAAAGAAAGTTACGAGATGGGGCTTTTTAAAATTTCAACAGCAAATTACATCAGTCTGGTGCATCTTGAAGCACACGAACCTAAACAAAGAAGCATAGTAAACACGATTAGAACAGTCTGTCCATGCCTGCAGTGATGTAATATAGTGTGTTGGCATCTATCTCCTTATCCCTCCTCTGAATTGAATTCTTCTCTCGCTCCCCCTTGTCTGCTCTGCTCTTTTTTTTTTAAATGAGCAAATGATTTTACGTCTATTTTTTTTTGTCCCTGTTAGAAAGCTAATATTATCCCATGCTACATCATAACTGCAGTAACAAAAATCAATATACAGTGGGGAAACATAATGCATTTTGAATGGCTGGGGGGGGGTTTATATGCACTAGTAAAATACAGACAATCACAAATGAAGTTACACTTGTTTAACACATATTTAAAAGGAAGCTGTGAGGATAAGTGCTTTATTCTTTTTATGAAATGATTGTTAAGTCTTGTCAGGTTTACCCTATTTGTTTGGGACTGCTTAAATATACAACTGAGTAACAGGATAGCAGATGTATTTTGTGTTTACAGTGAACAAACTCAAGTAAATGTATTATTCTCTGTTGGAAATAAAGCATTTGAAAATCAGTTTTGCATATGGAAACAATGGATACTTTAACTGTAGCTTGTAGCAATTTAGTATGAGTCAAGAGGCAAAGCTAACAGGTAATCTGGCTGCAAATCAGCACACTAGTACACTGCTGCTCAGTCTTATATCTTCCCATATGTATAATATTAACCTGTGTTAATACCACATTTATCTACTTTTGTTCCTACTCTGGAAAAAGTAAGAAAACCCATGTGTGCTAACATTGTGTTTTCTGGCTCTATACCAGCAGTCCTCTGACCCAGAACCAGCACTGACCAATTAGTTGTACTCCAACTACACTACATCACAGAGATTGGCAGGAACTCTCCACCAAACACACCAAGCGTGGACGGGTCGCTCAATTTGTACCCCTGCCTGTACCTTAATTCACCCAAAGCCGGATTACAACACCGGCTCAGGTGAAATGACCAGGCTGCCCTGACCACTAAATCAAACGTAACTCACACTTGTGTCCGGTGCAAATGCTCCTTGGACAGAGTTCATATTGGAGAGGAGATGGTGAAATTTTGAACTATGCAAAAATTGTCATATACCTTTACCTTGGAAAAAAAAAAAATTCATGGCTAATCTTAAAATATTCGGGGCATGCTGTAGCTATAGAGAGAGTTTGACATTGAGAGGATGCTGGCTGAATTCCATTTAGCAAGTATGTTGGAGCTCTGTGGTAATGCATTATGGCAACACATCAACTCCCAGGTGTAAATTTCTGTTTGAATATGTGTGTTTGTGTGTGTGTGTGTGTGTGTACAGATATGGCATTTCCACTTTTTACTGCTTGTTTGCTGAACTACTGCAGCATCTTGGCTTCACTCCCTGGAGCAGAATCAAAATATTGCTCAGCTGTTAGAAGTTACAAAGGAAAGTCGTATAACTAGTTTGTTCAGACAGTTTATGTTATAATATGCTAGAACTGTCTACAGTGGTAATGCATGGTAGATGCAGGGGGGGGGAATACACAGAGGGGGCCACGGACTACCCTGGTAAATGCTTTGGCAATGCGTTTTAGTGCACACTGTGTTGTCAGTTCAGATTTAGCAGAAAGTCTGTTGCTTTATGAAAAAAAGGCCGCAGCCAGCATATTGCAGTAATATTATCTCAACTGGATGTATATAAGCAATTATCAGCTTTTTGGTCTAGTTGTTAGAAACAGGGTTGATTTTATGTATATCTTAATTTGGAAAAGTGACCCATAAATCTACTTATCTTCACTAAAAAAGATTCACATACCACCTTAAATATTGAAGTGAATAAATAATTGACTTTAATTAAATTCTACTTTAAATTATTAACATTATGCTACTCTCTCTGGTAGGAGAAGCAAGCTTGGATGCATGCTGGAAACATTAACAGGACTCCCTCGCATGCCCACACACACACACACAAATACACCTCCTCAACTTCTCCATTGGAGCTGGTAAGTGGCCAAAGGTTGTAGGTGTTCTCTGTAGCTCCCAGGTGTGAGACTGTGATGTATCCAACCCTCCTGTCTTGCTGTGAATAAAATATGCAGCTATTTAAAAGAAAGAAAAAAGAAAAAAAGAAAAAGTTCTGTCACTCTGTGCAGTTTTAGAAAATAATTGTGATATTGTATACACAACTAAAAGCCTTTGCTAATTAGACTAAGCTCTTTATTTTTCAATGTTTAGATTGAGATTTCTTTATTGTCATTTCTCAGCACCCACGTACATTGAATTGAAACTGATCCTCTGCATTTGACCCATCCTATTCACACATACACACACACACACACTAGGAGCAGTGGGCAGCTGCAGTGCAGTGCACAGGGACCAACTCCAGTTCTTTTTGCCAGTGCCTTGGTCAGGCACACTGACATTTAGTATTAACCCTAACATACACATGTCTTTTTTGATGGGTGCATGTGTTTCTATGGAAACATGGATTGGCCCAACACTTGAATTGATTTCAGAAAACCAAACATTTTAATCAAACAATTTGTTTCAGTGAGATGTATTTGCTGTATTATAATTCTCAGCAAAATGCTGCTAGTGCTACCACTAATAGTAAAAATCTAACACACATAATCTTATAGAAAAGATTAGCCCCCCAGCTGTCACCCCGGTTTTCCAGCTCCTTAAACTGTAATTGTAAAAAAAAATGTATTTTTCAGCTCTTAATGTGTCCAAAGAACTGAAATAAGCAAGAAATAGAAAGAAAATCCATAATTCATAATGCTCACTTTGGTCCCTGAAAACTGTAAGTATGGCACCTCGCCAAACGTGCAAAGACACACAGTCGCAGTGAGTCAGAACAACACAACACACAGAGCAACCGAGAGCTGCTGCATCTGGAGTCTGGAGGTCTAAGTCAAGTCAGAGGTTCACTATGTGAAGTTTAACCAGCCAAACCAATTTCACTCGAATAAAGTGAAGTCAGTAATGAATGTAATTACTGTATGCTGAACTTGATTCAATAATGAGAGCATGTCTGTAATCATAAAATTAGCCAAAGGTTAAGTTGCTAAAACAGAATTCATCACAAGACATGATTTCAGAGCCTTTATCATCCTGAGCTTCAATTTTAGTAGATATTAAAAGCTGCAGGTGCACAGCTGCAGTGTTAAACAAACGCTGTTAGATTATGTTTGAATACATCACGTTTAAGGGAGTGGGTTGTTGGGACTGTAGCTAATAACTGCACGTCAGCACTAGGAGATCTATTATTTTTGTTTGATTAGCAAATACATAACTGCCCTTCTAGCATAGTAAGGTACAGCACAGAGTCGACACACAAACAGGCTGCTGCCTTCTTGACTGTCAGGCTGAATATATTAGCCATGAGGGGATTAATTAGTCTGAATATCACTCTGTGTTAAACCTGATTGATTTGATTGTTTGATGGTAATTTAGTAACCACATACTCCTACAGTGTAATGTAATACATGGCTTTTAACCAAACATCTTGACTACTGTAGGTCATGCAGTGCAGACTGAAAATGAAAAGGAAGGGCAAATGTGGTGATATTTCCAGCTTTTTCAGCAAGAAAGTTCAGTGTTGATTTGAGATATGTTTGTGAAACGTTTTTGCTGCACAGCATAACAACTGTCACCTTCAGCTGTCTTTAAAAAAAAACTGTGGTCGAACATGACCTGATGGTTGGTGCAGAACCAGTAAGAGCTGCAGTTTTTTTTGTATGAATGCTGGTGTCTTGTCCCTGTTGTCCATCATTAAGAATAACATAATGTAAAAATAGATATAAAACACAGTGTATTTGTGGATCTTGTGTTGAACCCATTTTCCTACAGTTGTTTTTTTATCTGGGTATAACCACATACTGTGCCCTTCCATGTCACCCTGCCAAAACCTCTTGCTATCCTTTTGCCACCCCATGTAAAATTAATTTTCAAGATCCACCACTGTGCTGTTATCTGCAAAAAAAATCCAGTAATTCCTCTAAAATAATTATTTTTTGCTTTGTTCCTGCTGGATTCTCACCAGGTGCTGTGGAGAGTGAACTGCTTCAGATCTTGAGGGTCACAGGCTGAAAACTGCCAAGTCACACCCAGCAACAATACTCTATGGAGCTGCAAACACACACACACATACACACACGACACAAAGGGCACAACACTTGCACACAACACACTTAAAGGACCGGTGTGTAGTGGTCGGTGAGGTTGCAGATTGCAACCAACTGAACACTCCTCCCCTTCCCCCTCTGTTTCCAAGCGTGTAGGAGAACTTACAGTGACTGTGAAACTCAGGAAAATTGCAAAAGGCCCTCTCTAGAGCCAGTGTATAGTTTGTTCATTCTGGGCTCTGTGGGAGATGACCCACTTCCTGTGTGGATATAAAGGGCTCATTCTAAGGTGACAAAAACACAATAATTCTTAGTTTCAGGTGATTCTACACTAATTAAAACATACTTATGAATATTATATTCCATTTCTGCCAAGTCCTTTCTGCTAGATGCCACCAAATTCAACACATTGCACCTTTAAGTGTTTCACAAGATACTTGTCTCTGTCCAAATGCTTCATCTCGCAGGTGGGCATGGGCACAGATAACAAATCGGCAACATATCAAAACAAGGCTATGCCCCAGCGGTTCGTGTTTTCTGCACAGGCTTTTTCTTTGAGGCGTTAAAAAGCCAGTGGGTATTATTTTTAATGATTGTTTATTGAGACTAATCTGCCACCATAATCAAAGGGACCTTTGCAATCTGTGCGTCTGGCACTTTTTTTCTGTTTATGCTGCTGGCTGTTTATGTCGTGACTGAGATAATGGGACACAATCAACCAAATAAAGCAAAGAGAAAGGAAAGTGAGGAAAGGTGTGACAGAGCAGGTTTTTCACTTGGATAGATTTGAAAAGACATCACAAAATTGTAACTTTTACTTTGAACAAACGAGTGAATCAGGAGGAGATCTATCATTTATTTGTGAACCTCAGGGTGACTCATAAATACACTGCCGCAGTGTAATAAGACACATTGTACAGCTTTGTATAGAAATTGGTATGCAGTGAGGGTCCAGCACTGTCATTGTGCATGTTTTGTTTTTATTCATCTAATCTCCAATAAAACGTCAGAAATACACAATATCTTTGGAATCCGCCACTGACAGAGAATGTAAAAGCGAATTAAATTCAATTGATGCCACCATAACCGACAACTTTGTCATTATGTGTCGTTCCTATTAAACGCTGTGGTGTCAATATTCAGGGTCCATAATGTTGACAAAACCATCTCAGATTGTGATGAAAACTTTTTTGTATGGAAGCTCCTTGGCTGTCCTTGGTCAAGTCAGCCCGTGATGAATCATGCATCGGATCAAAGTGGAGCTGCCATCCTCAGGGGGGCACAACATTGTCTGCTGTCGTCCTCATTCCACCTGCCGCCCTGCGTCAGCGACCGCAGGTTGGCTTCCCTCGAAGGATGTCACCGCTGTTGCTGTCCCCTGCAAGACCAAGCCCTACAGAAGTGGGTTTTATTTAGTCCTCTCCAACGACAAGTCCCTTCCTCACTCCACTGCCTCTGCAGCTGGTACTTGTTGGCGCCCATCTGTTAAGGGTATTGTTTATGTGGTTGGTGATCCAGAACTCATTACCATCCCACCTTCCCCTATACACTATTGTTCTTCCTGCTAATATGGAGGCCCTGATGCAATCTGTCTTGAGGTGCAGTATGGTTTCGAGCTGAAAACTGACAAAGGAGGATAAAAGAAGAGGAAGTTCCAGATGTTGAGATTTGTTAGAGGAAGGAACAATTAAAACTCTGACAAAGTTGGATTTTTCATTTCAAAGTTCCCTAAGTCCTTGCAAAAATGCACCAGTTACATAGATTCACAGATTTAACTCACTGATGTTCCAGTTGATGTCACCTCTATTAAAATAGTCACCATCTTCAACTTCCGACTGTCCTTTGAACAGAGAGAATGTAACTTTTTGTTCCAGAGACAAGACTCTTATCTCATTTGAAGATGGAGACAAAAAAAAAAAAAAAAAAAGTTAGTAGCTTCCACCTCCTCACTAGTTTTAGATGACAGATGTACTTCACAGCACATGAATGCCGCTGCCACTCCACTGCATTATCTGGATTTCTGCAAATCTTACATCCAACATTGTTTTACACGAGAATGTCTTCAGGCCATGTGTAACCACCCATAGACAAATTCTACACTGCTCTTTGATTTAGAGGAGTACTCTTCAGCAGATTCCAGCATACAGTATCTTGCTTCATATTTATTCATGTGAACATCGTCAAAGTACAGCTCAGGCTCTCAGCTCTGCCTGCTCCTATCTGTGCTCAGGGTTGGCGTAGAGCAGTGATGTTGGCAGTTCTATCTACTTCTAAAAAAAAACTTCAAATAAATAAACCTTTTGAAATTAAATAGTAACTTAACACTAAAGTCACCTCTTTGGTTAGTAAATGATATATACATTCATATATACATTTTATATATTATTATACTATCAGCTGATAACACCATTTGTTTGCCAAGAAAAAATAAATCTGAAATATGATATGATATGAGATTTAAAAGTATAACTTCAGTGAGGATTGAGCTTAAAGATTCATTCAGAAGGATGTTTTCAATTTTCCCTCTAGTGTGTGTGTGCGTGTGTGTGTTGCCATTTTACGCCAGGGGATTCTTGAAAAGCAGATCTCAATCTCAAGAGACTAAAATGGTAAAAATAAAGGTTAAATAAATAAAAGTATTGAAGTGAGTAAAAGGTAAATTATACGTATGCCAATCTACATTCCCACAGTGGCTTGAGCTTATTGATGACCAACCACAGTATGTGTTTGTTGACACACAACCCAACTGCATATGGATGCAGGTACTCAGTTTGCTTAATTAGTGCTGATGACAGTAATCAACCCTAACTGATGGGCTTATCGGAAAGTAAACTGTGCTCAATTGATTAGCCATCTATGCTGCATTTGATACAGCATACCAGTCCATTCATTGGCAGAGTGCCATTCTTACTCGAGAGGTTTATTCTGTTGTCCTACAGCAGAGCACAATAAGCTTTCTTTTAATGGACTCAGCCCTTTTCCCCCCTCACCAAACAAACTTTACACTGTTCTGAAATCAAACAATTATTAGCCCATCAGGTTGTTGTCCGCAGCCCCAGGTCCCAGGTGTATACATACAGTATATACTGTTGCGACCACTCCACAAAATGCTCTCAGAGCAAATTGTCTCAGTAAATACCCTGTGTATATCTTAACAGTTAATATTTAAAATTCTGCAACGGCAAGTCACCCAAGCCTTGATAGATGTGTCTGCCTGCTAGGTCGATGAATAATGCAAATGAAACTAATTCTTCCCGACCTAGTGCCAAGCCTAATACACATTTATATGCTTCACTAGTGAAAGATGTGTAAGATTCCTATTATGGGAAGGAAGCAATCTGTATTTTAATAATGGGCCTGATAGACCTTGGCCTTCCTTTCTTTGAGAGTCTGGCTGCACCTTATGTGACTTCTTGTAGAATTTAATGCAACAACTGTTTTCAGTAAAGACTGGGGTATATAAGATAGACCTTTTGGATATTTGTGTTGTGTCTTTTGTGTCATATGTGCAGACATATTCACATTTATTTACAACTATTACAGGCTAACATATTACAGTATAATGTAGTCAGATGATTCTTTATTGGGAATGGTCATCAACCTTGTACAGAAACTTTTCTTCTCAGATTATGGCATGAAAAAGTTTATGACCACTTTGTAATATTATATGTCTTAGCCTGAATGATGCTGTATATACTCTGTATGTCATGACAGCAATGGCAATGAACTAACTCCTGCTAGCTGGCTAGAAAAGCCAAGTTAAACCTTAGCCAAAACTTCTTTCACTCTTTTATTAAATTAAGCCAATTTGTGATGAGAAATACTTTACAATCGCTATTGTTTTGTACTACTCAGTACAAAATCTTACAAATATCTTAAGAATATCTTTACATCCTAGTTATTCCAAGCAATAGATCTTTTTACTGCCTGTGCTCATGTGTAAGACAAATTGAAAGTCTTATTCAACCAAAATTTGCCACAGATGTTTCTACTCCTCTTAGATTAAAAAGAGCCCAACCATAAATATCTATTAGATTCTTACATTTCCAAGAGATGTGAAGAGATAAATCTTCATCGGGCAGGGATGTCCCACCTTCACAGAGGAAGGGGCATATAATGAAAGTCATGTTAACTTTAGATTGGCACAGAGTGGCTGCCTAATATGCAGAACACTTGCTCCTAATCCCCACCCAGTGCTGAATCCGAGACCCACCAATTTGCCTTAACAATTAAAGATTATGCTTTCAAGCAAATTTGCCGAGTGGTTTCTGCAAGTAGGTAGAAGAATAGGTTTATGATTTGGAAAAGGTGCCCTTTTTCTCCATTGCCTGCTGTGTGATTAATACTTGTGAAATAATCCTTTGAGTTTCTCAGGTTTAAGCATTTACTATAACAAGTACCAACATTATCGCTAACGCTAGCGGCAAATTTTGTTCTCAAAGTTTTCAAAGAGAAGGAAAGTTGATGAAAGGAAAATAATTCACAAAGGAATGCAGAAATATGCATTCATTCTCCCGCAGTCCACAACTAAACTTGAATGCCCACACCACAACTACTTGACCATTGATCATCTGGAATAAGAGCCTCTAATCTCACAATGATACCTTTTGACTCCAAGTTCAAAGAACTAGTTACAGGCAAACTGCACCATTTCTCCACTTGTGAGTCAAGCCAACATGCTGTCTTGTTGAACTTCTGTAGTTGTGGTTCAATTGTATGATAAGCTGTAGAATGTATGAAGGTTTTTTTCTAACGTTGTGAACAACTTCGACCCCTGACCTCATGTAAAATTCACGGACTATGAATAAGAGTGTCTGTTGTTAAAGTACTTCACTTGAAAGGTTACATCTGTTAGAATTACAAAGATAGCCATTTAAAGACATATAATATAGCTTGTGCTGCCATATTATATAACATATTACATGTTTATATGTAATGTACAAAAAAGTAAGACTGAGAGTCCTCAGGAGGACTAATGAAGAAAATAATCTTATTCTTTGAGTTAAATCTCGACAGAGCAAAATGGCCAATTTTTCTGGGTATGACTTAGCAAACTTGCAAACTTGAATGCCAAAAATGGAATTGTCTAAAATTTAATTGGACCAATCTAAAATTTTTATTAGTCACAGGTCCACGCATTTACTCAACCAATGATACTGTTTCTGCCCATAGAGCAGCACTTTCACCAAGACAGATTTCCTTTAACTCCAATCTTGTTGCCCATTGGGTAAACAAGCTAAAAATAGGTCTATTTCTGGCCCAGTCCCATTGACAAGAACATAAAGTACAAAACAGTATGCAAAGTTAATCAATGTCAGCCCAGGAGCTACCTGTCAAGAATGGTTTCAGTTCACTCACCAAGCTATTCGCTAATAGTGTATGACAATCTCAATGAGTTTTCCAACTTAAGATTCCAAACCAAATATCAGCACCTCCCCGTCTGCTAATTCGAAAAGCCTAAAATCAATTTAGAGCACGCAGTCGATGGCTTTGGAGGTCCCAGTATCTCTCCCCACTCATTTAGCTGGGTCTCTTGGTGGGGAAAGCGTAATTCAACTACCACTCTATAAATTCTATTACATGGCGCTGGCTATGGCTGTGAAAGTGCTGTGTCTAATGAAGAGCTCGTAGTACCTGACAGCCTGCTTCGAGCTTCTGCTGCAGCACACCAATCAGAGCAGAGAGTGGTCTTCTGTGGAGAAAATGCAAGAGACATGGTGCATGAGTGTGTTGGGGACAGATATAGACAACGCGTAAGTATGTGTTTAGACACTCTGCACATGCATTGTGGCTTTTAGTGTCAGATTCAGGCAAAGTCACATTTGTCTGCTCTCAAAAACAGATGAATATGACATAGCCGTACTGGACTCTGAACTTAAGTAGAGTTGCTGCTTCAGTGTACTTTTTAAAAGATTAGTGCAGTAACTTGTTTTATGTAAGAGGTTTGCATTTATTCTGTATGCTTTTAATGTTGAATTGTATTAATGTATTATTAATGTCACATGTCTATGCATGCTTGACTCCACAAGAGTTTTCTCCTTCAGAGAGGACAGATGACCATATGTTAACAAAACTAAGTCTACAGCCACACTAGTGCCCCTATGGCTGTAATGTTAAAATGCACAGTGACAATGCTAACATGCTGATTATGGTATTATGTCAACCATGATTACCATCTTTAGTTTAACATTTTACCATGCTAACATTTCATATTTAGCACTAACTGCAAATTACATCTTAGGGTGATGGGAAAGGCATAAGTTTGAAAAGGTATTTTGTCATATAGAACTCAACAAATCAATCAAATGTTAACCATACAATGGCGCTAGAAGAAAAGTTAAGTATCATCAGAGTTACTAATATTCATCTTGAATGTCTGTAGTAAATTGCATGGCAATCCATCCAATAGTGGTTGAGACATTTCACTCAGCCTCATGGTGGTGTTGGTGAGAAAAGTCAGGAGGATTCATCTGCAAGGGACCATAAATCCACCCAGTGTTGCTGTGATGTCAGTCTGGATCAAAGTGGTGGACCGACCAACTGTCCCATCACTAGAGCCATGCCGTTAGATTAGTTTAAGAAAAAAAAAGGCATTCATTATGATAGACAGACATTTATTTAGATCATTTAAGTTGGCTTCTTCAACACCTGGGTTTGTCTTAGCTCAGTAACGAGAGTTTCAAACAACACTGCATCAAATGATTTGTTGCAGATAATCTAGTGGTAGATGAAATATTTAGTGCTCTGTTGTTTGAGAATGCTTGTGCCCTCCTATCCTGAAATATGGTTCAATTACAGCTCCCCATTGGAACAACAGCAACATAGGTCATCTCAGAGCAACAGCTGTGGCATATTTTTAAGTCAGAAAAAAGAAAGAGTAGAGTTGCCGCTGGCTGAACCACAGAAACTGTGGTTTGTGGGTGCAGGTACCTACTCTTCCCTCTAATGCATTTTTAAAGGACTAGAACGATGTAGGGAACACTGCTGTCTCTGAAAGTTGACAATACAGGTTTCATCGCAAATGTAGTTCTGGGATATGTAGGCCTGCTTTGAAAATTTACTAAACCAGACAGACAGTTTTATTGATGAACACTGAAAAGGCATAATTCAACAGTAAACAGAAGGGTAGCAAAAATTCAAATCACAAGATTGGAACGTGGTATCACTCTGAAATTGATTTGTTTTACCTCCAAGTAAGAGAAAGTCTATTGTGTTTTCTGATACTCTAGACCTTAAACCTTAAAAGAACAGAAATTCACCTATATTCACCTTGTATTTTTCATTTTTGTATACTACTACTACTACTGCCACCCAAAGGCTGCAATCAATTTCAGTGAATCCCCACAGTAGTTGGGGATGTTAGGGAAAGACACTAATACTGCCTTGCCTTCCATCAACAACTCCAATTGGGATGCCCTTGGGCAAAACTCTCAGTCCTAAATTACTCCACTGGAGCTGCTCAGTGGCCAACAGTAAGCAGCTCTGAGTGTAACCAAATTTGAAACTGTGTGTCACTGAAGGAACAATCTCCATTATCATTTTCACTTCATACAGGTTAAAAAGTTGTATTTTTCTTTCTCTTTTTTCATTATTTATTTGAATACAAAAGTGAATGACTGGAAAGAGATAATGAAATCTAACCAAATCAAAGATCAGAGTACTGGCCTCAATGTGTCTATAGTTACAATTCTGTAATATTGTAAGTAGTCAAAGGCAAAATACCTGCTCTGTTAGGGGTGTGGCCAGTAGGGAAACACTCTGGAGGGTTTCTACCAAAAAAAGAGCACAGCGGGAATGTGAATCAGTTCTTAAGAAATAAGATTTCACTGATGGTTCAAGTGCATGAATGGATGGGATAAACCTCAGCTTGCTGGGTTGCTAAATGGCCCAGTGAAAGTGATTTTAAAGGGTGAGTTTAAGTGCATGGATGCATTTTGTACCTTCAAGTTCATAATATCAAAGGACAAATTGAGTGTTGCCTTTCCTCTCTTATCTACTTTGTGTTGCTTTCTGTCATACTGCCATTTCATGCCTACTTCAGGTTACAATTGCGTCAATCAAAGTAAAATTGATAAACCTGATAGCTAAGGAGAGGAAGTTACCATCTAATTCAATGCAAAATCAAAGTGCTGGAAAAAAAGGAGGTGGTAATTGAGGAGATGGTACGGTTGTCTGAAATGATACAAAGTGACACTTGGAGGGAGCGCGAACAACAAGAAGACTTGAAGAAATCAATATAGTTTATTGTCTGGACATTCTCCATGACTGTGGACAGCTGAAATGAAAATGGACATTTAAATTCAGCTGGTAATACCGACGGCATGCAATGCTCAGTGCTTAGGCCTCTAGTGACCAAGAGTGCATGCAAATGTTACACACTCCCCTGTCCAACAAGGAGGAGCGGAATGGCGCATCAGGCCTTCTGCCAAAGCTCAGTGACTTTATAATAAACACACATTCACACGCATTTTACAGTTTTTGCATTTTGTTTAATGTTCATATTCATGTATAAATCAAAATGAACCAGAAGCATCTCTGAGAGGAATAGCAGTTCTTTTTGTATTTTATCCAATTTGTTTTCATCTTCATCCACTATAAGTCAATCCTACTAAAGCAACAAAAAGACAAAAAACTGGCCTGATTTTTTCTGAATTAATAATGAAACAAACTGTCATATCCCCACTGCAAACAAGCGGTTCAAAATGCATCATTTCTGCCTTGCTGAATGTGTCATCCAGAACATCCCTAGTACATGCATACACATAAACATGCCAGAAAAACATAAATGCACATGCAAAAATGCCAAATGGAATTTTGCACACACACACACACAGCCTGACTCAGCTACTTTTGACTGTGCTGATGGTACGCATAAACACCCCAGAGGATGAGGTCACAGTGGGGTCGTGTCATTAACCTGCCCATGTGTGTTTCCGGATCAGCTGCTTTCGAAATCTCCATGGGAATATCAATCATGAGCATGTGTCCACAGTAATTTGTGTGCATGTGCGTGTGTAAGAGAGAGACTGTTTGCTTGCATGGTTCCTAAGGGATCAATCCTTTCGAAAACAAACCGGCCAAGCATGGGTTTTATGTTTGTGTGACCAGACATTTGTTAGTCTTGGTCATATTCACAGAGCTGCAAATACTGCAGAACTAGGAACATATTATTTTACGTATATAGATATGCTCATATACACAAACACAAATAACAGATTTCAAAAACGTCCAATATTCTCCTCTGTGAAAAATGAGTGTTTGTGTGTTGATAAAAGCATTCTCTGCTGTACCAGTGATGATTTTGTGTCAGAGGTGATATTTGTTTTAAAATGGCAGTGCTGAAATACTTAGTTTTTCTCTGTGGGATACTGATAGTTTAGATTGGTAAGGGGGGCCTCTCCTCTGTGACTGTAGATCACTGCCTCACTTCAGCAGTCAAATGTAACACCAAAATGATTTCTGGCAAGAGTGTAAGTCAATATGAAATGTGATTGAAATTTAGCCTTACTCACAAACAAGAGTACATTGCTCAGGATCTAATCAGTTCTACTTTCTAAATACAGTGGAAACCGCTTATAGTGATCAGTTCCGTCCAGGTCAAATTGATCGCTATAAGCCAATGATTATTATAACCGATTTTTTTCTTCTTTTTCTTAATTTCTCATACAAATTATCATCTAATTGACATTTATATAATTATTACATGAATATAAAGTAATGAAACAGACAGCTTCGCTATTTACTGAATTTTATTGACTGTTTCAAAATACAGTACAGCTGATTCAAACACTTGTTTCGCTGCTGCATTTTGTTGGCTTGTTTTCTGCAGTTTGTCATAAGCTTCAAGGAGACTATGTTTTTCATTAAGAGAAAATTACTTTCTCCTTTTCTTTTTCCCGTCGTGATTTCAATGTGCACGCAGCAGTAGCCTCAGGTCACCAGTTGGCGGCAGACAGGTTGTGCGTTTGGGCTGCGGGGGTAGGGGCCGCAGTGAGAAAGTTGAACCAGAATCAACTTTTGGAGAAACGCAACCTGTAATTTTGTACAATCCTGCCATGAGGGAAGATAAAAACATTACTAGGAAGAGGTGAGGACATTTCTCTTTATTTGATAACGTCAAAAGTAAAGTTAGGCTTTGCTGACGGCTTCCCGACTCATTTTAATAAAGACGAGACAGAGAGAGAGAGAGAGAGGCAGTGGTTGAGCAAGCTAGAAAGTGGATGAGGAGAGCGAGCGGTGGTAGCGAGAAAGCCAGTGTATGAGAGGAAGAAAATGTTATTTTCTGATTGTTTCACGGCGGTTACAAATAAACATGTCCACAGCCACACCCCACACCTCCACACAACCCTGCAGAGGTGCACTGCAACACCTGATAATGGTACCACAGCCACTAAATACACATCATACTTGTACTATTAGTAAGGTAAAAAGACAATAGAATTACCGTAGTTTAAAATGTTTTTTCCATATGTTTTAATGTACGAAAAGACCCAAAATGAACACTGTAAGTGGACTAATTGATTAATATAAGCAAATTATTTAAACAGCATTTGTATAGGAATGATTCTGTCCCAAGCTTTTTGACTCATATAAGCGGTTGATCATTGTAACACTATAAGTGGTTTCCACTGTATTACACATTTCACATTGTCATTTGATGCTCCCATGCAAACCTATGCAATGCCCTTCTTTTCATGAAACAAGGCACACAGGCAGACACAGGTGTTGAAAGCTCATTTGAGTGTGACCAACAAATTTTTGGGTAATTTTGACCAGAGGCACTGGGCCATGCAGGGGTGCACCAGCGGCACAGTTGTGAAAGGGTTTTGATTAGGTGGAAAACATTATCAGCAGGTGTTGCAAGGCCTGACATTGATTTAAGCCAATCAGATTAACTGCTTTCATCTCAAAAGGCTGTACAATTCATGCCATGATGATCAGAAAGTTTTGTGTCAGAGACAACAGCCCTGACTAGTGTTGGGTCAAATATTTCAGCCTTACCAACCCATCTGCTGTAGTGTAAACTCAGTTTTTCACAACATCAGATTACACCATGTCTTGGCAATCCCTGGAAATAGGAACAGTGCCAGGACGCACCATCTCCCCACTAGCCTTTACCATGGCCATGGAACTGATCGTCAGAGAATCAAAATGGGTGGTGGGAGAGCACCTGCAGTCCAGACAATGACTACCTCCCCTCAGCGCTTATATGGATGACATGACCATAACGATCGCATGTACAAAGCAACTCCAGGAAAAGCTTCATTCCAACATAATGGACATGGATGAAGTTTAAGCCCAGCAAGTCCAGGACCATCTCCATTATCAAAGGAAAGCTCAAAGACCAGAGATTCCACACTGATGGAACACCCATACCAATGGTATCAGAAATGCCAGTCAAGAGCTTAGGGCTGTGGTACAATGCAAACCTTGAGGAGTCAGACCAGAGTAAGCAACTGAAGGAACAAACCATCAAAGGCCTTGCTAACATAGACAAGACCCTACCCCCAGGTAAGTTGAAACTTTGGTGCCTGTAGTTTGGATTGCTCCCTTGTATGATGTGGCCTCTGACGATCTATGAGGTTCCCATCACCAAAGTTGAGAAGGTGGAGAGAACAGTCAGTTGTACATACATCAAGAAATGGCTCGTACTCCCACAGTGCCTCAGCAATATCGGCTTGTATGGGAATGGGGCTCTGGAACTGCCAATCATTAGCCTTACAGAAGAATACAAATGCTTCAAAGTAAGGC
Source organism: Thunnus thynnus (assembly GCF_963924715.1). Classification (NCBI taxonomy): domain Eukaryota; kingdom Metazoa; phylum Chordata; class Actinopteri; order Scombriformes; family Scombridae; genus Thunnus; species Thunnus thynnus. Next base: position 7,048,760 of record NC_089540.1, read on the forward strand.
TGGACATGACCCTGACAGAAACTCAGGAAGCCACGATATGGGCAGCAGCGCCCAGAGTGGCGAAGCAGCGCAGTAGGTGAAATTTGCTCTAAGGCTTGGAGATATTGTGGGCCAAGTGCAGCATGGAAGAGCTGGTTTTGGGCAAATACAAATAGACTCACATGGCACAGAGCAACACCTTCCCAGAAGAGAGGGATAGTGGTAAAAGAGATACAATGGCAGGAGGAGGCAGAGCAAAATGCAAAGGCTGTCTCACAGGCAAAACAGGGCCAATGGACAAGATGGTAAATCATTGAATGCTGGAAGCTTGCCTGAAGAGATCTTTGGGAAATGGAGGGAGGCAGATTTAGTGTATCATCAGAGTCATCTACAATGTTCTTCCCAGTCCCAAGAACCAGGAAAAGAATCAAGCCTACTGGATACAGCTTGGGATTGGAAAATGAAAGTTGATCTAGACCAGAAGCTCACCTTCCCACTGGATTTCACTGCAATCAGTCTCAGGCTATATCTGATCCTGTGGTCAGCTTCACAAAAGGCCTTGTTCATCCTACATCTGATGGGAGCATGCAGGTGGTGAAAAGCACAAACACAAAGTTGAAGTACTCTGATTTAGCAACTGAAGCAGAACAAAAGGGCTGGAGAATACAAGTGCTCCCTGTGGAACTCAGTTGCAGGCCATGTCAACCACCAGGCTGCTGAAAGGGATAGGAATCTGAGGAAAGGCCCTTCAACAGGCTATCATGTCACTGGCAGAGGCTGCCGAAAAAAAAGCAGCAACTGGCTCTGGCTAATAAGAGAGGACTAGAACTGGGCGGCAAAATGACCATCAGCCAGCAGGAGGGGTAGAGGCGGAGGGGGGTACACCTGAGACACCAAGTGTCACTCTTGAGCCCTCTGGAGGTGTCTGGGCCTATCAACAAAACACCAAGGAAGGAGGGTGCCCATCTGATAACCCCAGTGAAGCTTCTACTCCTATCTCCAATGCTGGTTATGATATATTGTCTGTATAAAAAGGACTGAATCATTGGTAGAAGAAACCTGGACTCGACTGATCCTCCTGAAGTTCTGTTGCTGCTGGTTATGATTTACAGTCCACATAAACAGGATTGAATCATTGGCAGAAGAAACCTGGACTTGATGGATCCTCCTGAAGTTCTGTTGCTGCTGGTTAATGATTTACAGTCTGCATAAACAGGACTGTAAATCCTGTAAGGCCTGTGTGGGCCTATCAACAAAATATCAAGGAAAGAGGGTGCCCATCTGATCTACCTCCTACCCCCACTCAAGGAATGATTGCTGATTACAATATGGGATTGTAAAACCAAGTCCTATGAGCTCAATGGGCTAACCCCTTCTTATCCACATGTAAATACATTGAACTGGAGGGTGTGATAGGAATGGCAGAACATCTTAATTCTTAATTCTGTTAATGTCACAAAAGTCCTTATTTCTGTTTTCCAGAACATTTCCTAAAACAAAACAGCCGTGACTGTGGTCTTTTAATCACAGTCCCGGACCTTTCTTTACTCCATTTGGGACACATAATGGACATGAACCTTAATGCACTTATGGCTTCTTAGTTTGGGGGACCAATGTGACGTCTACAAAACCAGAAAGCACTGTAATCCATTCATTGGTTAATGAAAATATATGGAATGAGATGAAAAACATAGTATTGTTCTGTAGTTGCTCAGCACTTTAACAATATGCACCACACTCCACAAACTGTATCTCAAATGGAACATATGTCCTGTCTTTTAAATGGCTGCATGTAGAGAGTGTAATCAATTGAGAAATTCAGAAAAGCGAATGACAGAAGAAGACGGTATTAAAAGACTGAGAACTGGTATTGTTCACTTGAAATGGGATTATATAAGAATACAATGGTAAAATATAGGTAGCATAAAATGATTTCATAGGGTCTATTTGATTGCTCCTCCAAAATACAGCCCTGAACACGTGCATCAATGCTCAGAACTTGTTTGCACAAAAATTGCACCTCACCCCTGACTTAATATTGTCACTCCATTCTAGTGTGCTCCACTCTGATTTTGACTTGAGTGATGTCATGGCAAGCTGTGAAAGGTGAGAAAGAATTCACTTGCGCGCAATGAAATTACCACTTCACCAGCACGAGGTCAGTATGCTTGATCTCCACCAGCATGAAAACAGAGCCTTTAGTCTTTTCAAAGCAACGAGTGCATTAGATGACGCTGGGCTGTTGTGCACTGTGGTGCCAACCCCAGAGGGTGACTCTTATGCAAATGCACAATTGTTGTCAAAGGACAATTAGTACCTGTATGATGCTTAAAGCCTTGGTGCTAATCTAGTCAGAACACTTGGTCATGATCTCATAAAAAATCTTGAAAGGAGAAAGCAGTGATAAAGCAGTAGTCCTACTCTACTGAGCTTCATAAAACTGACTGCCTGACCTTAACACAAAGAAACTCTACTGTATTAATGGAAATGTATAATCAATCAAAATGAGCAAGATGTAAATGACAGTAGTGCCCTTGCTCACATTGGAGCTCTTTTGAAGAGTCAGGAAGTTAAAGGGACATCTGAGGACTCTGCAGGCTCATGCCCTGTATTCATTTTTAATTTGAGTCCTAAATCTGTGGAAGCCCATATGGGACTTTATTAAAATGATAATGCAAACTTGAAAATGAAAATGTAATTCCACAATAGCATTATCATTTTCCACATATATATGTGTTATATTAGTAAAAATTAAAATGAAAATGCAATAATCCAATTTGCATTTTCATTTTCACATACTCGTATGGGCATTCTAGGACTATATTAAAATGAAAATGGAAAAGCTGTTTGACAGTTTTCAAAGTCATACCCCACTGTACAGTGGACAATATTCAAATGTTAATTCAAATTTGAAAATTAAAATGTAATATCAAACAATGTAACCTCATTTTCCATTCATGCAAGCAATATTTAAGTCACAGTTAAAATTAAAATGCAATTTCCCAACAATTTGAAAATGAAAATGTTCCTGTGTCTGACCCTCCAGCTTGATCTGCTCTGTGCAGCTTGACAGTAGTGCTCTTGCCTTACGAAAGTCGGAACAAACATTTAAATTAGGACTTGTATATCCAATATGAGTGTTTACTTATTTCTTACCTCAGATTTGTCCAGAAACAGATTTTGGTGGACTGCTAAGGTGCAATAAGTGAAAGTTTATGCAGTTGACTGCATTTGGACCCTTCCCCAGGGCTGCACGCCGTTTGGAGAAGCAGGATGGTGTCCCACCCACAGAGAATGACTGATGTCCAAACTGAAGACCCACCTTGATGAGAGGACAGATTGCATTTTCATTTTCATTGTGACTGCAAAAGAGTGTGGTGACATGTAAATGTAAATGCAACAGACTGAGGGGTTCTGTTTCACTTATTCCATTTAAATATTGTCCACTGTAAAGCAGGTTAAGTCTTTGAAAATGAAATGTTAAATGCCATTTTCATTTTCAAATTGTTAAAAAATTGAGTTTTCATTTTCAATTTGACCCCAAAGAGCATAGTGACATGTAAATGTAAATGCAATAGATTGGGAGCACTGTTTCGCTTATTGCATTTAAATATTGTCCAATGTAAAGCAGGTTAAGTCTGCGAAAATTAAATGTTAAATGCCGTTTTCATTTTCATTTTCAAATTGTTAGAAAATTGCAACTGTCCACTGTACAGCGGGGTACGACACTGAAATTAAATGTCAAATGGCTTTTCCATTTTCATTTTAATATAGTCATAGAACACCCATACGAGTATGTGAAAATGAAAAAGCAAATTGGATTATTGCATTTTCATTTTACTTTTTCCTCAAATAACATACATATGTGGGAAATTATAATACTATTGTGGAATTAAATTTCATTTTCAAGTTTACGTTATCATTTTAATAAAGTCCCCAATGGGCTTCCATAAAAACTGACTCTTCTTGCTTTCCTGTCACTGTCTGCTGCATGCCCTTCAGACAGAGCAGAAATGGTTTAACATATCTTTAAAAATTGAGGCTTGTTATCTAACTACATAACTCAAATGTTCCCATTTTGCAGTGCACAGCAACCAGAATAAAAAATAAGCGAGTACTAAAGTATGTACTTGACTTTGATACCATACGTGCATAAACTATTTCCCAACACGCAGCACTATTGAGTTCTAAAAAGATTCAGTTTTGTTTCCATCAAAAAAACCCTGATCTCTTTGCTCTCATCAAAAATGGATCATTGGCAAATAGAAACAATGTACCTATCCTGTCCACAGTGGTTTTGCTTGACAGAAATAAATGTGTTTGCTGATTTCCCCTAACATCGAGGTCCAATACTTTGTCTTGAAGATGGATGTAGCTTTTACGAATTGTCAAACGTCCTCAGGCACACCGGACAGGCACTTTTCTTTTTGTTTTATTTTATATCCCTGATGAAATGAACAAACTAAAAATAAATCAGCATACTCACATACATCCGACTGTCTCTGAATTACTGAGCTGAAGAGTTGAAGGCAGAGATGAGCACAATCACTGTTTTCACAAAGATGACAAATTGAAGACGTTCAGATATCAAACATTGTCATGCACTCTGCAGGAAGCTTCCCCTTCAATCTCTGATTTAATGCTTTTCTTCTCTGTAACTCAGAATCAGTTTCGATTTGGTTCTTTTGAAAATAGAAATGCATTTTACTAGCATGTACTTTTCAGTTGATTGCTGCATAACAAAGCACCAGCGATGATAGTGATTTAGTAGGTTAGTTGATAAAAAATGCATCATTAAATTCTGTTACCAATGATCTATGGGTGTTCAAAAAATTCTCCTGTTCATAAATATTGCACTATCCACTTAATGCTACAAAGGCCTTTTGTAGGGCAGGCTATATAGGCCAGCCTCAGACATGTATGTCATGGTTTGACATTAATAGACACCAAGCACAGTTCATTCATTCATTTACTGAACAATAGTGGAGTCTGATTCATTGGATTGCATTTTTCTGTGTGTTTTATTAGTCTGCACCAAAAGGTGGAGGAAAGCGGCGGGTAAGCTAATGCTGCAATCATTTACCGATCGCCCCAGCCCACCTCGGTGTAAGTGCAGCGCCTAATTTCTATTGCCCGTCTGAGGCCATTATGGCTGCTAACCCAATAACGTAATTGACTCTGCGTACTGGGCTTCAGGGAGTGCAGCTAGCCGCTAGCAATTTCCTTGGAGGTGGAGATGGTGGTGGGGGTTGGTGGGTGGCTGCTCATGGTTGTGTGTGTATGCAGCTGACTGGATGAAATACCAACACTGTCAACTCCAATTGAACCAAGCCCTTGAAACAGATTTTGTCCTCATAGCATCGTTGTTTTGCAGAGCTCATAATGTAGCTGACAGCATTTTTGGCAGGTTGTTGTGCATTATTTCAGAGGTTGTTTTCATTTGCCTCAAATTCATCGCACTCCTCTGAGTTTTGCATATTGGCTTTTGTGGGCTGACTCACTTCTGCTGTTTCCCATTACAACTGAGGATAATGACCTTGGAAATGTTGGCTTTTAGCAAGCTTTCTACAGTAGTGTGCACGTCTCCAAATGCCTCTTTATTTGCATGTCTTTGCTTCTTTAGCTTGATAGAAATTGAATGTGAGAACTGTGGGATAATAAAAAGAAAGTCAAGCAAGCCATGCATTTAATAAGTGCAACTAAAAACAACAAATGATGAGGCATACCATGGGACATCACTGTCCCTACGGAGCAAATGTCACTTAATTGGAAAGTATTGATTTTCTAACAGCCATTTGCTACTCGTCAGCCACCAATCAGAGGACAGTTCCTGTGTCCTGGTGAGGATTCTTCTTCATAGATCTTGATTAGCTGTTTCCGATTAATTGCTCTGACAACAGGGAAACTGTTTTTTTGTGTGGGGGGGATTGATTGACTGGGGCAAATCAGTAAGAAAACAGTAGTCGATAAGATGCATCTGATCCCTGGTGAGTGCTTTTTTTTTTTTTTTTTTCACTCCCACAATTTTCATGCAACAGCATTATGATTTTGTTTCCTGTTAAAATAATGCCAGTATAAAGAGAGAAACCCACACAAAAAAGCACTTCTTTGACATAGCTTTGTGATTCTGTTTAGATGTTAGTTAGATCAAACAGATATGCTGCATTTCCTCATCCATATATAGGCATTCAGTTGTCACATGATTAGTCACTATCACATATTTACATCATGAGAAAAAAACAACCCTAACCACAACTATACATCAAAAAAACAGAACACAATATTTTTTTTTCAAATGAATCGCTTCTGAAGGAATATAAAAAATAGAACATTGGCATGCTTTATTTATATCTCATTTCATGCTAAAAAAAAAAATACATGATTCTTTTTCATTTGATTATTATTTTTTTCAGTTTACTTTTTAGTTAGTTGCTCCACAATGCACAAAAGGCCATGATATGATAAAACACGAGGGCATATAAACAAGATGTTATTAAAAAATTAACAAGGTTAGAATAAAGACTGAATAAAAGAAAGGAAGGATAAAATATGAAGAGGCTTCCATATACATGAGTTTTGAGCAGATATTTAAAAAAGTCCTTGACTAGGATTAACACATCTAAAATACAGATTTTGTATGGTGAATAGCGTAAGAAAGAATGATTTATTTTCTGTTTTCATCTAAAGTCTAAATTATAGACTCAGTGGGCATGGTTATATGCTCTATCATATAGCTGATAATGATTCATTTTCTATTTGTATTTGAAAATGCACAATGTCAGTAAATGTGAACATCTTAATTGTTTTCACCTGTGCTGGTTGGCTTGGAGGTCTACTTAACGCCCTTATGAGGAGGGCTTAATGCAGCACACCTGTTTGCCCTGATTAAGATCCAAACAGTATCACAATATTGCCATAGTGCTGGGGCACTGGCTCTCTTGTTTAAGCCTTTTCTCTCTTTGAAATGACATTGCCTCAGCCAAAATAGATTTAAAAATGTGAGTAGCAGTCAGCTCTTCCCATTTTCTACTGTCTTTAAATGTTTACTCATTTTAGTAAAAAAAAAAAGTGCCTGTAAAGTAATAAAAACATTGAAAGTCGAAGTTTGCTTCCTTGTGATTGTTGTGCTGACAAACACAATATTTTGAGTAAAATTCTAGTGTTCTTGGGAATCAACCTATACTACACATAAATCAAGATGAAAATTCACCAGAACCTTGATTGGCTCTAAAATCAAGCATTTCTGTGCAATGGACCGAAGTCTGAGTTGACCTATATTAGTTAACAAAGTTTGCAAACTTCACACCTGATGCCACTTCTTTAATCAAGTATGCTTCAGTACTGCTTTTCATCCAGACTTGTTTGTGCTAGTCTTGCACAGTGATGTTTCATTTAGTTAGGAGTCTGGAGCCACTTGTGTACCAACAGGGTCGGTAGTGGTTGCTTTTGAAACACACATTGCTCACAGCAGCCACTTAAGTTAGCCACTTTCGCAAAATATGAATCCATTCAGCAGTAAAAGACCAGATATCTGACAGAGGGTCAAAAATTGATGCAATCATCCAGCTGCAGTATGTTTGGTGAAAGACATTTCAGTTCAATTTATTGTCACATTGCTTTTGGACTGTTTATGCAGTGAAGTAGGGTGTGTGAGTGTGGGTGTGGGAGGGTTGTGTTAAGGAACACTGTGTTCAAGGTCAGAGAACATGGACATGAGGTGATGATACCTTGTTGTCCTGTGATTGAGTTGCCACCAACACATTCGTCTTGGATGAGTGTATTCCCCAAGTGTTCATATATCAGGAATCCTATTATAATCTTTTGGGAAATTGGGAAATCCACTTCTGACCCGCACTAGTGGCCCCACTTTTTTCTGGCAGACTGCCTAGCTGAGTGACTATATGAAGTAGTATGATTCCAAAATAACGGCTGGTTCAGGGAAAATTGGACATTATTCACACATAGAGGCCTTTGACTGACCTCTGAAAAATATGTTGGACAGCTGTCAGCTATAATCATCAGCTATCAAATCTCCCTCAACCCACCGGGGTGAAAGGTGAGTGATGCCTCTCAGCCCCGCAGCCGCAGTCGCAAATTTGGCTTGACATACAACGGACCACTTTTACACCCTGAACCCGTCCAGTCTGCTGTAGTGTGAGACTGTGATCCATTAGTCCACCTGGGGGACAAACGACTGGAGGTAGGAAAAACAGACCCAAAAGCAAAATTCTCTGAACCAGAAATGATGAAAGGTTGAGCAACCCTGTCACATAAAACATAACTAGATTTCAAAACTGAAGTGAGATTTTGCAATAGAGAAACAGAAAAACTGAGAGAACAAGGACAGCTTACTTGGCAGGTGATGGATGATGACCAGACTCCATTCAAGAAGTCACCAACCTGATACTAAGTGGAGCTGGAAAAAGACTAGTGAGAAAAAAAGATCATCAGTGTCCTTTTTTCTCCATTTTGAACCATTTTTGTACTAGTTTTGAAGTAATTTGGATGCATGGGAGTTCAGTGTCACTGACATCAGTGAAGTGACTGAGGGTAATATGCAGAGGGAAAAAAAAAGAAACAGATGCAGTCAAAAGGCAGCAGCGCTCTCTTGTGATGCCTCACATGTGCAACGGTATACCAATACAGACAGCTGTGAAATAACCTGTGGATCAAATGTCTTCCAGCTTTCAATTTGGTGAGGTGTTGTGACTGCAGGGAATTAAAAGCCCTCTCATTAGTCATGAGAAAAATCACTTTTTTCTACAAATTATCCATTCTATTGTTATACTCCTGCTCCAAACTTGACAGAAATATTTTTGATTTTTTTTTTTTTTTTTTGGCATGAACAGGACAAAATACGGGTTTCTAATTTCTATAAACTCCAATCCAAATTCACCAGTGTAATTACAGCTTTTAGAAAAGGAAAAAAAAAAGTTGAATCCCAAGTGGTATTCATACACTATGTCAAGGCCTTCTTTTTTTCCACTGCTGTCGCACAAGTGTTGCTAAGCACCGAGACTGTATCACAGTTTGCATTTTAAAATCTGTTGGCGTTTCACTATTAAACTATTCAAATTATGACAGACTGCCAAAATAAAATGGCATCTATTGTAAGCGCTGTAATTTTCCAGGGTTCCAGTGTTGAAACAGAATTCCAGAGTAGCAGATTGAGCTTCACAGAGAAGACAATGGCCACTGTGTTGGCTTGTCTTTGAACTGACAACAGCTGCCCTTGAAGTGAAGTGCCTTAAGCCTCACGCCGACTTGGTGTTGGCATCCAATGTAACGTTGATTGGATCCCCACTGCGTCTGTCGTCTAATAAATCAAGCGCACCCCTCTCCTGCTCACCCTTTCTTGCTCTCACCCTGGTCCCTATAGTCAACATCCTGAAATAAAACTGGCAGTTATCATAATGGTGGGGTGAGAGCTGTGAAATAAAGTGTCTTGAGGTTAATCTCAAAAACAAGGTCCTCATTGTCTTCTGTTGTTCTCTGTGCTGAAAAGCATTTCAGATGGCTGGCACGCAGGCAACTCTATAAACTTTCACCTGCATTTTAAATGAGTGGTGGAAAGGACATCTCTCTTTCTTTCTTACACTCGAGACCAATCGGTGGTCGCTTTGGTGGCTGATGGAGCGATGGAGGAAAAGAAGGATGGATGGATGGAAGGAGGGGGAGGTGGGGGGGCAAGCGTTTTGCAGAGAGTGATTGTGAGAGGACAGCGGTGGCAGAAGATGTCCTCTACACAGTGATTAATTCCAGACCCAATGTGATTTATGGCCCCACCACGGCTGTTTTGTAGGTCACTTTGGTGCCACATCACTCAAGCTGTGCAAACAACAAGTCCGATATCAGTGTTGGTTAACCGTAAAGGAGGACACACATGCGCGCCCACGTTGAAAATGTTTTGCTTTGAATTTTGTATTTGCCTCTCATGCCATCAAATCAAAAAATTTAAAATATGAGGGATGTGATGTACTGGCAATAACATAATATAGGCCTAGAGACTGTGATGCAGAGGGGGAAGTAAATTGAACAACACTTATATCAACACAGACTTGGTCCTCACAGGTTTCAATGTCAATACAGTCTCCTAAAAAAATATTGTATGTTCATATATACAATATAACTTGCCTTGAAAGAAGCAATTGCTGCTTGTATAATGTTCATAAGCTGTGCTTTTTTTCCCAATCCTGGCAGTGTGACAGCTTTAGATCCCTGATATATTCAAACAGATGTGGACAACCACATGGTTCTGTACAATCCTGTACTTTGGGTGTATGCGTACACTTTCACACATTGTTAATAGAGATCAAAATGGTGATCTGTTGATTTTTGCTTTTCTAATGCATGTACAGTTGTGGCTTTTGGGCCCATAGATTCCAAAGGATCATCAATTCAGCAGTCGACAAATTTACCAGCCCTGTATCCCTAGGAATAAAACAAGATCTCTACCTTTTTTACGATTTACATCCGATGCCAACATTCAGTTCAAACCCAGGCAGTATAGTGCTCTTTATTTAGCATGGCTAAGTGTAGTCTAAATCAGAGTTCACCTACTCATCAGAAACCTGGACCGTTTTCACCTAACATTGATAAAGGTACTTTTGTTGCCCCATACCTCAACCATACTTTATTTCCCATTACTATCTTTCAAACTATATCGCAGTTGCCATGCACCAATGTAGTAGATTCAGGATTTTGTAGAATTGTCCAGCTTTTAACATTCTTTTTTGGGGATGGGGTTGAAATTTACATAATTTTGCAATGTTACTTCTAGTTCCCCATTGAACTGACATCAGATCTTGTTGCAAAGGTTTTCACATTTTCCACTTGCATATTTCAGGTTGGATTTCAGTGCGAACATTTACAGCTGTATTTGAAAAGTTGACATTTTGAGTAAAGAATAAGGAAAAAGAAGTGAAATCCTACTACTACTGTTTGTTAACGTTAACGTTAACAGAGTGGGGTCATCGGGAGGGGGGCCTTAAAGAAACAGGAGCTAAAACGGCTTGTTTCAGACAGAGGCTGCACTGAGGGGCTGCAAAAAGGGCCGGTATAAGATAAATAAGGAGTCTTTTTAAACTGTAAATCATGCAATCATATTCAAGTAGAATCCTAGACTAAAAATATAGACCTGGAATTCTGAGCCCAAAAACCTGGGTTTGCGTCTTGTGTCTAGCATGATGTTAGGTCAACATGTCCTGTCTCGTCCATCAAGATTGGCTATTTTATATTTAACCAAAAACAATATTTCCCTAACCTTATACTTTTTATATTTCAAATAGATTTAACACAACGTATTGCTCATGCAGATTAGTTGCAAATGAATGTTTTTAGGAGGTGGGGTACTTCCCACATCACAATGTAGCTTTTGTCAACTGTTAAGCAGAGGATTTTCTATTGTTCCTCCATCAGGACAGTTTTCCCACTTGAAACCAAAACCCCTGACTAAATCATGCTCCTCCACCACAATGGCAACACAGCAGAAATGTGTCCTTAAACAGCTACATTATCATGTCAGTGCTTATCCACCTTTTACTCTGTTGCCTGCTGGTCTTCTGCTGTGAAAGTGTGGAGCAATTATAAAAATCAGATGAATCTGTCTGCAAAAATTGGAGAAATAAGGCCCAGGTTAACGATGATTACAATTTAATAACTTTTTGATGCTAACAGATACAAAAGCAGTCTGGTACCGTTTAGAGCGATTAGCTCACAAGAACGCAATTGGCCCACGTGCATCAGTTGACAGTATGAATTATTCATTCGATATTTAAACTGTTACATCAAGTGTTTATTACCCCTGACTCATAAAAATTTAACTTCAGCAAGATGGGAAGAATATTGTGCCTTCCGTGCTTATGATATTTGGAGTGACTTAATTGACTGAAATTAAAGCTACCATTAGAAACTCAAATTAAGGGGTTGCTAAGCAACATCAATCCCAAAATCCATTTCTTCAATTATTTTGCTGACGTTAATCCTTTCTTCATTGTGGCACTGGGATTACTGATGCAAATTTCAAATGAGAAGAGATTCCAAAAGTAGTGAAGTCATCTGAAGAAATAACAGTCCCAATTACTTTCCACCATCTTTTTTTTTTAAGTGAGTGCATTTATTTTACATAACAGCAGAACCAATCAGTGTCAAAACAGTGTTTGCAGATCTGTAGCATGTGGACTGGGTATTCTGTTTCCTTGATCAAAAGTTTTTACTTTCTGTTCTGATTCTGTGCTGCTATTTATCTTTTATCCTTTTTTATATAGAGAGAGGAAGAAAGAGTTAGACACACAGGCGGAGTTGTTGCAGAAAACCTTGCTCCAACTCAAGTTAATTCTAATATTTAAGCACTTTTGAGAAAGCCACCAGTGCACTGAAATCAATACCACACTGGGTTGATCTTTTGCTTTGAGTTCGACCTTCTCTTCACAAGTTCCTTCCACCAGTGAGGCCAGCAAGATGTTAAAATAAAGTACTGGGAGAACTTTCATGTACAGACCTCAAAGAACACTGTGAAAGAAAAAAAACTGATTTAATCAGACTGCAGTCTTTGGCTCTTTTCACTGAGCCAGCAGATGTGCAAGGTTATTTATTTTGGCAATATCTGAAAGTCCTGCATGTTGTTGAGCTATAAGCTAACCAAGGTTACCCACTCTTGGGTGAGATGAGAAAGAAAGATGTCTCAAAAGGATATGGAATATGTTTGCTGTCAGTTACAGTACACTCGGCTTTAATCTTTCAGACATCCTACTTTAGTGTCAGTGAAGCTAAAGGATAATTCTCAGCATTCTGTGAATAAACCGACACTGATCACACATAGTCTTAACTAATGAAATCCTATGAATGTGCAGTACAAAAGGAAAGACAGGAAGTACACCTAAACAGCCATGCTGCACTGTAGTGTCATTCAATTGATGGTATTTTCCATAATCCCCTGCTTGATGTCATAGAGACATTTCATTCCCTCCAATCTGAGAAGCTGCTGTTGGATTTATATACATATTTAATGAGGAACTCTTCAAACTGATCTAGCAGTAATCACAACTACTTCAGAGATGAAGATGTTTCAGGGAGAAAACAAAATGGATGTCCTTTTTGATTTGAAAGAAAAACCAAATTACATTAAATCAAAGAAAATAAAAATAGGGGGAAAAATAACCCAGAAGACCAGAGGACAATTTTCCCAGACCACCTGGGTCTGCTAGGCCTTGCAATCTCACAGAAAGCTATTAAAATGTTTCAGCATCTACAAATAAAGAGACAGCTCTCTCTGCATAGTTTTTAGCCGTACTATACTTGTGGCTCTAGGGAAGGCAATGTTGGTTGGTTTATTGGTCCACTACTTTGGTACAGACTGAAATATCTCATCAACTATTGGATGGATTGCCAGACATAAAATGTTGCACACATTCACATCCCCCTCAGGATAAATAGTAATTACTTTGTGATTGCTTCACTTTTCATTTAGCCTTATCCAATACTTTAGTTTATGACCAAATATCTGCAAAACTAATGACTTTCCCATTAGCCTCAGTTGTACTTAGCATGCTAACACACTAAACCAAGATGGGGAACAAGGTAAAAAGTTATACTTGTTTTTCATAAATTAAAGTGTTTTATTAATATAAATAGTTACACAATTGAAACTGTTCTTCTTTATCACAATGTCCATTCAGTGCTGATCTGAACTGCCTTATGGTGACATTGTTTTGCCAGATTCAATTTCCAAGGTCAATTTTCAATCTCAAGATGAGAAAAAAAAGATTGTTGCATGTTCAAACAAAACAAACAAAACAAAACATAAAATAAAATGAAAATATATATACAAGGGTCAAGTAGGTTCAAACAAAAATCCAAATACTTAAAGCCAGTAGTTCTCAAACTTTTTTACGTCAAGGACCCCTGAACTGACATAAATTAGACCACAGATAAGATTTTGATAAGATTTTGTCCCAGGGTCCCCCATCTGATAATATTTTTGGTTTTATATTTTTCACACAGAAAGTATATGAAACTGATGACCAAAATAGTCATACATTCTGTCATTGTGTTACTTATTATGAAATTATAATGAAAAACTATTCCCTTTTTTGCTGGGACCCCTCAACGACCCCACCGGGTCCCCGGACCCCACTTTGAAAACCACTGCTATGATTGACTCGATCCCTATTGTATTTGCCTCCGTTTAATGGCCCACCTCAACGTATGTTTTTTTTTTTCTCTTGACTCTGAAGTCCTTTGAGGGTGGTGTAGGTGGGAGATGTATTCAGTCTTTTGGTCAACTTTCTTTGCCGTTAATTTGGGTGAGCCTCTCTTTTTCAGCGAGGTGCCTCTTCCTCTGTGTTCTCATGTGTTCCTCATCCTCCATTAGCAATGTCTTCCTTCCTCCTATGAGCCGGTGTGGGCAGAGGAATCCCACTATTGAATAACTTACAGATGCCACAGCCATATCCTCCTTATTAGGGGGAGTCACAAGAGTGAAGTGAAAAACGAAACAGTGACTGTCTGACTCTCAATTCGGTGTACTAATGACTAAGGGACAGACCAAGCTGTCCCCCTACAGGCTATTTAGTGAAGGTGATTTTACCAATCTGAATACTGAATTTCCTCTGTCCATTTGTAACCAGAAGAAGACACCAAAACTGTTGGTAAAATAAACCTTACAATCCATACAGTACATTCATTTATATCTTGTTTTCATATTATCCACTCCACGGCTGCTGCTTCTTCACAATCTTAAATAGTGGCCAGTCTTGGCAGTATATATATATATATATATATATATATATGCTAAACATCAACATGTTAGCATTGTCATTGCAAGAATGGCTGGCATTAGCTTTCAGCTCAAAGCACTGCTGTGCCAAAGTAGCAGCCTCCAGGATGGCCAAGGAACATCTTGTTCATTTTTTAAACCATCAGTGCTACCTTTCTGGCCATAAGAATCACCAATTCAGCTAGGGCTGGAGATTGCACTAAAAAAGAAACACGAGGTGTGTGTGTGTGTGTGTGTGTGTGTGTGCTGCAGTATATAATTAGGTTGTTCTGTATGTTATATGCTATTAAGTAAATGGGGTCATTTAGGTCAGAAGGAATAATGCGTACCCTGCAGCCACTGTAATGGAGTTCCCTCCCCTCAATGCATGTCTCAAACCCATTAATAATCTACACTCATAACCACTCTGGATACAAGACTGATTTATTTTGTGATTCAGAGTCACGATGCATTCAGCAGGAGGACAGCGCTGAAGAAAAGCATTCAGGCCTGAGACATGAAAAGCCTGAATATCTTCCTTGGCTCCCCTATTTTCCCTTTTAGCTGACTAGCAGATGTTTGTTTGCCCAAGTGGGAGACCCTCGCTGGAATGCAGTTGGATTCATTAACATTGTCCGCAAACCTAGATTTGATTGCATAATGTATACTGAGTGGAAATAAGGTCAGGCATGCATGGTGCTGTTTCTTAAAGCTCAAGCATTCAGACGAGAATCATAAAAAAAAATAAAAAAAATTCACCATTGTGCTTACTGTCAGCCCACATCATTTGGATTGTACATGTCATGTGCGCTATTTAAATAATGAGATTTGGGAATGTTGCAAGTCAGAATACTTGTGAATGTTTCAGACAGTTGGGACACCCATTCTTGAGGATATCACACAAAGTAATAAAAGTTGGAAACCTAACACATTTCAGCTGTAGAATTAAAGAATTTCAGCTATCTTCAGCAATATGATGGCTTCACTGACATCCTAGGATCAAGTGTCTCTTTTTGAGTGAATTCCATGGAAATACCTGCCTTGACTTTTTCGTGACACAGTCAGACTGAGACTGAGAAATTCTCCAACTTCACTGATCATTATCTTGGTCCACAATTCAATGACAAAGTGAAACTGTGACTTGAAAGTTTCCTTTCTTCTCCATTCATCCATTTTTTTTTTATCATAAAGGTTGGGTGGACAGCTTGGGGTATTGAGAAAACGCTGATTTAACTCTAGTTTAAGTGATGATGGGAGAATTTCCTCCCTCTTAAGGTGTAGGCCCCTCTTATCCTAGTTTAAATCAATGATTTTTAGAGATTAATTTGTGCACTAATCATCACTGGTTTGAAACATATTAAATATTGGTGAGCCACCTATAAATACCAATTACACCGACAGTTAAGTTAACATTTGTTAGCAGTTGCATTCGTCTCATAGCAGAAATAATGCCCACCTTGGGACTCTTTTAGCAAAGTGGTATTCACTTGGCTAGAAGAGGCAGATCACAAAACTGAAGGAGAAGAAAATAAAATTCAGAGGCTGATATCGCCAAACTTTAATGGAACATAAAATTGAAAGCAGCAACATGGTTTGATATCATTTGCAGTGAGTGAAAAAATGTTTGTGTAATTTTGTTAAACTAACCCTTTTACCCCTCAACAGGTAAGAACGTAGGAATAGTTAAGAAAATTAATTTTTTGAAAGTTAATTAACCCAATCTAATGATTTCCTTCAAATACTATTATTATTAGTACAATATCTGGGGCTCAAATTTTAAAACGTCCCGATGTTATAAGTACCTGGGTATTAAAACCCATGTTGAAGAACTGACAAAGAAGCTTACATTTAAATTAGGTCTCTTTTTTAGAAACAAGCAATGCCTCTCTTTTAGCAGTAGGTTGCAGATTGTAAAGGTAACATTTTTATTAGTGCTTGACTGTGCAGATGTAATTTATATGCATGTTGCTGCCCTTACCCTCAAGCCCCTTGATGCTGTGTTTCACAGTTCTCTTAGATTTATTACTGGTGACAGTATTAGAACCCTTCATTGTATCCTCTACGAGAAAGTAAGGTGGATATCACTTACCACTTGAATGGAACGACACTTTTTTTTTAAATTTATAAAGCCATCCTAAATAAGCTACCATTTTACTTATTGTCTCTTTTAAGACTTAGGAATATGGGATAATGTAGTCATTCACAATAATGCATTATTTGGATATCCCATATATGAATACAGAACTAAGAAAAACTGCATTCACCTATTATGCTCCTCATAGGTGAATAAGCTTCAGGACTCCATTAGGTTTGACACATTTTTAACTCTAAGTTAAACTAAGTTAAACAAACAACAATATTTTATATAATGAATGCTCCTGCTTTTCCTAATGTGTCTGGTCTATCACTGTGTAATACACTTGTATTACTGTCTTTTCTGTGTTCTTTTTCTTTCTTTTTTGTGTTTTGTGCATTTGTATTGTGTTTTGAGATTGTTGATTTTACAATTTTTACATTTTTTTTGTCATGGCTTTTTTGGTTTTGTATTTACAGAGCACCATTGTGAATGAGAGCTTTTCTATTTTTTAAAGAAATTATGAAGTGTTTGCACAAAGTAAATACATTTAGTTTAACTATCATTTAAACATTAATCTAGAAATAAGTAAAGTTAAAATAACCCATAACTTAAGAACTTTGTTTACGCATGATGGATGTCTTTCTATTGAAGCATATAGAGTAGATACTAGACATGTGCAGCCTATTTCAGATATTTTATCCTCAAAATAACAATTAGCATTTTGTTCACAATAACTTTATATATATCCTTCCTACCAATATACCCATCTTATACCGTATATCCCCTTTGGTGAGCTCCATCCTCTGCCTCATCATGAGTTAGTAGTGGCTTGAGTGCTGCTATGGATACTGTCCTCACTGTGGCCAAATGTGTAAATACTTTATGCTTCCCAAGGACTCGCAACACTGTAGAGTGCTCTCTTTTTAAAATATATTTTTCCTCATTGCATTTAGAAAAAGTACAACTTTCCAGGCACAAATTGGCTTTTATCAAGCACAGAGGCATCAAACTGACTCAAGGTGTGCATCATTGAATAAATAGTCCTAATCCCTTCCTATGGGTGTGGCCACAACCACAGAATATCCAAGCCAGACTCAATGAAATATGTATACTGGATATGAAACATGTGTGTGTGTGTTCTGCACACTGATCCAAAACGTATACTCATCCCTTTCCCTCTTCCTCACTTGATCCCTCATCTGATTCTAATGAGCCATTGGTACATGGTAGACAAAACAATTTTTTGCCCATTCCTTGTCCTCGTACTATAGAAGATGTAAAAGACTCCTTGAAAAGATTCAAGCATGAATTACTTACTGGTTCATCATTTTCAACTGATTTTACAGTTAAACTAAAGAAGTGAAACTGGAATTCAATTTCAGCTTCTATTGGTTATCTGGCTGTAAAGGCCTCAAATGATACTGAGAATCCTTATCCCTATTTGGGTACCATACCCTGGGGACACGGACATTTCAAGTCAATTGCCAGAATGTAAATGTAATTTAGAATTCTTTCACATCTACATAAAAACTTAGTCTTGAAGTAATATTAGTGGATTATTATTAGGATTAGTGGCATTTTTTTTTACAGGACATTGAATTAAAAACTATATAGTTGTAGAGTGTTGGCACCAAGTCACATGACTACAGTACTTTACACAGTATTTTCCAAATCAATGTTTCCAAGTGAAACTGAGACTCATATTTTGGATACAAATCATTTCATGGTTAATATTTTTATTTAGCTTTGCCCAAATGATTCGCTGAATAACTAAATGAGTAAGTGAAATAACTAATTTCATTACATCATACATGTTATGATGTAATGTTATGTAACTTGTCCAACACAGACACAATTTTCTCATTGTGTTTGTGATGGAGTTGGACTTTTTTTTATTCATTTTGTTGTATATTTGAATGATAAATAATTGCCCAGAAGGGGAGACAGTGTGAGGTCAGCAACTGCATCAAAAAGTAACAGATGCTCAAGTAAGCCTCGTTGCTCTCCCCTTTAGGCGAACCATATAATTGGAGCTGCATTACGAGTCTGCCTTCACACTGCATACAAAACTAACTCATACACACAAAAAAAAAATACTAAACTAAACCCAAAAAGTTCCAGTGGCAGATATCAGTCTGGCTTTGCCGCTCACATGGGGTCTCTATAATGAGTATTAGCAGACTTTGCTGGTTTGAAAGCTTAAAAGACGGCAAATCCTTTAAGAATTGCAAAGAAATCAATCATGTTGGAACTGACACCATATTCTGAGGTTTCAAACCAAAGAATTATCTTTCTGACTGTATTTTAAGCCAATTATTAAGAGTTTTTTTGTTGGAATATGACACGTCTGTTGCCTTTGGACTTCCAGTACTAACTCAGCATGTGGTAAATGAGTCCCTCTGGAGATTCACATAATTAAAAATGACAGACTAGAAGACTTTTCCTAATTGAGTCTTTTAACTTATAAAGGTTACTGGAATCCGTTTGGGATCATCAGAAATCCTGTAGGTCTTTTATTTAGGGTTGAAGTGGCAGTGGGGTAAAATTCAATCAGGCACAGCTATAACCAGTCTGGAAAATACAGGAATAGACTGTGTGACCTATTTCAGATGAGGTACAGATAGATGGAGCCAAGATGGTGGTTGCAAAGGGGATTCTGTAACTCTATAACACAGGATGATGATGTGAACTTTGTCTTGGGGACTGGAGACCAAGGGGCAACAGGAGCGGTGAGTTATGAGCATGCCATCTCAACGCTGACCTGCCTCCTCGATTGCAGTCCCCTGATTAAATCACAAAAGCATATATTTGGTCTTGAACACAAACTCCAAATAGTTTCATAATAGCAAACCGTCCAGCTCTGAGGATCCAGGATAAGTGCAATGTTTATCATATCACTGGTGCACACATTTGAGGGCAGTGTCCTTAGCCAAGCCAATGATAATATCTAAAGGCGAGGAAACTTTTGAGACGGGGAAGGATACAAAAATACTTATCTTTTAATATTACAAACATCTGAAGTGTTCTGCTTTCAGATGCCGTTCAGTGTGAATCATAACCCTGTGTTTTTCTCTTCTTCCATTCCACTATCTCTACTCACGTCAAAGAAGATCTGAGGGAGACAACTGTGCCTGGAATGATTTTTTTTTCCCCCCTTTGGCAAAGATCATCATACCTTAACGACATCAGGGCAAGAAGACAAGAGGAGGGGGTAAAAAAAGAAGAAGAAAAAAAAGTGTGAAATTAAATTTAGGCTTCCAACAGCCTTTAGAAAGTTATTGCCTCCCAGAGAATTTGATGCCCTGAGTATTTACAACTGGCTGTTATCATTTAATAACAGTCACTAGTTCCAAGCCTACAGGATTTGCTGAGAATATTATTACCAGCATTTTGCTGTTGATCCTGTTCTTGTTGTTTTTTTTGTTTTTTTACTGTTGCTGCTGCTTGTTGTCTTTCCTCTGTCACTTTGGGAAAAAAACAAGAGTGGCAGCGGAACATATTTTTATGTCAAAGGGCAGAGGAGAAAGAGAACAAATAGCCATGGCAGCATAGGTAAGCTAACTTATTAGGAGACTCATGTCCAGTTTTGAGCCCTCCACAGCAGCCCTTGAGATTCAATATAGCCAGGATTGTAAATTCTGTCAGAATAAGGAATAAAAAAGGATACCTGACAATCCCATTGTGAGGCTTTCACCTCATGTAAGGTCAGAATTGGCACTTGGGCCCAAGAGAAAGGCAGTCAACCCGTGGGCGCACCAAAGTCTGCTGCTAAATCCAAAAGGAGCCTTTCAGCCCCTGTGGAAGTAACTGGATTCACCCCTGTCACAGCTAATCCTATCCCCTGAGCTGACAGTATCATTAAAGAGCCAAAATAACAAGTGGACATGGCCAAAAGTGAAATATAGTGCAGCACTGTGATTTGAGAGCCTTAATAGTGTACAGTGGTGGGTGGTTAAAACAGAACATTGATGTATAACTTATAAAAAGTTCAAAAACCCTGCCCAAAAAAATACATAAATAAGTAAAAAAGCAGCATCAAGCAAATGTCAGGTGAAGAATATATTTTAAGGTGTACATTCAGTCAGGATTAACTAAAATATCAAGTTTTCTGGTATGCAATTTCAGTTTTAAATTCATAGCGCATTACAGCTGGCTGAATGGAAAGTGAATACAGTCTATCTCCAACCTCAGAGTGAGGGATTGAGGTTATAACCTGGACCTCCACTGCAGCTGGTGGAAGTGGGAGGAGGGATCTTTAAGTGAACTAAGCTGTTTGATTTCAGTCTTTTCCTAACAGCCTCCTGGGCAGCAATGGCCAATATATTTGCAGGAGAAGTAACATCAGTATACAAATTTTAGAAAATGTTATGAAGTTGTGTTGTACTCCAGATTGCCTTAAAGCAACTCATCTGCTGTTTCTGACTACATCTGACAATGTGTGTGTAGATTTGATGAGAAGAATAAGCAAAATAGTACATATTTAATAAATACAACAAATCTATTATCTTTGGAAGTGTCTGACCCGAACTGTGAAGTGGAGCGCTGCAGTCCTGAGTCATTCCTGTCTTCTCTTTGGACCTGCTCTTGATAGTGGCAGCAGACAGTGACGGATTGAGGCTGTGACCCAGTGATGGACTTTCATTGCGGCTGTCCGGCGGGTCTCTTGCTGAAGCCAAGCTGTTTGATTTCAGTCTTGGTCGAGATCAAGTCACCCCATGTTGGCCTGTCGGGTGGCAGGGAATTCAAATAAAATCGGGGTAATGCAGGATGTCAAATTCCAAATGCTACAAGAAAGTCTGGACTTCCTACATGACAGCTCAATTTTGGGACATTGGCTGTTTAAAACGTTGCAAAAAAACTATTGAAAACACAAGTTGAATCTCTGTTCTTGATCTTGTGTTTTTTTAGCTAATTTAGACAGGTCTGCTTCAAACATACAAAACAAGCACAATTTAGAGGATAGTGATGGCATTATGTTATGTCTTCCTTATTGTTGAAAGGACCAAAACCAAAAAGGTGTAAGTCAATACATTCTTCCTTTTCATTCTTCTCTACCCTGTAGCACTGCGTTACTACTGAGGAGGTAAATCTCTTAAAGGGTCACTAATTTCCTGGAGGAATTGCGCATTGTAGTTTTTAGAAAATGTTCTGCCAACAATTTGTTGGACTATTTTCAGCTGCAGATTAATACAGGTTTGGTGCTCTTGTTAGCATTTTTGGCAACAGATCCATGAATCTGGATTTCTGAATAATTGTCTGGTCTCCAGGCCTGTCACATGCAATTTTTTCCCCAAAATAACAGCCAGTTTACATTTCAAGACAATAAATTACCATTAATTATGTGGTCATTTGAGAGGGAGGTTGGATGACCCAACTCATTTTATTGATCACAATTTGTGGTTGATTTGTTTTTCTGTGCACCAAATTTGACTTTATTTTTATTTTTTTTAGTTATGGAATGAGATATCCCATAATTGAGAGTGCAGTGACACACACAGATTAACAGACAAATACGGGGGGTGGAAGAGAGTGAAACTGGGTTTGGCACTTACAGGCATGCACCATACCCCCTCCCTATTCATTTACAATTCACCAAGTACTGCACTCACATTTCATCTACAGACAAACTGTTTGGTCTCCAAAAGGCTTTTGGAGAGATTACATATCTTTCCTTTCATAAAGATGCCATTAGTGTCTGGGGAGTAATGGGAGCCACTAATTTGATAGTCTGACCTTAAGCTATTCATCAGCTCAGAGGGAAGAGGAGAATAGATGATGCAGGAGATCACATTATAATTTGGCTACAGGATCCAATAGTCTAATGACAGCATTAACTCAAACAGCTGCAAAGAAAATGTTTGGAGATGCAGGGAACAAAAGGCTGGCATAGAGAAGCTGAGTGTAGCAGGCAAATCAGTACTGATAGTCCAACATCTCAGCAGGGTGCAAATATAATGTTCATGCAATTCCATAAACAGAGAGACGTCCTTGTCATTGTTTTTGCTTGGCCTTCAAGCAGCTCTTAAAAGTCACAGTAAAGAATGATAATTGTTTCTCCAGAGGATGGGCTAAGGGTAGCAAAGCTGACTTGTTCTTTTTTTTTTAATGCTGCCATATAAGCCAAGGTTGTTCCCTTTTTTAAATTAAAAACAACACAAGTCAAGAGTTGGAGTTTAAGAGGGGGATAATATTAACACTTAGGCAAATTGTTAGTACAGGTGTTTCCACAGAGAGGTCAAGCTGATCAAGTGGTTACAAAACTGGACACGCATCTGAGCAAATAAATGAATAATTGAGGGCAGTTATCCAATTCCCCCCTTGTTTAGGTCCCCTGGACATTTTTGCAGCATTAAAACTGAAACAGGGCCAACATGCAAATGAGATGAGCGCCTGGCAATGGGTGGTAGATGTGTGACAATGTCAGGGTGTGAAACAAAGGCAAGTAAAGCTTGTGTGTTGAGAGGACCTTTTGATTTTTGAGAGCACTCTTAAATGGTGTTTTTTTGGCATATTAGGAAAAACCTACAAGCTTTCCCTTTTGATATTTTTCAAACCTTACAGTACTGTAGCGCTCTTTATTCTATTTCAGACAGGCTCCCACATGTTTACAGTTGGTTTAACCTCTCATCCTAGTGTCCACACTCAGAACTTTGCATAATATGTGCTTAGCCAGCCAAACTAAGATGAACCCGCCAATATGAGCCCCATAAAGAGGGCAATCACTAATCACTGCATCCACTGAAGTTTAGCACTTCCAGACATAGTTCTGTTCAGAACTTACCCAGATGAGAAGACCGGTCATGGATGACATTGAGCACACAAGACATTGCCTGGCGGTGCCTCCAATGCCCTGGTCCTCCCACCTGGCATGGACCCTCTTCTTGGCACACTGTATGTGAGGTTCATGATTGGCTCCGCTTATGTTCATTCACTGTAACTTCATTTGTAAAGCGTAATTATCATTATTAGATTGCATTGATGCAAAAAAGCTACTTTAGGAATGCTCAGGAAGATCAGTAATGTCGTATAATGAATGGGTTGACTCATATAAAGACATCAATATGGTCCTTCAAAAGGGCTGAGTTAAGTGACAATCCATGACCACAGGGGGCCCTCTTGCCTTGCCAGATTTTTCTAAAAATGTTAACATGATATCTACAAAGCATGTAACAAACGCAAAACTACCGCATGTAACTGATTCAATATAATTCCAGAAAACAATGCCAGTTGTGATATATCTCCCAGTACGGTACGGTTGGTCCAATCCACAAATCCACAGTTGATTTCCCCTTTGCTGGCGTCCAATTACAGCAACAGATTATGTGTCCTTCTGCAATGTGCAGAGCACTCTCGGAGGGCTCTGAGACACTCGGACGGCCGTCTATCATTTCAGATAGCTTCCATCGAGGCCACCTCTCCCTGCCCACTGCCATTCCCGTGTGATGAATCTGCACCCATTCAAAGCTCCATTTGAACACCGTTGGCCATGCTTCTCATTCTCTTGACCCCATCGGGTCAGGACCCCCGTTTGGTCAGTGCATTCTTTCCTCTTCGTTCATCTGATCTTGGGAGACCTGCAGCGGCAAGGCGAAAGGGACTGATAGATGCACTGCACGGAGGGAGTAATGTATTGTGGTCCTTGCAGGCAACAGAGATGAGGTTTAAATGATCTAGTATGCGGGGGTTTGTAATCTCGCTGATCAAATTTGCTGGAGATCCTCTCCCCACTGCCATCTATATATGGAGAAGTAATGGAGTCTACCACAAGTGAACACAAGAGCTGTACTCCATCAAGGGTCCTCCGACTTACTGCAGCATATCTCAGACTGACAGGGAAAAGAATAGAGAACTTGTACCCATTGCAGGCAACAACTTCTTCCCAGTTGTTTGTGATATACCAAATATTACAGATAACGCTTCTTATGGGACCAATATTAACAGTAAATTAATTACCATGATGACACTTTATAACTTTAACAGAGTGTATAGGTCCAGTTGATCCATTCAATACTCATTCAATATCCATAACTTTGCTGTTTTTTCAGCCATTAATTTGTGTAATGAAAACCTTTCAATTCAGATCAGGTTTTTAATTCAGGTGGTAAAGCCGATCATTTTTGTGAGACCTTTAGTGAAAGCTGTTTTACACATTGGAACTGCATTGGAACAGGGTAGCAACAAGTGCATTTACCACTTGTTGCTACCCTGGCTGAGTCTTCTTTGCCGGTTACAATTTTTGGTCAATTTACAGATTACAGGCCATTAATGTGCTTAAAGGATAAGCCTGAATCTTTTTCAAGTCTATCTTAAAACATTACTCACATGCCATATGTACATTGAGAGTTATTTGTCAGTGTAATTATGTGTCCTCTCCAACTGCAGTTAAGTAAAATAAAGATTCAATTTGTCTATTCAAGGCTGTA
This sequence comes from Thunnus thynnus, assembly GCF_963924715.1. Lineage (NCBI taxonomy): Eukaryota > Metazoa > Chordata > Actinopteri > Scombriformes > Scombridae > Thunnus > Thunnus thynnus. Next base: position 7,073,994 of record NC_089540.1, read on the forward strand.
GCTACAATTGAGGACACTGAGGTCACGTCTTAAATTTTTGTGGGTTTTGGCGACTGGGGGAGTGTGCACTCTATATTTAATAACTGTATTGTAATAGGCTGATAATAGTATTTCTATACTGGGTATATCAAAATTGGATTACTTTGAGGGCAACGACCAAATAAAGTGTAGCCCGTCTAACTTCTTATGTGGTCCTCCAGAGAAGGCTACAAGTCCATGGACCTCTGTCCATAAGCATAGGCGTTCTCGGTTGAATAAGTTACAAAGTCCCTATCACTTCACAATGTACTGCATATCAAAATAAACAGCAGAACTTGTGAAAGAAGAAGAAGAAAAAAACCAACATACAACATGTATGGCTAGCCCTTATAATGACCAAGATAAGAGCTTAAAAGTAAAGGTAATGAAATTACTGTGAAAATAGCCTAGTCTGAAAATAGCAAAAAGGGTTAACTCGTTAACCCTCTCCAGTCTCACCTCTCTTCCTGTCTCACTCATGCCCTGTCTGCATGTACACACGTCAGCCAATTAACAAGCAAAAGCCTATGTGACTAGATACACGTCCTTAGGAAGACAGCTACCACTCTCAAAAGAAATAAAATAAAATGCATACATGCATTAACATTCTATGAACTTGACATTTTACCACGCAGTGAAAAATATGTATTTTAACCATATTCTTTTAACAAACCCTATTCATTTATTTATATATTTATTTATCTATCCATTTATCACCGACAACTATTTATGCATATTTTAAACTGGGCTACAAAGGATTCAGTATTCACCGATTCAGGAAAGACATTTGAGGATGAAGATTGATCTTTTTCTACACTGACAACACTGCTGTAAGTTTATAAGTTATGTGTCCCCATTATCTTGTTTTATTTCTTTTATGTTTATTACATATGGTGCATTAGAAAACACGATTCTTGTAAAGAGTGCTGGCAAGTCTCCTGACCTTTTTCTTGTTTGTTGTGGCATCTGCAAGTCCATGCTTCACCCTTTCCCTCAACATGTAGGCAAGCTGATAAAATAATGTACATCCCAACAGTGTATGTATATTGTCAAACATTTACCCTGCTGTTTGCCGCCAATTATTCTAATTACATACTTTGCAACTGTGCAATTCTCTGGAGAGGCTGTTATGGTGACAAGTGAAGAGCCATATTCACAGGCGTTGCTTCCATTCTATCCTTAGCATTCTCTAAAGCCCTCAGAGGAGGGTGCTTGCTTTGTATAGTAAACAAGACTTCAGCGGATTATACTATAAAGCTATTCTGCGGTTAGAGGTCCTCACACACGGGGCACGTTCACCAAATCCTGAAACATTGCTGCTGACATTTTATAAGCCTAATAGCAAACAATTTGGAAATCAGTTAATGTGATGTGCATTATGTGGACAACTGCCAAACAACTGGCAGCTAAACAAAGTGTACTGTCTGTTTGTTTCCTGTGGAGATGTTGAGTGGTATGGTAATGCACATGGAAAATCAGCTTTCTTGTTATGTATTAGGCTCTCTGAAGCTACAAGTCCTCTACATTAATTGACAAATACATTGTTGGTTCACGCACTCCAGAACATCACATACAAGCTCTTTCTGATCTGACACCCCTCTCAGCAGGGAGACGTCATTTGTTTGTACCTTCCCAGACTGTTACAAATCACTGAGGTATGAAGGTTAGGGAAACACCATGGTTTGTATTAAAATTACTACTCCATTAAAGCGGCTACAATCTATATTTTTTATATCAATGTATTAAATGACAATGTGTAATGTAGGTGTTACTTTGAGCTCATTGTTTACATGTCTGGCCTGCAGCGTTACTGTTTTGGTTCACTCTCACCAATCTCATAGTGTCATTTTTGGCCACAGCAGGCAGCTGTTTTCAGAGAAAAAGCTCTAAAAACCCACCGTACACTATCTGCTGCTTGGATTTACATTCATCGGGCGGACAAAAACACGTCTCCGAATGAATGATAATGTTGCTCCGTGACTGCTGGATGTGTAAAGAAGAAACTGTTTGCTAACAAGTTCAACATAGCTTGACAGTGATACAACTTGTTTCCATTGCCCTAAAGGGGTCAAAAAAATCAGTTATGTAGGTTTAAGGTTAGGAGACTTTTTTGTCGTCCTGGTGAGAATAACAATCACGTGGTTAAGGTTCAGGGACAATCGTGGTCATGGTTAAAAGGAACCAACAAAGACATCATTTATATGGCTGCTAGACATGTCATTTGGGGCCACTTGCTAAAATGATTCTGGTTTTCTTTGGAGGACTCACAAAGTAAGGTTTGAAATTATTTTTTGTTTTGTTTGAAGCAAACTACAATTTCCATTGGGTATGTTTCAAAGCTGATTACTAAAAATCATTAACACAAAGCTAGGAACTGGGTTTAGAGTATTTGATGTCTTTTAAAGGGTTTCAGGTTTTTTTGTATATAAAGGATAAAAAAAAAAACAACAAAAAAAACATTATCAATAATCTTTTTTAATCCAGATTTCAAAAGATACATACGAAGAAAATTACTCTGCTAAAACAATGGCTTTCTGTCTGTGTACAGTCCTTTTCAGTGCAAGGGGGATTGTTGTGGAAGCAGAAAGTGTCTGTTAATCAAGTATTTCCTAAATCCTTAGTTGAGGGTGTTTTTGAATAATAAACAAGACTCGAGCGGATTATACTTTAGACTCTTTCACTATTGGAGGTCAGAAGAGCGAGGCCACGTTTGACAAATCCCTGAGCTTTGCCGCTGACATTTGATTAAGCCAAATGGAAAACAATATGGACATCACCAACTCTGACGTCTCCAGTTGAACTCTGGGGAGCTTGTTTATCATCCGTCTGTCTTTTCTCATTTTTAATCACAATCGGATTGGACCGGACTGTATTCCTCAGATACTATGTGACCAAGTTTAATCATGATGTCACGCCATTTGTGAATTTCTCCCTTTTCATGCAAGCAGAGAGAATGAGAAGAGGAGGAGGGGGAGGAAGTGTAAGGAAGGGTACATATATAAAACAGGAGAAGATAGGAAACAATAAAAAGAGAGAGGAAAAAAAAAAGATGAGACAAGACAACGTGACCAGAGCGATAACACAACTATGCCAACACAGCGTGGTTCCAACTCTCCTGCTGGGAAAGGGTTCAAATAAAGGAAACACACATGCAGTACCTTCCTCACAGTAAAATAACTCAGCATAATGCTTAAATAGCACCACTCCTCCTCTCCTCCAAACACTTCTGAGCCCTGTCACACTCATCCTGTGACCCTAAAAGCCAGTCTCAGGCTTTGAAGCACTGCAAATGGTGCAATCCACTCCTAATGACACTATTCAATAGTCCATTGAACATTTTCTGTTGAACTTATTGCCACTGTCCGCTGCTCTCTTCGGGATTTCTTTGCCAGTGTGGTTTTTATGTGTTGTGTTTTATGTTTCCATGGGGCTGATTCTATCGTAAAAAATGGCTTTATCTGGCACTGCTGTCTGCTTGGATTGGAAGCCAACGGCCAGAGCAAATCCAGCATAAATCAATAAGTAGCTTTCCATTATTCTTTTGTTTTATAACAGAAAAACAGTGTGATTTAGTTGCTAAATTAATCAAGATGATAACTTGTTCCATGGCTGAGAAAATACATCTGCATTCGTTCAAATTAATTTTAATGCAGCATTCAGCTCAATTTAAATCATTTCTCACAGCCGAGGGAATGTAGGTAGACAGACTCTAAATACGCATATATGAGTTTATGATCCATATTGTACAGTGTGTTCAAAAAGAGCCTATGAATTTTAATCACATGTTTTGTTAAAATAACCTTGTTTTTACATATGGTAATTCACAAGGCAAGCGCCGTAGGAAAGATCAATAGCATGATAAAGGCAGTTGCTTCTGGCAGTGTTGTGAGTGTGAGTGTGAGTGTGAGTGTGTGTGTGTGTGTGTGTGTGTGTGTGTGTGGTGGCTCCAACCAAACCATGTCCTTCACCTTGGCTCTATATATCGGCTGGAAAACTAACACAATTTCCCATCTTTTATGAGGTTGCCGCAAACAATTTGAGACCTCCTCAACCTGTGTGGTCTATTTTACTACTTACCCTTGCTGAATAAAATCACTTTGCCTATATGCATGCTGGGACTTCACTCAAACTCACTCCAAGCAAATATCAAACTTATTCCAGTATGCATTTTTTCCCCCCTCTTTGCATTACCAATGCATTACTGTCAAGCTGCAAAATAGGACACAAGTTTGAGTTTCTCAGTTTAGTCCAGTGAGATTTTGATTTATTTTCTTTGCAGTATCTGAAAGCGCACATCCTCCCTCGTCTTCTTTCCCAAAAAGGAACACTGTCAACGCAGTCCTCGTCCTTTTTGTTTCTCACTCCTGACAATCAACACCAAGTTTTGTGATCTGTTCCCTTTTCTGCTGCTTTTCCCAAAAGCCCTCAAACATGATAAATAAATGATCAAATGTGAACAACGCTAACTGTTGACATACAGTAAATCACCTCTTGGATTATTGAGTTTGATGTCGGGAATAAAGCTTTAATCAACAAGGGTGGTTTTATCCATAGATAAATACAGAGAGCGTGATGGTAACCCCGAGGGAAAGATAAAGAAGTGCCTGCGAATGATTTTCTTTCGAATGAGTGTGATACTGTGGCATATCCAGGCCGCTTCTTTTTGAAGTCAAACATTATTGCAAATCAACAAAATCAGCAGAAGCTTTATGGTTAAAAAAGTACACTTCTGACTGGAATATCACCAGACCAGCTGGGTGAAGTGATGGAAAAGCTTTCTCCCAGAATGCCTTAAGAAAGAATCACCAACTGAGAGGAGCAGCTCGATATCTTCAAATCCAGTCGAATCAAACTATGCAAAAAACACTTTTAACAAAACCTTTGTCTCAAAAACAAAGAGATAAAAAAACAAGAACAAACACAATGCACACTTTTGGGTTTTGAAGCTGGAGCTTTTGTGTCTGGGTTCCTCTGGACTGCCTCAAACCTGTTCACATGAGTCTATGTGTGTGTGTGTGTGTGTGTGTGTGTGTGTGTCTGTGTTGCTCTTCTCTAGAGGTGTAAACAAGACTATCTTAATAGCAGGCAAGCTCCCTTGTACTTGCTTGTTTGCCTCTTTAGTTGTTAGGAGTTGACTTGGTGAGATTTTTCAGTTCATTAGCCAGTTCTTCCCAACACTGGATCTAATGGTTAGCATGCATAATTGCTTATATTTGCAAGGCGAGACATTGTTGTCTCCTTGAAAATACAAGCAAACACAAAGCCTTAAGTCAACAGTTCTTCCAAATAGTTACACACATGCAGAACTTCTTTGTTCATCCTGCAGATACTGAGGGATTTATATCCCTCACTATCTTTTTTTTATATTCTTTAACAGTGTAGAAGGAAGGAATCAACACTTCTTCTTTCCAATTCCCAGATGTCTATTGGGGAAAGCATTGCAATATGACAGCAACAACTATTCAGCATATAGTTCTTTTTTTAAGAACTCCTCTCCCTTTTCACTAGGCCCTGTTCCCCAACATCATCATGGTTTTGTGTGTTAAATCATCCGTATTTTTGGCTGAACTGCAACAGCGGGGCCAGCCCTACACACGTGTCTGTCCGTCACTGAGTCACTCACTGACTAACTGGGTGACTGAAGTTACACCACTGGTCAGCTGAGGGCCACCAAAACCAAGTATCCCAGAATATATTCCGGACCAGTTGACAGCAAGCGGCAATGGCAGAGATTAAGCTGTTGTAATTTTTGCTGTAGGACTGTTAATGTCACTTTATTAAGTTATAATATTTTTTTCAGGTGAGAATAGTGCCACAATTACCTACCGAAGGAGACTGTCATGTGACATTTATGTGAGAAGAGAGGATCTGTTTGCCGTCACCAATGTGACTTACTGCCAATCTCTGCATGTTACATGCATCTAGTGTCTTTTCAAAATAAAGCACTTCCCTGTTCATGGTAAATAAAAAGCAAATACATTTATGAATGCAAACTTTACACACACAAAACACACTGCATTGGGGTTTACACTTACACTTAGCATTAATGATTAACTTGATAGTTACTGCATTAAAACTATTTTGTGGGTTGTGGACAAGTAAAATAATACATAAAATATGAAAAATAGCCTCAACCTTAACTCAATCCTTCTTACAACAGCACCATATAGTCTTCACACAAAATCTGGTGCAATGTATTTTTAATGTTTTTCTTCCATAGTTACAACTACTCTATGAAAAGTGCTATACAAATAAATAAATAAACTTACATAAAAACGAGCATCTTAAAAATGCTGCGATGTTCATGTCTGATGGCCCTCTAGCGTTCCATTCACGGTCCAGCCATATACAAGGTTTTGACCTAGTGTTGTTAGTCAGTGTTCGCATTAATTTGCCAGAAAGGGTTTTTTAATAATTGAATACAGTGGTTGATATGTTTGGTTTATCTTTGTTTACAGGTTTATGATTTGGTTGAAGAGACAGCCCAGTGTCATCTGCATACATCACAATTCCAGCATCATTGCAAACAGATGGGAAATCATTGATGAATATGCTGAAGAGCAGTGGTCCTAAAATCGAGCCTTATGGCACTCTAATGATGCAGGCTTTTAGGGGTGACAGTTTATTGTTTATCTACACACACTGGTCATTTAGGTATGGTTTAATCCAGTTTTGTGTAGTTATGGAAAGGTTGTAGTTAGCCAGTTTGTTGAGTAGTGTTTGATGGTTTACTGTATCAAAAACCTTATGCAGGTCGAGGAAGACTGCTCCCACCACCCCTCCTTTATCTAGGTTTGCTTTAATGACTTAAAGGAAGTAGCAGCATGCCGTTTCAGTTGACTGTTTCATCTGAAACCAAATTGCACAGAGTGTAAAAGGGCCTTGGAATCAAGGTGTGCAATCAGTTGTTCTGCTACAGGCTTTTCAATGACCTTTGAGATGGCAGGGAGTATGCTGATGGATCTATAATTGCTTACCTCCTGTTTGTCTCCGGATTTGTGTGCAGGGGTTATGATAGCCGGTTTCGTGGCACTGGGGAAAGTGCTCTCATTAATAGATTTGTTTAATATTTGAGTAATAGGGGAAGTTATAATTTCTTTGTTTTTTTAGAAATGTGTTATCAAGACCGTATATATCCTTTGTTATACTGTTTGATAGGGTTGAGAGGATTTTGTTGATCTTTGCCTCATTTGTTGGTGTCAGAATTAAAGCAGATCTGTCATGAAGTGAAACTTGGGGAAGGCGAGTATTTGTAAGGTTCTGACCCAGTTCCAGGATTAAAATTTGTAACAGCAAAGCTATCGTTTTGAATAGTACCATTTATTTTGAGCTGTATGCCACCACACTCGGGTTTTTCCTTTCCAGTTAATTTGTCAGTGCTTTTCAATAGTATTTTACTGTTCCCCTTTGCTTCTCTAATGATTTCAAGAAAGAAAGAAAAAAAAAGTTTTAGTCTTTCCAAGATGCATCATGACTTTATTTCTCAAACTTTTATAAATTAATCGATCAGCATTCAGTCCTGATTCTAGAGAATTTTTCAAAGGGGCATCTCTTTTTCTCATTAGTTCCCATAGATTGATATTAAACCAAGACAAACTCTGTTTTGCATTAGGCTTCCCGGCCACTGTTTGGGTATATTTTAATAAAATCTGTTTGATAGCTGACATTGAACCTTCATGTTCAATGTCTGTTCACAAGGTTTATCAGCAATAATGTCATTCCATCTAGTTTGTTTTATTTCATTCTCAAATAGCTCTAGATCTTTCTTTGGAATGAGAAATATTGGAATTATTTTCCATTTCCTTTTGATACCTGTACTGTGTCTTTGTCAACTTTCTAGCAACTAATATCAGAATATGATCTGAAAAACCAGGGATCAAGTTATATGTTTTTGGTGTCCTATTTGCTTTATTTGTGAAAATCAAATCCAGTAGAGTTTGGGAAGATTATGTTAGTCTTGTAGATTTTACCATTTGTGTCATCTGAAACATTTATTGATATCCTTAAGCCTCTTTTGGAGTGCTCTGTCTAGCCAGTTTAAATTGAAGTCTCCTATAAGAAAAACTTCTTAACCAGTGCATCATTTACAAATTGCAGGTAAAAAAAAGTCAAAGAAAACATGTGTTACATTTGTATGTGGTTGATAAACTGCAAATACAACAAATACATTTCTGGGGGGATAGTGTAACGATGACCCCAGCACACTCCAGGGTGTTTACATCGATATCAGTTTGCTCTCTTTAACATATATCAAAACTCCGCCACCCTTCCCTTTACTTCTGTCTTGTCTGTACACCTTGTAACCTGGGACTTTAAATAAAGATAAAGGAGTTGTAGGGGTTAACCAAGTTTCTGTAAGACACAGGTAATCAGGTTAGAGTCTGGACTATCCTGACAGATAATATTGCAATGTGAAAGAGTACAAAGCAGGAAGTGTTGCTAAAGACTCTAAATTAGTTGTTTGTTTGTTTTCCAGATGTGTTCTGTTTCGTCAGCCCAGTCTGGCTGGGCTTGTTTTAAGTTTAACTTTAGAGACTTAAATGGAGAAATCACTGTGAGCAAAAACTTCTTTCACGCAGATTCCTTACTGCACTTGTTCCATTCTTGATAGGTTGCTACACAAATTTAATTGAAGAGATAAATCACATGAAATGTATGAAATGGCAATGTGCCTGCACCAGTTCACAGAAGTATGCAATAATAATTAAGTGAAAGTCATCCATTTTCCCTAGTCACAGTATCTTTTTTTTTCAATGTCATTTCAAAATCAACTATTTCTTCTTCAAAATACATTTATATGAATGAGTGTTTTATTTTATTTTTTTTAAATGTGTTTGTTTTGTTTTTTTTCTTGTTTTGTTTGTTTGTTTGTTATTGTTAAAAGTGGCACTCCACTCATTTTTGGCTTGGGTTTGGAGACTCACAATGTACAACAGAAAGCCTTTGTTACAAACTGGAGGTGTGGTGTTTGAAAGATGTGGGCATTTTGCAGGAAAGGAGAGTCAAATTACCAATATTGAGTTGCATTATGGGAAGTGTAAGAACCAGGGATTTTGGACCTTGACCCATATTAGATACTGAAAGTCAGGGACTATCAGCCTCTGCTGAACCAATATAGATTATTCTTGCCCCAAATTTATGGAATTGAAAAAGTGTTGTATACTTTTAACATTTTGACATTAAAATGGCCATGTTGCACAAATCTGCATATTTGCAAACATTTTCAGTTGATTATATCTACACATGGCAACTAGGTTAAGGTATGGCTAAGATTATGTTGTAGTGTGATGCAATTTTCTGCACTGGAAATGAAATTTGTTGTACGGTATACACTATGTGCACTCATAGGTTATCTTACTAGCTTTTATGAGCTTCTGAGACCATGAGATGCAATTGGAATCTAGAAAGTGGACCTTTGGGAGTTGTGATTTTTTTTTTTACATATACTACTGAACATATTCCAAAGCATACTGTATTTGTTTTAGACTACTGAATGTGCAGTGCAGTTGTAAGTCTAGACTGGACTGGAGTAAAAACTCCAGGAATTATTGCAATGTAAGGCAAAACACAAGGTAGAGTTAACATAAGGCAACAGTTACATAAAATAGATACATTATGTGATACCGTAAAACATGTCCACACATTTTTTTCGTCTGCCTGCCTGCTGTTATATGCCAGTGACTGAACAAAATGTCAGAACAGTCCACCTGGAGAGCGCCAGGCAGATGGAGAAGAGTCTCTGCTGGAGTTCAAATCTCTTGACAGCATGGAAGTTCAGGAGGCTTGCACAAAACGCCTTAAGGGAACTGAACAGAAGCCCAAAAATCTACATATCAGAACCGAGGTATCGTCTAGGAGATGCATTTAGGTGGAAGAGAAGTGCACACTCAAAGGTCTGAGGACAGTTGAGTATGTTTTGAATGTTTTTGTTTTTCATCCTTGATTACCAGACAGAGAGGGTTGAGAAACAAAAAGGGGAAAGGTATGACTTGCTGTTGTTGGACCCTTAACTGCCTGGTATGTTGGCACTGTCATTTCTCAAAAAACATTCTTTTTGAAAAATTTAGAAAGGAAAATATGCACTGTATAATACAGCTACAGAAGCTGAAAATGATGCATGGCCTGTAGGGATTTTTTCCAGTGTAACAAAGATGCTGTATATGTGGCTGAGAATGCAGAAGTTACAGCATGTAAAAAAAAACACAATGACCTATTTGGATTGTGTTTCTCAAAGATTTGTGAAGGTTTGATTTGTGAAAGTGATATTGGAAATTATATCATGAAGTCCATTGGGATGACAGTGGCAGCAAAAAATGTTTCAATATGAGACAGCTTACCTTTTAATGTTACATTATCAAATGCATTTTATATAAGTAAGCAGCATTGGGTGTTTGCTCTTCTTGACATAATATATTCTGCATATTTTCATATTGTTTACAATCTTTTTTCCCCCTTTCGTTTGTGTGGTTTGTTTTTGGTTGTAAAAACATTTTTACCTCCACAGAAGTTGTTTTTGGCTCACTTAATTGCCTCTTTAAAATGACAGATGCAAACACTGTGGCACGTTGTAACATTCATGTCCATAAGACTGTATCTCTCTTAATGAAAATATGGATCACCAGCAATAAGTTCTCATATGCTTTATATGTTCATAAGCAACCTGCACTCATAAGCCTATTCCTATTCTTGTTTTGGAATTAACCACTCTCCGTTGGTGTGCTGGCAGGCATAGATGTGTTTTCTTCCAATTATGTTCCTCATACAGTGGAGGAAAGTCTGTGGGGGCTCAGGTCAAGTTCTGTAGGTTTCTAGCCCTTAAGGGCTTGTTATGGATCTCAAACTTATCTCTGTGAGCTGTCTTAACTCCTGCGGTCGACACAGTTTCGACCTTTCCATCCAAGTGCACTTCTGTTATGGGACGTCGTGGGTGTAGAAGGTGGGGGTTTATTCCTATTTATTTTTTTCCCCAGCGCTGCATTTATGTTGACAGTTAATTTAAGCGGATCAAGGTGTCCAGTTGCCTTGTCTAAAGCAAAGGCTTAGTATGACAAATAGCAGGGCAGTAAACTCCAAAGTCTATCTCTTCAGCTGCACTGCCCACTCTCTGTCTGCGAAGATTAACCTTTCCGGCTCTGGTGACATGGTTTTCGATTATTTCCATAGTCAGCCTCGGAGCAGCGTGAGTGGAGAGTGTAGCCTGGATTCACAGGATCCTGACAAACATCCCCAATTCAATTTAAAAAAAAAAAAAAAAAAAAAAAAAAAAAGGAGTGAGAGACCAAAGACTGAATAGCAGAGAAAAAGAGAGAGAGAGAGAGAAAACAAGTAAAAGCCAGAGAGAGGGAGGGAAGATAACTGCTGCCATGCCCAGCAGCAGTTCAGTTGATCAATTACGGCTGCTATATTTGACAGCTGTAAGTCTTCTCCTCTTATATAAGGGGATGTGACTTGATCTGACATTTCTAAAGTACAATGTAATGTAAGCGTGACAGGTACAGGTAGAATCTTTGAAGCATTTATAGAAGGGTTATCGTCTTTGCTAATTTGTGTAATTTGTGTCACAGAGGTTAGAAAACCAGAGCGAGAAAGAAAATAAGAAAAAAGTTTCTCCTTCATATGCTTATTATTTGGCCTTGGTGTGAGATTTTTCTTTTTCCCTCTGTAGGCTCTGTCAGTATAAATCCATTAACAAAACACATTTCCAACACTTACTGTAGCTTCAATTCATCACAGGGAAATCGAGTTTACAAGTGCACAAGTTTGGCCTTGACTTACTTGAAATAGAGGAATTAAACTGATTGTTTTAAATTTAAAGGAGATTTTTTTTATATATATAAATGCAGCTTTGCTTTTTTAAAAACCTATAAATGGACATATATGATGCAATACTACTATAGATTACTTTTATTTGCATTTCTCTCAGAGTAAAAAAAAAATAAACCTATAGAAGTCCGCATTCTCATTGAGACAACCTTGAAACTTAACAATCATCCACAAAATCAACCTGCACACCTAATCACCAGCTCTCAGCCTTGGCCTTGATTTTTATGGGAAACAAAAGTGCTTGCTTGTTCCGTGGCCTTCTCCTTTCCAGAGTGTTTTAAACATGGTGCCGGCATAATCAGTTTGCAGTCCACTCCAGCCGAAGGTAATTAGAAAGAATGTAATGGTTCAGCTTTGATGGCTCCTTGCTGAGCTTGGACTTTCAGCAATTTTATGTAACAAAATACTTGAGACGTACACTAAGAAAGCTAAGAAAACTAAAAGATTTACAAAATTATTGATTCTAACTACTTTCTAGGGATATTTATGAACATATTGTAGATTTAAATAGATGACTGTTTTACATATAAGTCTATGTATGTATATCTTACACATGTCTGTCCAGCAAAACTATCCATATAGTACAATTCAGCTATAGTGATAGTGATATGGTAACAGTGTCCTGTCATTAAATGATGCTGTTTACATTGAAGACATTGTTACATTACAGCAATATATAAGTAAAGCATGACACATACCATTAAGGATGTATTTTCATGCAGTTTTTTAGATGTACATGGTTTGTCAGCTATGATCCAAAAGTCTTCAGACAGTTCAGGCACAATATAAGTCATTCCCATCATTTCTTTGTGCATCATCTGCTACTTAGTTTGCCTTTGGCTATAAATGTTATTTCTAATCATTATGTAAGGGCCATGTTGTGTAGAACATAATACAACCACTATCAAAGTACATATGTTAAACCCCCCCTCCAGTGTATTTTGGCATTTTTAAGATATTTCATATTTTTGTGAGTCATTTCCTGAAAATGTTGATTAACCACACTGTTTGCCAAATATTTTTTGGCTAAAACAGTTTTTTTTTTGACAAACAGTGATGTATAACTATAGTAGAACACTGCAGTCATATCTAATCCTCATAAAATCCCTGTTTTCATGAGCTTCACACAGGCTACTGATAAAGTATCAGGTGCCTATGTTTCAAACTAAACACTTGCTGTAGACGTGTTGCATCGGATTAATGCTTAAAATATAATTCATTTACTTCAATTAAACGCTCTCCGCCCAAAATCAGCACAGAACATAAGGTTTAATGTGCTTAAAGCAGTAAAGTCAGTAAATCAATCTGTAATGATATATAAATGAATGTGGGTGATTCTTACAGTATCTCTTGTTCAAAGCTGTTTATACTGTATGAGAAGCTTCTCCTTCACTTCATTAAATCCCTGCAGCATCTGAAGGCAGCAGGACTGATATGTTGATAAATCAGCAGCCTCTGAGAAGTGCTGCACCAGAGCGCAGTGCCATTACACATGGCCGTTCACTGTGTTTACCGTCATTAAACCACCTGAAAACACACCAGGCTGCTAAAGAATAACCACACACACACACATCAGACTGGTCGGTTAAAACTTTCTTAAAATTCTGCTTTTTATGAAGGAGACGGGCTAGCAGGACTCATCAGCTTCTTTTCCAACTTTCTTTTTAGCAAAAGTAGCGTCTCTTGTTTTATCCTTGAAACACATTGTGATGCAAATGCTGTTAATTACTAAATTATGTGACCGTGTACAAGGTGAGATACATGATATTATTGCTGAAATAAGGTTGGTCTGATAAAATCATTAAAACGGTTTCACCAAATCAGTTTCTTTATTTTGTATTTCTATTATCATTATTCTTATTGCTATTATTATTATAGTAACTAACTGATGAAAAATACTCTCTCTGTCTTTGGCTGCAGATTTGTGGTGATGTGTGTTTATGTCGTGATGCTCTGAACCGTCCAGACATTTCCTGAAGAAAAACTTTCCGTTTCTTGAGCTGTCATTATCTCCCGTAACTGTGATTGGCTCAGCTGTTTCAGAGCTATGAGAGCAGTGATGTGACTGACTGAGTGACTATTTAATAATCACCACACCCACTAATCTATATTCACCTTCACTCAGCCCTTTTGCACTTTACACTGCTGCACATACATGAACCAAAATAGTAGGTGTGCATGGAGACGCCCACACAGTCTGTGTGCATAAGAACTATCACAATGCACGTGGCATTTATTATTCAAATTTCAATTGAGGGTGCAAATTATTAAACTGAACTGTGCCTTTAAAGTTGCAAATACCTTACAACCTTGTCTGTCATTTCTCTGTCAATCTCATTAATCACAGTTTATAATATATGGAGATGTTATATGGTGTAGGCATGAATAATTTCAGCAGAAAAGAAAGGAGAGAAAAAAATTCAGTCTGAAATATATGATTAATCCAATCAAATGTAAAGTGTACCTGCGGTATAAAATATATCCCTAACTGTGATCCCTTGGATTTGCCTGTTCTCTAACAGGAAATATGAAATCAAAACTTTTAAGTACTTCCTCAATAATGCTAGCACCTGTGAGAGTGCTGTGTTTACTTTGATGACCTCATATTGCTCATGTAATTGCATGACTGCGGCACATTTCAAGTCAGACACAAGAAAATCAGTCACCACATGCTGCTCTTTCATGTTATTTTTATGCTGCTAATGTGCAATGTTGCTTTGTGTAGCATTAACATTGTGCTACAGATGTAGCATCTGCTCCTTCACTGAAATGGTTGCACTTCAAAGACTCTAGACCCTAGGCTGCCCATTCTCAGACTGCATTGTATGCTGTCAATGAGGCACTCTGCACTGCATCAGCTGCTTTCCATTCTGGCCTTTTAGAACTTAGTAGTCCACCTTCAAAACAGTGGAACAGCAGACACTTGTTGCTGCCCTTGCTGACCTCTGAACATCTGAGTCTCTACTCTGATATTCCCCTGAGTTTCTTCTTGTGCCTTTTCTCTTCTCCATCTGCAACAGAAAACATCTTTTTTCTCTCACATATTCCACATACTCTCTTATCTTTACAATAATGACTAAAGTCTCTTTTTTTCATCAAGCTTTCCCCCTCAGTCACACAGGTCTGCATCTCTGTTTGACTAGTTGACATATGAAGTTGGCCCGCCGCTTTAAGCTCATCACCAGTGACAACGGCATTGTGAATCCTGCCCAGACCACTAAGCATCCTGGTGTGATCCCTGGCAGCAAATTGTCATAAGGGGCCCTCAAGTCAGCCATAAAACCCTCCTGCAGATTTGTGCTCTTAAAACACTGGTGGAATATTTGCTCACCTGGGACACAGATCTCCTTGTCTGATCTCTAATTATCTCCTGTCTACAACTCTCCAGCCCAGGAGGGGCTCGGAAGTCAAAACTACTTTTGCTACCTGTGCTCTTCAAGGCTTTCACATTTCCCAATGTCAACCACTCCTTACAAACAGCTTTGCCCTCTTGACCAACATTCAAGCTGTTGTGGGCCTAGGGAACGCCTCCAGACCATCACCTAGCCCTCCACACCTCCCCTTTCCCTTATAATACCAAGTGCTTCTTAGCTCTGCCTACTATGCGTAAAGCTGGACATAATCCCACAAAGCCTTGCTTTCCACCCTCATGACTCGCAAATAATGAAATTTGGAGCATCGTCTTTTAGAAAAACAGTCACTCCCCATTCTGCTTACATAAGCTAGAAACTAATCACTTTAACAAACACTCAACATTTCATGTATTTCTTCCAGGATGGTGCCAAACTAATTGAAGACCACTGCAGTGGCTCTCTATTTATTTTAATTATTCTGCTATTTTTCAATTCCTTATTTTCTAATTAGCCCTCAAGCATGCTTAGGAGAACTGCTGCATCTATATGTGTTTTAACTGCATTTGTACCACATTCTAGCAGCACAACTGTAATATATTGTAACTGAGATACACTCGGGACGTGCTCTGGAGTTGAACTCTGAGGCCATCAGACACCTGCAGCACAATGAATCTACTGACTGAGCTGCTGGGTTACCAAAGGGATGGTTGGGGTGGAGGTGAGAGATAAAGACAATAAAGACCTGGGGAAAAAAAAAAGAAAGTCCTGACTTCCATCTGTTGTCATAAGGAATGTGGAAGTGCTGGCTAACAAGATGGATGAGCTCCCTGCACTGGACTCTACAGGGAGCTTTCCATGTGAGTCAACTGAGGAAAACAAAGGGCTAAGAAGAGGGGATGTGGCCTTGCCATTTTTATTCTTTCTTGATGGTATAATTCAAGGGATCCTATATATTGTGAGTCTCAGGAGCTGATATTACCTTCTTTTATCTGCCATGGCTGTTGCTGTTAGCATTGCACAACATCACCCACTGATATCCTGCAAGATTACGAATACAATATCCCTGCACTCTCACTGAAATCTCCCTTGATTTCCACCATGGCTCATATTCCACCATTCTCATTATCTTTTCCCATTATATGATGTGTGCCGCACTGGACTAGCTATATGCCAATGGTAAGGGTGCATAAAGCTCCACTGATTCAACTCTCTACAGGTCAGACTGCAACCTTTTCCATCTGTGTCCAGGTATGTGCCAACTGTCAAGCAGCTGCACATTAACCTCAATAGACTGTGTTTTGAGTAGCCTGTAGAGAGACTGGCTCTACATTGGCGTTACTGATTACATTATTGCAACAGTTCCCAATACCAAGCAATGGGCTTCCATGGACATAAACGGGAAAAGAGTGCGATCTTCAAAACCATTGATCAATGTCCAGTTTCCCCATACTGGAACTGAATGGGGCTCCAGTTACATCCACCCAACACCCTTATCTATCCCTCTGCTGTTATAGACTACTACATATTCAGACTGTGCTCCTGTGTCTACAGGCTGACGGAATGATGAAAATAATGATTTATTTTTGATAGCTCCATTACTTTCAACATTATTGCTTCAGCTTTAACACTGGGAAACATCTAGAACTGGCTTAACCCAATCATCCCTCTTTTAAGAAATGTATTAGAATGGGCAAGGTGTATAATTATGTATTATATATGTCAGGTGTTGAAATGAATAAGAAAGGATCTTATTAAATTTAAATGATGAAAGAGGCATATGGCACTGGTAACATACTGTATTTGCTTTTTATAGGTGTTAGGGTTAACCATGTGCTGTAAAAATGCATAGTACTAATGGAGTATTTTTCTGGCTTGTAAAAATTGTTGTAAAAATTAAACCTGTCAACTGCAAAATGTTGATGTAGCAAAAGCTAAATTTATTATTCACTGAATGAATATACATTTTAGTTTTTCATATATACTCTCAGCCTTCACATACAGCAAATTCAAATTGATGATTAGCGACCAGAAAGACTGTGGTTGAAGCTCTGTCTCCCACTGAGCAAAAGTCATCAGAACAGTCTACTTCAAAAAGTCCACCATATCCCTGCTTCCAAGAAGCAGAGGAACCTGTTGCTCTGCCCTCTGTGGTCATGATGGGTTTCTAGAGACTTGTGCTGCTTATCTCATATCCATCACTGACCCCTGTTGGATTCATTGCAGCTTGCCTACACAGCCAACACGTCAGTGGAGGACGTTGTTAACATTGGCCTGCACTGTATCTTATGGCAGCTTGACAGCAAGCGAATCACTGCCAGAATACTGTTTGCGGACTTCAGCTCTGCGTTTAATGTCGTCATCCCAGAGCTGCTACAAACCAAGCTCTCCCAGCTGACTGTGCCCAATCCCATCTGTTGGTGGATCACCAGCGTTCCCAACTGGTAAGACACAAGTCAAGCTTGAAAAGCAAATGTTGGACACACTCAACCCCAGCAGTGGTCAGCCACATGGGTGTATGCTTTCTCCTGTGCTATTCTCATTCTACATCAGTGGCTGCACCTCCAAAGACCTCTCTTTGAAGCTCCTAAAGTTTGCTGACAGCAAAACTGTTCAACTGTTCAAATTGCCTTATTCATGATGGTGACGAGTCAGTGCACAGACATGAGGTGGAACAGCTGGCTGTCTGGTTCATCCAAAACAACCTGGGGCTAAATGCTGCAAAAACTGTAAAGATGAGGGTAGGCTTCAGGAGGAGCCACCCCCATTCTGTGCTTCCCATCAGCGTTAGTGGTTCTACCAGCCCGTCCTCAAAAGAAAACAACAGTACAGGTCGAAAATCCAGCAGGCAAAAAATGACCTATAGTTATGTTTAAGCGACAGACGCCATCTTGCATAATTATGACCTGGAGAAGTGACGCAGTTCAGATGACATCAATATAAGGCGACAAATTTCCATAAGCAGAGGTGGCAGGTTGGGTGGATGGCTAGATAGATAGATAGATGGCAAAAAGTGGACTTAGCTTAGCTGCAGGAGACCACTGTTTGCTTCCCGTTTCCAACCGTAAGTGTCATGCTTCAAACCGCGAGTCATGATGTTTTGTTTTTTTTAAAACTGTAACTACTGTTGTGGTGTTTACTCTTGCCATGATGATGAAGGTTGCCTAACTTTAAAGGAAGTAGTAAATTAAACCCACACCATGTTTCAAGTGATCATTTCAACCCAAACCATGAGCTGTCCCTAACCCTAACCAATTGTTTTTTGTGCCTAAACCTAACCAGACCTTAACCACAGTCTTGTCACACCATAGAACATATTTTTAACAGTGATTTGTAACAATTTTAAAAAGCACTGATAGAGGCGACATATTAGAAAAGACTCCTATGGGTCATTCTGGAGTGCATGGTACAAACGACCTATGTGTTCGTTTAATTATGAGGATGTGATGGGCTCTACAATGAGCACTGTGGCCTTAATTCAAGCTCCTGGGAGTCACAGTTCCTTCAAGATCTGGAATGAAGTTGCATCAGCCCAGCATTCCTACTCTGCAATCATTGTGTCCGTCTAAGACATCTACCCAGTGTGACAGAACCAGATGGCATCATATCATCTAGTCAGTGAAGAAAATCATTGGCTGCAACTTGCCCTCCCTCCAGGACCTGTAGAGCACCAGGATATGGGAAGTGCTTACAGAACTGTCAACACCAGGACCAACAGACACATGAACAGCTTCTTCCTCAAAGCTGTCTCTCTAATGAACTAAGATCTGTCCCCCTCCCACACCCTGTCATCCATACCCTTGTAAGAAAGCAGATACATTGTCAGCAACTCCAGACAAATTCATTTTATGTGCAGACAGTATCTGAGAATAAAAGAGATTGTCACTGCTTTTGGACAGACATAGTAAACATGAGTCTAGTTTATTATGGGTACTGAATGACAGAGTACTCAAACACAAACTGTCCTAAACAGCAGTGAGTTAAGTTTTAATTGCTAATTAATAACTCCCCATGGGTAGACAATGTAAATACACTTTCTAACAGAAGTTCATTTCAGCAAATACGGAAAATCTATGGGGTCTCATTAAGTAGAGATGACATGCTCTTCTGTCTTCATTTATACACACACACAAAAAAAATCCCAGCTTTGAAACTGGTATTTAAAGAAAAAAGACTGCATCGTTTATTCAACCAAGGATTAGTCCTCCTAGCCACTGGGATATCATAAGATTCATAAAAGAGAAATGTAGGAATTTGTCTATCTGGCTCTCAGTTGTGTTCATTAAGTAAAGCAATCTCCAAATCTGGGGATTTAACTGTAAACCAGAACTGATTGACCCTCATATCTAATACATGCTGCCATATTTGAATAGCTCGGTAATGCAATGGGGGATCAAACATTGGAGTTGTGGGACAAAAAAAAAAAAAATCTTCCGTATGTTTCATGATTTTTTAATAGAACTGAAATGAACATGGTCCATCATGGTGCTTGGAAAAATGCATTACCTTGAGGCCTATGACAATGATTTTAAAACCTGTAATATAAATCAAGTATAGTTCAGAGACGTTTTTGCAAGAACCCTTTTTTGTAAAAATTGTATCACAACATACAGGATTGTGAAAACACATTGATACACAGCTTTCCGGTATAATAAAATGGACTGGGCTTATGCAGTCACAGTCATTACTGTATGTTAGTAATAAATTGCAGCGACCTTTTCCTTTACTAAATGACTGAGCCAGCCAAAACAACACTAGATAAAACCAACAGACATTTCAAAGCTGAACAGAATCTTAATGCTGGTATTTGTATTATTTTGGCCATTTGTGGTTAGCGCACTGCATATAAATTCTGCAAACACTATGACAACCTTTCCATCACTAATACCCATTTCCATTCTGCTCACAATCAACATTCACATTGACAATAACAGTCTTCAATGAGTAATGGCATGCAATGGTTCAACATTAATTTAGAGCTCTTTGGTATCTTCCTCTGTTCACCCTGGGCCCTGGAAGAGACAAGCAACACTGGAACCTATTAACATGAGAATGATTAATGTGGCCACATGATCCCTGCACTGTAAATCATTCTTAAAAAGTTGATGCACAGGACGCTGTGTAATTACATGATCACAAATGACCCTGACAAAATAATCATGGAAGTGCATCGGAGAGGGTATTTAATGTTGATGCATTACATTGTGCTACGTGTGCTGATCTGATCTCCTGAATGATGTCTGAGATTTGGAGATTTAGTATTCTAGAGAGCAGCAAGCACTGTTTCTGTTGATATATAAACACAGAAGTAAATAATAAAATAATCAATAGTCATGATGCCAAAAACATGGGAATATGGCTCAAATTGAGATTTACCCATTTTTCAATGAATGAAAAATATGAGCTTGCTGTGGACTTTTGTTAAATGAGAATGTCTCAAAATAAAAATGTTAAACACATTACTTTGCTGAGCTAATTATTTTCTAGCTAACTGTGGCCATATTAGTTACCTGTCATTAATACAGCGCCTCATACATTTTACATCTACTGATTTATGTAATGGCCATGTATGCCATTTATAAAATGCAATCAACTGTTCCTAGCTACTGCAGCCTACGGCCCAAAGCCCTCCATGTGATTGCAAGACAGTTTTTTCACAGTGCTACTGGAGGTAGTGAGGGTTCCTCCTCCACTGCTTTGAATGCGTTCACACCATAGACCCAGCCATTCAATTTCCAATCTGTACACAGAAGCTGTACAAGCTGTTTTGATTCATTGGCTGGATCTTCCGAAGGACGTGGCCCACAGAGGTAGGTCCTTCATAAGTCCTGAAGGCCAGACTGACCCCCTGGAGACTGACACTGTCTATCCTGACAGACTAAAATTAATGATGCATTCCAGCAGCACTCATAAACACATAATGTCAAATATGTAAAAGTTTATGGTCAAATAGCAGAAAGTGTGTAAGTGCCGTTGGGAAACTAGGGCATGATGCCTGACTTTAAAGTACAAAATGTACATTATGTTATTACACTTAAACACATAATGGACTGGTAAACATATCCATAATTTCTTTTCCTCTAATGCCCCATGATTAACAGCATATCCTGGCAGCTAACAAGAACAAAACTGTAGAGTTTATTGCTTTCATTATTTACACCTCACTGTGGCTTCTTTCATTGGTATGGTTCAAACAATATAAAACCAGTGATCAGTGACCACCTGAGTGCAGATACCTGGTAAATAGAATACGTTCATGTGATATTTCCCAACTTTACAAGTTGAGGAGGCTTGCCTGATCATTTTGTTAATTAATTGGCCAGCGCTCATTGAATTATGGGATACAGAGGGCTGCAGATGATTTACTGCATATGTCCTCCAAATTTTGAAAAAAAAGGAGGCTACATTTCTTGCAGCATACGAATTGGGACAGACTTCTTGAGAGTTATGATGTATTTGGTCTTGAAATGGAGACCTTGGAGTATCCAGTCCCTGAACTGGGACACAGCAAGAGTCACTGGTGTCCTGAACTACAAATAGATTGGTTTTAAGGAGCGCAACGGTTTGTGCACAAGGAAAAGAGCAGTGGGGAGAGCACATATCCCTGGATAGTACAACTGACGACTGTTATATCCGAGGCTTAGGAAACTCACACCTGCTTCCTTATTGTACATTTTGTATGCATGCAAACTTGCATGAGGTTTGACTAGAATATATTGTGATTTTTATCATGGTTTTTGTTACACAAACATGTACACCGCTACAAACAGGAAGAGAGTGACCAACAAACTAAGAGAAACAAGCTTATTGACTGACTAACAGACAGACAGACAGACATAGTGACAGAAATCAAAGAAATGGAGAAACGGAGACAGAAAAATCAAAGTGATTTACTGACAGAAAGCCAGACAAACTAAAATGAGTGACAGGCTGTGAAACGGACAAACAGACTTCTCTTAGACTCCAAAAAAAGATATTTAATAGAATTGAACTGATAGGATACAGGTTTTCCGGATATGTGTGGATGCATGGAAACTCTGATAACCAGCTGGTCAGCTTCAACTTAATCAGAACCTCAAAAGTTCAAAGGGAAAGTGAATAAAGGAAGTGCTCTGCCTATTCTCATTCAACTCTAAATTGAGCTGTTTATCAGAGGAAAGTGTTGAATCTCTTGGCAGAATGATGGAGAAAAGAGTGAATGTGAAAGACTGAAAGAGAAGCTGAACAAATAAGTGCCATTGTCATATGTCAGGCGTGTCTGGGTCCATTTCCCCGTCTGCAGCTGCAGCAGAGCAACTGACTTAACCACTGTACCAAAAACTAAAATTTTTGACAGGGACATGAGGCTACTTAAAGCTTTTATTACACAGTTACTTCAGTATTTTTATTACAGTGCTGGCCTTTGCAGTGTAGCTGCACTTAATCTGAGTGCTGATTAAACACTTTCTTATCTTGTCCAGGTGTAAAAATCAAATGAAAGTAAGGAAGGCTGCATCTTTGGTAGCACACATAAATGAACTGTTTGCGATGAGGTGAATAATGTGCTTTATGACACGTAGTGATAAATGCAAATTAAGAAAGTTAAAAAAAAAAAAGTGTGAGCAAGGTGATCTTGATAAAATTCAACTATTACAATACCCTAAATAACCAATCCATTCTCTCCGATTGGGTTAAGATTTGAATTTGACCCCTAACAGCAGCTTTACCGTGACAACAGTTCAAACAAGTGCCCAGGTATATTCTATGAATTCCCCCCCCACCCTCCATATGATTTGAACATTTTTAATTTGCTTACCCACTACTTTTGCAGCATTCAGAATGGGTTCAATCATTTGTGACCTTATGTATTATTCAAGTGTCTTCATGAACCTATTCCTTTTTAAAGCATTACATACTCGCAGCATCTCTACATCAGACACTTGTGTGATGGGTTGCCCGACAACAAACATATAGTGTAACGTGCAAGGTTACTTTTCCAGTTCAGGTATATCCACTAAATTGACATACCTACTTATAATCCACCTTCAAACTTGGGTGCATTCCAGATTTTTAATGGCACTTTCCTAATCTTTAATCGCCTCAGTAGTTGTTTTATGAGGTGTTGACTATCGAAAGCTAATGCTAGATAACAATAGCTACTGGTAATTAATTAGCATTCTAATTTGACATAAGCCCTCTCATGGTCCCCCTAAAATGCAGTTGATTTTTCTCTTGGGAACCAAGGAAAGATTCCCCTTACTATCCAAAGTAGCTATAGGCATACTGTCATTTAAATACAATTAAACCAAGGTTTCATTTTCAACATACTGGCCCACTCTCCCCCAGCTGTCAAGAAATCTCCTGACATTAGTGAAACAGCTGGTAAATGTCAGTCAATTTGGTCAATGTAGGTAAGTGCTGGTGCAGTTTTACTATCAAGGCAACCGCGTCGAGTGTACTGAAGAAGAGTCAGCAACTACTTGCAGTCACTGTTGTATCATATTATGAAACTCTGAGGGACTTTAGAAAAGAAACTCTTAAGTGAACTGTGAAAGTCTAGCCGAGAAAAACAAGCTGAGAGTTAGATAACAGCATTGAAGAGAGAAGACAAGCTCTGTCAACAAATAAGATGACCATGACAGCAACAAGTGCAGTGGGACATTATATGACTTGGATACTTAATCATCATTCATGGAAGAAAAGAGAATGGACTTGAACATCAAATTGTGTGAGTCAGATACACTCTCTGTCTGTCTCTGTATCTCTTTGCTTTGCTGCTTTATTTTCCTGATGGTTAAATGTCTCTCCCTGCCTTTCTGTCTGAATTTAACTTCTCGCTGTGTTCTTCTGGAGGGTTTGTTGGTCTTATTCTTTTCTGTCCCTTGTTTGCCTGGAGATTGAAGCTGTCGTATTATTGCTGCTGTCTGCATAGTCTGCAGGAACAGAGCCAGCAGAGGCTTTGAATAATTTGGAATTGCTCCAGTTTTGATTTATTGGTTGTTCTGTCACCTGTTGTGTGATTTGTGAATGAGCCTGTGTATGAGCCTGTGGCTGTTTGTGGAAATGTTATTACTGTAGGCCTTTTAGGGCAACTTTTACGTGCCGAGCATATCAACAAAAGTGTAAGTCATGTATTTGATACATGTATTGATACTTTTAGATGTGTGACTTTTTCTGTGTGTGTGTTTTCAAGTCACATACTCACACAATTCTGCATAAGAAATGTATAAGCCATGCATTTGTGATATGTCTTGTCTTGTTATTGATGTGAAGTGATGATTTTTTGTCATCTTTAAGTACATTTAAGAGACCTTTTTCACAGCAGACATCGTGCAGACAAAAGCACAGGTGGAAGTGATGACATTAATGATGGCTCACTTCCACTGAAGTGTCCAAGAAAGTCATCGTTAATGTTCTTCATTGCACCTGTGCTTTTCCTGCTTTGACATGTCAAAATGTCCGCTGTGAAGACTGTCTGTTGAATGTTATGTAGTTTGTTGTTTTACACAGAGATGATGCAATTAAATGCATATTATGTCTTTAGATGATCTGTCTGTCTTCATTTCTAAAATCAGTGCTTAATTAAGAGTTAATTTAAGTCACCTGTTTCTGGGACCATGTGATTTAAATGGGGCTGAACCGGGTTTAGACAAAAGTCGTGAAAACCAATGATAACACTTTCTAAACCTCCTCAAGGCAGAAGTAAATGTATCATAGAAAAATATTACTCACCCATTAATTTTTAAACTCCTGTGTCCACCTTTTCTGTCCTTTTACATCAGAACTGTTCCAGTAATACTTGTGAACCCAGGTCTTTTTCTCTGTTGACATTGACTCTGACTTGCAGCACACTGTTCACCTCAAATAAACGTTGTTTCTTGATGGTAGCACATCCCCGTCGTTGCCTTTTTGATTCTTGCTGAGGGGTGTGAGCCAATAACTGACTGACATTCGGGGTGTCAATTTAAGCTTTTGGGAATGTTGCATTTAGCTGTTTGAGTCATGAGCACTTTGATAAGTCCTTGAATGACCTGCGAACACTGGCTCATTTAGTGAATAGATGGCAGTCGCCGAGGGGTGGATTTGCTTTTGTTTTTCATAAACCTAATGAGTGTAACGTTCTTGACAGTCTATTTCAAGTCCCCTCGGATGAATGTCTTCATAATGTTTTATTCTAAATGTACTGTATGTCTTGATTAACATTAAACCAATTCTCTGCCAGTAAATGATTATTTGCAGAATATTCAACATTTGCCCACGTTGGTAAACACAAATGAGGAACTGGAGCTCATTGCTGTGGAGGCAAAAACAATGCAAATCTGATGAAATGAATCCGAATGAGTTAAATTTGGATCAGACAAGCTCATTTCCATAATTAGCCAATTGTGTTTAGAGAGTGACTCTTTTAAATCTGCTCACTGTTGAAATATGCATGTCTTGAGTCATTTAAAACAAGGACTTATCTCTAATACAGTATGCGTGCATGCTGTGGTTTCCATAAAAGTAATGAAACATGTCTTTGTTTACATACATAGAGAGCTTTGATTTATGAATTCAGCTAAAGCCTGGAGTATACTCATGATACATTGTGTGTCATACATGTTAATGTTCTAATTATTGAATTCTGCTTTCATTATTATACAGAAGTCCCAAACATTGATTTAAAAGAGTGGTGCCTTTATTATAATTGAAGCGTATGTTGCTCTTACTGTTCGTGATCTTGCTGTAGGTTGTTATACTGCATATTATTTATTAGACCCAGGTTGTGTTGTTTTTCAAATGAAATACTTTGAAACCAGCACCATGCATACTACATACTGTATCATACTGCAATATCTATGTATTTCATTCTATGGATGTTCAGGGTGGACATGTCTTCATTTTGGTTTCAATATTGGTTTTTATTGGGGTGCATACTGTGGCTTTGTTGTGTATTTGTGCATGATTAGCTGGCTACTAGTATTTCAACTTTACTCCTCTTTCTCACACCCCGGAACGAAGGACATGGGTTATGGAATGACAGGAAGGCAAGCGACTTTCATTCCCTGAGTTTATCCTCAAGGCGTTGTTCAGTCAGGTGTTAAAACTATGTGAAAAATGCTGCCCCTCCATTCATTTCAATGAAATCTCTGCACTGGCATAGCAGGACCGCCTCAGGGTTGGCTGCAAAAATAGCTGAACCTGGCTCAACTTTTGCTACATCACGATGCAACCTCACATTCTGGATAGGTAACTTCATAATGTGAAAGGGGTAATTCTATTGTTTGCCTCGCAATTGTATTATATTACCCGGTAGACAGCCCTCATTTTAGGGCGGTACACCTGATGTGTATTTCTTGCTATTTTTAGGGTATGCACTTGGTAAATCCCATTAACAAGAGGTGGGTATACATTGTATCCACTTCTGCTGTCTCATTTATATTGTTGTTCTCAATGTTCTCAAATGTGCATGTAGATATGAAAAGTCTATAATCACAATCAGATTTTGCAGAGATTGGTCATAAGTGTCATCTTAAATTACCTCATTTTGGGTGGGAACACTTGTTTTTAAAGGTATCCATTCAACTGAACATCAAAGTAAGGCATCTTTGAATGCGCTGAATAATGTGAAAGTTATCAAGTATCAACAAGCATCAACAATAATTACCTTTGACTATAATTCCAATTAACTCCCTGGGTGATTTCATGTTTAAATATTTTAAATCATGCCTTATCTTCCTGCTTGCTTTCCAGAAAACTGTTGTTCATAAGAAGATGAAATATCTCGTTTTTTTATGTGTCATCACCCTACCTCCAACATATGGTAAACTCATTAACCAAGATGTGAATTACCTATTAACTCTGCAGGTATCTGTCAGGTTATCACAAATAAAGGTAATTTACAGGGAACTGAGCTACTAACAGCTGTCAGCATCGCTGGAGTCTGCCTTAGGGTGCATTATTCCAAGCGTATCTGCAGCAGTTTATTCAGATTGTGTTTTTGCTTCTTTCGTTTGGTTCACTAGGTTAAACAAAGCCATTCAAATTTGGGCGCACACCAAACAGTCCCACTGAGACTGCCTAAGTCTTGGTTCTCTTTCAAGTAAACTGGGGTGCAGTTCATTAAGAGAAACCAAAATCCAAACAACTACAGGAACCAGCTCTGAAATGGATGAAAGGAATAAAAGTGTTGAAGATGTATTAGTTGTTGACGTCTAATTACCTGCAGTTACTCATGCCTGGATATCCTAGTGTTACAAAAACAGTCACAAGAACAAAGGCGAGCTACAGTGTCAATCGCTGTTCAACTTCAGCCTTGTGTTCTCAATCAATATGATCTACCATCAGTGAGGGGGAATCTGACAAAGAGTTCAGACGAGTTTGTTTTCATTCCTCCTCATTCCCAAAATCACCTTGTGGTGAGGTTAATTTAGCACTGTGCACTGCAGAGCAGCTTTATTTGTTACAGAACACACGTTCCCACCGGCAGAATAGTTTCAGACCAAACTAACCCGATGTTTTTAAAGTCAGTACGCTGATGTGTAACTTTAACTAGAAGTAACACAGTTCATTTTTCAGTGAATGTCAGTCTTGAAAATCTGTTGCTCTGGTTGTTGAAAATCTGTCTCTGTTGCTGAGTCATATCCCTCCCAGTGTCAAAGTTTCCAAACACCACTTCAGGGGAGAAAAAATAAAACAAAACAAAACTAAAAAAAACTAAAAAAAATAATTTCATCATAACAGAAGTGCTAGGAAAATAGAAAAAGAGGTATTCTAGTGATTTAGTATCGCACATTCACAAAATTGAACAGGCTTTTGAGAAACCAATAAAAACAGACTTTCAGTTCCTTTTAACCACACCCCCCAAACCCTGGATCTTACATTTCCCATAATGCATTTTAGTAACGTCTTTTGTTATACTAACCCTGCCCCAACTTTGTAACTTTGTCTGTCTGTCAAACATTTGAAGTCTTCAGTCTAACCATAGACTGTGTATAAAGATAGATGTAGTGAGGTGTGATGTCACCCATTGGTTTGCATTGGAGCTTGTTTGAAGCCCAGAGTTGCTGTGTAAGGTTTCATTGCTTTACTTTATATAATGTACGTACAGCACCTTGTAACTCTGTTTTTTTTTTAAGTGCTATAAAAATAAAGTCATTATTAAAATTGGTGGAGTGCCCCTTTAATGCTGTGTTCATGCTCATGTTACCCAAGCATGGAGGACCACTGACACCGTCCGACATCAGATGTGTTTTCATTATAACACACATCCTGAAGCTGGGTTCATGCTTTATAAACACCAAAAACAAGTCTTGGTGCAGTTGTTTAGTGTGTACCTCCTAGATTGTAAGGAATCATTCTCAGAGAGCACTAAATTCTCTAGGGATCAGATTAACTGAACCATGCAGGCTAGGTGTAAATGCACCCTGCCAGTTCCTTATTGATCTATAATGTAGAATCAGGTCACAGAGTTGGTAAAAGTTTCAGAGAAAACTTGCCCTTAGAAGAAATCCAACTCTGGACCTGTTAATCAATTATGTTTTATTAAAATGCAAAATATTAGCAGTGAGTTTGTGTTACAAAAAAAATCAAATATTCTCAAGGTTACAGTGATATTTGCTTAGGTTATGTCCATTATGCAACACATCTAAGCTTTAAGTCCCAGAACTATGATCCTTGCATTCAAAGCTATCTCTTTCAATTCCACATGGAATATAGCTCAAAACCAAATGTTACTGCCCCTCTTACCTCGACTTTTATATTTTCCAGCCAGTCAGATTCCATTACAGTCATGGCTAAAACAGACTTGACAATTTTAACTTTGTATATTTTTGACTCCCAGCCTGCAAAGTCATTTCATTTGATGAAAGCTATGTAGAAAAGTGCCCAAACCCAATGTCTCACTGCCCCTCTCCACTTTTCTAAAATGTTCAAGTAGCAATGGAGATCAAGGACAGCCCTAGATTTCAAAGCTATATCTATTTTTTTTTGACAAAACTCACCCACCTCAGTATCTTACTGCAGAAAATCCCTTTCTATATAGTGTTTATTCTCTTTAAAACTTGTTTGATTGTTTGAAATTTATGTCATTACACACATTCCTCCAACCTCTTAAAGTCACTTACTCTGCAATATAATGTAAACAATGTTGACTCAAAATTATTTCTGTATCACTGTGTACTTCTAACAAGTACTATTTACATAGTGTGAGAACTTCAAAGCTTACATTCAGCTCCGATAAAACAGAAGACAATTATAGTGCAGCATTTCTTTGTTCTTGGACACAGTGTTATAAATCACACTCAGAATTTCTATGTGATACCTGCTTAGTGATGAGACATAAGTGTGATTAAAAAGCTGAGGGAACATGGACTTAATCACACTTATGGAATATGATCCAGAATGCAGAACGTGTCTCAAAATGCAGATTTGTACAACTTCCACAAGATCTTCTAATGCTTGTAAAATATAAAAGAGAACTAATGTTTGCTCTGATATCAAAGTGACAAGTAATTTGGGGTGGACCCAGTCACCTAGAGAGAGCATGGACATGTGGAGAAGACCCAGGAAGCGTCTCCAATCTGGCGGTGTCGATCGCAGCAGATGGAGTTAACCGTCGGCCAAGTAGCCTCTGTTGTCACCGCCATTCACAAATAGCGCGTTGCACTGCGACTTCATGAGCTGATTAGAAAACAAGACACAGGCAGAAATGAATCGCCCTCACCCGCTGCGTAGCATTAAAGGACACGTCTGCTTTTCCCTCCTTTCAAATGACAGAAGGATAGTCAACCCTTCTGGTGCATTTCTCGCTCCTTGTAGACATGAGGAATGGCCGCAAAGATCAAAGTACCGAGTGTCAGCCGGTCCACAGGGAGGAGATGTATGCGTGGAATTGAATGTTGGCCTGCTTCCATACTCCAGAATGGTTAATACAGAGGCAGAGGGAGGCTTGGACTGTTATCTAGACACTGACAGCAGAGGGGGGTCTTTATAGTAAGATCAATATTTTTTGAAGTCATTATTAGGTTCCAATTTTTCACATGATATGGCTCCATGACTTTGAAGTAGTGCTATAGCAATATAATTTATTGTACATGTTATGCATTGTGGCAAAACATGAATCTTAACATTCAACATTAAAATATTTAAACATTCTTTTACACTATTTAGACACACACCTATGTGGCTAGGTGTCTCACTGCCAATTAAATCTTAATGATACAGAAGTACAAAATGATGTTTGGGGAAAGTCTTTTCCTGTTTCAACATGACAATTCCCTCCCGTGTACAAAGCCAAGCCCATAAAAAAAAATGGTTTTCAGAGTTTGGTGTGGAAAAACTTGTCTAGCCTGCACAGATCCCTGACCTCAACCCCATCCAACACCTTTGGGATGAACTGGAACGCCGACTGTGAGCCAGGCCTTATCACCCAACATCAGTGCCCGACCTCACCGGTGCTCCTTTGGCTGAATGGTAGCAAATCCCTGCAGCCATGTTCTATTGGCTTGGAAAGAAGGAAAGCTTTCCCAGAAGAGTGGAGGCTGTTATGGCAGCAGATTAATGCACATGGTTTTGGAATGACCGGTTCAACGATACATTTTTTGCTACAATAATTTAGCGCATAGCTGCCAGTAAAATGATTTTACTTAATGTATTCTTTGTCAAAAAGAGAACTGCGTTTAGGATGGTTTTGATATGTTTAAAAGCATATAAATGAATGTTGGTGCAATTACAGGTTCGCTCTGTGTCCTTTTAACAACCCACCTACCGACAGCTGGACAGTGACAGTGAAGTGCTACACCAGCAGCCAGCAGAAAATTGGAGGGGGTTTATCATACTCCACAAGGGCCCCATGCAAAATAGACCACTGGTTAACACTGGTGTCTATGGTATTTCTCAGAGTCTGATCAGATTGCAACATATAAAGCACGGAGAGTGAGGGCTAATGTTGACGATAAGTGTAGGGCGGCATCAAACCCTTGAGTACAGCCAGCCGTGGTTAACACTTTAACCCATTTTTACATCTTTGGTGATCAACGGTCTGTGCCAATCCGGTGGGGTAATTGGCCGTACATCTTCAACAGTGAAAAGGTTAATTAGTACGCTATTATGTGGGTGATTGAAAGCTATGATAAATAATGTAATGGCTTTTACTCAAGATTTGTTTTTGCTGCAGTATGCCGCAACCGCCATTTAGTTTGTTTGTATTAATGGCATTGTATTTTTTTGTATTTTTCTACTGTTCTGTATCCGTTCAACAATGGATTTACAGTTAAATTGAAACACAGTACAGCTCAGCAATTGCATATCTATTCACTGTATCACATCCTATAAAAGAACAAGGAGCACCAAGGGCCAGACATGAAACAAAGCTATATTTAAGATTCTCTATGCTGGATTATTAGGTTTTTACTCATGCAGAATGTAGTTACAATCCAGGCAGAAAACCATTTTGCCAGTGCTGAACAAAGAAACAACCTAACAACAAATAACAACATTTGGAAGTGTGTCATGTTAAGGAGCAAATATTAAGATGAATATTAAAATTACTCAAATCAGTCCTTAATTAGACTCTAAAAATCAGAGAGCACTCATTTCCCTTCTCATGTCTTTCTTCTATTTTTTTGTCTTTTTGCATGACGTGCTGTTTTGGTTTCACTCAGAGGGTCGATCACAAAAATAGACAGTGCTTCTCATGTTCACTGCCATATGTAGGATGTTAGAGGATGAAATAACAACACCACCTCGCTGTCACTACATCTGCCGGAGCAGGAAACACACATACTCCATTAGTATCCAGCTTGTGTGCAGCTCCCATTATGTCATCACACACATAATGGGACACATTCTTCCATTCAGCCCATTATTCATTCACGTGAACAGTATGTGGTGTAGTGTAAGCTGAAGTCAAAGAGACCAAGGCTGTGCTTGGCTGGTTAAATGAAAAGGTAAGTGAAAAGATATAGCATATTTATTGACACAATGTCCACATTGTACGTAAACTCACTCACACGCATATGTGAAACAAGTTGTGCAGCTTTTTCATACAGTTTGTGAACTACTTTACTGACTTATAAAATATAGAAAAATAAATAAAATAAAACATGAGGTTACAGGGCTAAAGGGCTGCAAGTGTAAAAGAATGTTGTTGTTTTTTTATTAGACCTTTTTTATAAAACTTGTGCTGAACTAAACCACCAAAATGTAACAATGAAACTCAGCTGTCACTATTAACCCTTATTAACCTGATTTAAATAAGTTGTTTTCCTTTTACTTTATTGCATTTTGCTACTACCAGCACCTTTAAATTGTTCATATTAACAGCTATGCACCCTTAGAGTTTCAATTGCATTTACTCACCGTTTGGGAAAGTTAAGGGCAATAATTTAATATTATTGTGTATCATCTCATATTGGGATTACATGATTATGTTATTGTCTTACATGATGAATGGTTCCAGCTGAATTGTAATTAAATTTAACTAAGCTCCTAAAGTTTTGTATTATACATGTGAGGAGGTTTGTGTGATGTAATGCATTTCTGTCAGCCAGCCCTACATAAAAGCATTAGCATACAAAAGGTGTAGATACTGTACTATATCTATCAGCGCCAAAAAGCATTGCTAATAGCCAATTGGTGACCAATGCCCCAAACCCAAGCAAAGATTGTTTTTGCTATGTTTCATGTGATCCACATTGGTTTAATTACAGAAAAAACCAAGATTTTATGATAGCCTTCAGTTTTCCTGTTAATATTCCAATTTCAGCTGTACATATCTAAAACCTTGTCCCCAAAGTATCTTATTACCCAGTTCATATCTCTTACATTGTACTATGAATAGGGATGAGATCAGATATTATGCGGAAAGGAAACTGACACTAAAGACAACTCAGTGCTGGCTGTTCAAAATATTTTCCTTGCCATCCATCTGGAGAAATCTGGGCTCACCAATGTTAGATCTTTTGGCTCTTTGGTGTCCTTTTGGTCCTGAGGGAACAAGGACCAGCTGGGTTGGTAAACATGTGAGTGCTGTGCGCAGCAATCTGATAGTCACGTAGCATAATCTGTCGCTTTTTTTTTCAAACTGTGACCTCTCGCTGCCATTTGGAAGCACCGACGAGCAAAAGTTTCAGCTTTAAAGAATGTAATTCCTCGCCGCATGGTGTGCCAGCTAACAAACACAATCAATTGTTTTGGTTTAGTCAGGGCCGGTTTGATTAATCGCTGTGACAGACTCTATGCGATGAACCCATTCCTTCAGTATTGATATCCAGAATACGTGGGTATCCTGCAGAAGCAGCCCTCCATTCTATTGTTGGTCCCAATCCGCAGTTTAGAAAAGCAGGCCGTAAACTATACATAATTGTTTGAATCTCAATTATGTAGGCAATTTGTAATCTCTGCCAGAAGGGGACTGCTTAATCACAGCAGTGGGGTGAGATATCACTGTCAACAGACATTTGTCTACTACGTTGGTAATCTATAGCCTCGTTCCCAATCATGATCACATTATAACCCACATATACAACAAGTGGAGACAAGGGGGGATACAAATATTTTTTTCATGCTACTCATACGTTTCCCTGATTAAAATTTCCATAACATCCTGAGGGGAAATCACTGCCATGCATTATTCATATCAAACAACCCTTAAGCATTTAATAGAATCATGTGTGAACAAGCACACACGCAGGTACAGTTTTGAAACTGTACGTGAAAAACACAATTGTGCTGAAACAATCATATCATCGTTACGCAGGGATGGACTGGACAAATAATAAAAGACCTGGAGTTTGATTTAGACTTAGCCCACCGCAACCTGTGCACTGATATTCTGCAGCCCCTGGCAGAGCTGTCATGATCATTTAAGGCTGCATTGACTAGAGGTCATGATGCAAAATAGCATGAACAGCGCCCCGTGTTTACTGCACTATGAAGCGCTGACCCTGCCCTTAAGGGCACCCTAAGGGGGAAGTGTTAATGGGGCCCCTCACTGCTACCAACAACAGCCTTTTTTTTAATTAATCCACCCTTGGAAGGAAAAAGGCAAAGTCCAGGAAAAAACAAAACAAAGAAAAACAAACTATAAATCTATAGGCATATAAGAAGCCCTATGAGGCTCTGTAATACACTGAAAACCAAAGTGTTGGATGATAATGAGATGGGTAATGATATTGTTTGACAAGAGGACATATTGTGATATACGCTCCAGCTTATTATGAACACCTACATGCGGTCTATATCAACAGCCATATAATAAATCCTACCTTCATGTTCAGTTGTTGATATGAATGGGAGCCAAATAATCCATCTCCCTTAGTTTTCAATTTAGTTGAGGGGACAGCTGAAAAGCTTCGGTTCAATGATAGTACAGGCAATCACAGGGGTTTTTTTTATGCAGGCACTTCCTTCTCTGCTCATCACATCTATACTGTTTGTTATTTTGAATATTGAATCTCAGAATTAATTCAGGGGATGTGTTTTATTCATGACATGTGGAGTTGACAAGTACTGGTTGTTTTAACTTCAGACATGAGATAAAAGAATGTCAAAAATAGGATAGCACACACACACATTACAGTTATTGTATGTTCTGCAGATATCCTTGAGCTTCAAAAAAAACCCCTTCTTTAAAAACAATCTATATGTTTGACAGCTTAGAGAAGCTAAAGTTTCATAAGTACAATGAAAGAAACCAGAAAACGCTGTTAGGAATACACCCTCAGATTTAGAAGGGACTTCTCTGCTATGTGCACGAGGTTTAAGAAAGCTGAAAGAATGCAATTTCTGGACCCAAGCTTAATCAACTGCCAGTATCTATGTTGAAAAAAAAAAAAAAAAAAAAAAGATAAGATCAGTGGGGTTTTGTAAGTGAGTGATCTGGCATTTTATCAAAGCCATTTTGATATTTAAAAGCCTAAAATGTTGCTCATTGTTCTCGGCGGCTGTGGTAATAAACTTGAGAGCCGTGTAATTAACACCTCTGGGTTTTCAAGGGGGGTCGATAAGTTTTAACAGAACTGATGGCCTGGATTGGGAAAAAGAACGTGGTTGGTGATTGTCAGTCTCGGTCATTTTTTATTTAGAGCTGGGATGGGACTAAAGAGAATGCACTCTGTAGATTCTATTGTAGCATTATTGATGCAGTCACATGATAGCATTCAGTACAGTGTGTGCAGTTATAATAAGAGCAGAGCAGAGTTGGCTATCATTGAGTGCAGGAGTTTGATAAAGGCGGTGTCTTTGAGACCAAAAATAGAAAAAGAAATACAGAAAAATGAGGCCAGCAGGACTTTGAACAAACCATTCAATTGAGTCTCCTTTTTGGCATTTACACATACTTAGAAACCGTACAAGTGGAATGATTTTTTTTTTTTTCTCACATCCCACTTCTAAAAAACAGCTCTTCACTGTTTACAATTTGGATTAATTCAGCTTAGCTGCCACATTTATTTATTTTTTTGTCCTAATAATAATTCAACTACTCAATTCAAGAGGAAAATGATTGTCTTCAATCCAAAAAACTCAATTTGCAAACAAGCTGTTAGCGGAGTGGCATTGTTTCAACAGGGAATGCCAAACTGGGGCTCATATGGATGGTGGCGCTAAGATTGCTCAGTTTTCTGTTGGGTATACAATGCCTCCGCACTGTCCCTATGGCAACAGGCCATTTTTCAGGGGATATACATAAAGAAAATTGAGAAATCAAATGGTAACTGTAAAGAAGATAACCTCTTAGAGACCAGGAAGACAATCTAAGAAAGCAAAGAGGGATGTATTTACCCAGAATGAATACAAATTTTACCCATGTGCTTCCCGTCAACCTATACTTGTTGTTCATCCCTGCTGTGTGTTTTCTGTGAAACCATATTTATAGTTGAGTGGTGAAGATTTCTCTCTCAGCATTGTCGCAATTTCCATACAACACAAACATACTGTAGAAGAATAAGAGGAAAGTCTCTAACCACCACATCCTATTCAATTTCATGTTTCATGTCAAGGCCACATATAATTACCGCAAACTTATCTTGTGATCGCCTCGTCATGCGTGCCTTCAAAGCCCAGTCAAAATGCATATATGCTTTTGATCCAATATCTCTGCCCCTTTATCATGTTGCAGTGGGATTATTGGGATCACTGTCTGTCGGAAGCAATCTAAGGCCCCCAGATAGAAGCATGACCAGCCAAACTCTGTTTTTCTGCTTGGTTAATCCGACAGCACCTTCTGAGGAGATCCAATTAAATCTCTCCTTCAAAGAATATGTGACTGCTGGAGCATAGATGAGATGAGAAGGATGGGCGGGAGGAAGAGAAGGATGGAGGGAGGGGAGGACGGGGTCTCCGATCTTCTGTTTTAATCATTCCAGATCAGTGTCACACTATTTAAGCGGCCCCTGCTCACCAGAAGAATGTGTTTGGGAGAACAGTGGAGATTAAAAAGCTTCCGTGTGTTTGTGTGTGTGTGTGTGCTGTCGTAGGGGGGGGCGTGTGTGTTTGTACACTTATGTGGAATGGATGTATGCGAGTTACAGGGCTGAACTGATAAACACATCATATATCTGTTGATTAAAGGTGATAAGATGAATAGCATCTTAGATCAGATTCACCAGCGCTTATAATTATAGGGCTGTGCGGAAATTTCATGGTGACATACTGTATTTACACCACAAATTGCTGCTAAAACCTCACAATGTGATGAAAAACCTGTGTTTTTTGGGAGCTAAATCCATAATGATACGATGTTTTATTCAGGAGGACATTCATAGTGCCAATTATGAGTTTGAATTGCACTTAGGATCATGAAACTCTCTCGACGTGTTATCTTTTCTCGCAAACGACTCGACTTCTGTAGCGACAGATCGCTGTGTTTCTACATTATGTTACGGTAAATATATCAATATTAGAGTCGAGCGTCGCAGCGTCTTTGAGTTCTTTCCAGAGGCCTGTGTTTAGTGAGATATCCTGTAGTAACACAATGTCATCAAGTCTGTGAATAATGGATTTCTGGTGAGATCCCAAGACAGGAAAGCCTGCTAGGATGCAGGGCGAAGAGGATGGCAACCTCCTTGTTAACACAAATTATTCTATGTGTTTTCCCTTTTTGAAAGAAAAAAAAAGCATGAGGAAGAAAACTGAAACTATGCGTCACTAAAGCAACATGTCCCTCTACTTCATGGCATCCTCCAGTCAGCTTGTATTGTAGTCAGCGGTGCGTGCCGGAGGCCGTGTCTGCCAGAGTGAGTGACCGGTAATTATAATACGCATGACAGGTATTTTTCTGCTAATTAATTTTGGGATAAGCAGGCAATGGTGCATGTTTTCCACTTTATTAAGCAGTGGTGGTAAAGTGTTGGCGGTTTAAAGTGTGTGTCCTACTTTTCTAAGCCTGCCATGTATGGAGGGATGGATGGATGGATGGATGATAAAGAGAAGTCAGGTGGGGATGAGAGGTGAGAGCGAGGTGATGAAGGATAGGTGGAAAACTTGCAGATGAGAGAGGTAAAGATGGATAGATGGATGATTGCACATATTAAGTGTATAGCGAGGACCCTGTGTCGGGTCGAATGTGTCAAAGCTGAGATTCCACTACAAAGTATCAAGCCTCTAAAGCACTAGAGGTGCTGACTCTCCCATAATGGTGTTTAGACACTCTCTGTCCTCTCCCTCATCCACACATTTGTGCGAAAAAAAAAAAAAGCCTCTTAGGGTTCAAAACCGCTTTAATAGAAACTCCTCAATTTTTTTTTTTTTGCTAGAGTGTACACTGAACACTTCGCCACGGCTAAAGAGATCCCAAACACAAATGTAATGGTTTCCCATCACAGCGTGACAGCTGCTGCAAACGACGCGCTGTGACATCCTGCAGAGTGGATAGTCCACAGTGGAAGTGATCCCCCACCAAATCTCCAAATAACCTCTAATTGTCAGAGTGATGTGTGTGCAATAATTGTCCCAGCTGTCTATGGCATGCTCAGCCCTCTTATGTCTGCTTTTTTTTTTTTTATTAATGAGACACACACAGCATCATTTCAGATGTCTCGGTAGGCCTAGATTGTAAATGATAAAAGGCTTAAGAACTTTCTGGTGAGCACACTAGTATTAGATACAAGCTATTTTATTGTGTGTTGTTTTTATTTATTTAGATTTTGTGATACAGACAGTTAGAGATCATTCTAGGCTTTATTTTTGTAGTTCCGGCCGTCGCTCCTATTAATCATAATTGAGATCTGGGTCCTCGGCGACAAAGAAATCACCAAAAGACATCTGACAGGGAAAGAAAGCGCTTTATGTTTTATCTTCACATAATCTGGCTAAACGGTTGGTTTGTTTACATGATCTCTAATCATGACTGTTTCTTGCCTTATTGGATGTAGCAATGTTAACATTAGTGAGTCCAATGCTATTATACCTGATAGAAATGATGGCCAAAACTACAAAAATCAATCCCAAGCTGTAATAAAGTTGTCTTTTAATATATGAGTAAAGAAATCACTACAATAGTGAATGAGGTTATCAATAAAACAGTACAAAAGGTCAGGTTAAATGTACCTGGTGTTATTATATTGTGACATCCATTTCTATCAATGGCTATTATTATATATTAGCATCATTACAGTCTAAATTACAGTGCTGCCTTTAATTCACATAATGAAGAAAAAGTCGATTATACAGCAGTTCATTTGTTCATTTTGATTGTTCAGTATGGCAATGTGAAATTTACCTGATGGGAAACACAACCAAGTGATGAGCTGTGAGACATTAATATCATCACACTAATGTGCGACCGGAGTTGTCATTTTCTTTTTATGAATTGCCACCTCGTTTTGCACAACGGTTTATGTAAATGAAAGTCAGATCTGAATGACTGCATGCATCACAGGTACACAACATTACTGGCTAATGATCTGCCAGGTGAAATGGACCACAGAGCATGAAGCATGCACCGCTTATGACTGCGCTTGAATAATCTTGCGTGGTTGGAAAAATTTCAAGACATTTCCTCCGTGCAACATAGTGGAGGCCTAAAGAAGAAGAACATTAACAGACTGAGGAACTTTGCATAACATTTGGCCTGGGAGATGTACTGTATTTGTTTTTAACAGTCGTGACTAGGCGTACTGTACAGAAATTACAATCCAACACTGTCTTCCGAACTTCCACACCAGAAATCATTTTTTATCTGTAAACATAAACAAACACAGTTTTGTCGCTGCATAAAAGGAATTTTTTTTTTCTTCCAAGACAACACACTGATGCAATTTTTTTTTTCTTCTCCCTCCCAACCCAGCAATCCCTGGCTCTCCTTCTCTTCGGCTTGCAAAATGTCGGCGCATTTGCATGACGAAAAAAGAAACACGGGTCTCTTTGATATGCCTCTCCTCTCCATGCCTTCCCCTTAGTTCTTCTCGCATGCCCCGCTCACCAGGGACAGATAATTGTTGGGAATCTTGCTCACTCTTCCTTCTCGTTCCTCTGCTTGGCAGTAATGATGGTAAGCCTTTTGAGGTGCGACAGGACTAGGGAACCAATTATGGATCCTGGCTTCAGGAGGCGAAGGAAGAAGGACCACACTGCTGCACTTTGTTAGGTAATAACACAGAAATTAGCTATCGACAGTGGGGTTTATTTGGTTTGAGATCTTGCCCTGGATGAATTCTTTTGTGAGCAAATTTGCCTATGTCGATGGAACCGGGTAAAACGAATTGTTTAATTACAAAAGCGGCAAAACGAGGAGATGATAGAAAATGAGGGGATTTCTGTCGTTTCAGGCTATAGAGTTTGAGGCCTCTCTCCATTTTAAGCTAGATAATCCTCTGTATCAAGTCAAACATGTAGCCTGGTCCTGCTTCTCAAAGGAGGAGAATCAATTACTAACGCAAAACCATAATCAGGGGTTCCAAAAATCTTTTGGTACAAATGGGTCAGCATACGTTGCGTGAATAATGGTGCACTCCTTGCACTTTCTGCATTCCTCCTCACTCCTCTGCTCGCTCTGCTCCCCACCACCACCACCACCACCACCACCACCGCCACCCCCCACCTCGATTCACTTTCTCTCTCCCCACGCTCTCGAGGATGAATGCCTCAGCTGCAAATTTCCATCAGACTTGTGAAATGAGTGCCAAAAACAAAGACTGCAGCTGTGTTTTTAACCAAGGGAAGCCTTTTGTCTTAGGGACGACCTGTGGCGCCACCACCTTCCCCTCCTGCCCCCCCCCCCCCCCCCCCCCCCCCCCCCCTTCCCTCCTCCGTTGTCTCATCCGTGTTAGCAGCCGGGTTCCCTTCGCTGAAAGATTCGTCTCCTCGTGAGACGTGAAGTCTGAATGTTCCGTTCCGTCGCTTACATTTTCACCAAGGCTTATTATGCCCGCGATAAGGCCTGTGGCTGCACACACAGGAAATATTGATTATCCTACAAGGCAGCAGCAGGGACATGAGAGCGAATGGCGGGGGGTTGACAAAAAAAAAAAAACCTTCAAGTTCTCTTGAAATATCACAACTGAGAACGGTGTCAAGCACAATCATTCTTTTTTTTTTCATGCGGAGGAGTCAGGATGCTGGTTGGTGTGTGCTTTGGGAGTTAACATGCAAACAGGCCTTGATGTTAAAGCTCTACCTTTGTGATCCTCTGCCAGCAGGTGGGACACAGGTCAGAATCATATGAAAACAGATAAAAACAGGCTAATAACTCACCTATGGGATAATTATCTACAAATCTTGGACAAATTCGCCAAGAGAATGTTTTTTACTTTCTGACGTAGCTGAAGCTTCCCCTTTGGGACGATGATGAAATAAATGCCCCTGCAAGCAATAAACACTGACGAATGCAGGTAGACAAAATTGCACACGGGGGGGATTTATACTGAAAAAATATTTCTCTCAGAAACTCACAGACAAAAATAAAAGAATAGGGGAAAAAGTGAGTAGCTTGACTTATTATTACTGATAATATGGCAGGAAGATGCTCAGCTTAACGATGCTCTACCAAGACAATATGCACTGTGTTTAAAACAACTCCCTTCATATTTTAACAGCGTTTTCGGGGCAAACTCCATTCAACAAGTTCATTACAAGAACAAGTAATGTGATTTTTAGAATAAAAATTGTTCCTCTGGGTGGAGAGTTGAGCAATTTTAAACCCCAGATCCACTTTACTTGGATTTGTTTAAGCAGTTTCAAGGTAAGTTCGACAGCAGGATGATCTTCAGGCGTATTTTGTTCCCAGTCCGAGAGAAGCTCTCAATTTACTGAGGAGTTCTTGAATAATATGAAATGAATTTGATTAGAAATATGGCCTCTAACAAAACAGTAAGAAGCCGGTTTTCTCACAAATACACAGGAAGTTGGTTTAATAGTTAGAGTTTTATCAACGGCTGTATCAATCACACTTAGAATCGATGTCAGTGATACGAGTCCCCGCTGTACTTTTTCTAATCAACATATTGCAGAATGTGCGGCCTTGCTGTGGGGAAGGTGGCGGAGGGGACCGCGAGGCTCGGAGCAGAAGCGGAAAAGAAGTGAAAGATCTTCAAAGCATCTGCTTTACAAGTCTGATGTATTCTCACTAGCTGTGTTAAAATCCTTTGTGTCTCATTAGGCTGCGATTTTGGGACAGTGCCTTTGTGCACTGGACAAATTCTGTTTGAAATGCAAGGAGGGGAGAGAGAGACCCTCTGCTGCCGGCAATTAGGCTTTGTTAGCAAAAAAGAAGAGGGTCGCTTGTCTCAGCCAATAAATGGCTGATTTTATTGTCTCTAATTAAGAGAGGTAAATATTTATGGCATTGATTTAAGATGAACACAAATGTCTATTTGTGTCTACAAACCAAGAGGTGTATTACGCTCTACTGCTAAAATGAGAGGTGCAAAACGATAACCTGGTTTTGTTATTGATTGATTTGAATTGACTGGTCTGCCAAAAAACAATTACAACAGCAGAAACAATAAAGACAACGACGGCGACAACTGTTGCAATAAATGTCAAAACAATGATGTCCGCCAACAATGACAGTAACAACACGACTGTGTTTTTCAGTCGCAATAATGAGAGCGGCGTTATTAGACAACAGCAATAATGGCAACAGTAATAATAATCACCACCAATGACAACAACAAACAACATTATTGTTGTTGTCAATCCGGTTTCAATTTTCATTTTATGGACTAGATTTTCTACATTGACAGGGTCATGATTGACAGGAGGCGGGATCTACTAGCTGACATACAGTATTTATGTTGTGGGTGACAGTTGCACAAGTGAAACATATAATAACAGAGGGTTTTTAATAAAATATGTTTGCCTACAACTAATATTTGGAAATAAGGCACCCCTTCCTGTGATGTCTCAGCTCTTGCAGTATTCCAAAGTGCATGCATTAATACACAATATGAATAAATTGAGTTGTTATCTGTGCTGTTTGGAAGTTCAACAATTCAACAAAAAAAAATGGGTATGAATATAGCTTGAAGATTTGAAGCCAAAGGGATATGCTCACTTAATCTTACAGAATTTAATTTGATTCTGGAATCTGGACAGAAATCATTATAGGAGTGATCAACATATGGAAAGCATATGGCGGCCCGAAACAGCTTGAGAGTTACCCAGTTCAGATTGGAGAGGTTATGTTTTCATGAGCCGAGGACCTGAGTGAGAGATTAAAATTTTGATTGCGAAATATGGGAATGCTCCGAGGCCTCGCATCATGTTTCAAGAACAGCGATTATGGGCAACACTGCACATAAATTCTGATGTCAGAGTGGGGGGGTGGGGGGGGGGGTTTCTTCAGCTTTTTGTACATGTTTTTGGATAATGATTTGATTCTGGTTCAATTTTTAATGAGCTCTCTTCAACACAACTTGTAAAGTCATTACTGCACGCATCTTTACAGTATCTAGAGTACTTCCAATGACTCAAATCCCTAAAATACAGTATATATTTTTTTAAAAAAAGGTTTGCTGTGTGAGGATCCATGTAGCAATAAATAAGTTGTTACAAAAATCCTCTAAACGCCAGACAAATCATGCAACATGGACAAATATTTGAACTAAAACATGCTTTATTCAACCAGCAAGAGAGGAGGAACTGAAATATTGATGAACACGGAAAGGAAGCGCAAAATGAAATTTACATGAGGTTATGAATCAAAGATCCGTAGAGGTTTTGAGCAGGCGGAGAGGATGACCCCCCACCCTCACCCAGCAAACACACATATGCACCAACTACGGAGGCGTGCGCACACTTTTTGCCAATGAAAACCACAGATGTACTGTAAGCAG
The DNA here is from genome assembly GCF_963924715.1 of Thunnus thynnus. Classification (NCBI taxonomy): domain Eukaryota; kingdom Metazoa; phylum Chordata; class Actinopteri; order Scombriformes; family Scombridae; genus Thunnus; species Thunnus thynnus. Next base: position 7,117,420 of record NC_089540.1, read on the forward strand.
ACCCGTGGCCGCGAGCAGACGCGACTGGATGCTCGAGCAGCCGAGAGACGCTGACGACGAGGAATGCTAATGACGGGCAGGATTCCGGGATGAAATAAATCACACCGGAAGATGTTGTGTGACCTGCTCGACTTATGCAAAGCGCCTACACATCTTTGCTGAGGGCGTTTGCGGTGAGAGTTTATTAAACTTACACACAGTGCTCACAGCCATCCCACTGTTCAGGAACATTTTTCTCAGCTGTCAGTTTACTGACGGATGTAAATTAGGCAGGAAACGCTGGAGTAACGTCTCTCAAAGCCCTGCCACAGACAAGATTGTTTTCTTAAAAATACAGATTTTATCCTGGGTGACAAAGAGTGTCATAGTTGATGAAAACTATTGCAATGCTATGTTTATATTAGCATCATGTCACTACATTGATTGTACAAATAGCAGCAGACAGAGCATTCCTTTTGACAGCAATTCCCTGTTTGTTTGTATTGCACCTTTCATACAAGAAATGCAGCTCAAAGTGCTTTACAACAAAGAAATTACACGCACCGAGTGCTTCACATGAAAGAAAAAAAGACATAAAATGTTAAAGGCTAAAGTGAAGAGATAAGTTTTTAGCTTTCTTTTAAAAAATATCCATCCAGCTGGCTTCTCTGATATCTATCGGTAGGGTGTTCCATAGTTTTGGGGTGTTACTGACAAAGGCTGCATCCCTGATTTTCTTTTGGCTGTTGCTGGGAACCTCCGATAAACCAGGAGCAGATTATAGCAGTGTTCTTGAAGGCAAATAGTTAACAAGGGAATTAGCAATGTAACTTGGTCCCAGCCAATTAAGGGCAGTGGAGGAGGAGGAGGACCTTAAAGTCAGTTCTAAATGTTACAGGAAGCCAGTGCAGAGCAGCTAAAACTGGATTAATGTGTTCTCCCCTCTTGGTTCTGGTTGATAGCCAGGCTGCAGAATTTTGAATGAGCTGAAGTCTCTCAGTGTTTTTTTTTTCTTTCTTTCTTTTCGAGAGGCCAGTAAAAAAGTAACCTGACATGCCACAAGGTTTGTTACACAGAAAAAAGTCATCCTTGGAAACTGTTTGGAAAAGGGCAGGCACACACACCAAAAAATATTTGGCAGGTGATTGGATGAACCATCTGTCTATCACCGTCTATCACAGACTAAGTTCTTGCCGTCGTCATAGCTAAACCACACCCAGAGAAAGACCAACCAACTTTTAAAGACGATTGATTAGGATATCATTGTCAGTCTTGTCAAATGCTGCAATTAGGTCTGCGATGATAAGAACTGAGACCTTATTTTCATCACAGTTTAGTCTGAGATCGCTGATTATTTTACTAAGAGCGGCTTCAGTGCTCTGATATGTTCTAAAGCCTGATTGAAATTCCATCAGGATGTTGTTTTCTTTAAGAAATGAGTTTATTTGCACTGAAGTACCTTACTAATGAATGGAAGGTTGGATATTAGCCTATAACTGGTCAATGCATTACCATCTAGGTTGGGTTTCTTTAGTAAGGATTTTACAACAGCTGTTTTGAAGGCCTCTGGGAAGATGCCTGTTTGATGTGTTTATAACGTTCGAGGCATGACTTGAGACACTGTTGAACAGATGCTTAAAGAATGCTGTAGGTACAGGGTCAATACATGAGGTAGAGGAGTTACAATCTGTGACAATCATGCAAATCTCAGTTAGTATAATACAGGTGAATATTCCCATGGTTAAATCATATTTACAGGATTTGCTGAGATCATCTGTGTTTACATCAGCAGCAGTACTGGCTCTAATTAAAGTTATTTTGTTATTGAAGAACAATGGGAGCTCTTTAAGTTGTGATGCAGAGAACTGCAGGGGGTTGGAAACAGTGTTGAGTAGCTGGTCAATAGTGGAGAATAATGTTTTAGAGTTCCCAGCGTTCTCTGTAATAATCTTGGAAAATTAATCCTTTCTTGCCAGATGTATTGCTTTGTTATATGCAGTCATGGCTTCCTTGCATATATTACACCAAACTGTGAGCCTAGTTTTCCTCCATTTTCTTTCAGCTGCCTGACAGATTCTCTTGATCTCACTAACACTGTTATTGTTTAACCATGGGGAGATTCTGTCAGTCGACCTCTTTTTAACCTTTAGTGGAGCAGCAGTATTTCAAGTGGATGACAAGGTAGGATATTGTTGAAATGTTCAACCATGTCATTCAAAGAGCAGTCATAACTGTATGGCTCAAATGATCTCATAATATTAGAGAACTTTGCTTCAGGAATCTCTTTTGAAACAAAAAAATCCTTTCTTTGTTAAGGTCAGATTGGCATCAAAAGACTCACGGTGATGGTCAGAAATAGGTGATTTGAATAATGATCAGTGGCAGCTGGTGACTCAAAAAGTTTGGGAGGACAGGAGGAAAACCAACATGGAATCTTACAACAAACCACATCAAACTATATCATTGTCCCCCACCTGATGAAATGAGAGGGGTGGGGGTCAATTCTATACACCAATAAAACAATTTGCTTTCAAAAACAAAAACCCCTGAGTGGTGAAAAGGCTGCTTATTTAAATACATTTAGCATAATGTATTTAAAGTATTAATGCATGTATCAAATACATGACTTACACACTCTTATCTATGTGCACCACATACAAAATATAGTCTACAAAGCTGACATGTTAACACTTGTTATTCTAGTTACTTTAAGCTTATTACTCAATATACGACTCAGCTTAAAAACCAACTGAAGAAACGAACAGAAGCAAGCAGCCAGACCTCCTGCACACTCATTCACTAATCACACAACATCAACAGGTGACTAAACAACCACTCAATTAAAAACTGGATCAATTCCAAATGAATGAGTGAGTCCAGACAGCTCACTGTAACTTCAACAAGAAAACTACCCACAGCACATTATATCATCTCTGCTGCATTCTTGTTAAGGAGATAAATTCACACAACAGCCACAGAGACATTTAACCGTCAGAGATGAAATTAGCAACCAAAGGGACAGAGAGAGAAGCTGTATCTGACTCATGTTATCTGACGTCTTCTTTCTATCATGGAGATGAAGTATTCATGTCAAAACGTCCATTTGTGGCTGTTTTTTCGTCTTGTTTGTTAGTTAACAGAACTTTGTGGCTGCTGGTTAACCAGTCTGATATCATTAGCAACAATGACAAACAAGCTAACTCTCCTGGTTGTTTCTCCGGTTGCTTCTCTCTCCAGCCTCCCTGGTGGCGTCCTGTCACTCCTGCGCTGCACAGTCCAAATATATTCTCCTGTTAGCTTAACAACAGTCCTTAACAGTCCTTCCATGGATGTATAAAGAGTCCTTCAGGCTGCTACAACAAGCTAACTGTTGAGTTGGCTAACGGAAGGAGCTATCTACTGCTCGTTATCTACAGCTACTACTCTGCCTTACAGTGGAGAGAATTGAAGCTGAAATTTGGAAACTATCATTGGACCAACGTGATGGACCACTTCACACACACTGCTCTTTCTCCTCCTGCCCTGCAGGTGTCGCTGTTGAAGTATTTTAACCAGAATTTCAATAATGGATTTTTTCCAAAGAAGAGAGAAAAAATATTTTATAAATAATACTGAAATTTGGTTTATTTCCACCAAATATTCTTTTTTATATTTTGATCTCCCTCTTGCCTCTCAAAAAATAGAGGAAGAGCAACCTCCTCTGCCTCTATGGACCAGCCTTCACTGATACTGAAATATTATTAATGTTTAATCCTTTTGTTATTATTAAGTCTAGAGTGTTACCATGCTGATGAGTGGCTTCATTTACATATTGGATGAGTTTAAAGCTAACCAGTAAATTTACAAGCTCTGTAGCTGTAGAGTCATTCATTTTATTAATATGAATATTCAGGTCTCCATTCAGGATTAACTCATCATATCCGGTGATGCCAAGTGAGATCAACTCTGAGCATTCCTGTAGGAATAGTGATGACTAATAGTGATGTTTCTTTGAGTTCAAAAACAAGATATTCAGACAATGTTAATTCACCCATTTCAATGTCATTACACACAAACTATGTAGAAAAAATGGCTGCAAGCCCTCCTCCTTCCCTGTTTTGTCTGATTGACAGAGGCTTGTCCTCCACACTATAATTCTTATCAGTGTTGCTGTACCTGTAAGGCTGTTTAGCCAGGTCTCAACTAAAAATATACAATGCAAATTCTTTTCAGTTATCAGATCATTAATTAAGAGGGATTTGTTAGCCAATGATCTGACATTAAAAAAGAGCTAATTTCAGCTGTTGGGATTCTGTGACAGGAAAGGAGACTGGTTGTGGCTAAACACTGACAAATTTAAGATTATTGAGACAGGCACCAGATGGTCTGTGCTTGCTACGGTGTGTTTGACCATGCCACCGGCATGGGGTCTGTCTCATTTCCAGTGGACACCTGAGTGGTGATGTCTGTGGTTATTGCTGTTTAATAGTTCATCAATTTGACTGAGCTTCAGCCTGGCAGTTTAAACTAACTCCTTGATTGGTGAGTGTGGTGGAGGGGATGGGAAGGGGGATCGTTGGGTCCTTGACTGGGACAGAGACATCCTCTGAATGCCTTGGGTGATGTGAAGCAGAGGGTCAGGTGAGGGGGGAGAGATACAGGCTGTTTGCCTGCGTGTGCTGTCCTGTGTGCGCTGTGAAGGGGGAGTGGGGAGGGAGGAGAGATGCAGGCAGTCTGTCTGTTTGCACTATCCTTTGTGATTATCCACACATTCTTGTTTGGGTTTAGCATCCCAAGGGCATGACGTACAGTAAGTTGGCACTAAGTAGTCTGGATCCAGTGATATGTGGATGAACACCATCTGGTTTAAAGCGATCTGTGCAGTTCCAAAAAATATTGAAATTGTCAATAAACTTTATCCCATAGGGGAGGCACACCAATGATTCAATTCGAGATTAAATTCCTTTCCCAAAAGTTGGTATTGGTCAAGAAATGTGTGCATGTTGCAATTGACAGTCGCTTAGTTTTTCTTGTAGCAGAGAAAAGTCTTTTTTCAGAATCTCAGAGCCAGTTTTCCTTTGCAGAATGTTGAAGAATCCTGTGTGGATTATAATGTTCATATTGCTCGGATGTGTGGATAGGATGGCTTGCAACATCTCAATTAGCTCCCTGACAGATGTGTCATCCATGGTTAGATTTTCAGTCTTTGCTATTCTTCCATGCTTGGTAATAGAGTCCCAAATCAGAATAGTGTCTGTCTCAGGTGTGGGGTTAGCAATGTTTCTTCTGGCCCTTTGCCTAGCATTGGTTTTTGGGCTTTGTCTTGTGTTTTGGTTAGCCTTGATGCTAGTGGTGTGATTAGCTTCCCTGGGTTCAACATAGTGAGTATTAGTCAGAGGATTGAACCTGTTATGCAATGAGAGTTCAGGTGGTGGAGTGAGTGTTGGTGCTCCCTTGTTTGATTTCTTGCTGGATTTGCCTCTGCAGCAGACCAAGTCCTAGCTTGAGTTGATGCTTTCAGACAAGCGCCGGTGCTGTGCCAGTAAGTGTCATTAGGAAACGCTGGTTTATGAGCCACTGCAGCTAAGGGGGACTCAGATGAGGGCTGTAGATTGTGCCTGCTTTTGCTTGTTTTGACAGAGTTTCTTGGGCAGACACTGTAGAATATGAAGGAGGTGGCAATAAGCACTGAAGAACTGGCTGAAGACTCTCCCATCGCTATCCAGTCCGAGTCATTATAACCTTGTGACATGGGCATGGAATTGTGTCTGGTTGGCTTGCCTCTGGTTGTGGTCAATGGTCCGGAAGCAGACATGGCAGGATATGCTTAACCCTCATCCTACCAACATATTTAACATATAAGGAAAACTGACTGGGGACCCCAAGATTAACTACTGTAAGAAACAACCATCATAGCAAAATGTTAACTTATTTCCTCTCAAAACATTATTAGTTTTGTAATTAATGTCATCTGAAAAAAAAAATAGGGGAGTTACAGTTAATTTACATATTGTGTAAAATGAAAATATACACTTTTCTTCAATACAAATTGCAGCTTTCATCCCAAGTACAATCTTTCCACAAAGCCTTCAAAAAGACTGAAAGAGAGCCCCTACCGCTTGATAGTGTGTGGTACTTTAAATTAGGACCCATGGCAAACATGAACTCAATGAATAGTTCCATCTATTAAAACTACATAGGCAGAATGGGGTTCTTTTGACTGGGGTCTCCCAGGACCCCAATACATTGGTATTTCTAAAAAGCACTGATTAAAACAGAAACAGAAGACAATGATATGAAGTCATTGGGAGCAAATTGATTGACAAAGTCATGAAAAATTGGAATGACAGAATAAAGCACCTGTGAGATATGAAAAAAAGTAAACCTCGGGGATCTGTGGGTACCCCAGTCAGTAGGATTAAGGTTAAGCATGGACAGATCTTTGTTTCTCTTTCACACAGGAACATACTGTTCAGACGCACAAACACGGTTTCTATGACTGTCACTAAGCATTTTTAACCTTTCAGAAGTTCACACAAGCATTTATACATATTCATACAATAATTTCCCTCACACTGTGCATAAACTAAATCTTTTTCTCAGCTTTGATTTATCTGTGATGTGCTAAGTTCATTAGCGGCAATCACTGAGGCTTGTCAGAACCGCACTAAAGTGATTTTGTTAATGACTCTGGAGATGGATCATCCTGATATATGTAGGCGTCTCGCAAGGAAAACAGAATAATGTGGCTGCACTTGAATCTCGGGCTTCCATAGGCTCATCGAATGCTCGCTCAGAATAGTCAATACCTTCTCATTAGCAAGGGAAACATCAGAAAAAAAAAAAAGTTGTCAAAAGTACAGCGCCTCACTCGCCTTCTCGTTTGTAAAGGTTGAATCGCTAAAATGCAAAGAGCTCTACCTAACAACATCACAACTACACAGGGGGAAGATGGAGAAAATTCTTAGAATATCTTCAAAGCAGTTTTCAGTCTGCAGAGGTATAAGAATAGGAGTACATTGGCAGTAAATACAGTATATAGTTGTTTTATATCTTTTTTGAGTTCTGATCTTATTCTGTGATTATGTTGTATTTTTTTAATCCTCTAAAATCTGTAATTGTACAGAACAGCAACTTTGGAGAAGTGTTTCACATGTTTTCAATAATTCAAAATCTAATTTGTTCATGTATACATGTCAAAAGTAGCCTACATGAATCGTTTATGAGATCCATTTAAAGTGACATGGCATGGAATAGATCTGTCTAAATAAATAATACATCCCATATGCCATGTTGCATGACTTCTATGATGCATGTTATGACCCATGTGGAATTAACAGACCACGCATCACGCTGTACTTATTGATTTCAAACGACACAAAGAATAAGCATCTTACACTGATGTATGCTCAAATATTATCATGTTAGCCGTAAAGGCCCCAACAGACACACAGTGTCCCCCAAGGGTACTTGAGTAGGGAATCTAGCCTTTCCCAGACCCTCCTCTCTCTGTCACACACACGTACCGCTGGCTCCCACGGGATCCCCTACACAAGCATCACCACTGGGCCTCTGCATTGATCTCCACTCTTCATATAATAGGGGCAGCAAAACTGACACAATGCAAGCAGCTCTCTCCTAAGAAGCTTAGTTCTGCTGCAGCCACAGTTGATGCAATTAATGTATTATTTAGCAGAATCAGTGATTAGAACATGCACAATTCCACTTTTAGTGCGGCACAATATGGGATGCTGTCATTTCCCCTGACTATTGGTGTGAAGGCAGATTACATGGGGAATGGAGTAATTCGGAAAACACACACAGCAGCGCGCTCTAAATGTGTTTCTGTGTAATAATTCCCCATGGAAGGAAAAAAAAAAAAAAACAAAGCAAAACAAAACACCAAGCCAGGACAAAATGACATAAATCCAGAAATGCATGCATTCTTTTTAATTGAGTATTTATGACTGTGATAAAAACCCCTGCGTGTTGTGATTGCAAGTCATGCAATATGTGGTATGTTTAAGAAGAAAGGGCAGGGTATTGATTTTACCACTGCAGAGTTTATCAACTGTTTAATTTTCACTACAGTCCTGTGAAAGGCTTCTTGTTAAGATATTGATCCGAGCCTTGCAATCATGGAAGCTCTTATGACAAACTACTTCTTAGCAATGTCTGTCTGTAAAGGTGCCGTGACAAGGTGTAAAATGCTCATCAGAGACACGTGCGAACACAGGTATGGATAGTTGTGACACACTTGTAGCCACAGGACTGGACTCTGTATCAACTCTCAATGTTCCGCAGTAGATGTTGACCCTTGCCCCCTATGACTTAAAGGTATACTGTATGTTGATTGGTGTTGGAAAGCACACAACATTCAAGGTTGGCCCCTCCTCCACAGCTCATTGAGAGAGAGAGAGAGAGAGAGCAGCGGTGGTCAAGCAAGCTATAGAGTGAGTAAAGAGAGGGAGCGGCACTGGCAAGAGCACGTCCACACCTCCACACAAGCCTGCGGGAAGGTGCAGCATTGCCAGATTTTGTGGGAATGCAGAGCTTCATTGTGTCCGCTGTGGCCTCTCTGCTCTGCTCTGTGTGTGTAGCTCAGCCCCGCCCTCGGTCGAGCAGACACACAAACCTGCAGCTCTTTATACATCCATGACACAGAGACAGAGAGCAGAGCGGAGCAGAGCGGAGCAGAGGAAAGAGACAGAGACAGCAATGTAACCTGGTCGTTTTTTGGAAAATCCTGCATAGTATACCTTTTTAAGGAAAAGCTGAATAAAAGTTACTTTGAGTGTAAGTTTGATGCACTTATGAGACAGTTCAAGGCTCATAGTTATTGTCAGTTTCACCAAAATCCTCAGATTACAATTATTTAATCCATCATACATCTTTAATACAATTATTCACATTAGATGTTTCTTCTTTTTCAGACAGCCCTACTTATTCTAAAACAGAAAATGTACAATGTATATATGAAGATAATAACCAATTATCTAACCAGACAATTTTCTCTCATATCCACTTGCTATAAAGACAAAGAGAACGGACAGTCTATGTGAGAGAAAAGCACTGACAGCTGCGTATTTATTTTCATCTGTATACTTCTAGAAGCAGATGTCATTAAATGCAAAGAAACGTCTGCAACACACACTCACCTGTCTAAGAGAAAGAACACCTGTCAGAGATGGAACACACTCTAGTTGGCTGAGATGTCTGAATGGTGACAGTCTAATTCAATTGCAGTTGAGCCCAAAGGCAACACGGTAGCCTAGAATGTAATTTGTAATCAGCTGCACAACAGCAACTCAATAGCGCGTGATTAGAGCCCTTCACTTAAATGTGTTCAACTCAACGTTAAATTCGCCAATCAGTATGACACATTAGCCTATATTTTTTTTTCTTTTCACATCGCTTTGAACACATAAAATCAGGTGAGGTTTGTGAATAGGGGTTTTTCAGATGTGCTTTGGCATTATGAAGCCATACATTATTAAGGCTTCAATACTCTGGAGAGTTATAATCTGATCTTTTGAGCGATATTCGATACTTTGTCTGGACACACAAATCTTCCACGTATAGATAGCCTTGCCGGAGGGATGTTGACATAGACTGAATGTGCACTGAAAAGCCTCTTGCTACCTTGTTTGCATTGACGGTGGATGTAATGAGGAGAATCAGCGTGTAGCTTTAGCCCGGGCTTCGGTGAAGTTTACCTAGCGCTTTTTTTGCAACGCTCTCACCTGAAGATTATTGCCTCTCTCTTCCTGGTAGACTTTATTGAACCAAATGATCCAGGGTGGTGTTTTTTCAGGGGGTGGATGGCATTTAATAAGGAGGAAAACATATGAAGGTTGCATTAAAAATGTAGCTCAGGAATACATCACATGACACACAGTAAAAGCTCACTTTCTGACTACTTCCCCAAAAAAGAGAACTAATGAAAGTTTCAAGGATCAAGATGAAGGTAAAAAAAAAAAAGTGTCTTTGCTTCTCCTGCCCTGGAGCCTTCTATCTTTATATGCTAACACATGCACAGCCTCGGGGCCCGAATTACATTGGAGAAGCCTTTTGTGGAATAATTAACTAGTCAAATTACTGCTACCTGACACACTTCAGCCTACGCTAACAGTAGGCAATTGTAAAATTAATGAAATAGATTAATCAAGAAATTTTGATGAATGTTATCATTATTTTTGTAGCAATATTACAGATTTAAAAGATCTGAAAAGTCGGCAAAAAGATTGCTCACCATGTGGTGAATTATTTGCAACGATCTTAATTGGAGAGACATCTGAGTAACTGTAAAGTCCATCAAGATACAGTGGTTATCCAGGACTGTGATACACAGTACCGGAGCTAAATTTAAAGTTGTAAATTTAATCTGGTTTAAAAACAGAGGGATGGTGGGGGAAAAGAATTAAAAGTAAAGATCTGACTGCCACAATTATCATTTCCTCTCTAAAAGAAAGTAACGCATTTTGGCAAAAAACACAATGTCATAAACTCGCATGTGACATCCAAATCACTATAAAGAAGTCTTAGAGCTCACGTAGTCACCCCAGTGGAGTGTGATGATCTCATTTTCAATCTGATAATCATTTTCCATTAGGGTCCAAGGTAAGACTAATCCCTAACAATAACTGTGAAGCTTGCCAGCACATTGCATTCATACTTTACACAGCTTATACTAAAAAACATGTCCTGTTCCTGCTTTGAAAAGGCAGAACTACATCATTAATAGTAATTATTCTTCATTCATCCTGGATTTGAGGTCAAACTCAGACCCGGAGCTTTATTAAATATGACATTAAAAAAGGATTGTACTACTTTTCTATTTACAATTTTATTGATGGCAATAGGCCTACCTTTGGGAAGAGATGATACAAGATCACATCAAATTTACAGATGTAAACTATTTGACCATACAGTACAGTGTTTTTTCTTGTCTTCTGTACGTTTAATTGGACTATCTTCATCAAATCAAAGCAACATCCCTCCTAGGAGGGATAAACAGAATGGCAGATTTCCTGTTTGGCAGGACTGCAACAGCGGGGCTAGCCCTACATATGGGGTTGTCTGTGAGTGGGTAAGTGAGTGAACGATAGTTACACCTTTGGTCAGCCAGCTGAGCATTGGAGTTCACCCATTGGCCATTGCTCTTTCAAAATGAATCAGCCCAAACAGTTTTCTATTACGTCATCAGGGGCCATTTACAGCACTTCCACTCATAGCCATGTTTGCACGGGACAAGTATTACCTGGGGACCTCATATGAAATCATCATCCCCCCCTCCTCCGCCCCACGTCTGTGTTTCGTGCAGCACATTCGCGTGGGATATGCAAAGCCTGTATTTTACTCTAATTTACTGACATTGTCCCCCTGGATATGCGTGACAACATGACAGGCTGCAAACTTTTACAGTCTTGTCTCTAAATGACCTAAATACATAACTGTGATGGAAACGGAGGACAGCGAGACGCAGAGCGACCGTGTTTCCTGTTCCGAGCTCTCAGCTCCGGCGTTAAATGCGGAGAAGTCAGCTAAACTCCTGTTTACACACAAACATACCAGCGTCCCTACCGTATCCTCCTCTACTTCCAGTGTGATCGACTGTCTGGCATCGCTGTCAGCAGCCGTCAGGAGAGACGCTCCGCGGTGGGTTTGGATTTTATAACTCAACTATATACCAGGATGTAAACTTTTTATTTCTTTTGACGTTTTCACATCACAAATGATGAACAACAGCATTAAAATACGAGTCTCGCAAGTAAAGCATGAGACTCATTTAGGCTGTTATATCAGTTTAGTGTAGGTGTGCTTGTTGTAACTGCAGTAGGCCTAACTGGTTGGAGATGAGCCTCCTGAATTTGCACCCAATGCTGTCAAAACTTTCATTTATTCCACTGCAGCCTCCAGATAAACATTTCCAGGAATTCAGATTACAGATACTACCACTGACTATCCTTATAACAAACTGGCCCCAATTTTGCACACCCATACACAGTCCAGCCATCTACTAGGTTTTGACCTAGTCTTGTTTGTTTATTCACAGTTGTCATCTGCTTGGGCTATTCAGTGCACACATGGGCTGTCTAGCCAAGGCTTGGTGCAGCCGGACCTTTGAATGTTTATATCAGTGGGGAGTGATACCCAGCTGACTGGCTAAACTCTGTACTAAGCTCCGACTCACACTGTGAAAATAGATGATGAGATTAATTTTAAATTGAGATGTCTACTACTTGAAACAGACACTCTAAAGGATACCCCATAATGGTCACTTAATGGCTGCATTTTTAAGTTGAGACAGAAAATACTGATATAATCACAACTTTCCATTTTGGTTTGATTTATTGACAATAATATCATTCATAGTAGAGTGGAATTATTAAACAAAAGACATTTAGATACCCACCTCCTATTAGGGAATAATATGTAGCAGTCATTGTTTAACCTTTGCTTTAAAGGCTGGAGGATATGTCTTCTCCTTAATTAAAGGAGGCAGCATATTCAATTCTATGGCACCAGCATACAGAAAGAAGTCATTACCCATCTTAGACTGAAATATATAAAGATTTAAAGTCTCTCTCCACTCAAAAATGTGTTCTTTTTGTTTTGTTCCTTCAGTTGGATGTTTTAGCTTCTCTGTGCAGAATGATGCAGAGTTTGACACTAGAAGGCTGGTTTCACATTCATCTGCTGAAAGGTTTCTCTGTGTTCACCAGGAATCCCAGTTAAAGGGTGTATCTACAAGCATGATTTATGACATCAGAACTACTTTGGAGCCAATCGAGGGTGAGTTTGCATATTCATAGATTAGTCCTAGTCCTAAAACATGTCTAGAGGGGATCAACAAGCTCTGGTGATATGACTTTGGACTTCCCCAACCATCTTCATATTGCAAAAGTTGCTGGAAGCACTTCTGTAATCCTTTTTTTCTTTTGATTGAGTATTACTAATACTTTATCAAAAGAAAAAACAGATTCAAAAATGTCAGAAAATCATGGAAATATGCACTTGAAAAATTCCAAGACATTTGTGTTGCCAAACCAACAGTCCAAAACTCAAATAGATCCAATTTACTACCAATATGAAATCGTAAAAACAGCAAATCCTCAAAGGAAATGTAGGGTATTTTTTCTTGAGAAAATAAGCCTCTTTCACACATAGTTACTGGTAAATTACTGGGATAACCTTTCAGGCATTGCTAGTGATTTTCACTGTTCACTTATGTTGTGTGCGTAGCGAGTCACAATAGCATTGGAACTGCAACATACAATTATGCACAGGCACCAGATGCACTGTGTTTAGTGTTTGTAGTGAAACACTAAATTACAACACCTGTCCACAGGAGGCTTTTATTAGCAGCAGTTAGAGTATGTAGTTAGCAGTATAATGTTAGCTGTTAACATCAGTGAAGTGTATGTACAGTTTAGGCTATTTGTCAGTGCACAAATGCTCCTACTGTAGCCATACTGAAGATGTTTCTGGTGGAGGAACATGTCCGCCCTCTGAGCCCCGTTAATCAGCAGGATTGACGAGTGAATTTTAAATCCGTAATTACAAACCAGTTCGCTGTCTCTTTTTTTACATGGATCTGACACCCCGTATCTCCGTTCTCCATACGCCTGCTCACCAAAACTTTGCTCTGCGATCCATAAGAGTAGTTAATGTTATGGAAATGATTTGGATTGTGATATTAAAGATGAGATAATAATGTTAAACGGAACATGATGCTGTGATATTGTTGCACTACGCACAGACTAGTGCCAAATCACAACAGAAGTTATCTCAGGGCACTTTCCAAATAGAGCAGGTCTAGACAGTACTCTTTATTATTTCAGATGGACATAACCCTTTACATGCCCTTCCCTGCAATGTTACTACTGTCATTCACAACACACTACCAGCATTTTCCTTGAAATGTTACCAGGTCTTGAGGTGGGAAAATGGCAGTACAGATTTCCCTGATTATCCATCTCTGCTCCATTCACACATGAACCCATGCAGGAAATCTTCCTGAACATTTCATGGGTAGACTGCATGTGTGAAAGGGGCTTTACTTAAGTTTCTGATTGATTTTCCGTTGGTGGTCTGATCTGTTAATCAACTAATTACTTAAATTGTTTAAATAAGGGATTAGTAATGGAAACCTGAATCACATTGTACATCTCCTCATCATACTTTAATTCCTACTATATTGCACAGAGTCTCTAAAGAACCAGAATGTTTTATCTGTAAAGGCTAGTTATGCAATCGTGGACTTAGCAGATACTTGTATTCCCCAAGCTCAAGTTGCTAATATCATAATGCTTTCATGATTATATAACTTATACTCTGTTGTCACCTGTAAATTCTTACCTAGACTTTTTTTTCAAGCTTCAGAACACCACACAAAGATTCTTTTTTTGTCATTCTTCTAAGTACTAGACGAAAAAAATAGGAAGTCTATTTCAACAACAGCTACTATAGCTAGATACACTGTAATCCACTGTCTTTTTATTTTATCTTATAAAATATATGACATGGTGGTCTCTTTTACCCTCCAGTCTTGAATTTCCAGGTTGGAAGGTGCCTTAGCAACAACACTGCAGTTATTCCTCTCATATTTCCTGTCAACCCCAGTGTGCCACCATACAGCAGCAGAGCCTGAGCGCTGATAGTTTGAACTGAAATTATTGTAAAGGGACTGCGGCACTCCGGTCTCTGTAAGGACTTGCAGAAAGCGAGAGACAGCCAGCAGGGAACTGCACCGAGGCCTGTTTTTGATGGGTTTAAAACTTGTATCACATAAAGTCAGGGATACAGAACTTTTTGAAATAGCACCTAGTTCACTTTCACTTTTATCGGTCCCTTTTGAAATAATTTTGAGTACAAAACCGATATAGGTTGAAGTAAGACCTCTGTGTTAGCAAGTTAGCAAGGTTTGCAAGGTAAAAAGATATAACCTCAGATTTCCTATGAGTTTTGGTCCAAGCATTAAAAATCTGACTTATTTCTGCTGAAGATATTATTGATTTAGAATCAAAATTCAAGAGAAACATTACATTGAAGGTTACTGCTCCCCAGTGAGACCACCTCCAGCTTCTGCACTGAGTAAGTCATTATATTGCAAGGTGGTACTTAATTTAACATGACTGGAAAGCTTGACCCATTGCCCCATTATAACATATCAGAAAACATTAATTAACAAACATATTACAGTGTCTGTGATGTATGAAACATTTTTCACCACTCGCTCATCAAAGAAAAGTCGGCTACTAAAGTCAGTCAACAAGCCTTGGAAATGTTTAATCATTAAATCAGGCCTCACAGTCAATTTACACATATTCAGTTGACTCATTTTGAATGCAAGTGTGGTGAGGCGTGAATTTTATCTTCAAGTAAACATGCAGTTAACATGTTTCGGGCTACGCTTGGAGAGCATGAGGGCATGTTCAAGACCAGAAACATCACATGTGCGGTACGCTGTACATTAGCCTACACAGCTGTGGTCACTCTGTCAGTTAACAGATGATTTGCAATGATTCCTTATCCAGAAAGTAAATTGCGGGGGGTATTGGGTCCTTTGTAATGATTTTGCTGCAATTTTCTCTTCCACAATGCCAGACCAATGGAGCGTTTGCTTCTTATCTCCCCAAGTCCTGGCTGGAGTTTTTGAAAGATGTTGCCTTTCTCCATCTAGTTCTTCTCCAGCCATGAAGATAACAACCCCCCTATTCTCCCCTCCACCCATCTGCCCCACACCCGCTGACACATAATCACAACCCAGACTGAAGTGAGTATCTCTAAGAGCAGATTCTCATGCTTATAATAGGAGGGCATAGTGCACGCGAGGGTGGATGTGTGTTTTCCTTTGAACGTGTCCTGGGCAGCTGCCACAGCTCCCGGTGTCATAATGTATTTTCAAAGCGAGGGCTTCTGCAAGATTCACAGAGTACCCAAAGTCTGAGATTGAGGTGAAAGAGAATACACGCTGGCACTGTTGGAGATGATGTTGTCTTTTATGAAAAGTCTTGCAGCAGCATCAAAAGCTAGGCCAATGGCTGGAGTAAGATTACCAAACAATTACCTGACATAATAAATGGTCAGAATCTGCTGGGAGGGGACCAAATGCTGCTAAACGGAAAGCATTTGGTTGACATTTTCCTTTGACTCCCTCGGTGTGCAGACGCAATGCATGGGGGGCCAGACACTGCTCAAGGTAACGCAATAACACTCACAGCACGCTCACAACCGCATTTCCCTGCTTTGCTATGCATGTATTCTCTTTCAGCCGCCCATGCCGGCATGGCGGCTTGTCTTCACTAAATATCTTATTCTGTTTGTGAAGTGACAGGGTAGCTTACAGCGACACTTAACCACTTGGAGAAAACATCAATACGGCATCATTCTTACTCCCAGATCAGATTCCCTATTCTTCCTCTCCCCTACCAGTGCATCGAGATCAAAAGGTCAAACAAAGAGCAGTGAGAATTACCATATCACCAATGGGCCCGGGTCATCCCTGAGCCAGATGACCTCATAGGTCAACAAACCCTAAGGGAGCAAAATACATGTGTTAAAACGCAGAGGCACCCAGAGTGACAACTGCAGGGGATTAACTGCATCCGGCTTGAGTCTGAGGTTGATGAGCAGATGTGAGATCTCACCTTTAACAGGATCAACTCAAGAGTTCTTCTCCCAGAAGACATTTGAGTCAAAATAATAATAAAAAAAACAGCTATCCTCATTTGAGTTTAATTCCAGCAAACAAATATCTTTCCATATTCAATGGAGGGAAATCAACTGGCAGCAACTTCATGAGATAATGTCGATTTTAGATGAAAAGGCAAGTGGATGTGTCATTGTGGTGTTTCGTCGTGCTCACTTTGGCACGCCAAACACTTCGGGCCCATGTCCAACACCTCCAACACGTGTGCATGCTGGGGGTTGTGTCACTCTCAGGTCGTGGAGTTATGATCCACCAGTAGTGATTACAGCACACATGGTGGAGGGCGGTCACAACCTGAATTTTTCTTCAGTTTTTTTTTGAGTGAAACATGCAGCAACTGGAACATCTAATTCTCAGAAATGTAGATTTTTGTCCATCAGTAGGTTCAAAAAATTACACTTGACTGAGTCTTGTTGAGCAAACCCAAAACTCGGTTAAATAATTTGGCGAAATCTTAAAATTCAAAATGATTATGATGCCCTGCAGCTAGATTTGAAAGATCTGTTTGAGCTCGTCAAGCCAGGTTAAGCAGAAAATCTACTTTAATATTTGGACGAATGATAAACATCTATAACTTAAATAAAAGAGAAGTGAGAGTTTGAATAATTGCTAAAATTAGATTCTTAGATGATGAATGAAATTTAAGTGCTTACACTGCACATTATGTCAAGCATCTGCTTTCAAAAAAGATCATATACTGTAGAGAGCTGGTACAGTACATTTGTGTCTGGCTTTGTCATGACTGAGTGAAATGACAGTGTGTCCTACAACAGAGGCTGTATTAAAGCAGTGGTTCGGAGAGTACTGCTAACTAAATTAGTCATGGGTGAGATGGTGGGGCACTTTGAAATGATTCTTAAAAAGAATTCTTTAATCTCCACTCTAAGTTCAGTTGCTCACTGCGCAGACAATTAAAAGAGAATGAAATCACATATCCATGGGTGACACACTGCCACCTCAAGGCATTAATTTTGCGCGGGGGAAAATCCATCAGTTAAAATCCACGCTGATCTTTTAAAAAGTGACCCATGGCATTTAAAAATTGGCTCTCAGCTGAACTCCGTCTCACCCCCGGAGAAGAGAGGGAGAGTGAGTGAGAGATTTGGGCAGTCATATCACAGGCCTGTGAAGCGACATTGTCTTCTTCAAGCAAGACAACAAGTGGAGTGGATTGCTGCCGAACTAAGTTTTGCCGTGTTTTAATATGCAATGTGACAATAAAGCATGTATCTATCTAACAAATAAAATAACATTTACACTAGGGCATAAATTAATACCGCTCGCTCCCAGCCGCAAGTCTGTATACAAAACCAAAACCTCAAACATGTAATTGTTACACAAGCAGAAGATAGCTTTATCATATCCCTCTTAATCCACTGCTTCTCTTCTGTATCATTACAATGGTATTGTGTACCGAGGGTTTCTGCATGGGTTACCTCCAGGGTTTGAGAGGGCATTGCATCCAGAGGCGCAGGCTCGCACTGTGACAAGAAAAGAAGCAAAGATATTGATTCAGCTCTGTAAGCCACCCACCAGAAGCTGCTCTAGCTTTTGTTTGGACTGCTTTATTTTATTAGCCTCCCTGTATAGGGACAGATATTATGTTATAACTGAGCAGAGGTTTTGATTAATTCATTATCTGTTTAACCTGTCTACATCGGACTATTGCTCACAAGTCATTATTTTATACATGTAATTAGCTTAGTATATTCAATCCTGATCTACTATAAGTCAGCGCACACGTACACACTGTTTTTTTTATTATTAAAAATCTCTTAAGCCATTGTTCCAGTGAGAGTTCAGCCATGCTATGATAGTTAGTCCTCCCTTAATGATCTCTTAGATTACTTTCCTTCTTGGCAAATGACTATGTTTGGAGGCAGCAAATGGTCTTACAGGTATTAAATGTAATATTCTTCCTTGTGCATATTCTTTAGAAACGCTAGAGAGGCGGTGTAATGAAAGCAACAGGCGGCCTTTCTGACTGCGCCTCCGAACCTATACATCACTGTGCAGACAAGATGCGGATACTTTGTTACTAAGAGTGCTCGGATCATAAAATGTCAACTGTCACTTAGGCTGTAGTGGTTCACAATGACATTTATCAACCATCTCGTTGTTGGAGGACTGATCTAGGACCTGTTTGCTAGAGCCCAAACCGTGCAGAGATTGATGGATGTGCAAGAGTCATGAATATGTGCCATAAATGGGTTTAGAGACAGATAGTTCAAATCTCATCCCGGCACTTTCAATTGCAGAGTTATAGATAGTATAAATAGATAAATGCTGTGCATCTGCAAACACTGTGTCTCAGTCAGATTTCAATTGATTAGTGATCATTCATGTTGCCTGAAAACTTTGAATATGGCCCAGTGGAGTCGTGTGTGTTCATATGACATTGCTGTCATTGAGGATCAGGTTCAATTGACTTTCTTTAAGGCAAAGCAAAATTAAAAACGTAGCTGTAACCACTGGCAGCCAATATTAAAGATCCACTGACATGGAGCTGTGGAGGATTATTGCAATCCACCCATACATCCCTCATGTGTTGTAAGCAGGCGGCAACTACCACCGCTTGAGGCTGAAGCTAGTCTGGAAGTACCTTAAAGTGCCACCAACAGCTGCTAGATGCTGGCTTTAACTGACTCCCATTGACTTCTCTCTAGAAATACTCAAGTCATTATGGTGTCAATTGCTAAATAGTGGTTATTTTGGAAATTATTGCTGAAATTAATAAGATTTGAAAACTCATAGGAGCTTGTTGGGCGTGATTGCAACTGTGATTGACAGTTTGTTCACCTGATGCTCTCCCCACCTTGTTGTTGTGTTGCCAGTAAGCTAGCGATCACTTCGGTCCAACGTAGCGGGGCTTGTTTCCATAGCGTGGAAGGTCTTGGCTCCAATCAGTAAAGATGATGTCGACCATAAGCAGCAACTCTGGGCTTCAGACTGACTCCAATGCAAACCAAGGGGTGATCGCTACATCCATCTTCAAAAAGTCTATGGTTGTAAGACCAGGAGATGGAGGATCAGGGTGAAATGAATAAATTAGGTCTCAACCACACTCTTAGAAATGTAAAAATTTTCCAATTGATATCTAAACACACACCTGCAAGCCCATGACATCACTTTGCTGGCTACTACAACCCATGAAATAACAGTTAAGTGCAGTTTTTATTTGATGGGAGGGTTTAGATTGGATATATTTATGTATACGCTGATGAGTGCAGGATGAGTCATCAAAATTACTTGACATTTTACAGTAAAAAGAGATGGATTTTTATGTATGGATTCTTACTTTCCACCTTGTTTGTCAGTCAACACTGGTATTAGATGGGCTGCAGAATTGCCCTCATCATAGAATTTAACCCCAAAATTGGTTGAGGCCTAAAGAGTAAAAAAAGCTCTAATTTAAATTGCATCCAACTCTAGTGCAATATATATATAGAAATATAATATGCTATTCTGCAGACAGAGCAGGGAAAAGGGCAATTATGCAACTGTACAGAAGGGTTTTATCTCTTCACTGGTGATGCGACTACTGGTAGCTCCATCACACGAGAAGCTGATCTTTGATCCCGGCAGAGAGCTGACAATGACAAGGTCGAAAGGTTAAGCCGCTATATGTCACCAGTTATTTATATCTGTTTGACTTTGAGATGCTCTTCAAACTCTCACTGTAGGCTGTAGTAGGTGTCATCACACCAAGTACCACATACTGTAAGGACACTAGTCATAAATGAGAGTTTGCTCCAAGTGGGTTAAAGTTATTTATTTTGGGAACAGAGACACTGTTGGAGGGATTTCATATTTATTCGGTCATGTGTGCATGCCTATATTGTTACCACAGCAACTAATGCAGTTAGTTTACAAAGGTGGAGTGCTGAAATCTGATGCTATCAACGTTTTATGTTGATGCAAACAAAAATATGAATTATTTGGGATGTGTAAGGCTAGAATCACTCTTTTCCGCAGTGAATTATATTTTAGTTTTGTTTCATTTGAGTGACATGGGTTTAGTTTAGGTGACATTTCAGACGTTCTGTGAACAGTGTGAACATCTTTTGAAGCTTGAAATTAAAGTAATATTCACCAGTAAAAGCACTGTAGCTTTTATTTATTTCTTTTCTCTTTAGACCTGAAGCATACTTGGTTGCAGCTCTCCTTACCTTGATAAGCACTGTCTGAACTTTTAGTGACAGGATGCTCTGTCTTAAATGGTGCTTCTTTAAATTATTCAGGAAGAATTGTAAATACAGCCAGAACTGATCCGGTGAATGACATTAGTGATTGCATCTTTTAACTCAGCACTTTCCAAAATGGCATTTTTTTGGAGAATAAGTTGATGGGGGGGGGAAACATCAATGTTAAATTCTATCGATGCATTTGACTTCCACTTTAAGGCTGAGTGCCAGTTCACTGTGTACCATTTAAGGCTTTGGGACCTGCTCACTCCCCACATGATTTCTCAGAGCTGTACAGGGCTATGTTCTGAAAAAAAAAAAAAAAAAAGTGTTTATTCTGCTGGGCAGCGGTAAACATCCCTTGGGCCCATCAGTCACTGCTAGCTCTTTGAGTGCCGTCCAAGATGGCCTCCACACACAGCCCCCTTCCCCACCTCACCCCCGCAGTGAGAGCTGGGAAAACCTGCATACCCCATGTGATGTTCCAAACGTTCCCATCTGCCAAGAGTGGTCAATGTGAATCCAACACTAAACTCTCCCTTATTTTCAGAATTTGTCATTCCGCTGGGAGCTGCACTGGAGGGGAATACCTGCTGTCACAACAGGGGGAGGCCAGGCCGTGACCATCCTGAATTCAAAGCAATGCCCTGTATTGAGCAAATTCGAGGCTGACTGGTTATGCAACAAGAAAGTCGGTGTGTTGGCTTCGAGTCAAACTGTCACTCAGTCATTGGTGCAAACTGCAGGTCATGAATTCACTCATTTGGTCATTCAAAATTCCATCTATTCACTTTTTTTTCCCCCTCTATCAACATTTTATTCATCTCATCTGCCAGAAATACATATATGCATTTCTTCTTCTATATTCTTTCAAACAGTAAATGGCAGAGGAAGTGACTGAGTCAATGGATGAGATTTGCGTACTCTAATTTTGTCAAATGTAAATCTGTCTCAACGTTTATTCCAGGACTGTGAGAAGTATTAAATCTATGAATATACAATCTGACTTTCAATTGCTCCATCTTAAGACAGGCCTCCATCCGCAGATGGATCATTAGAGTCTTTGGAGTCCCTCCCACCCCCCCCCCCCACTGATTATTTGACCCAAGTCTTGATTATAGGAACAGCTTTCACAGCGTTTCTGTTTTGCATTGTTCAAACATGTCAAATCTCATTTGTGTATAAGTCACCTCACCCAGTATGATAAACACAGGGGAAAACATGGCCTTTGCAATGAATCCAGTGGGGTGCCCACACATTTCACACTGTTTCATCACTGTATCCATTTATATTAACTTCATGTTCAAAAGATGACACCCTCCACTGTTCTTCTGTTGAAAGGGATACAATAGATTACATTATCTTCTTATAGGAAAGTTTGTGTTATTACAAGATATTGCATGATATTTAATTTCCACTCAAATATTACTATTTCACTAGGTTTTAGCTTTGTACTTTCCCTCCCCTATTGTAGCCCATGAAAAGGACAATACTTAAATTGGTAATTATTTATTCAATTATTAATTAGTGATTAGGATAATTCTGCTTGATTACACCGTGTCTGGAGCCTCCTGCATTTCTTCCTGAATTTCTTCCCCGGTGCCAAATCATCTCTTCTTCAGTCTCAATTTCAAAGCAAAGCAGAACAACAACCACATTGTTTCTGATCACAAAAACTTCTTCAAGCATAGTCACTGCTTCTGCAGCAGTTTTACAAAGCAAAAAACTAAATCACACAAACTCTTTGCTCATTAAAATCTGCAATGGTGGCTTGAAGAGAAAAATCACCAAAGTTATGTTTGCAATTGTAGAAAAAAAGTCAGTAATACACGCTTGATCCACAAATATGAGAATTTTCTGATCCGGGGTCGTTTGTCAGTGCCTTTCAAAATTTTTGCAAATGACCCTTGCAAAAATAATTTTTAAAATTCACTGGTTTAAGGTCTGCTTGCAACTGTATGGTTAAGGTATGTTTAGGTTTAGGGACAAAATCTCTTTACTTTAAATGGAAAGACTGAATACATGGTCAAAAAGTAATCAATAGTGACTGTCACTAGGAAACAGACTAGAGTAATAATTCATATGGACATCAGAGGAACTGGACAGGCAAAAGTAAACATACAGTATATCCTTTCTGACATTTCTACAAACAATGCTGCTGTGTGTCCTGTGAGGACAACCTCAACAAGAAACATGTTCGATCCGACAGGTTATACTCAAGCTAACAGTTTGTTCAGATTATCTAAACCAATTTTTTTGGAGGAAAAACCAAAAGTGAGCACGCCCACAATCCCTAATAATCCCGCAGGATACCTACAATACCTACAGTAGATCAAAGCTGAACCAGGAAGTTTTTGTATTTACCCTACTCAAGTGCTATTGTCTTTTCATCAGATTAATTGTAGTTTTGACTGTACATTCATGAATGGCTGATCAGTGAAATAATCCGTGGAAATCAGCGAAATAATCAAAGGAAAAAGGCCAAAATAATGCCTGATTGTAAATTGCTGCTTGTCAAATTTACACCTTCACGTTTGATGAGGATAACGTTTGCACCAGTTTACAGCGGCTAAAAAGACAAACGACACAAAAACAAAAATCTCAAAACAACAAGAAAACATGCAAAAAGTGATTACAGAACAGAAGTTAAAAAAAAAAAAAAAAATCACCCTCACCGTGAAAAACAAAGTGGTAGCAATAGAAAATTTTTTTTTCATCTGGCACACACTGCATTTGGCATTATTTCAAGGTAGGATTTCAGAATTTATTACAAAAACACTCACAACAACACGAGCGTGCTGAGATTCCTTCAGCTATTCAAGTGCAGATTTATTGGCGCGAACACATACACACTTGAATACAGAACGAAGGGCGGAAGCCAAACTCTATTTGCAGAGGTGTGGAAGACTTGAAAGACAAGCTCATTATGCAGTTCGGGACATACTGTATCATCGATTAACATTCATCATGCTCAATCTACCTCAAACACTGCGTCGCCTAACCTGTGACTGCAAATGCAAAGCAGCCCCCCCCCCTCCCTCCACTGCCACAACCATGTTTGTAGACAGAGGTTAATGGGAGCGGAGCGTTGTGACACTGTATTGCCATGTATTAAGAAGACCTGCAGCTGGAAAGTTCAGGACAAGTCATGTTTACCCAGCGATACCTTAAAATGAGCGTGCTGCTGCTGCTCGGGTTGAAATGTGTCGCTCCCTGGTGTGAAGCCATGTAAATATGCATGCAGAAGGAGTCAAGCGCTGTGATGAGGAATGGCAATTAGTACATGCATCATGCTAGCTGTTGCTGGCTACCATGTTTATCAAAATCTGGTGTTTCTTCCAAGACCACATGTGGAGTAAGATGAAATACTTAAAAGACACCTGTGATGGACAGAGCGCATTAAGGGTGGCTGTGGCTCAGGAGGTAGAGTGGGTCCTCCACTAATCAGAAGATCGGCGGTTCAATCCTTGGCTCGCACTTTATGAATGTGTGTGAACGGGTGAATGTTGGCATGTAGCGTAAAGTGCTTTGAGTGGTCGGAAGACTAGAAAGGCGCTATATAAATGCAGTCCATTTACTACTTACCATTAGAAGGCTATGTAAAGCCATGCACTGCCTGCAGCTGGATGCATGCAAAAAACAACAACAAAAGAACAACAAACAGTGTAGACATTCTAACAACTAATTTGAGGAGTTGAAAGGCATCAACCTGCTTCCAGCTGCAGAATCTATAGGACTCCAGAGGAAAAAAAAAAATGTACAATAGCCCCTTTATCAATAATTACTGCACATGCACAGGGAATGGCTTGTGGTCTAAGTAAGCACAGAAAACGATCAAACTATGGCAATATTAATAATTACACAATAATTAATAATTATGCAGTCTAGACTCCAACAGGTAATAGATAATGTATGTGGCAAATATAAATAAAAACACACACATATGGGAATAATAATTGCTAGAATGTTCTAGCACCTTCACCTTTTAATCTGTCCAATTAGTGCAGTCAAAACATGGCTATATGGCAATTAACCCTTTAAACCCTTGGCTTTTTTTTGCACAGTTTTCAGTTCCTATATTTACTGAATAGGCTTCTGGCATATACCCACTACATGTGTTACAGTATGGCATACAGTCTATTGTTATTTGCAGGATAAGTTAGGGTACATTCATTTGCATGTAAGTAGTCTTAAGCATGTTAAAATTTGTTTTGTGTTTGTTTTTCGAACAAATTGTGGCAAACAGGTTCAAAATGTAAAATCCTAGCTACTCTACCTTGACTTCTTTGTGTGATGGTAGCAGATCTGTGATAGGTTTAACAATAGCTGAAGCTATATCCTTGGCATTATTAAGATAATATTTTTTAAAAAATACATTTCCTGGTGAGCCAAAGCCAGCAAAATCGACTCTTCAAGTGAGAAATTTAAGTGAAATAACACACAAGGCCACACTATGCACATTCACAGCCATATCCACACTCAGTCACTAGAGGGGCAATTTAGTTTTTGCAATCACATAGAAAACCTACAGTACATATACAGTCCATAGAGAAAAGCTTGGGGACAGGAAGAAAACTACTGAGTTCCATGTTGTGAGTCTATTTTCTTCAGAATAAACAACGAATATCCAGCAGTAACCAAAAGTAGTAAACACCAGGTCAAAATGTTAGCATCAACAAAACAAATCTGAGAACAGAAACATGTAAACCCTGCAGTGATTATGATGAATCCTGCCTACAAATTCCTTGTGAGGTCAAGTGTAGTAATTTAGCTACTTCATTTGTTTCATGTGTACGCTAAGTAACATTAAGGGCAAAACAAGTTTTAATAGAAAAGTTTAAAAGACTCTGGTAGTTACATATTTCCTGTGAGTTTACCTGACCTTTGGTTTTGCTGTATGGTGGATGATGTCCAATTATTTTGAAATGTTTCTCCAGAAATAGACACAGGAATAAAACAAAGCCTTTCTCTAAGAGCTTTGACTGTTTTGAAAGATAATATGCTTAAAAAAAAAAAAAGGTAAATATTGTGATCTAGCTCATGCTCATTTTCTTTGATTATGCAGTACATCTTGAACACACTTCAAAACATGAGAAATTTGCTGCATACAAGTTTCCTAAAAGGTCATATAAGGCTGACATACTATACTGTGGAAAATGTTAAACAGAATACAGAACTGCTGAGGTGGAGAAAATGCTGTTTGCTTTGATGCCACCCAACACTTTTTCAGTGTTTAACAACTTAAACATACTGTTTAGTCTGAGGGAAGATAAGGATATGGCACACAAAGTGAGAAGACATTTAAAGTCATTTCAGTTGATCTACTGAATCCACATAATGCGTATTATTGTTAACAAAATGAGGCTTGCTCTAGAGTTGCAAAGTTGATTCTTTTCTTAGCAAATTACCATTTTCAGTGAACACTCCAAAAGCTAAAGCAGAAAAAAAACAAAAAAAAAAAAAAACCCAAAACAGATAAAGGCATTTGGCTGGTGGAGCTTGCATTTAAAAAGTATACCATTTGTGCATAGTCACAAATTAATTAGCTTTCGAGGACTACAAACCATCATGCTTGTTGCATGTAAATTAGCTCTAGGTGAACTACAACTTTTATGTTTATTGTTGTACATGGTCCTGAAAATATTACTTAAATCACAATAAAAACTAAATCAAAACTAATTATGAGGACTGATGCATCCTGTGAAAACAGTTGTATAATGTTGTCTGTCACTCTAGTTAAATATGTTTTCAAGTTGCATCATGGGAAGTGTAGGATTTGAGGTTTTTGCAGCATGACTCATACAAGGCACTAAAGGTGAGGTGAGAGGTGAGTTGGAATTTTATTGTAGGCCAGCAGGGGAACCCATTGAATACATGCATGTACACATACTGGATTCTTGGCATATTGGCACAGTTTTTTTTTCTTTCTCTCAACATGGTTCCAACAAAAAGTCAGGTAAGCTAGGTTAAATGGTCCCTATAGAACACCTTGACTGATTTAAAACTCAAAGGCCACCTTGACTGGCACCCTCGGGCCTGTAATTGCCATCCCTACACTGACAGCTAGGAAATCACACAAGAGAGGGATTATCTTGTGGGAAAGGTTCTTGTGTGCAGCAGAAGCACACGGTTGATTGCATTAAGGAACCCATGGAGCCCACCCCTGTGGAGGAATTAAATAAAAAAGCTGTGGTAGCTGTACATTGTGTTTTTAAGGTGGTTTGAGTTAGAGGCTGCTGTTAATCAGTGGTGACAAAGTCGGAGATCAATACAGATTGGATGGATGCAAGTTAAAGGATCAATACAGTGTGTAACAGTATGTACACTGCATTAGTTATTTTTCGAGGTAACCATGCATACAGCAATGTACTTTAAATAACTGTTTTTATCACATCACTAGACAACAGTAACAACTACAAATAAAATGAACGAAATACCTCATTCACAGTGCTTTCACTGGCATGGCATATTAAGGGTTTAGTGTTTAATTGATTAATAAATAATTTTGAAATTTATGTGACAGATTATATGGCTCAATAAGTGATTTTTTTTTATTCCTGCAATGGTGCCCCATTTCCATTCTGTTGTTGATTGCAACCCATCTATATCAAGTGGGCTCTTTATCTTCTACAGGTTGAAGAAAGGCTCTATCATGTGATAGCATCATTGAAGATTGTTAATGTTCCATCCTCTAGATTGAAAACAGGCTTTTATTGTTAAGCTGAAAAGGACACAAGCCATGCACATTTTGAAGAGTAAAACTAAGTGAATACCTTAAGATAACAGAGCTGCAGGATAGAATATCCACTTTATATAAGATTTGAGAGGATGAGAAGCACTTGGACTATATAGTATCTTTTGGCCCAGCACCAGCTGCCTTGTAGCCTGTTGCGCCAGGTGGTTAATAATAATTTCAAAAAAATACTTTGCAGGTGATTAGATGAACCATCTGTCTATCACTGTCTATCACAGGCTACCTTCTCGCTGTCATTACACTTAAACCATGCGCATAGTTGCCAGTAGCTTCTCATAGGACGCTGATTGGTCCAAACCACCAGTGGTTCAGCCACAAGTGCATAACTTGAATCCTGACAAGATGGATTCTCATGTGACCTCATGAATCCAATTGCCTCACAAGGTAAGTTGTTTTGGTGAGGGAGGTGAATGTCACAGTCCCTCTGTGTGGTATAAATGCAGACTGACAACCCTTGGTTTAGCCTAGGAGCCAGGCCTAAGGTCCCACTCAGCTTGATGCTTTGACTCTGCTGCTAGTGACCCAGTCCCTGGCCCTGGATACTGAGGTAAGTGCCCCCTCCATCATCACTTACTACAATGCTAATTCTGGGTTCATCTATGGTCAGGGATGTCAGGAATCCTACAGCAGCAATGTGCTGTTATGCAGGTGCCCAAGTGTGGGAAGTCACTGTTAAAATACTATTGCTCCTTTAAAAACATCCAATGGTGTAAACCATCCTTTGATTTAACAATATTAATTTCCAGCAGTCCCAGAGGCTGAAGAATGATTTTATATGTCTTATTGATTTTTAGATCCAATGTGTCATATCTGGGCGTCTTCCTTCACCCCAACTGACATCAGGTCAGGATGCATTCGTCAGCTTCACATATGGCTAAAGGGATATTGTGAATTCCGAGGCATTTTGTTTGTTGTCAACTTTGCTGCTTTCCTGAATCACCCAGATCTCTTTACAAAGGATAGATTTCATCCGAATGTGCGTGATCTTGGCTCCTGTCACTTAACTTGGAGCTCACCTTGAAGTTCATTCAACATTTTTACAACTGACTCTCGTTGAGTCCAACCCATTTTTACAACACTCCCCTTGGTTTTAATATTCCAGTAGTAATGAGTGATAGTAAGCATAACTATCACTGGACTAATCACAGGCTGTGTAGATTTAAATAACTAGATGAGCTAAATAATTATCATCCAATCTCTAAATTATCGTGTCTAGCGCAAGTGTTAGAGAAACTGGTAAACGATCAGGCGAGAATATTTTCATCTTAATCGTATCAATCATAGGCATGGGCATAGTACTGTGACAGCAGCATCGAAAGTCTTGAGTGATGCTGCTAGTGCATTAGATAAAAAGCAGGATTGTGTCGCCCTTTTTATTGATTTATCTAATGTTTTGGATAATGTTGATCATCTAATTATTTTGAAACACCTGGAATCAATTGGATTTGAAGAAATGTCGTGTAATTGGTTTGCAAATTCTCCATACAGCAGCACCCTCTGTTTCCCAGGTGGTTCAAAACTTGCATTTTGATTTCTGTACTGTACAGCTTTTTTTTTTTTTTTTATTGATCTTGAATTACTTTTAAACTCTGATAAAACAAAATGCATGCTGTTCTCCAGAAAACTGACTAACAGTCCCACAGAAGTGAATATTACTTCCCTTAACCCTCATCCTACCAACATATTTAACATACAAGGACCACCGACTGGGGTCCCTTGCAACTCCAAGAATGAACTACTGCAAAAAACATCATAGCAAAATGTTAACTTATTTCTTCTCCACAAAGCCTTCAAAATAACTGATAGATCCGATAGTGTGTGATATTTCAACTTTGGACCCATAGCAAAGATGAACTCAATAAATAGTTCCATCTATTAAAACTGCATAGGGAGAATTGGGTGCTTTTGACTGGGGTCCCCCAGGACCCCAATACATTGGTATTTTTAATAATGATATGAAGTCATTAGGAACAAATTGATTGACAAAGTCATGAAAAATTGGAATGATTGAATAAAGCACCCGTGAGATATGACAAAAAATATACCTCTGGAGTCTATGGGTCCCTAGTCAGTAGGATTAAGGTTAATGGGACAGCAATTGAAATCGTATCCTCTTATAAATATCTTGGTTTCTGGCTTGATGACAAGCTGTGCTTCAAAAAAATATATTAATGAACTGATGAAGTCCTTTGAAGGATGAAGTCCTTAAAAGCAAAACTGGCACTCTTTTATAGAAATAAGGCATGTATTACCGAGAACTGCAGAAAGCAAATTGTTCAGTCAACCTTTTTTATCCGTTATGGACTATCATTCTGCACTTAAATTCATAACTAGGGATGTCTTTAGAACGCATAGTTGTATACTATATGAGAAAGTTGGGTGGCAGTCATTGGCAGTGAGAAGAGAAAGGCACTGCATTCTATTTATTTACAAAGCACTTATTGGAAAACTTCCTGGGTATCTCGTCTTTTAACTACAGATCACTGTCACATTGCACTAGGTCTCAAGACTATTTGGTCCTCGAAAATCACCATGTTAGTACTAAGATTGGGAAACTGGCTTTTAAATACTATGCTCCACACAAATGGAACAATCTGCAGAAGCTTGTAAAATTAGAGGAGCTAATCCCTTTTACTCAATTTGAATCTCTTTTGACTGACATATAGCAGTGTGAATGCATGTGTTTTCTTTGATGTTGTCCCTTATGTTGATGTCTTTGGCCTGTTTGTTGCATAATCTTTTGATGTATGATATAATTTTGTGTGCTTTTATTGTTTTTTATATGTAGGCTACTTTTCTTGTTTTTATTATTATCAAGAATTGTGACACCAAGAATTGGCATTGAATCAAAATCAGAATAAAATATTCTCACCTCTAGTGGCAATGGGTTTCATCAAAAATGTCACTGGGCCTGCCATGAGGAAATAGTAACATGCCATCAGTGAGAATAGCCAGTGAGCTTCCAACTTGATAGAGAATTTGAGAAAGCACCTGTGCGAAATTCCAAGCCAAATGTTCAGGGAACTTCTGGGAGTGGTGTTAAAAAAATCAACCCTACCAATCGAGACCAACCCAAAGTAATACTTTGGTGTACTTCAAGCAAATACATGTTGATTATTTGGAAATGAACCTCACTGAGAGTTGCAGGTGAAATGATTCCTTTGTGGCAGCAGGCGTATTGACATTCATGAGCATGATAATCTTACAATCTCAGACACAGCAGTACGCTGATTTTAAAGTAAAATGTGTGGAAACCAGTCCAACCAATGGTGGGAAATTCAGCAAAGTCACTTCAGTCCTGATTTCTAGAAAAGTGGAGTGATAAGTCTTTTGCTCACTGTCTATATGTTGTAGATTTGAATTGGATGGAGATGTAATCTCTGGAACTTGACCTACACCAGCTTTAATCAAATGTTTACCAACCTAAGAGTAAATAAACACAAAGGCAAATTACATTTGTGACTGGCATAATTAAACTCCCCACTTGGTAACTGTCTATTGGACACAGAAGAGAGTCAGTGATGGCTTTCACTGCAAATGTATGAAGCCTGTACTACTTCAGAAAAGCATAAATAATGAATGAGAGCTAAATTTCAAATACACATGCATGTACAGTATGTTGTGTGTTTTAATTTCAACCAGAAAAATGACATTCATGAAATGACAAAAATTAGCTGCAAATTAGAATTCATTAACAAGCTAGAAATGGTATTTTCCAGCAATTTGCACTGACCTTTCCATTGTGTTCCTTTTTGGAAATATGTTGCATTATACTGTGAGATGAAAGATCAGGACCAGGGTTAAAGCCTGGACTCCTCAACAATTTCTTTAATCAATTCATTATCTTTACTTTACACCACCCACAACACAGTACAGAAATTAAATGAAAATAAAGACTGAATAAAGACTGAGGCATTATTTTCTGGGAAATTACACTTATCCCTTACCATTACCTGCTCCCTTTGAGTGACACTAGTCATCCCTTTAGGCTTGTATCCATTTTAGACCATAAATTACCTGAATTACCTCCAGTCTGCCCAAGATTGCCTCATTGTCTACTTTAGCCTTGAAGCATGGATGAATGCAGTGCCCACCTCAAGGAGCGCCAAGATCCCTTCATCTTACACAACACATGAAGTGATATAAATGTGTGCCAACCCCTTATTCTCCTTTTTATGTAATAAGTTGGTACTGGAGATAGGTTACAGACATGAAGGACTGCTGTTAAGCCTTATTAATGCCTGATAGTAGCTTGAAGGGTCATTTTGTATGGTATCCTTTGTGTAGGCAGCAAAGAAGAAGGGAATCTTAATCATGGCTCAATGACACTCTTCTGTGGGTATATCTTGTTATTCAATCTTCAACCTTCACATGTAAAATGTGAAACAAAACTGCAATCAACGGTCATGTGTGATAGCTGTGGTTCTTTATTTAGAGCCATATTAGCAATTGTGAGTAGAGGATATATTTTAATGCCATTGACTCACTGTTAAAAAAATGTTAGCATCATAGCAGTAAAGCTGACCAGGGCAGTTACATTAGCTGTTCCCTGGAGACTCAATTTTAAGCTAATCGTCCAACTGTTATCCATTTATTTTTCTTTTTTTATGTGTCAAGGAGGATCCACATTTGGAGATTTATAGTATTTACCATTTGCCGCTCATGGTATTGGTATGTCCGATCTTTAGGTGCAATGCTAAAGACTGGTGTTAATCTGTATTTTTCTCATTGATGACAAATCCTGTGAAAAGACAGATACGGCCCATCTCTCAGTACTCTGACTTCCCTGCTTTGTCTGTGGCACTCAGCCCATACTCAATGGTTTCTAATAAAGATCTTTACAATATATATCTTTACAAATATATTGTTTAATTTTTAAAACTTTTACATCACCAGGATGGTTATATGTGCAAAAATCTCCAATCAATCTGGTGGCTTTTTAGCTGTTTTGGAAGTAGTTCCTCTGTTTCCATTTTCAACAGTTCTGCAGTTCTCAGTCATACCCAGGATGAAGCAATTAAATAGGAAAATGCTGTTTTCAGTATGGCCAGTAAAGCTTCAATGGAATGCTCTGATTTCAACAGATTCAGTATTTCCTTCCAAACAGGGAATGATTTTTAATGTGCATGCACATTTTTTCAGGCATTCATCTAAGAATATATCTATATTTACCCGTTTCAGATCATTTTGAAATGAAACACTAATGACATTTATAGACTGCTGAATGATGGGATAACCAAGATAGGCATGAATACATGTATTCAGTGAGCAGGGATAAAAGATGGCAGCAGAGGAGCTGTGGGTAATTTTCCTCTGTGCATGGAAATCATATAATGATCAGGCATATAATCACCATTATGATAGAAAGTGAGGCTTTTCTAAAGAAATGGACACCTCACAACAGTTGACCAGCACACTCCACTCTATTCCCGCTCATTGTGTAATTGGAACTTCTTCAGCTCCTGGTATCTGATCATGGAGGATGCTTAGCCTGTGCAGATCCGGCAATCCCAGTTACATTCATATTAGTTTGTGATAATACACCATGGGAAATGGTAAATGGATTACAAAGATGCAAATTGGTAGTAGACAGGTTTCTTTAAATAAGGCCTTGGAGAGAAATGGGTAATGTACAGAAGTATATTAGCCGACAACGTGTATCTAAATAAACATGACCAATTGAGTTTTCCATGTAAACAGCATGCATTTGTTTGCATCCATAATTTTACAGAGTATGTTTTTAGACTGCAAAGTCTACAGTATGTTGAGTATATTTAAACCTCCTGAGAAGCTAAACAATAATTTATTATGTTTACAAGGCTACAATATTTATTCCCCAATTTCAGCACAGTGGTGGAAAAAAGGCACACATCATGTTGAGCAGTGTTTGGCTGCCTCACTATAGTCATGTGCTTCCACCAGCTTTGTCCATAAAGTTGTTATCCAACACATCAATCAGCATGTCATTCTTCTAGTTACTTCTTTTAAAAGCTAAAAATCCGTCATTATTCTAGTGTATGTGATGAATAAAAAAAACATTGTCTGCACACTGACAAATTCTTTTCTCTAACTTCTCTCTACTAAACCTTCTTCCATATTAATATACTGTAGTTCAATGAGTTTTCTCCTCTCAATTTAAAATGCAGTTTGAGACTGCAAGCCAGACAGTTATTTACATTACCAAATGAAACAATCTGGCAGCATGCACAATGTTCAAGCAACTCAGCAGTGATGCATTAACTGTCTCCAACACTGCTGCAATAGATTTCACCTGAAAGAATACTTATCTCATTTTAAATTTGTATAAGTTAATTAGGAAAAAAATGTAGTTCAGACATCGGCGGTCAACAAGAACTATATTATGAAACAGAAAAAAACTGCATCAACTTTTATTAAATATATCCTGTATAATGTGACTCAGACTTAAATCTGGAGACTGATTGAAAAACAATATTGCTGCTGGTGATCATGACAAATGAGGGAATAAATACCTGAAATTAACACCTGATACCAAAATTTCCATCCACAGTATCTTGTGAGGGGATACTTTCCCCTATCACATGGACATGTTAGCTGATAAGATGAGTTTATTTCCTCTTAGATCCCCAGAGCTGTATGAAAATCAATAACCAGACTGATGTGGTGCAGGGTTTTCCACTAGCGCATACAATGTCCAGCTGGGTTAAAACTAGTCGCCAGCTGGGTCACTGGCACATGCTTGTCAGTCACACGAGGAGTCACCGGCTCTTTGAGCAGCTTCCTGTATGTATTACTTTTAGTAGGAGTAGTAGAGCAAATAGTATAGGCTTATTTTTACATTAGTTAAAATATTTTAAATCAAACTTTTTTTGCATTTACATTTTGCTAACTTGCTTTAAATTTCACAGCAATATGGCCTTCCTGCAGCCTCTAGTCATCTCCCTCATCTACTTCCAAATCATCATCATTATCATCACACCTGTTTTTGATGTTATCACTCAATTGAATGGGCATTATCAGTGGTTATCAGCCTCATATATATGGGTTATAAGGGGCTTGCTACACCCACTAGTGGGTGCATATCAACCCATTGGAATAGGACCGTGGCACCTACCAGTAGGTAATATGCTGCTACATTACCTTACACTAGAAAATAATTATGTTTATGATGTGGCAATGCTGTGGTTAAGGTCTGGTAAGGTTTAGGCACAAAAAACACGGTTAGGATGGGGTTAGGAAAAGATCATGGTTTGGGTTAAAATGATCATGTGAAACGTGGATGGAGGCAATTGACGTCATCTGAACTACGTCACTTCCCCAGGTCATAATTACTATGGCTGCAGTAAGTTGGTGACCTCCACCTTACCGATAGATGATAATGTCCTTCTGAAGATGGAGTTTGATGACATTGTGAAGTGGCATGGGATCACGGGAGTCTTCACTGTTAAATAACACTGTTTTATTCTTAGGTTAGGATTCCTTCAGTGTTCATTATTCAGGAGGTTTTTACCAGGAGCCGAATTATTCGCAGAAGTTTCCTCTCCAAAACAAACAGACCCGATGATTAAAACCGGTAAAAACACTGAATAAAGCAGTTTCACTTTGGTGGAAAAAATTGGGATGATGTAAGTACACAACTAAACAAAATATATAACATAGGTCTCATCATTTTTGGACATTATAATGTGGGATGTAGAGTAGATGGGCAAGACAAACAAGTTCTAAAACAACACTCCACATCAACACTCCACAACGTTAGAAGGAGTTCACAATAACAAAGAGACGTGTCTATTTTGCTTGCCGGAAAGAAGCAGAAAACCATTTGGACTTAAGTTGGCGAACCTTGCAAATTTCGTGGCTTCATTACATGTCCTGCCTACTCATTGCGTGACTGCAAAGCACATGCACACAAACAAGCAGTGAGTGACAGTTTAGCTTTCTCTTTCACAATGTAGGCTCCGCTCAATTGGCTGCAAGGCACCGTACATCAAGGGCGAGAAGCAACTCGCGGGAAAACATTAAGATAGTAGTCGGCTGGAAACGTTATAATGTCCGTCCATCTGGCCAACCGGGACTTATGGAAAACGTCTCTTTTGGAATTATCTTCAGGTATTTTTTATGTGAAGGACCAAACATCCTGCTTACCTCAAGTCCACTGGTTAGTCAGCTGCTTTTCTCTGGAGACAATGCAATGTTCATGGTTAATTCAATTTAGACTCAAGGGCACTGAAATATAAAAGGCACTTGAGGCCACTTATGCCATTGTTACAGTGCCAACTAATGCAGATCTTGACAAATGTACTGCCTGGACAGAGACATGGATTTCAATTACCTAAGGGAATATGCCGCAATAACCCTTTTGTAAGGGCGACACGGGGACAAAATTAGTGTGCTAAAGTATTTTCTGTGACTTTAGGAAGGTCATAAGGACATGGGTTGAGTCAAGGAGACAGACATTTGTCTCCAGCCCTGTTTTGACAAGATGAAGCAAATTTTTTTACTTCAACTCTGAATATCTCGCTAAGTCCCCGTTGTGAATGCGCACCACACATGACAGCTATCACAGGCCTATAATTGACGCATCATTGGTTGTCTCAGCCTGGCAGTTCTCATTCACATAAATGGCATCACAGTGTGTCTGATGACTGAAATTATGACTGCACCATAAAGAGAAAATGGTAAAAGAAATACATAAATGCTGATCTTGAGTATGAAATATGCATCACATGCACAGTGGATTGGAATAAATCACATCAAAGTCCTACTGTGTATTCATTTCAGTGTTGGGGGGGGGGAGCATTCCTATGGTGGTCATCACCACAGCATGATGCAAAGGAAACCACTCCAGGGGTTCAGGATGAGGGTTGTTTGAAAAGAAAAAAAAAACCCTTTAGCTAAATTAAAGTATCCCTCCCAAGCGGTACAGATGCAGCGTGAAATTTAATTACAATTCTCGCAGCCGCGCTTGAATAATTTTCGCTTGCACACTTTTGAAATCAAAATAAATAAATGTAAGAAAAGGAATAAAAGGACCCCTTGCTGAGGTTCTCGGTAGGAAACATGTCTCCACTCATTCTGCTTGCTGACATTCTTTATGCCAGGGAAACTTAATTAATTATTTTGCCCCTTGTATCTTCCACCCTTTGAAGACAAGAAAAAGTTTAATTGACACTCTGTCTCACCTTCCCTCAAAGAGGACACACCGTGTTGTTCTCAGGGGAGTTTCACATTAAATGAGACAGAACAAAAGGAGGGAAAAATTCACATTCTGCAGGTGCCATTGATATATCTGAACATCACCAAAAATTTCCTTCAAGAGGCATAATTGGAGCAACGGGAAGATTTCTTACAGAATGTAAGATTACCACTGAGTCTTAACCTCGAGGCACCCCACAGATGAGTGTGAGGTGAGTCAAAATGTGTCAAAACGCCCTCATAATAAATTAGATGAATTATGCCGCACAAGATAATTACTGATTTCACTGCTATTGCCAACAGGAATGAAAACAGGACATCAATGATGGGTGATGATCCTTATATTATGAGTGTGGAGACTGGCTGAACCTCAATAGACTAGCTTGATGTCAAGAGACGTTGCTCTAGTCTTAGCAGCTATGCCAATCTAATATGTGCAAATAATTAAACAGCCCTCTCTCTCTTGATCTCATTCTAACAAGTTGCTTTTGACATAGTGGCAGTTCCCAAACGAGTCCATTAACGCACTTACCTCAACTTCATTTTCAGTGATGTTGACATTTTTGTATGAGAAGTCTCACCCCGAGTGACTTTCTGGCAGGGGACTTTTCTTCTTGCTGGGCCAGAAACGCATATGAGGCCCGCTGTGTGCGCTAATACGCATAAACACACACACACACACACACATTCACTGACGTGTACACACTGAGGCGGAAAATGATCCCATGTCCCGCAGCATTAGCATCTCCACTGATGTCAATCACCGTAAGTGAGCATGAACACCCTTGAAATGCTCATTGACAGCTCCTCGGCAACATGGAAATGTCCAGCCTCATTTTAGCGATATCAATAACAATCTCGAGCCGCTGTCATTAGCACTAATATAAATCAACAAGAAAAGCTCATTTTAGATGATACTCCCTTGTTAGATGCCAGTGCTGCAGATGCATAATCTCCAGCTGAATGAGGAGCAGTGAGTTTGTACTATTGCATTACAGTTTTCTAATCCATTTGATCTGTGGAAAATCAGGGATTTCATATTAAATATATCAAACTCTAAGGTAGTTGATTTTCATGCAGTTAAATGAGGTCATTGCAGTGGGTGCAGGTGTATCTGGGCAACTCTGTCTTCTAAAAAAATATATGTTGTACTAAATGGTTTTACCAAATTGTTTTGAATGTAACATAATTGCTGCCTGAGTTATGTTCACTGCCAATGTGTTTTTTCCAGTCACACGGTGGTCGGCACGTACAAAACGCCAAACTTTTGACCCCAAAAACTTGCTCCAAGTCCCGCATGTGGTGAAGTTCAAGCTAAAACACTACATTCACTTTACGACTGGAGAAATATGATCTCTCCTGAATCTTAACCAAGTGTTCTGGAGCCTAAACATAACCATAAAAATGTTATATGAGCTTTAGTTGTCACGAGTGGATACATCAGGGAAGAAAATGGAAGAGTAAACATTTTGCAAATACATTCATTGAATATTGAACATTTTGTGACTTTGCGGATCAGATCAGTCATTAACATGTTTCCTCATTATGTTGATTAATAAATGACTTCACAGAGCATTGGGGAAGGTTGTTTAAACAGATGATTAATGATTTGGTTTCACATGTTAAGGATAAGGAATGACAGGGAATAAGACACAAAAATAAAAGGCGGCATGCTGAGGGACTTGTCTCCTGTATCTATAAAATGTTAATCTCACACAAACTTGGCAAACTACCTATCACGCTGGTTGGGGAAAAGGAATTACAAAGTGGCCTGAGATATGGCCCTGGCATCAACACTTTACATACTCTACTCCCGAATGCAGGCGCAGAATAGGATTTTTTTTAAGATGATAAATGTAAAATATGTTCCCCTTCTGAAGGAGGTAATTTTATGCCTTGGACTTGTAGCACTATCCAACATCGATGTTTTATCTGTATCGCAAATTAATCTCCTTACCTGTCAATTCTTTATTTATTTGCTTATAATAATTTTTTTTTTCTTATCAACAACACCAATAAATGTTGGCTGCTTCAACAGCTGGGAAGGTTGTTTTTCTCAAAGCTGTTAATGTGAGTGAGACTTTCAGTTAAACAACTGATGCAAGTAAGAAAACGACTGGTGTGCGTATGTGACCTTGCACATGTGAGCAGTTCTGCATGTGAATTTTTGTACTCACGTTTATGGTGAATGCCATATTAATGAGGAAAAACTTGATAAAAAAATAAATAAATAAGTGAACGGAGAAATTTTAATAGAAAAAGATAATAAAACACATGGCTTGCATTCAGATCAAGTCATATTCCTAATGTTCCTAAACGACTTTGCCTCCCATCATTACATGGAAATCCACAGAGGGTGAACCAAATAGTGACGGTCATCTGGGAACAAGATGATAATTGATCACAATGATTATGAATCGTATGGCTGGCGAAATCAGTCAAAGTGTGACAGTGGACCAGCTGTGTGGCTGTTTCCTGATATAAAAAGAACAGTTTATTTCCACTAGAGAGACAGAAAGAGAGAGGGAGACGGAGAGAGAGGAGGCGTGGAGGATGGGATGGGGGGGATGGCGAATCCACTGTTTCGCTTTCCCCCACAGCTGCCTCAGCTGGACTTTACAAGCTGCAGCTGGTATAGTTGATCGAAGCACATGATTATTATAGAACATGAAACATGTTTTAGCGAAAGCAAACAAAGGCATAACCGGGCGATCGATCTGTCATTCCACAATACAGTATGTTTATGCAAAAAATATATATATATGTATGGAAATAGGTGATGTCCATTAAGTGTGCATGTGTAAATTACAGTTTACTATATTAGGCCTGAAGGAAAACATCCATGCATTCATTCATTCTCTCTTATTGCTGTTCAGGGTTGCAGGTGGACTGGAGGCAGAGAAACACCCTGGAGAGGTTGCCAGCTTATCACAGAGCTTACACTTTTTTTGTCTTTGGGAGGAAACCCATACAGACAAGCTGGGAGCATGCACACTCCTTACAGAAAGACCCAGTTGGATTCAAACCACGCTGTGAGGTGACAGTGCTTAACACTGTGCTGCTGTGCTGCACCGCGTTAAAACATTAATGGGGAATTTAAGAAGTCATAGAGAAATACGAAATGTCAGACACAATAATTATTGCTCTGCACGGCGGTGACAGGAAGACATGCTGCGCTGCAATCTGTAAGACAGCTGACTCTGAAACCTGCATGAACCAGGGATCGATTCCTGGCACCCACTTCTTGAATGTGATCTCTCTTTGCTTTTAGCTCACTGTGCTGGGTGGGTAAAGAGAAAATATGTGGATTTCTAAATGTTAAGCAAAAGAGAGGCATTGAGAGAAAGGTTAAATGATTGGTTTTCGAATGGTGGTTTATCAGTAAAAGATATTTTCATGGTTTTGGTGTTGTGTCAAAAATGTCCCGGATATTCCCTCTTCGGATCCAGAGTGACTCAACATATTTTTATTTCCAAAAGCAGAGATCAAACGTAAAGAAAAAAAAAAAATGACGTGGAATTCTTTGGCTTCAAATCAATTTTCCCTCAAACCACTCTGTTGTCAGTGGGTGATGATGCTATGATGTGCATCGATCATATAGATGCCACTCAAGCGGATAACAGTGAGGCTGAATGCGTCATCCTGAGAATGCACTGCTGTTCACAGTACTTGCACAAATTACAGGCGAAAGTGCTCATCTGGAGAGAAATCTAGGTTAGAATTACTGTTGACATGCAATTTATCATAGTGCAAGACAAACGAAACATCTGCTAGGCGAAGGGATTTAAAGCTGTCTGTCATGCCATATCGGAGAGCTTTACATCATTTGATGTGTTTGTGTGTGCAGGGTAGAGGTACTTTACAGAGTGGGGGGGAGGGAGGGGGGCAGCAGAAAAACATGTCACTGCCATCTTGCTGACAATGTGTATGTGACAAATAAAACTTGAGTTGAGTTGGTCAGCATAGCCTACACAGTTTCTAAGGACCATTTCCCTTTCACATTTATTCACAGGGGTTACCTATGCAAAGCATACTTAAAGCAGTTGTCAGCAATGTTATTCATATCGTTGTGGCATCAGCTAAGCTTGTGGTCACTGTGACCAGACTCCTGAGCCCTGACTGCCAACACATACTTTCAATTTCAAGACCTGCTTTTTTCTGACTCATGGTCAAAAGTATGCTGACTAGAGATCAGCTCTTACAGCCTCAGTCCTACCATTACTACAGTAGTTAGAAATGGCAAACTGTCCCTTTATCAGCTGATCAGCTGTCATTGATTGACCAGCATTTGACCACCTTATTGTGTTAATATACTTGACCAACAATCTCCCCCTAAAATCGTCACTGTATACACACACACATGATGTCTTTTCCCTCGCTAAAAGATCTCTAATGTTGTATTTTGCACTGTGCTTCAGTAAAGCATCTCTCACCCCCCCGTCAAAGTCTGGGGAGTTCTCTTTTTTTAAGTTATGTTACAACCCCGTTCACTCATTGGCAATAAAAAATGATTAATACATGTAAATTATTTCACAATTCTTACATATAGCCTCTTTAAGCAAAAACGCAAAACATCGCCTATTTCAAGCTACTATGTTGTGAGTATGTGCTGCTTTGCTTTATCTCATATGATAGTACACTTAATATCTATGCCTTTTGGGCTGTGGGTTGGCCAGAACCAGCAATTTCAAGATGTCAACTTGGTCTTTATGAAAAATTGTGATAGTTCATCATTTTCTGACATTTTTTAGACCATCAGTTAATCTAGAAAATAAAAATATAATCTTCAGTAGTGAAAATAATGGTTGGTTGCAACCCTAGAGGGATAACTGTTCTGCAATGAGCTATTCTATTTGAAACCTTCATAATACTAAAATGAAGTGCATTTTCTATCCAACCTGTAATTCTACAGTTATATAACCCATTAAAATTATTGAGTGCAACAACATACATCAAATATTCCTTCATTTTCAAATGATACAAACAACAATACATCCATATTGAAGATAAAATGACATTAATTAGATAGGTGGGAGATGTACCTGTGACCCTACAAAAGATAAACTGATAAAAAATAATGGATGGATGGATGGACGGGCATATTTAGACAAATTTATTTCCAAAACAAACCACCAAAGCTCTCCAAATCTGTATGGGTTCTTAGATTGAAACGTAATAAAAGAGTGATTTCTGACCTCAGAATTATTTCCCCAGTTCTGTGTTTACAAAGGCACTAAGGTTTATTCCCAGTGATGAAAAAACAAAAGTTGCCACAACATATTGGTGCGTCTGGGAGACGTTTTCATTGTGCTGTTGTGTAGCGTCTTCCTCTTCTTACCATTTTATGTTCCCTCATGAATCCCTTATGTGCTCTCAGGAGCACAATCAAGAGAGCCTTCTGGGCATTTCACAATGATGTATAGTCCCGGGGAAGTGCAGAGGCGAGGTATCTGTGATACATGATGTGGTGTTGTGATACGACTAAACAAGTCCAAGGTCGTCCATTGTTGATTAAGAGACACCACCGGCTGAAGCTCAGGATTCTATTCAAGGTTTTCTTTAAATAGTTGTCGACTAATGGCAAATCAATAACCGAGTGGAGGGATGATTAAACATTCCGTCTTTGACTAATGACATTAAGGCCCGAGCTCCTCATAGCATTAACGCTTCTTACCCTCAGAAATACGCCCGGCAGATTTGTACCTCAAACAAACACACACGAAAATTTTAAGCAGAGCATATATCTGCAATCGCCTCGTGTGAGAGGAACAGGGCTAAAGGTGCAGCAGATCAGGCTGCATATAAACGGCTCCATCTATTTTCAATTAAAAGATGCCATCGATTCGGGCCTATTGGTATGCATGGGAAAACAGCAGATGAGTGAGGAGCGTTCCTAGTTGTTTTCGCTGCTGAGAGGAAAGTGAAGGGCGTTCAAGCAAATCGGGCTGCTTTGTACACACACGTCTTAACACAAATTAACCAAATTATAAATAAATTTGTCATACTCAGGGTGGGGATTCCGGATAAAGGAAGATTAAGGGTAGCAATGCGGTAAACAAAGATAATCCCAGTGCTCAATAATGCAACTCACCTCCCTCTCAGAGGATGGAATATATTTGTTGCCACTTATGTACAAATGATCTCTAGAGGCAATCACTCCCAGTGAGCGGGTAAATCAGCAAGCTCTGAATCAATGTTTCATTATGTTATGCCATGTAATCAAGAGTATTAAATATTCAAGTTGTACTGTTAGTTGCAAAACATTGCAGGAAATAATCTGACAAATCACTTTAATTCTGACCTCCGCCTGGCAACTGGCCAAAACAGACGATGGTCTAATTTACCCAGGATAATCATCATTTCCTGAAATCAATTAGATTGGTAATGTTATTAAACAAGTGCTTTACATTACCATCAGCACTTATGTCACTCAGAGATATCTGTCTGGCTCACTCTTCCTCCCGCCATCCCCTGTCTGTTTGGTGATTCTAGCCATCACGCCCAATCATAATGTACATTTATTAGTGTCAAGTAATGGTAACAAGCATTTAATGGATATGTGCTGCTAAATCATGAATTATTCATTTTGCTAAGACAGTGCTAATGCTTCACCCATCACATTACACAGGATGGAGTAAGTATGGCTGACAACACAATGTAATTATTAATGTTCTCAGTGATTTTCTATGCCAGATTAAGCAGATATATACACAAGGTTTCCAGTGTTATCCACATGTTTATCCTCAATTTGCAAATTGCCATTCATCACACGGAAGATGTCACCATTAAATAATTATAGTAAGACCCAATTTTATAACTAAAGTAATGAATATTAATTTCTAATTTAGACTCTAATTCATACTTCAGTGGATTAAGTCACACTCTAAATTTGCTTGATGGCATTTTAATGTAGTAATGTAGTAATTTCTGCCGCTGGGTTTACTGGGTTTCTTTGTCAGTAACACTGACCTGGGGCCACCTCACTAGATACTGGGATTTTTCACTTTAAACCAGATAGCTCTATTTTGTTCAGGCCTAGAACAAAACCTCTTTTACTGATTGGAACTTCAAGCCACTCCTTATCTCCTCCCCCATCTTGTATTTTCAACTGCTTCTCTGATGAATAATGGTACAAGTAAACAAACAACTTTCAAATAGCTCAATAGATCAAATAGCTACATTCAAAGACCGGGGAGATCAATTCTGTCTGCTTTGTGGTCGGTTCTGCTGGTTTACAATGAGGTAAATAAAGTTCACAGGTTATCAGGTTAATTAATCTCCCTGAAGTTCTTCCGAA
Organism: Thunnus thynnus; assembly: GCF_963924715.1. Taxonomy (NCBI): domain Eukaryota; kingdom Metazoa; phylum Chordata; class Actinopteri; order Scombriformes; family Scombridae; genus Thunnus; species Thunnus thynnus. Next base: position 7,161,501 of record NC_089540.1, read on the forward strand.
AAAATTGGGATCATTGGACTCTGAAATTTGAAATATCATTTATAAAGCTGCAGTGATATTTACTTTGAATTAATTAATCTCTAAGGTGTACAAATGTACTCCAACCTTTTTATTTAGAAGCCAGAAAATGGTAATACATAGGCATAGGCATTGTTGAAGAAGATGAGATCATATGTGAAGTAGTTAACTTCCAACAGCTGGCGTGGTGCTAAAATTGATGAAGGTTTAAGACTATGGCACAATGTAATTGTGTCATATCTTACAGTAATTACACAAAAGACATGTCAAGTTACAACATGGACCTACAATGACTTGACCCACCTTTGTCAATTGTGCCACATCTGGTTTCAGAGTTAAGTTCATACTGATGTTTTGCTCACCTTTACATAATATACTGTACATAGCTGTCATTGTCTAAATAATCAGCTAATGAAGCAGACTGGAATCTGGATGATTTAATTAATGAAAAGTGAGCATGTAAACCAGTGAGCAGCCCTTTAATGCAAAGGATGATTGCATTTGATAATACTTACAGCATCTGTCTACATCATGATCTCTTTTGAATGCTTTCGCAATACTAAAAAAGTTTAATTCACAGCCTCAGTATGGTAGCACAATGATCCTAAAATTATGGCAGCCTTTTCATGTAGATGTTTGGTTGCTAAAAAATGCAAATTTTACCCAGTATAGAGACAGTAAATCAACAAAAGGACCCCAGAGTATTTCTATCTAATGTCAAATCTACTGATGGATTTTACAAATTAGCATGAATTACGAATGCTACGTCTTGGGGCAATTAAGCAGACGATTTGTCATAAAGCGTGCATTCCATTGCACGAACAGAATCCATCAGATAGGCAGCATTGCTGGCAGTATAGAAGTTCCTGTTTGTATTCTGTAAAGGGGTTAATCTTTTAGTCTGGGACCAGTCCATGCTTTCATTCACTTTCTTTCTTGTTCGCATTAACTCCACAACAACATGACCATTTGAAAGTGCTGTTTCATTTGACTGGATGTGGTTTCTACAGCCGTTGGGAACTTTGACTGGCCACAACATTTTGTGTGCTGGAGTTTGTTAGCTTTAACTACATTAGTTTGTGCAATAACCAGATCAGAGAAGCACAGCCTGAAAGAGGACTGCATCTGTTTCAGCAAAAAAAAAAATCAACTTTTCACATGGTTGACTGGCAAATGCTGGAGAAAAGTGCAGAGGAGCAATTACTAGGGTTCCTGGCTATGGAACTCCATGGCCAGACAAGGCTCAACTTACAAACAAAATGGGACTTGGAGGTGGGGACTTGGCGTAGGATTAATGGCCGGTGTTGGAGGCCACTGGATCCCTATGACAAAGTAATGAAAGAAAGACGTATGGCTGGAGTTCAGCCTAGCCAAGCTTGGGGGCCTCCATGCCTGACAAACAAATTATGTGCCAGATGAACTGACGGGAGCAGAATACAGAAAAAGAGTGTGTCAGTGGAGGAGGCACGTACAGTACAAACGACACCACATAAAAGAAAGATCAGTTACTCTGAATATAAAGGCCAACATTCAGATTCCATCCAGCAAGTAGCTTGTTAGCCTCATGAAGTCTGCTTTTTTTTTCTTTTTTTTTAGCACAGGACTTTTCTTGTTATTGTAGTACAATCACCCAATTATATAACTTGATTATAAAAATGTTTAAACTCAGACTTGACTCACCCCGCAGTATAAAACCACTTCTAGCGCAATAATTTACTCAGAGGGCACACAAAGGCCGAATTACAGTCCATGCAGTCAATTTAGTTGAACATTCAAGTCATTCCTATACTTCATATTATTCATCCTGTAGCAGCCACATTTTATATAAGCATGCACTTTTGCAGTATAAAACTCAGGGATTATATATCTGTTTCTACCATTACATTCTACCTCTATATAGTGTTGTCCCTTTTCGCAAGGTAGAGCAATCAATGATTACAGCCACTCAGTAACTAATTAATTAATGCCATGGCTTAGTGGGGCTCTCAAATGTGTTACATCGTCTATTAGCATCCTGGGCCATGTTGTGTCATATGTCAGACAAAATTAAAATTCACTCCCAGTAATAGATGCCCGACAAAACATAGGATACTTTATTAGAGGGGTCTGTGTGAAACATCAATTGGTTAGTGTTTGTTTTGAAGAATAATGAAACATTAAATACACATTACAAAATAATGAGCTATCTGCTATAGTCTTGGCTGTCCGCTTCTATCTGCCCTTATATCTCTCTTGACACATGCTCAGGAGTGGCTGGTTGCTGTTCTCTTTCGTTGCCCCCCACCCCCCCCCCCCCCCCCTCCTCTGCTTAGCTTTAGTAGACAGGATAGAGAGAGTGAAGAGGCAACTACCTGTGGTCACTCAACAGGTCACAACCCACTGCCTGTGTGTGTGTGTTCCTACATGCTGAGAGAGGACCTAAGGCGAGACAAGGGCTTCCAAGCTCCATTCACCCTGACAGAGCATTATCAGATGTGGCAGCACTGCTGTGTTCTTACAGAATGGATGAAACAGTGTCTGGGCCTGGGCCGGGGTTAGCATTTTTTTTTTTTTAAGTCAAACCTGATTTGGAATACTCAGAACAAGGGACAGAGCAGCGGCAACTGGCAATGAAGTGTTGTGATGACCCCTGGTGTCTTTTTTGGCCTTGTGGTTTACCTGTCTGCTCTGTCTCTGCAGGTGTTCGTTAGGGCAACTGGCGACACCTGAGGGCCCACAAGGTTGCCATGTTGTTAAAGTTCAAGCTGCAGCTGTGGCAGTCTCTCTCCCTCTGACTGCTTGCTGCTGCTGCTGCTGCTGTTTATAGCTTTGCTCTTTCCCCCTACAGGCACCTTTTGATTTGGTTATGTTGTTTTAGTTCTTGGTCTTTGCTTACAACACATACACACACAGTTACCACCCATGCACACTGTCACCGCTGACTATACTGACATCCACATCCCATATTGTTCATATTTGGTTAATTTGTTTGATTTGATTTAATAAATTATCTTTTGGTGTGTCTCCTCTTTGTTGTGGCCACTTGAGCCGGGTTGTGACAGTGTAGATTTTTATCCAACTTCCAACAAACTTCTGAAGTCATGCGAAAAACTATTTGTAGTGTTATTTCTCGATTGCATCAACGCAAAGGTCACTGTCATTACAAGGCTAGCACAGGATATCTTTAAGACGTGCAAATTGAAGCTTATGTTTTCAGGATTACAGCCCTGGTCTGGGTTACATGCTCCAGCTTCACTGTGTACAACCCCACTTCATTGGAGGGAGTCACTTGTGGCCTTTTAAAAGGAAGCAGATGCTCTCCCCTGGGAAATTATAGAGCCACTGTAGTACAGGACAATGCTATTTCTGGATGATCTCTATTTCTCAATTGTCTCTATTCTGGCAATTTTCTGGTTGCCAAGAAAACTGTGGATTCAGTAGGAGACCAGCCCTGGACCTGTAGCCACTGAATCTATGTTTGGCATATAAATGTATCTGTGTACTTAATGAGGTACTATAACTGATACAGCTGGACAATAGACCCTTTTCACAACAGACATTTTGACCTGTCAAAGCATGAAAAGCACAGGTGTAAATGATAAACATTCACAATGGCTCTATCCCATTAGTTGTCCCAGTAAGTGTCAGTGAGTTCACATGCACAATACCAGAATGCTGGAACTGGCTCACCTGAATTGAATGCAGCCATCAGTAATGTCATTAATTCCACTTGTGTTTTTCCTGCTCTGAAAAGTCAAAATGTCTGTCATGAGGAGGGTCTGTTGAATTTCCATGTGAAGGTGCAAATATTCATGTCTTGTCTTGGTGGATTTCAGGAAAAGTTAATCTGCTTTATTTCTCAGTGGAAAAGCTCAGAGTAGTAGGAAGCTAAGCAAACAGGTCACTGCTCCTGCACCTTTTCAAATTGTATGGACACAGTGCTGGAAGTACTGCTGTTCTCCTACTTCACAGTGCTACAATTCTACTCGTTGAGGTACTGCAGGTCTTCTTTTAAGTAGGTCTAACCTACAGACATTTTCAAACATGTAGTTTGTTTGCTCTGGTCCACATCAGTGGATGAGTTGGTAAATTTTTAAGCATTTTCCCATTGGTTCAGTTTCACTCTTCACACACTTTTCACTCAGAAAAAAATCCAAGTGAACCAAAATGGATCACTAAAAGCCAGAATGTTCACTCTGCTCATTGGTTAGATGTGTATAGGGCCGGAGCAAGAACGTAAACACCGGAGGAAGGTTCTGAAAAAAGTCCTATCTGCCCAAATATCAAGAATACAACATACTTTGTAGTTGTAGTCCAGGTCTGGTTGTTGCAAAATCCAAAACAGTTAGACTTTGTTAAAAAAAAATTAAAATTAAAATTAAGAAAAGATAAACTAAGAAATCCTACTGATTGAGATGACGAATGATGTTGTACTTGGTGCAATTACATTTTGCCATTTTGAGCTAGGCTCACTACTAGTTAAACCATGGTACAGTTTATGTAACAAGAGCAATCCACAGTCCCAAAGGAACAAGATCCTTGCGCACATACAGCACCCTGCTGACATCATTATATTCTCATATTTTTAGCCGACACATTGTTGAGGGAAAATGAAAGGGTTTAAATGCGTCACCGATGTGCATGCAGAAAACAACATTAATTTATTTCAATGTCATGCTACATATAAGAATCTATAATACATTCGATTTTTCTCATACCTCTAAAAATGATGGTAACTGTTAAACTGGTGGACAAAACAATCTGCGTTGTCTCAGCACATTAAGTTTGCCTTGACAGTGACAATAGTGAAGATCTTAATGATGCACATTACATACTGTATAGAGTACAGTTGAAAGGAGGAAACAGTAAAAAAAAATGAGTCATTTCATGCCCATGTATCTACCCTGCAGCACACAAAAAAAATGCATGACTCAGAGAACTATGTAACTGAAGAAAAGAAAAACAACATGGCATTGGGGCTGTCTAATGTCATCCTCATTGTAAACAAACTCAGCTTTCTGCAAAACTGGAATACATCGCTTAAGAAAGTCGTCCTTGACTTTAGCTCTCTGTTATTCATCTGCTGCGCTTTAGCAAAACAACCGCTGCCAGTGGTTTCCAATTTTAATGGTTTGTGAGGGTAATTTCCAGTGTAATTTGTTTTATGTTACAGTGTTCTTGGTTGACCAAGACATGCATCCTATTTTGAACATTTGAGGAGTGTAGCAACACCGCTGCTCAGTAACAGTATCTCAGACACGTTCAAACCTCTGGAACCTCTGTTTCGCTGTGCCCTATGTTTAGCTTTGTTTAAACTCAGTCTTTAGAGTCCTCCTAACACCATACCACCTCTGCTTCATCACCTTGTCATGCTGGATTTCAACGTGTTTTTGCACAGATCAAACAAACGAGATATAACGTGTTAATTAGTGAACTTTGGAGGTGCTGGTCGTCAGATTTCATTACCTTTTTGGACAGAGCTGGCCTAGCTGTTTCCCCTTATTTCTCTTTATGAAAGTCTTTATGCAAAGCTAAGCTAACCAGCTGCAGCTTGACATTGGATGTAAGGAGTTTCCTGTTTAATGAAACTACAACTTTGTCTATTCATGTCAAGTTTAGGTCAAATTGTTGGGCAAAAAAATAAACGGACTTCTGACCAAAATTAGAAGTGATCACACTCCACACTCTGGATATACTGAAAACAAAACTGTGTGACATTGAAAATAGTAGAGCAGAAATATATATATATATAAAAAAAAGGAAACAATCTATACAAGTCCTAAGGGTTTTAAGAGAATTGAATTTTTACCTGCTTTGGGTTCAAATAGCTTTGGATAAGACATTATCAGAGTGGGCCATGGTTATGGGTCGGGATTTTCTTATCGCTTTATTGGAGGATTTTGGAATCACACACGTTACCCTGTAGTTTGGCAGCTCCATATCCCTGCAATGAATAAAGTATAAGTCTCAGTATGAAATCAATTGTTTGTTCTCTGTTGCATCTCAGGCAGAGAGAAATTGTTTTGCCTTGGTAACTGTCACTGGTTTCACAGTTCTTTCATTACTTCTCTGTGACAATCCCTTTGCTGACAGAGAAATGCCTGAAATTGTAATGAGTGTAGATCCATTTTTAATCATTAGTTTGACAGTGATGATACGACACTCTTCATAGCAGTTTCCTTTGTAAGAAGCCCGGTGTGTACTTTTGTTGTTGTTGTTGTTGTTGTTTACAGAAATGGGAAAATATGTCTGTTCTGTTCTATTTCTGTATTCCTATATGACCATAAAAGTTGCAGGAAAGTACATTACTCACTAAGTGAGTGACGGTGTTAGTCAATTCTATACGCGTCAGCTCCTTACAAAGTCGACAAAACAATCTCGTCCACTTAGTTGCTTGACTGTACCGCATGGTCTTCATCAACTTTTAGGTTCCATGGCAACTGAGCAAACTCTATTTGCCAATGAAGATCGTGTGATATGGTCGAAAGCTCCGGTACAATCAAATAAGTGGACCTTGATTTGAGTTTGTTTTTCAAGCTGCTGCTTCAAAGGTCAAAAATAAACTTTTAAGCTCAATTTTAAAGCCAGAAGATCATGTGATGAGGTCAAAAGTTTGAGAATAAGCGAGTAAGTGGACTTTGAGTTTCGATTGTTTTGTCAGCTTCTACTTCCAAGGTCACTGTCCATCTATTATAGTTATTTTACATTATTGAGAACCTTGACAGGTAAATGAAATGAAAACAAATTGACACGTCAGATTAAAAATACTAATGTAAGGCAACGGTGTCTCTTATTTTGTAGATGGTTTTCATTCAGAAGGAGAAAGAAAATACGAGCAGAAATACAATGTAGGGCCTGAACAGAGGTTATATGGGAGATACCGAAGCTCAACGGGAGGTCCTGCCAATTTCACACCATTCATGTACGTTCTGTAAACACGCAGCAAACGTTCATCTGAATATGATTTAACCACATCCTCCAACAGAGGCAGCCGCAGATGAAAAATAAGCCCTTTCTGACAAACTGCAGCAACGTCTCACTGCCTGATTTCTAACAATATCGAGAAAAACAATTGTGTGAGTGGCAGCCCCACAAGACAGGAGCCTTCACAAGAAAATAAATTGAAATTTGAAAATAATACGTCTATTTCGCATCGCTGGTGGGAGCAGATTCATTTGTTGCTTTGACAATCTGTTATTTGGAAACAAAAATATGACTTCATTTCAACGCTTGGTAATCACTGTAATCACAAATGTCAGTTTGTGTGTGTGCGCGTGTGTCCCTGCGTGTGATACAGTATGTGAGAAGACAAGGAATTGGGAGGGAGGAAGAGAGAGATAACTAAGGGATAAGGTCTCTCTCCCACCCCCCATAATGTGCCCTATAACCATGTTGGAGTAAAAAGGAACAGATTGATAATGACTTGTAAGGGAATCCCGAGTTGCCTTTCACATCATGCCAACAGATTCTCCTCAGCTGGTGCAGGTAGCTCTTAGCCTGTGGGAAACTTAAAATGGCAACTATTAATGCAACGAGATGCGATTCATGGGCAGCAGAGGAACGGGAAAACAAATAAAAGCCCGACTAAAATGGTTTTAAACATCAAAACAAGTCAAGATGCGCTTGGCCTACCGTGTCGGGAGTTCTGCCTGCTTTTCACTGGCACTCCCCAACTGCTGGAACCATGACCGTTTTCAACTCATGTTTAATCGGTTTAAAGCTGCTCATGCGTGTAATACACATTTATCATGAATGAACAATGTCGGCCCACCCACCGAACGCGGCGGATCGACGCCTCACATGCCAAAACATCCGTTTATGTTTAACCACAGAAAAAAAGTCTAGATTTCTTTTATTTTATTTATTTAAATGTCCTGTGACAGGCTCGTGTTTTCCCCCTCCCCGCGCTTTCATTGTAGAAAATTTATTACTGCTGCTCAATATTCACACAGAGATAAAGTGTGTAGTGTTTCTGCTGTGGAGGGATATTTATAGCCTATTGAGTCTGTCTTATGGTGTGCTCTTGTGCTGTATGTGAGGTCTCGGCCTTGTTGATGAGCACTGCAATTACAGATAGTATCTCTTTGTAGGTATAATTGGATGTATGTATGACTGTATTTAGTCTGATTTTACTCAAGGACAACATACCTTAAGAGTAATTGTTGCTCTACTAAAAAATAGTACCACATAATTGCACAAATATGAAAGAACAACATCAGAAAATGAGTCATTTGTGTTTGATTCAAGCTTCATTTTTGGAAAGAACATATAGGATTTCCTGGGAAACCTTCAACCATAGTAAGAACAAGCAGTGGAATTATGATTCCTAACAAATTTGACATAGTTGATGAGCTGATAGAAGATGGAAAGCTCGTCTAATTAACAGTGAGAAGCCCAAACAGCATCTTTTTGATCTCAGAACTTGAAGGAGGAATAAAAGTTAACACATGGTGTAAATACTGTACATATGGAGAGGAGGGGACTCAGTGGGAAGGACATATTAGTTGTTGAGCACAAGCTAACGCACACATTCCCTCCCTGCTCATAGATTCCCATGCCAATAATAGATTTATACTCCTAATGAACAACGTCTAAATGTCTATAGCGCCCGATGAATAAACAGTTTCATTATATCCGCAGTGAGCAGAAAGTTATAAAGAAGTAAAGTTCTGCGGAATCGATTGGAAATGCTAATTGGTTTAACTTTCTGAATCTAAAGCATAACCGTTGCCACTGGATCAAGGGCAAACTTATGTACTGTACTGATCATTTCTGCGACATCATGCTATGCTTGTTTATGTCGGAATAAATGAAGCGAACTCTGAAGCTGGAGGGCGAAGCTCAGGGTTGTCAATCATTCATGAGCGCGCTGCTCTCTCCTTACCACAATGTTAACTACTTTGGAAATGTAACTGAGCTCTAGTATGAATTATGAATCTTTACTTGCGCTGGACCTTGAATTTTTACCACAGTGTGCTTGTTTTTTTTTTTTTCTCTTTCGTTGTTTTCTTGTTGCCAAAGTGTCCTGAGGTTCGTGTCCTGTGTGTGAGAATGACTAGTTTCTGTGTGCACCGATGGAAGGTTTATATCCAGGGTTAAGACCGGAGAGTATTTTTAATCTTGCAGACTTTACTTCTAGATTATTCTATTATACCTTTCACTCCACAAGTCTCACATAAGATGAAAAGACAAGTCCGTCGACCCCCCAGAAGGTAATATGTTTGATCTATAGATCAAAGAACTCACCAACAGACTTAGATTTGATCTTTGTTGTGCCATCTCCTGATTTTGTCAGTATTCCTCTCATATTACCAGGGTCATTAAATCTTCTTCTATTGGCTGCTGTGCTCCAGTCTGGAGCTGTAATAGCCTCCTGGTGTCAAGCTGTGAGTGGCTCACCTTTGAACAGCTCTGCATGGGGTGGCTAAAGCCCTTTCATGTCAGTAATCATAAGATGCATAATCATAAAATGGTCTGGGATCGCCTGTAGCCTGGTGATATGAAATGACCGAAAGCAGCTGTGGACAAACGCTTGATATTAATTAAATAAATGAGACATTTTGAATTTAAAAACTATGTGAATGACAAGCCAATGTCATATTTCATATCCCCAGTAATGTGAATAATGATTAAAATGTAAAAAAAAAAAAAAAAAAAAGCTATAAAACCATAATCATTTTTTTATTACTGACAATTCATAAATTTCATATTTTCCTATTTATTATTGTTTAATCTTTATTAAACCATACGTTAGAGAGACTTGGCCAAAATGGCAGCGTAAGATAAATATCACATATAGTTCAATTTAATAATTATAATTAAAAAAATAATAATGTAAGATCAACATCTGAGGCTTTTATATAGTTGAGATGATTGGTGACCAGTGAATTATGGGTACTTCTGTGCATATGTGCTCCACTGCTAAACTGCTGCATTTAAGTGCTTTCCAGCCAAAATTCCTAAATCACCAACCTTGCCAACAGCCATTTGTAAATAGTGAGAGGACCGGGACCGCTGCGTTTAATGATAGAAGACCACTCGAACAAATTTCCTTGAATTGTCCCTGTTGTTCATGTTTGGACTGGTTGTTGAAATCTTCCACACAGCACAGCCTTGCCGTTATTTTTCTTTGCTTCCTCTGAAATAGAACTTAGAGAGACATAACACAGTCTACTGCGGTACGGACAAAGCAGGTACTAAATAAACTCTGGCTCGTTCAGAATTTACAGAGTAAATAAAGAGTATTAACTAAAACCAAAAGGTTTCAACACATCACTCCTATTTCATCTTATCTTCACAAGAATTGATTTTAAAATGCTTCTCCTTCCGTTGTTGACATGCTCACTGAGTACACACCAGACACACCTCATTATACCTGGAATAAATTCTCAGTCAGCTTATGATGCCTTCAGTCATTATGGTCTTACTCTCTGGAATTCTCTACCACATCAACTAAGGTCTGCTACAACAGTGTCTTCTTTTAAAAGCAGACTAAAAACATCTTTTTTTCACAAGCTTTCAGTTAGGTTTAAGTATTATTATTATATCCACTTTTTAATAATATATACCCTCTTAGTACTTTTTCATTGTAAAACCTTCTTATCTTATATGTTTTTACCTTATCTTATATGTTTTTGTTATGTATGACACATTTGCCTATGTTTTTCACTTTTTATCTTGAAGCACATTGAGCCTGTCATATGGAATGTGTTTTATAAATAAACTTGACTTGACTTGTAGTGATGCGCGGGTCGACCTACAACCCGCGGGTCCCGCAGGTCAACCCATGGGTTGACCCAAGGGTCGGGCAGGTCAAAAAGTGCCAAAGCAGTGTTCCCAGTAAGTTATAAATAACTTATAGAAACATTGTGTGCAATAGGCTAGGCTATGCATTACTAGTCCACCTTCCACCTTCTCTTCCCCTCTCTGTCACTCTCTCTCTCTCTCTCTCTCCAGCTGTAATCAAGCCAGATAAAGTACAGCGTTACAGCGTTAGGTTAAATTGTGGAATTGTGGACTCCATTCTTTTTCTACACAGTGCAAACACTAGCCTAAAAAACACAGTATAGACCAGTGGCGGCTGGTGACTCAAAAAATTGGGGAGGACAGGAGGAAAACCAACATGGAATCTTACAACAAACCGCATCAAACTATATCATTGTCCCCCACCTGATGAAATCAGAGGGGTGGGGGACTATTTTATACGCCAATAAAACAATTTGCTTTCAAAAACAAAAACCCCTGAGTGGTGAAAAGGCTGCTTCTTTACATACATTTAGCAAATACATATTGTCTCTAAATGAAGAAGTGCTCATTTTAGCCGTGCAGTGGTTCAGAATGTGTCATTTTACCAACAAAGTGAAATTCAAATTTATAGTATTGTTCTATTGTGACAACAGATTTATGTTTTCATCAAAAACACACAACATATCACATGTGTTTACTATGTCTTTTCCTAGTGTACAGAAATATATAAAGTACCTGTGCCACAAATGTGATACAGGTACAGATCAGTGCTGAATACTAGAACAACTGAACACTAAAAATATTCACAGATCTAAAACTTTAGGTCATCAGAAAGTATGAATGCATGTATCAAATACATGACTTACACACTCTTATCTATATGTACCACATACAAAATATAGTCTACAAAGCTGACATGTTAACACTTGTTATTCTAGTTACTTTAAGCTTATTACTCAATATACGACTCAGCTTAAAAACCAACTGAAGAAACGAACTGAAGCAAGTAACCAGACGTCCTGCACACTCATTCACTAATCACACAACATCAACAGGTGACTGAACAACCACTCAATTAAAAACTGGATCAATTCCAAATGAATGAGTGAGTCCAGACAGCTCACTATAAGTTCAACAAGTAAACTACCTACAGCACATTATATCATCTCTGCTGCATTCTTGTTAAGGAGATAAATTCACACAACAGCCACAGAGACATTTACGTCAGCCATCAGACAAGAAGTTAGCGACCAAAGGGACAGAGAGAGAGAAGCTGTATCTGACTCACGTTATCTGATGTCTTCTTCTTTCTATCATGGAGATGAAGTATTGATGAAGTATAGCGTCCATTTGTAGCTGTTGGTCATCTTGTTTGTTAGTTAACAGAACTTTGTGGCTGCTGGTTAACCAGTCTGATATCATTAGCAACAATGACAAACAAGCTAACTCTCCTGGTTGTTTCTCCGGTTGTTTCTCTCTCCAGCCTCCCCGGTGGCGTCCTGTCACTGCTGCGGCGCACAGTCCAAATATATTCTCCTGTTAGCTTAACAACAGTCCTTAACCGTCCTTCCATGGATGTATTAAGAGTCCTTCGGGCTACAACAAGCTAACTGTCGCGTTGGCTAACACAGGCAGCTATCTACTGCTGCTACTCTGCCTTACAGTGGAGAGAATTGAAAATGAAATCTGGAAACTATCATTGGACAAACGTGATGTCAATATTACATTCTGGTTGTTGATTGGTTAGAGAGGACGTACTCCCTTGGAGCGTCATTTTACGTGTCTTGGCCAATCATAGATGAGCATGAAAAAAATGAAGTATATTAAATTGATGTAAGAGATCCCGCCCTGAGGAGGAAAGCAGGAGCCCCTCCTCTTCTGCCCCCCACTGCCCCCCACCACTACTTCACACACACTGCGCTTTCTCCTCCTGCCCTGCAGGTGTCGCTGTTGAAGTATTTTAACCAGAATTTCAATAATGGATTTTTTCCAAAGAGGAGAGAAAAAATATTTTATAAATAATATTGAGATTTGGTAATGGTTTATTTCAACCAAATATTCTTTTTTTATATTTTGATCTCCCTCTTGCCTCTCAAAAAATAGAGGAGAAGCAACCTCCTCTGCCTCTATGGACCAGCCTCCACTGGTATAGACCTACACATGTAGGCTACTACTTTGTTAAAGTTCGCTGTTATGATGTGAAGGATGGATCATTTGTTTGTGTGTGTGTGTGTGTGTGAGAGAGAGAGAGAGAGAGAGAGAGAGAGAGAGAGAAAAGGAGAAAGACAGAGAGACAGAGTTCATGTCTTTAATGAAGAGTTACTTGTGTTGCTGCTATTCAACAATAAAGAACACCATTTGTAACAATTTGTCTGTTTATTTAGTAGCCTAGACCCCGATGCTATTGGGTTAAGATACGATAGGCTGTGCCTTGGAATCAATGTATCATGCTAATATTTGGGCAAAAATCACAAAAACAAAATAGTGCAACGCTGCTCACTTTGCTGTAGCCTAAGATAAAGTTGGCAGTTTGCATGTCATGTCGGGTTCGGGTGGTTGATTAATGCATATTTTTGCAGGTTTGGTGGTGTGGATTTGCTCTGATAATGGGTTGGGTGGGTGTGGGTATTAAAAAACCCTGACGCTGGTATCACTAGTTGACAGATATTTCACTTCAGTTGGACTGAAAGACTGAATGAGGGTGTGGGTTGTAAAGTGAAGTGAACCTATAAAAGAGCTTCTTCTTTTATTTCTTTTTTCTTTTACAGCTATGAAAATGAGTCAATCAGTTTATCTTAATAGTGCTTCAGACAGTATGGAGGTAAGACTTAAAGAAAAAGTGAGTTAGAGTGATCCCAGTGGTGGTGCACACCTGTTGAGGATGGCGCATCGACACACTCTTCCACTAAGACTTCCTAGAACAATTAGAGAGTTAAAGGTTACAATTACAATCTTCCTTAGACCATGACATTACTTTCTATGGTGTCACTTTGTAACCTCGTTCCCCAACAAACCTCAGTGATACTCCTGCCGGTGGTTTGTAGTTAAATTTATGAGTCAGCAAAACCACATAGATAAAGGATATGATGACACTCACAATGAGCTAACAACATCTATATTTTACCACTTACCTTTAATATGCACAACCGCTCTCATTCTGCATCTTCGTCATCCCTGATTGACCTCAATAAAACATTTCCACATGTTCTTGACTTTTCTTTTGACCTATAATTAATCTACTTTCAAAGGCAGCAGCATTTTATAAATTTTTTTTTTTTTTTTTCCTCCTCACCACACAATTTTTTTTCACGAATGATAAAGTCTCATTTATTACCACAGGTACTTAATCTTGGGACTCATTGGAAACATCTGGTTGATAAATGGCTTGCATGAAATTAAACAGCAAATGAACACAGAGGGTATCATGGATGATTGCTTATCGCTGCGGGGGTATCCAGGGTAATGAACACATAAATTACGCAATATTTAGGCAATAGGAACTCAGATGCTATTAACATAAGATTGGTGAATTTGTAATTGTGGTGTTATGTCATGGAAATATGGCTCACCACAGTTACGAACTTAACATATGAATCTGGGAATATGATGTGAATAAGACATGATGAATTACGTAAAAAACTGCAAAATCTATATCCAATATGTGAGATGTTACAAATCCTCTTTAAGGTTTCTGTACATGAACTGATAAATCCCCCTTTTAGGAGTCAGGCCTTTCAATATGCTCCCTAATATGACAGCGACTGTTAGAAACATATTAGAAGGTGATTGGGGAACAGAAAGCCTGTGCTTGGGATTCATTACACACATACACACACCAGTGATAGCATGAAGCGCTTCATATATAATGTGATTTTTCTAGCCACTGGGCCCTGTTCCTTGTTTACCCCTGAAGCATAAAGAAGGAAGGAAAAAAAATACAGAGCTGGGGAGAAGTTTGCTAGAGACCTTTGCCATGGTTTTGTATCTTCTGGCATTTGCAATTAGCACCAAGCCTGCCGACTGACACTGAGAAACAGATGCTGTCCATCCGTTTGTCATCGACTCCTATTTCTTTCTTTGTTGAGCAGAGATTGTGCCCTCGTGAACTGTGTGTGTGTGTGTGTGTGTGTGTGTGTGTGTGTTTGTGAGTGTGTGTGTATCCTTCTATGCAATGGAGCTGCCCTGTAATGAGGGTATGACTACTTGTCTTCAAACGCTCACTGTTAATTATAGTCCTGTTCATTGTGTGCGCACACGCATTCGTGTGCATGGTGCATAAAAAGGGAGGGAGAGGAAAAAGAGGCAGGGATAATGGGAGAGAGGCAACAAGGGATCAAAATGGTAACCTGAAGCTATTCAGCTGCATGTGACACATACATGATTGGGTCACAGTTTACAGGGTAAATGGATATTTGCAGGCCATCCTTGAAAGAGATTGAAGTATAAATGCCATTGTACATGCGTACAAACATGCACAAAATTATATGTATAAGTGCAATTAGGTTTTTTTTATAAAAAGCTGCATTTTTAAAAATTTTTCAGGCATCCTAAATAACACAATGAAGTTGCAACAGAGAGAGATAACCTACAGTATATGGTGTCATTATTAAACCAGGAGGCAGGAAGGGAGGAAGAATCCTATCCTATTATTCTAGTAAGTGATGCTGTTGTTGGCTAAACAATGTGTTATGACTGATTTATTGTCAACACTTTCAATTTTAAATTGGCTGTTTTCTTGGGTATCAAACCTGAATCATTAATCAGGGTTTGGGGCTAATTGTTGTATAATACCAAATCTAGGTTTGCATTCTTTGTTGTGCTTTAACAGAAGCACAGTCGCTTTAAACCCTGAACACAGAAGAAGCATCATGCTGACATCAGCGTGATTGATAGCAGTGTCCCTGATGTCCATCGAAGATAAACTTACAAAAATCATATTAAAAAAACCTCATTGTGACTTTGATCTGATTACTTCTATATCAAAAAAGTAATCCGGGTGATTGTTGTCTGTGCATCCAGGGTTACAGTGCAAACAGGCGTGCTAGTGCAACATTAGTGCAGCATTATGCGTCCTCCAAAGCACAATGTTATTTTAAACTGTTGTTTTAAATCTCAGAACATTTTTATCTCACATATAGCTAAAAAAGATATACATTAGAAGTGACAAAGTTCATGAATATTAAAGATCCCCTCCAGACATGTTATAGGGCATATCAAATACTCTGCTTTGGATAATATTTTGTGCCTTATATGGGTTTTCCAAAAAAAAAAAGTTCAATTACCTAGTTAGAAATTCTTAAATCTACTCCTTCTCCCCACTGAAAAATCTAAAATCTATGAATATGCAAATATTGCTCATTTCAGAAGTGAAACTCCTGGATACAAGACTCTTCCTAATTCATTGAAATATCCATTCTCAGTGTATGTGCACCTGAGGCTTCAAGTTTTCATGTCACACTTGTGTAAATTGCATATTGGATCACAGTTGGCTTCCAAACTCATTGTTACAAACTCTGCACACACATAGTTCTCCAAAGTGAAGGTAAAACATTACAGTTTTTTTGTTTTGCATTATCAATACTTTTTTTCCCAACATTTATACAACTAAGAAAGTCCTATTAATGTGATTCTTATATCCTTGGAACACTGACATTCTCCCATATCCATTTATGAGTATCCATACTGCTGCATGTTATAACCCTGCGGACAGACAGGCAAAACTAATTATTTCAAAGTGCATAAAACTTAAAAAGATAAACAAATATCTACATTACCACTCACATGCAAATCGATGCCATCTCTAATTAGCCTTACTTATGGAAACAACAACATATTGCATGCCTAGCTAAGACGTAGCCTTAGGTCTAAAGGGTTGAAGGAAATAACAAAAATGCAATACATTTAAAAATCTTGTTTAATAAAATCATGAATAATTTAAGTGTACTGGTTGAGCACAGACAGTACTGATTTGTTAGGGGCCTCCAGTAACACATATTAGGAAACACTTCTGCACTAAGGTGTTTAACACTATCGTTATGTTTTACTTTCTACACAGGGCTTGATCGGGGTATAGTAGTATTACAGGTGTTAAATCTAACTGCACTACGCTAGCCTATCATGGGGTGTTTAACACTATCAGCTTCTGTAATGGGCCTTCACTTTTCATAATTTTGTAGGGAACGAGAAAACTGGATGTATTTCTTTTTATATGATTTCATACAGCTAACAGTTATGACCATTTATGAACCTACTTTTCCCCATAAGTCACATAAGTCTCATATTATTCGGTTCAGTATCAGGCCTGGGGAGCACTTCTATAGCCTCAGTGCGGTAGTGAAAGATTAACAAAGTGTAAATCAAAGTACTTTTACACATGAGGCATGATGGGTGAGATCAATCACTGCTGGACATTGTGGACAAGCCTATTACAGCAAGTGCCACACGGTGTAAATCTTTCGCAGTCAAGAGGTTGTGGTGAGCTTTGAGTCAGAATTCACAAGTGAATTATTGTTAAATTATCATTTTCCACTGGCACAGAGGAAGCAAGATTATTAATTTGAGTTGCTTTAGATATTCAAATCATTTGATTTATTTGATTAAATTCCAAGTGTTGTATAAACCAAATCATAAAGTCTGAACTGACCTGACCTATTGCGACTGACGTAGGCGTTGTTAGGATCTTGAGACATCCAGGGCTTAGCCCAGCGCAGAAATCTTTCGATTTTCACCCAATAATTACACAATTTTTTCCAAGTCATTTCAGAGTAAAATGAATAGAAGATGTGAGACACTGTGCTCTACCAAGAGGTTCCAGTCAGGTGCGTAGGCTGGCTCTCACAACATGAAATCAAAATAAACAAAATGAGTGCAATCTGAGTTCTCATTCAACTCCATTATTATTTTTTATTTTCAGCAGCAGAAGTAAAACCCTTTGGAAAAATAAGAGCCTTGACATTGATGAAGCAGTCATATGCATGATTGTATATTGCCAATGCTTTGTTCTGTTTTGAAAATTTACCAACCCTGCTCTCATAGCTTCTGTTTCTATTGTGTGACAAGGGCTCATTTTGAACTGTGACAAACTGTGTTAACTCTGTTTCTTATCTGTCTATCTGATACTCTCCTCTTCTTCACCCCTCCAGAAGCTCTTTTTGTGTCTCATCTGTCTGTCTCATCTCCTCTGCTCTCTCCTCATGTCCACTTCTCCTCTCTCCTATCCTGCTCATAAAAAGGATGCAATCAACATAGACCAACCAAAATCTAACCAAATCTCTCATTTTATGATGATGACGTTATATATCAAAGTACTTAAAACAACACAATTATGTGAACATGCCAACCAATATCAGATTATACAAATGCAATGCAATATTCCATCACAGTGAGTGTTTCTCAAACTGTGCCGTCGCACCCTGGTGTGCCTTGGAATTAGTCTTATTTATGATGATTTACATAGCTATAATCATATGTAAAGGTGTGCCTTGGAAATACTTGTTTTCATAAATGGTGTGCCTTGTGACAAAACCATTTGAGAACCACTGAGCTAGACTAGCTATCTAGCTAAAGAGCCCTCGTCTTCACCAGACTGAGCTTGTAGATGAGGCAGTGGCAGTCGCACGTCCTGACTTGTCTGCTGCTACAGTAACAGGAAAGAAGTGTTCCTCCATCTCCTCTAGCCTCGCCTGCGCCTTGTTGCATTCATCCCTTTTCTTTCTGAAAAATAGCCTTTAAGTCTTGCCTTAGTGAATTAGCTACCTAGCTACCACCAGATGCCAACAAATGTGCATGTGACAGGTAGTGTAGATCTGCAAATAGAGGATCCAAATGTACTTGCGTTTTCGAGCAACGATATATTATTTCCAAGGGCTTTAATGCATGATTGGAATGACAGATGAATAGATCAGGCATTATTTTTTCTTTTTATTCTTTTTTTTCTTTTTTTGAGATCCAGGAATATTCATAAAACATTTGGAGTTGTAGCCTCGGATGCCCAGGTCTAACGACGCCACTGGTGACTGAGTGAATTTCCTATTCTCTTTTGCCTGTTATTCAGAGAGACTTTGGTCTATTAGGACTGTATAGAGTACTTTCCACCAGTGTCTATTTGACAGAGCCATCACTTTAGGTCCATTACTCTCTGTCTGCTTCTTCTACCAATAATGCCACTGCAACCATTGAGCGGGATCTTAATGGAAAATGATATGCTTGTTGGCAGCTCAGTGTAGCAATACTGCAGTGACCCGTATCATGTCATAATGAAATGGAAGGAGGAAGAGATGGGAGAAAGAGAAGAAGCGCCTGCTCTTTCAGTAATTCCTTTCATACTGTGGTCTGAGGAGAAAAGGAGCTCGCTTTTTTTAGACTGCAAAGTAAAATGGTTTTTTTTTGTTTGTGAATGGCTGAATTTGTGAATAAACTTGGATTATGTTAATATTCCAGGGCTTGTGAATGAAATAATACGCGCAACAAATGTGATACTACTAGAGGATCCGGTATGTAAAAGAATACTGACAGTACTCTAAATAGAAACAAATTGAACTCCCACTCCTCTCAGAAAGCTAGAAACAATGGAGCCATATTTCTGTTTTTAAGGCAGCCACAGAGAATGTTCTGTCTTTGTTACCAATGTGTAAGTTTCCAGTGGGATCTCCAGCAATACAGGCATAAACACAGAGTTGTCCAAATTCTAGCTTTGGGACAAAGATAGCCATTAATATTGACTGAACTCTCCAAGAGCACTGTACAATGGTGCATATTAATTCTATTTCAGTATGTAGTGTATCTTTATGCCACCTTTCCACTGCATGGTACGACTCGACTCGACTTTACTCACCTTTTTTGGTTTTCCATTGGGCAAAAGTTATGGATAGCACCTGGTGCCTGGTATTTCTTTTGGTATCACCTCCATCGTGGGTCCAAGCGAGCTGAGCCGATATTGAAAAGTGAAGTGAAAACAATGCAGACCAATAATTGGTCAGAGAGAAGCATCACTAGAATCATCATTTTCACAGTATGGGACATTCTGCACAAACCTGCCATAAAAGTCTGTCTCCACAATAAATCATCTGTCAATCATCATCACAATAACCATCTGAGTGTTTGATGGTTATTTACTTGTGTTTTAGAATGTAACCGCTGTGAAACAATAAGAAAACATTTTATTTCTCTCATTCTCTTGTTTTTTCTTGCTACCGCCACTCCCTCTCTTCATTCACTCCATAGCTCGCTCAACCACCGCTCTCTCTCTCTTTTGCTCACTCAACTCATGCTCTCAACTCACTCACACTCTCTCTTTTTCTCTCATCTTTTTTAAAACAAGACAGGAAGCTGACAGCAAAGTCGAACTTTACTTTTAATGTTATCAAAGAAGAGAAATGTTGTCCCCTCCTCCTTAATTGGTCCTAAATTGACACAAGAGTACTTCCTGATTTTATAAATGAAGCAGTACACAAGTTGAAGCAGCCATGCTGTGTGTGTTTGACCAATCAGCGACAGTCATCCCTGCAAACCCCACCCTCATTGAGGGAGTACTATCTGCAGTGGAAAACGAAATCCAGACAAGTACCTGGTACCAAAATCGGGTAGAGTAGAGTCAAGCCATGTAGTGGAAACACAGCTTTAGAGACTATCAGCACTTTCGGAGATCAGTATCTGATTTCCACCTATGTCCATTCATATTTGCAGTGCCAGCAAAACACTGAATGATGTGTAAGGGAAAATAGAGAAGTAGAAGAGGGTGCTAAAGCTCAGTAGCCCTGTGTCAAATGATGACTGTAGCAAGTTGGCGAGGCATGACAAATAATGGTGAAGGGGTAGCTGGTTCAGTACTGCAGTACAGACAGTGCCAAAATCTGTTGTGACCGAAAGTTTGCACAAAGTGCACATGATGAAACAGTAAGTGTGTTTACATTAAAACTTTTCAATTTCAATTATGCATTAGTATTAGACCTTCTTGATTCGTCAAATTAATCATTGTCACACACCCCAAGTGACATATGTTGCGGTTGTTGGTTGCTTGGTAACTTAGTTTGGAAAGATATTACATCACAAGCAGTCAAGTTGTCATGACACCAGTTTTCTAGCTCAGTTCAACCACCACCAACTAACTTTTGGCATAAGTTAAATCACTTAAATCTTGGTAAAACCTGCCAAGCCCTGCAGTACAGCTCAGTTTAATGATTTCCATGGGTTTCCTTCAAATTTAGGCAAGCTGTTTCATGTGCAGAAGATAACAAAACACTGCCTCTTTTCCTTTCTTTTTTTTTTTTTTTCTCTTGTTGGCACAGCTAATAAAAGTAACCCACACAAGTGTGCTCTCGCTCTCAATCGTGGACCATGAGGAGGAGGATTCATGCATAACATCTTTCACTAAAAACATCCGATTACAGCTGATTCAGCTCTTCCTCTTCGAGGTCCACAGAGGTTTCCATTCTCACAAGTTAATCACATTAGGTCCAAATAATCATGTTTGTGTTAGGCTTCACAAACATGCGGAACAAAGTACCAGAAGCATATTCGGTAGGCTTGATTCCACTTTCTTGCAGTCATTTCTCTAGACCCTGGTGAACAGGCTTTGCTTGACATAAATAATATTCATTGCTAAATCTCCTAAGTAGTTCATGTAATGTCCATCCTAAAATAAGATTATATTACAGTATGTTATTCTCAGGCTCTTGCACAGTTAAAAAAAAACCAGCTCCCTCCAGAACATGGAGAAACACATAAAAGGTTCTCCAAGTAGGGTCCAAGTACCTCTGGGGTTTCTCTTTAACGCTCAAGGCGCTGCACGGCACCTTTGGGCTTCCACAGAATATGTTCTTCTAAGAGTGTAGGATTGTATTGAATTTGCACATTTAATTAATACTTCTTAGAACTACATGAGGTAGCATGAATCACTGAAACCTCCGCACACGCTTGCTTAATTATGAACATCCCACTCAGAACAAATACTGAGCCTAAATAGTTCAATTGTGATCTTATATTATTAGTCACTTACAGTCTTGTTATAAATGTTAAATGCTGCTATGAAATGCAAATTATTTCCAAGTAATGCAGTAATGGAGGTGTTTAGCTTAAATGAGGTACGCATACTTGTTTGTTAAGAGAAATGCAGGATTGATTAGACATTTCTTGCTTAAATTGTTCAGCCCGCAGCCATTAAAGAATACCTACTGTCAAAAGCTATAACGCAAAAGAAGTTCCACATAACGATCATGGTAATTGCTTCTATTCTTACTGATGCACAGATAAAATATAGATATGGTGCACATCCCTGCATTTGCTGTCGTTTGTAGTGAGAGGACTAAAAGGAAATGCAAAGGCATAGAGACATTTCCAGTGTGGTGGGAATAGGGGGTTGGGAAGGGGGTGGGCGCTCGTATGTGCTTTGACTGTGAAGAAAAATGAAGAGTGTATGCTGTACATATAACTTTAGGAACATAAAAATGTAGCGCAGTTTAGACGTTCCAATGCAACAACTTTTGATTGATGAGAGCTAAAGAAAGAAGAGAGACAGACAGAGATGAAAGGAGACAGAAGGAAATTCTGTATGTCTGTTCCGCAGCTAAAAGCGAGATTAAGAAAGTGTGTTTTCAGCCTTTGTGTAAACAATGTCAGTGGTTTCTTGTGCTCAGTGAAACTGTACCAAAGCCTGAGGCCATAGGTTTGAAAGGCTGCTTCACAACTCTGCTTCAAGTTCTAGAAAAGACCAAAAAACTCAGAGTCAGAAAATCTTTAACACCTGTCGTGAACATGCTGTGCTTCATAAACACATCATAGAACAAGTCATTGAACATATAAAATCAAAAAGTATTTCTTTTAAAACACTGGCAGCAGTATTTTTTTTTAGCTCTTTGCTAAATCCTCAGAAGTCCATCTCAACAACAAGCCTACATCCTCAATTGAATGGAATGAAGAGTTCATAGGACTAAGGCTTCCTTGTAAATAGATATAAATGAATATTTAACTCTCACTTCACCAAAAGAAATGAAGATGGTCCATGAATAGAGCCCTGGGAGATTCCACTGAGCAAAAGCTTTAGTTAAAACCAGAAATTCTCCCTTAGAAGTAGAAATAATCTTAACCAATTAGAAAAATTCGGCAGACAGGCTGTTATACTTTTGCAGTCCATCAAGCAGAATTTCATCTTCAGCTGCATTAATTGCAGTGGTCAGGTCTAGCAACATGAAAACAGAAAGCTTCTTGGAATTGGGTTTGATTCTCAAATCAATGGCTGACTTCACAGGCGCTGTCTGTGCTGTAGTGGGCCCACAGCCCAGACAGAAGCTCTCCGAAGATGCGGTGCATTTCTAGATAACCTAGCTGCTTGAGGACCACTTTTTCAAGCATTTTCCCAAGGAAATGTGAGTTCAAAATAGACTGATAATTACTATGCGCTTAAGGATAGAGAACACTTTTCTTTTTACAGGCTTTGGCTTTAGTGCTGGGAGGAGCTGTTTTTTTGCCAGGAGGGGAGTGGATTATGTTGATGGGCAGCCTAAACATTTTTATATTTATAGTGATGAGGAAGAAGTCTAAAGGGTTCAAGACTTCACAACTTAACCTTTTTAAGTGAAAGAGAAACGTATTTCGAGATGAGTAAATTCCTGTATCCTGGTGTGTTATGAGTAAAAGGTCCCTATGTAGTTATCTGTTGTAATAGTCCACATAAACTCACCATCTGTGCTCGCCGAGGATCAGATTGATTCCCTGGTTGATAATGATGTGTTTTACCATCCACATTTTACCAAGGTCACCTATCAGCAACCTTAGATCATTACAATCACAACCATTTCACAGTGATGAAAATAGTGTTATAAATTCATATATGATTTGGTGTAGATGTGTAAATGACAGTTTTCAGGATGATTTTCTTGGCCAGTGAGTTGAGCGTGTGGTTTGTAGCTGATGTCACTGCAAAGTTAACTTTTTATTTTGGGTGAAGGAGAATTTTATGTCTGCTTTATGTGTCACTCATTTGTTTGGGTAGAGTAGTTCCATGCTCTATGTTGTTATACCAAGAGGTTATGGTCTTAATTCACTTTTTTCTAGGTTAAGGAGAGAGTTTTTTTATATTCACAAATAATTGTTAGGCTGTCCTTGGCCATAAGAATAACATCTGAGGAGTATTAAATTGAATGGTATTTCCTTTTGAAATAAATCTTGCTCTTTATAGAAAACACTGTCACCAAAGCTCTGAAAAGACCCCGTGAGGTATTGCAGAGTATGCGCGGCAATTATTCAAATGGGTACAAGCCATATTATCCTTGGGATGTTGGCAAAGAAGAGAAAATACATTAAAAAAAATAAGAAAGTTTAATAGTGCAGCAAAGATCCAAGACTCTCTTCATCTTCAAGAATATATTAAATGTGAAACCAGCTAACTAAAAACATGAACTCTTCATAGCTCATAAGGAAGTTAAATAAACTCTGGTGAGGTCTGTGCATATAAAATCAGGTCTGTCTAGGACTGGAAGCTGCAGGATGTAAGCTAGATTGACCAGTAGTCACACCCCTGGGAAGCTAGATGTGTTATTGAACAAGTGTGTTAATAAGCAGCTATATAATCAATTACTAGACAAGCATGTGCCCTGCTACTTTTACTCACAAATGGGGGAAAAAAGGGAAGTGTTTCACAGTGGGTAGCCAGCATTAGGATGTGTCAGCCTTATTTCTGCCACTTAAATCAATGTTCAAGCTAGGAATAAGTGTGCAGGAACTGTGATGCAATGCAATGTCTGGAACTGAAAAGATCCATAATTACCAAGAGAACAACTATTTTAAAAAAAATTGCACATTATTATTATTATTATTATGATATTTCCTAAAACATTTTTATATCTATGAAGACAGAGAGAAAGGGAGTTTTGGCAACCTAAAATCCCAGACTGGTATCTCACTGTGTGTGAGCAAACATCCACTCAGTGTCAGATCTGGGTCGCTTAATGACATTAAGTGTTACAGACAGTTTTCTATACCAGGAAGTGTCTGACTCACTTTATTTGAATGCTGATGAGACAGCCATGGGGGCGTCCAAGTGGCATGCTGATCTGGATAGAAAGAGACTTATTCATATGCAGGCCTGGTAGCGACTTTAGTCAAACAAAGTACATCTTTCCCTTCTCCCCGCAGCTTTTTAATGACTTGGGGATTTGTAGATAGAAACAAACAAAGACAATAAGGCTCCATGATGGACCCATAATTATATTTTCATTGGTGAAAACTGTTTGCACTGATCTTATCTAGGGTTTATTAAAAATTTACAATCAATATTAGTGAGTATTAAGAGAAAACATGGAATCCACGTGAATAAGAGTACAATTACTATTCAACATGTGAACTCACATTAAAAATAATGACAAACACCTCAGGCATCGCTCTGCTTTAGACATCAAAAGCATTCAATATCTCCACTCAATCAGCATGTAGTGGCTTTGCCTCATGTAAGTCATTGATTTGGTGTATCATGACATCTTGTACAACAGGTTTGGGCCATTGTCAGGGCTTTTTGGGAGATTCTGACATACATAACCTGTGACGAGAATACACTCAGCTCCATTTCCAGTCACGGTCGGTGCATAGCAGTAACATAAGGAAAGACAAGCATCTATAATGTAT
The DNA here is from genome assembly GCF_963924715.1 of Thunnus thynnus. Taxonomy (NCBI): domain Eukaryota; kingdom Metazoa; phylum Chordata; class Actinopteri; order Scombriformes; family Scombridae; genus Thunnus; species Thunnus thynnus. The sequence goes on from NC_089540.1 coordinate 7,186,860, forward strand.
TAGCAGTGGCAGTATTAATTTATCAATCCCACGGTGGGAAGGTCTTTTATCACCGAAATGTCACATATGATTCAATATACAGAACAAAAAAAAACACAAAAAACAATCAAGACTCTGTCCATGCAGGCATTACAGAATAATCAGTGACATGCAGTAAATAGTGATTCATTGCCTACCTGTGCTACTTAGGAGCCATGTTTGCTCTGTGCTATGAATAAATACCCACTTTGCAGACATTTTGAGGACCTTTTGCAAAATAATTCCCGAGTTGCAGAATTAGCAGCACATTAATAAAAAAGTAAGCAGTGTGAGCGTGGCTACTGAAACCCATAATACATTATACACCCAAGACCCACAATATGCAATCTGTAAACTGTAATGTTTGCAATAATGTGATGTAAGCCTATAAGCCTCAAACATATGTTTAATCAGGCATAGATTTGATTAATTGTGCACTAATGTTACACACCTTTCTTATATATAATTTATAGCATACATTAGCATTGTAAGTGGATACACTTTAGCTCTGGAGTATCATACTGGACAATTTGCATTGTTAATATCCACGATTCAGCAAAGGGACATGCTTATTATGTGTGAGTATGCTGTTTGCTGTTTTATTACTGGACATTCATAACTTTTGTTTACTTCTCCAGACTACAATAGATCAATGTACTGTATGCACTGTCAAAAGATAAATGATGTTCCCCTCATGGACATGCAGCTACTGAGAGCAAGTAACCAAGCAGATAACATTATTCTGTACACTTGCCCTCTTTAAATCAGTCAATTAACTCAAAAGCACACATACCTGTCTGTTTAATTGTGTCCCCAGTGCTTAATTATCTGCATAAATTTTAGGGAGATGAAGCCTGAATCTGTCAGATGAAAAAAGAAAAAAAAAATACTGCTACAGCTTGTTAGTGCTAGGATATTGATGTATAATGAAAAGCGAGATCCTCAATATAGAACTATCTGGAGGTAAAAATGGCGGCAGAGATCACACTCTAACGAGACAAGACTTTTAAAAAAGAAAATGCACAACAGAGGAGAGAGGATGTTGGCCGAGGGCTTACATTAATGTATTTTGGCATATAGCTGACGCTCATATTTACAGCAAATTACAAATACAGGGGTATGCTGAATAATTATTTTCTAACCTGCCAACATCAACAAGCCAAATGTAGGGTGTGCCAGATTGTAGTCATTATGAACAGGCAAAAAAAAAAAAAAAAAAAAAAAGTGTCTTGTGTGCATAGGCTGCCTATTTATATAAATCATAATGTAGAGTAACACAGAAATGCAAGCTTGGAATATTGATAATTATGGTACCGACATACAGGTACACAATGTTCAACCATTCAGTCAGTCTTTGTTGTCACACAAACCATGTTTGGAGTGAAGTCTAAACTAAATTACAAAATCTAAAAAGGAGAGACAACAAAAAATACTAAAGGTCTTCTTACTAGCTTATTTTTTGGAGTTTTCAACCACATTTGCATGTTTTCTTTCCACCACCACTTGCATCCAAGTCCATCCTTCATCAAAGAGAGGTAAAATTTCATTCACCTTACTGTTTTCGGTGGAACTTTTCCACCGTTTTGTTTTTAATCATTATTTTTTTTCTCTGTTTTTGTAATTTGGGTGAATGACCCTTTAATCAGCTTCTGGGGGATTTCTCCATCCATTTAGCTCCAAAATGATTCCAAAATGAGGACAACATATCTGAATTGTAGGTCTCGGTCTTCCCACACATTAAGTGCAGCGTGGTTTGTTTGGACAGAGAATGTAATCTGAGGCAACTGCAGGAAGCTGGTCTCAGAGGGCTTTAAAATGACACAATGAAGAGATGGATGTTGACATCTGATAGCTGGCTACTCATGTTTGCAAAGCAAAATGAACAGAGAAGACACTGCATAAAACTGATGCTCATGTTTAACTATTTCTCCAGGGCTTGTAGCTGGTATTAAAATGAGAGAAGGTAAATCACGGACAAATCACAGACAAGTCCATCAGGCTTAACTAAATTTACAGCTGAATGCGACGGGTTAGTGCCAGCAGCCTGGTAAATTTCTGCTTAAGTGGCTATACCAGAGTGGCTATTCTTCAGACAACATGTATAAATACATAAATATACCATTGTGGTGTTTTAAATTCATCATTTGTCCTTATGAGATGAATTTACATAAGGCCTCTACTGTATATATTCTATAGCCTCAGACTGGAACTAAACCTATTGGGAAGTAAAAATTTGCATCTTTCCTGGGGTTTCAGTATATTTGCATTCCATCTAGTCCTGGTGCTATGCCAGGAATGGCCAATGCATCTATTAAGCCTTAAAGGCTTAATAGATGCATTCTCCACCCAAAACTAAACTTTTCACCTCTCTCCAGTACCATTTGGCACAAGATCAAAAGAAATCAACACTGAGAGCTGCTTGGTTGCAGTTATGTTGGGTACATGCAAATCAATGCAGGGGTCCAGTTCAATCAATCAATTTTACTGAATATTGGAAAGTTACCGACTGAAAACTGTTACAAAAATTGTCTGTCACGACACCAACCTCATGTTTCTTTCTTTCTGGAATAACTATTGGATGGATTGCCATGAAATTTGGTCCACACATTAATTGTTCCCAGACAATGTTGAGTTGTTATTGTTATGTTTGTCCACCTTTGTCTTTGATTGAGCCGTGTCAAAGAGGAATTTCTGTTACTATGTGACAGACAATAAAGTTTCATAAATCTTGAATGACAAAAAAAAAACTTGCAAAACCAATGACATTCCCATCAGCCTCAGCTGTACTTTGTGTTTAGTGCTAATTAGCAAATATTAGCATGCAAACACACTAAACTAAGATAGGGGCTGTGATAAACATTATACTGTAGCTGCTAAACATCAGCATATACTGTAACATTGCCAATTAGCATGCTGACATTAACATTCAACTCGAAGCACCACTGTGCCTGAGTAGAGCTGCACAGCCACTAGTTTGTCTGTAGACTATTAGTCTTGTAATACAATATAAGCCCCAAAACTAGAACACATTAGCACAGTTCATGTTGTTTTGTGACTAAACATGACCAACATATTTAACCATGCAGTGTTTCCAATGTAACCGAATCACTTTCACAAGTTTTTGACAAAGGTCACGTCCCGGTTGCAGCAGTCAAAGGCATTTCCCTCTATCGCTCAACCTGACTCAGCCAACGTTGACAACACTATTTCACTTAAGCTCTTTTCCCTGATTAGAATGTTCTCCACGGTCCTGATAATTAGCCTGTTAATTGCCCCTACTTTCAGAAATGCATTTGAACATTGAATTGATATTCAACACAAATGAGTCCTTGCAGGTTTCATTCAACGGGTCCCAGCTGTTGGATAAACTCACCGCCAATGGAACTAATAAGAGAAACACAATCAGATTTTATGGGTTTTTTTCCTTCCCCTCATTATCAGATTCATCAAGCATTATAACATGACTTAAAAGCCTAGGGTGTTTAACTTTTGTAGCCCAGTATGAGGAACCCTGGCCATGATAATAGAATGTATTTGTCATGTGGGGTCGCGACTAAATAGCCTAGAGTCTATACTGTAGTTTAGAAAAACTGTCCTCTGATATGTTTTTTTTCTTTTTTCAAGTATTTATTTTAACCTTTCCCCCATCTATTACACAAAAATCAATAATGGAATTGGTGATTATCTGCTCTAAATACCTCTTTATTAAAACCTTGGTCACTTTTAGCCATGAACAGTTTCATCTCAACTCACCCGGAAACATCCAATAACACTCACATGCACACACACACAGATATTCGCGCACACACACAGATATTCACACACATGCATGCACAAACACTTCCTTTTCCTTTGACAGAAGGTCAGTTCTCCAGTGCACATGTACATTTCTTCTCTATTCAATTTGCATTGCATAGAAAAAAGGTCAGCCCTCTCAGACCAACCCCCCCCTCCCCACCCCCTCTTCCCATTCCAATGCTTTGACAGTTTGAGGCTGAAAACCCATCAGGCTGCTCAGTTCCACGCATGAGAGAATTCCTGTTAAGGCTCCCACTGAGGAAAATGGGCCCTGCCCCTTAATTTACCACCTGAGTCAAGAGGAGGGCCTATTGATGCATTTGGAACTAACTAGCTGTGCTCAGAGACCCATCTCTTTGCTCTTTCCATTCTAAACTATACTCTATTTAATAAACCACATTCTATCCTGTCAACTACGTTTCTGCTGTTTGGATTCTTTGTTCTTTATTTGTTCTTTGTTCTTTATTTGTGCATATAATAAAATAAACGAAAGAGAAGAAATATACATGAACAAAAATTGCACAGGTGGGATGAAAAAAAAAAAGCCTGAGGGCTTGTAAAAACAACCCATTGAAATTGAAGACAGCTTTATATGCTTGCCACAAATTCATAAAAAGCCATAAATATTTTTAAAATAGTTAAAAGAGAGAAGGAAATACAATTTCAAAACATGAAAAACAGCAAAAAAGAAAAAGACCAAGGAGGAAAAAAAGAAATAAATACAAGCATTATAATAAAATATATTTGCACTGCTTTCATACACTGTTATCATACCTCATTGATATAGTAGTGTACTCCTTCAAGAGAAGCTATTTAAGATCTTTTTAAAAAAAATCTGAAATGAAGAGTGTCTGCGAAGTGAAGCAGAAAAACTGTTCCATATGACTGGACCTCTGTGTCTGATTGAAAACTGGCGAAGGCTGGTTTTGTAGAACTGACTATATAGAAGATCAACAGATCTGGTGTGATAACAGTGGATTTGAGACCTAGCTACAAAGAAACTGTAAAAAGAAATAGGAAGTGAATTGTTAAGAAATTGAAATGCAAAAGTACATATCCGAAGTTTATTGATGTCAACAACAACTCCAGGGTTTGAACTAATGGGGCAATATGAGTTTGTGATCATTCTGACAATTTTTTTGTAATAAAAAGATGGAATAGAGACTGGTTTTATATGTGCTTGCCCATAGTATATTGTCATAAGAAATGAAAGTATAAATCATAGAATAATATAGATCAAGCAAGTTTTTTTCTTGACAATATCATACTCTCTCTGTAAAATACCAGTATTTTTTGCAACTTTATTGGACACATAAGAGAGTGTGTATGTGTGTGTGAGTGTGTTTTTGGCTGGACCAGCCATGGATAAGCCCTATAACCTAGAGTGTCTGTCTATCACTGACTGACCGACTGACTGACTGACTCACTGAGTGATGGAGTTGTACCATTGGTCGACTGGCCCACTCAGTGTAGGAGTTTCTTCATTGGCCTTTGCTCTTTCAAAATGAATTGGCACAAACAGCTTCTATTACGTCCTCAGGGCACGTTTACACTCACTCTCAGCAGGACTGATGATGATGAATATAGATGATTCTAAGACCTGTGAAAGGGAAACGAGAATGAAGTTTGACGAAATTAATAACACTGACTTTAAAAACTTTAAAAAATAGACAACAGCATATACAATTAAAGAAAACCTAATGTAGTAGATATGACATATCAGCATTTTCTAGGTTTGTTGGCTGTATTTATCATGTTAATTGCAGGATGCAGCAAAATGGTAATCACCCATTGCAAATTAATGACTCCAACTACACATGTCTCAGTAGTAACAAAGGGCCTGAATAAACCTTACATAAACTATTACATGGCGCCTCCATTCTGTTCACATGTACTTTGCATTGCAGGCAAGGTGAAAGTTCTTGTGTACTGCACAGCTTGCAGTCAAAATGAATGTCTTTTGACCTTGCTGCTAAAAGGGAATACTTGGCCTGTGTTCCTGTTTTCATAGTTTGTTGTACATTCACATTGAAAAAAAAGTAGCAAAGCAAACTGCACTGTACTTAAAAAATCAGAAATTTTAGTATACATGCTTATATTTTGAGTGTGGGTGTTGATTGGCACTATTGGCCCATAATGTGATGTTAATGAATCAGGATGTTCTGTTACAGTAGGCTTATGTGAGTGCTGAATCCCCAGAAATAGGTGTTCAACAAAGAATTAGGACAACATAATGATTACATATATATCCTTCAATTTTGTGGATATTAACATATTTTTCAAACTTGAAATTGATGGCAGTGCTCTAAAGTCAACTGAGCTAAATAGTATAAAATGGCATAATTTATATCTAGCCGAATATATGAAGATCAGTGTTGTTTATGCTTTTATTTTATTGTCGTCTTTACTTTTCTTTGTTTGCACTCTATATACTGCATACTCAGACGGAGGGGTATCCAACCTGTTAATCGTGATTGATCTTATGGAGGCAGGGCTCCAAGCTGATCTCAAATCCTTTCAGTTGAAAGATAATTTGTTCATTTTCACCAGTCAGAACTGGATGCCCTCCTATGGCTGTAATGGGACTGTATTTGTTGTGTTCAAAGCAACTGTCTGGCTCCTCTTTGTTTCACATTAAAACCCTTTCATTGGCAAATGGAGGCTTTTACTGTGAAGCAGCTACGGGAAATGCATTTTGTCAGTCACTGAGGTTAGGACTTATTGCTACTGAAATGTTGACAGCTAAAGTGACAATAAAATCATGTCAGCAGATGCCCCAGCTTTGTGTAAAAAGATTTTTATTTTGACCTGTTCCCTGAGATGTGTTTTACATGTTAATGTAACAATAGTCATTTGTGGTCAAATGTAAAAGGTTTTAAAGGCTTTACATATCTATATATTAATGACTTCTGCTTCTGCCCACCATATCATACTGTACCTGCTACAGTAGTGTCAGTTTCTGGTGTTATTTTGCAGTGCAGTATATCTTCCTGGGTTAGCTAACATACCAGCATCTGGTGCCCACTGAAGCAAGGGAGCAGCAGAAGGTGCAGACTCACAGTAGCACTTCTGTGCTGTTGCTAATTTTGCTACTCTGGAGCTGCAGCTCTGCGATAACATCCGTCACTGAGCCAGCTGTGCAAAGTTTTCCATGTTCTCGGCTGTTTTAATCTGAACAGTGCCGTCTTCCCCATCTCCATTCTGAGAGCAGGCCATATTCAGCAGGACCGTATCCATGGAAACGTGCAATTATCCAAGACATCAACAATTCATGCTGAATAATTTTTACCAGTGACCGAATGGGCACGATAGCAGCAGCATCCCCCACTCTCCCTGTTCCATCTACCTCATTGAGTTATGTGCTCATCAGCTTCGTTTTCCAGCAAAGTGCATGTTTGTGGGAGTAAATATAGAACACAAGGCAAGCAAATTGCCACACATGGGTGAGTGTCAGACACAGACAAATCATTGAGAGATCCCTCTAAACTCTCTCCTGTTTGCTGCGCAGACTTAAGAACACAGTAATAAGACTGGTGATTTAGTTGTCTTTTCGTCTGTGATCGACCCAGCAGAGACAATATTATTGACTGAATTACTCTCAGGATTGGCTTGCCTTCAGTCTTAAAAAAGAAAAGAAAAAAAAAAGATGTAAATTAGGAATTAATGGGCACACTTGAGGACCATCAGCACACACTGACAGTCAGGGCGGCAGACAGCTGTGGCAGCCCTCTTGGCAGACTTAAGACGATGATACATGGTCAATATTCTTGAGGCAAGCAAATCAATGTATTAAGGACTAAGGAGTTATTTTAATAGAGAAATCAGAGTTAACACCTTTATTTAAAACCACAAACTGCCTAATAGAACACTCTTATTTACAGGAGAGTGTTGTTACAGGTTAAGACACATGGCTTACTTGTTGTAGATTTAGAGACATGAACCTTTGGAGATCTATTACAAGTTTTAGCACAACAAAATACTGTGGGTTGTATTTTTGCCATCAAAGCCACCTTAAATTAATCTAACATCACGCTTATAAACCTGCAAGTTGGTTGATTTAAACCTGTGAGGGTGAAGTCAAAGAACAACTGTTTCTCTGGGTAAAGTAGTTCTGTCGCGCCACATGTTGCATAGCAGTAGGGGTGGGGGAAACCCACTTTAATTGGGTACATGTGACACATGAAGCAGCAGGTACAATTCTGAGTCTCTATTAGCTGATGACCAAATGCAGCAGGTAGCGTGGCAAATGCTGTGGTAACAATTCTTGTTGAGGATTGTTAATAAGGTTTTGTTTTGGGGGAACGGAACATACTGCAAGACAAAGTTTTTGCTCGCGCATTTTGTAACTATATAGATAAAATATGTCATTCAAGTTAGTTAGTTATCCAAATGGAGCACTGAAATACTGTTTTTCCAGCTCTGCATATTGAGGTTTAACTCATTATTCCTGGCTGAAACTTTTGCAGTCTCAGAAAAACCTTCGAGTCAAACCAACTTTCTACTATCTCAATGTCCAACCATACTGACACTATTCTTCCTACTTCCCTCCACATGTCCCTTTCCCTCATCTCCTCCCTTTATTCATGCACTGCTCCCTCTCTTGTTGCTAATCCCCGTTTGAATTAAGACCACTGGAATGCCGCCGTGCTCCTGAACTGTAGAAATCCATTAGCGTCAGTGTTAACGCAGGGGCCACTGTCTGCTCATTACGGTCCAGATTCTCGTCTCGCTCACAGAGGGATCTCGGGGGGCCAGCTGCATGCTAACGGACAGTAAAGCTGAAACTGCACAAGCACTGTGTCCACATCGTCTCAGGGGGGAAGGCAGAGAGAGAGAGAGAGAGGGGTTTGTCTCAGATTACGTAAGTGAGAAGTCACACTGTCAGGGTGAGCATCAGACATGTGTACAGACACACGCTGTCCTAAGCTGAGAGCTGCCTTGCTTAACAGACCCCGGGTGAGTGTCAGTGTCTACTAGTGGTTTTATGAGGCACTAGAGTGTGCAGCTTTTAGCTACCCATATGAGATTGAGAGTACATCCTATAATTCCTTCATCCATTCACATGTATTGAATAAGACACAGAGATGACTTGGGAAAGGTTATGAGGATACATATGAAAGTGTTTATAAGAGTACAGAAGGAAGGACATGAGCTCAACATGCTGAAACTCACACTTGGTTGTCAGTAAGATGCACCTAGCTAAAAACAAATGCAGTCAATACAAGAGTCCTGATTTATATAATTTAATAAATCTTACCTTGACGAAGAGTCATGTTCAGCTTTTGTTGCAACTGAGAGAGATAGAAATTAATAATTAAATACATAAAAAAACATCAGCTTTGCAAATGTTTCATGACTAAAGAAATACATACGGCACATTTGTTAGACCTCAAGGATACACACGATCAATTTCGGAGAGAGACAATGATTGTAAGCATAACTTTGTTTACAGAAACTCCACAGGGTACCTTTTAAGTTGCAGCACATCAAACCCTCTCAGCATGAAACTTCTAACCCAGTCCGAGACACTTACACCATGAAACTGCCCATTTACAGCGAATGGGTAGACAGTTAGATTTACCGTAAAAGGCTCTGCGCTTTGAAGGAGCACTCAAAGACTCTGAGTTGCAATGAGGACTCTGCCAGGAGAAGTAATCTCCCCCAAACAAAAAAAAAAAAAAAAACCAACACAACAAATCTTGGTTGATTCGACAACACCAAAAGCTTAACACATAAAAAGGAGGTTAGGGTGAGAGAAGGAGCAGCAGCAAGCAACATTGGTATGAGAGTATCGGCAGAATAACAGAAAAATCTGTTTATAATGTCCCTCATGTACATTTGTATGAATATAACTGGACATTGCTAGTCAGCTGGTAGCCAAGCAGCTAATGAATGAGCCATTGATAGTGAAGCATGCATAAAGCTGATGCCCATCAGCCATTGCAAAAGCAACTTCTCCATGGAGTTGCGAGGTGGGAGGAATTATTTCGGGAGACCTTGATTCCGAAAGTAAAAATACCATTCATTCTTCCCGTAGACAATGTTACATGACTCACAGTTTCTTCTTCTACGGCTTGGATTGGCATGAAACTCTCATGATTAAAACATCAGTACAAAAGAGGAACAATTGCATCAGAAAACATCTGGTTCTTTGATAAAAAGTCAAAGGTACAAGACTGTGTACATACAAATTTCAGGGTAGAAGTCAACTACAATTCCTAAGGTGCATCTCGGCAAGAAATAACCAATCACTGAACTTCAAAATTACATACAAAATGTGATTTCTCAGAAATTCGAAACCAGTGGTCATAATATAAAGCTGTCGGGTCATTATATTAGCTGGGAGAGTCCTGCGTTTCAATGTTAAGTAATATTGAGGATATTGTTTCAAGGAAAATTTGAAAAGGGAACAGCTGATGCAACTCAATCCAAATCCTCCGAACAACTTTGCAATATTATCTGAGTGATCAAAACAAACTTTTCACCAAAAAGGAAATGTGTGTGTCTGCAGTGATGGAGGATGTGATTAGACATAAACTTTGCATTAGCGTGCTAAGCTGAAATATCTATTAAAGCATAATACTACTCTTTTAGTACCCATACCCTTAAACAGTATGAACATTCCTCACTGATACGCTCATCTAAATAACCTTGGCCGGCATTATGAATGATTTCCTTCTTGAATTAGAGATTATGTTAGTACAGACAGCAGCAGGGATAAAGAGATTTGTTCTATCTGCTTTAAGCGCTGGAGTGCATGTGTGAAGGTAAAATGGATATTACCAAAAAAAAGGAGACAGCCTGCATAGACTTGATTTGTGTTACTGGGTACAATGCTACTTTATCTAAACACGGCCTCTGCAGTCACAACCTGCTGGCCATTACAGAAATATTCCCAAGGACAGTGGAGATGTTATCATCCTTTATTCTTTAAACTAGTACTGAAACAACAAAACTTTCAGTCTAAATGAAGAGTTTAATAGCATAGTGTTAGGCTGGTGTCACAAAAGAGCAAAACAGTAATGACTGCTTATTTACTTAAATAACTAAGAAGGCAAGAAACTGGTGATCTAATAAGTGTAAGCATTCAGCTGACAGTCTGGCCTAGATGAGAACATGTTTGGCAGTTTCATATATATTTCATATATATATATATATATATATATATATATACAGTATGAGCACTGAAAAGTATGTGTGTATGTGTCAATTTCATCAAAGAAATCTGGAATTATAGTCAGTGCTTAAAGTGGGCCGGAACGATCCGAAACAGCATTGCGGAATTTTTGATTAATAAGCAAATAAATCTGATTGGCAGTTTCTTATATAATAATGTCAAGTGAGTTCATTTTTTGTGGGCTGCAGCCTGGGGTTTTGAGCATAAAGTGCCCTCAAATTGGGATGAGTATTTCCCAATTAGAAGGTACATTATTAATGTTAATGTGTGGTAATGATAAAAAATTTAAAGCTTGCATAAGTAATGTCATTCATTTTGGAGTTTTCTTTAATTATAGTGGATATGTACATGGTGTGTTGTTGAAGTTATCTGCCTAATTCAAATGCAGCCCAGAGCAAGAAATGGGTGCTTAAAAGAAGGTCAGCTAATCACATAGCCTGTCCACAAAGACAGCAAGTCCACCGGAGCTCACAGTACAAATCAAGTTGGGATTTATTTTGAGGTGAGTCATTTTTTCCCCGTTAAAGTGCTACACCAGATCTTAAGGTTCCCCCATCTGCCAATTCCCACATTAACCCTTGATTAAAGTTACAGAACAACACGCTGCAACTTCAGTCTAGGAAATATGGGATTCATTGTAGGCCTGAGTACTTGTGATTTCCACAAATTGCAGCATTTAAATCCATTCTGAGTCTTGATCTGAGGGATGCTTTTATTCATTATCCTCTGCAGAAATTGGAGAGTTTATGGAAAAAGAACATCTAGAGTGCACTTATGTGATGTATTTTCCACTGAAATGCAAAATTGGGGTGTAAGATGATAAGAGTAGTTTTTGTGTGATTCTCAATAAATTATGACATAGCAAGTTACCTTAGATGTGATACAATTGGCTGCTTCTGCGCCTATTTTGAGAAGGTAATGCATTTTTCTCAGTTTCATGAATGATTCATGTTCATATTTTAAGTATTTGTAATAAATTCTGTTTGTAATGGGCAATGCTCAGCCCTTTGATCCTGCAATAACCATTAGATCCATTGAGCATATATTAAATAAATATTCCAGGGATTACAAAGGATGGACCGTAGTTCTCCACTCTTGTTGGGTGAATAACATCTTCAGGATCATTTGTTTTGTTTACTTTTGTTTTTCCCTACCTGCTGGGCATTTTCCGCAAAAAATATAAAAAAGAAAAAAAGATGGAAGGCAGGGAGACTTCCTACATCCTCTGCAGATTTTCAGGATTGCAGTATTGTGTCAGATCCACTTAAAAGCTTTCTGTGAGCCTGTAATATCTTTCAGTTTTTGAACATTAAGATTTAAAATCTCATCCTGAGGCGTCATGCTGGCCATGTTTAGCTGCACTACAAAAGCGCTATTTGTCAAAGCAATTTGTGTTTTATTGTTAGCAAACTCCTCCTATTTGTCCAAATAACCCTTCTTCATGCAACATTAAGCAACAAAAAGGCGCACAGCTGTGAGAGAAATCTATCAAGACAAAGTCTAATCTATATATACATTTGCATGTGTCTGAGTGAAGTTTGATTACTGAATGTGTGAATCAGGCATTTCGTCTTGCTGTTGACATTTTTTTTTTTTTTTAAAACAGACCAGAAAGAAACATAATCCAAATCTTACAGTCTGTCCCTTTGCCATATTCTCATCTTTTGATGCAAAATTAATTTCACACTGTAAATGACTCGACAACATAATAAATAAATCACTAGTTTTTTATCTTTTACTGCCAATACTGACGCCATGCCTCTTAGCGAATATGCATTTGCCTCAGCTTATTTACACCACATGATAGCCTATCACACTATCCTTAATTGCTTCAAATCAGAAGTTTCTTTTGCATCATAAGTGATTCTGTTCCACATCATTTATATGGCTTTCATTAACACATGCGGCTTAAACACACATGTTTTATATTTTTTGTGCATGTACACATCATTACCTGGAAAGATTTTCCTAATGATCAAAATCTAACTCGCAGTCATAATCGCAGCCCTCACTGCACGTGAATTACCTCTCCCTCTCTTGCCCTCTCCTTCTCTTTCTCTTCTCAGAATATGAGCATCCAGTATTTCACAACCATGGCCCATTTATCTGATCCCATCTCTGTCCCGTAATTGAAACTTTTATTGAGATGAAGGGGATAATAGTTGTAAATGTGCTAACTGGCGCCTCGCATCACTGACGTGATGTAAAACCATCCAGAGGCATAAAAAAGTCCAAAGTGTGAAATGCTGCCCACTCTCGTGTCATGTATCACACAGCACCATTAGGACACTCACGACTGGCTGACTGCGGTGTATGGCTCAGCCTGCATCTCTGCTGCTGGGTGCAGTCGAGGACATGCCCCATTATTAATGAGCGCGTCAGTACACAAGACATCATTTGTTCTCCTGTTGTGACTTTCTAAAAGTATGTCTTTTTTTTCTGTCATTACTTTTAAAAAAGGAATATGGATGTGCAGTACATCAGTCATGCAATATCAATCATGGAACATATGCTAAGACATTTGTGGGATTATAAACAGGCAGCATGTAAACGGCTGATAACATTCAGTTAGGGTTGGAGCTCACGGTTGCAAAAAGAAAAAAAAAACCTGCCTTGAGGCACTAATCGCCCCTAATTGAAGTACTATTTGAGATTTGCCAGTCTCATTGTGATTTGCTCACTGGCTCCCATTGAAGATGTAAATCTTTTTTTCTTTTCTTTTTTTAAACGCTCAAATATATATATATATAGTTTCATTTATTGAAGGCTCACTAATTTCTTTAAACAGCAGCCCACTGTAGTTTTTAGCAAATGTTACTCAAAAATAGTGCATTTTGTTGGGGACTATCAGCCGCATGGAACAATGCACACATTCAGTGTGCTAGTGAGTATTTTCAGCAGCAGGACAGTTTATGTTGAATTCACTCCAAGTATATTACAGTGCCCATGTTTCATGGTAATGAAGGAACATGTTACCTAGTGCCAGGATGTGGTTCATTGATGTGTTTTCTTATAGCTTTTGGATAACAATGGAGCACAGAGGAATAAGCTATATCAGGCTTTGGCTAAACAGACAATAAATAGCAGTTGGATAAATGCAACTGACTAAAAAATGCAACATTTGTCTCTGAAATGTAGTTGAGTAGAAGGATAAAATAGTAGAAAATGGAAATACCTGTGGCAAATACAAAAAACCCCAAACGTACTTAAGTAAAGTATGTGAGTAAATGTACTTAGTTTATGTGTTAACACCAATATCGTCTAAACTGTGACCACTGTGACTGTTAATGATTGAAAACACATGTATCTATTGTACAGCTTAATACTAAACAAGTCCTCAAAAAAGGCAGAAAACAGAATGAAGTTTGGTTTGTTTTCAGCTAAGGTAGTGAGTATACTTTAGATGTAGATTGGTACTTGTACATTTGGCCAGCAATGGTTTGGTTTTCAACTGTTTTAGATGTGTTTTAGCACGTTTTTATGTTTGCAACCGGCTTGTCTTGGATTAAAGACACAAAAGCCTTTATCTGTAGCTGAATCCCTTCCTTAAGCTTTCATTTACTTTGTAAGGACAATCTACTGCTGGCACTTATTCAGAGGTCATATGCTATTTAAAATATGCAAAACATTTTCATAGCCTGGGTCATGTAAGAAATTAACATGCATCTAAAACTGTTTTGCTACATTCTGAAGCTGCAGCCGCAATCACAGGACTCAGGTTTCCAGTCTGATCTTTCACCCCGACCTGCCGGCCACGTCCACATGCGAAGAGGTGAGCGATTGTGTTCTGTATTTGATTTGCTCAGCGGAATCTACCAGAGACTATGCAGCGTTTGCAGAATCACCTCTTTATGTGCTCCAAAAACACCTCAAATGTTTGATGGATGGCTCCCGTGAAACCTTGTGGCCTCCAAATAAGCTATAATGTAATTCCGCTTCTTGTGTGATTTCCCTCTATGACCCTGTGCAAGGAACAATCAGCAACTTTCAGCAAAACATGGTGCCAAGGTTCAAATATCCCAAAGGTGGGAAAAAATACACATGGACTGGAACAACATGACCCTAGAATAAACCCAATCCAAGGCTACCTTCTTGGAAAATGTTATGTATGACAATAAAGAGGCTGCTTAAGGCTGTTTACTACAAAACCATATAGAGGAGAGCACAAAAATAATATTTTTGCCTTGATGCAAAGCCTTCAGTACACTTAGTTTAAAACTGTGTTACAACTATAAACCTAACTGATTTAAAAAAGGTGAAAAAAAGGTAGTATTTAAACCATCTTGTAATCAAAACCCACAGTCAAAAATGTATTAATTCACAAACAAAACATTTCCTCAAATCTAAAAACAGGTTTATTATGGTAAAATATGGGTGAGATCAAGCATTTGTCAGGAGCAAATGCCTCATCAGGGCAATAAAGTCAATTTGAATCCAATTAACCCTTGATTTTTACCATATGTGTCATGTCTCTGTGGTCCCTAATGGGTGAAACCTTGGATTGAACCAAAAGACCACAGATGAAGACACAAAGTGAAGACTGTGTGGGAAGGAGCCTGAGTGGGCTGCACACTGTTAGACGAATGATTGGGTTTAATCACAGGCATATCTGCTTTATTCAAAAACACGACCATAATAGTGTGATAGGTCATTACTTTTACAGTGAATATACACATCATTAGGCCAAGTTAATGGAATAATTAAAGGTTGTAACTCTGCAAGCTTGGTTTAAAGCAGCGGCTTCACAACTTGTGAAAATACCTTCAAATATTGGACCGAACTGAAGCTAAACTTAGGTATACTGTTTTCAACCTCAAGGAGCACCAAGGAGGTAGTTTAAAACACGCAAAAAAAACGCTTCACACTTCTCAAAAATCATTTAAAACTGCACTGAAATCAACAAATTAAACCCCCACCCTCACACCAAACTGTTACTAGAATTTTAGTCTTTTCTGCAACACCTAAACTGGAAAGTACCTCAGGTAACCAGGTACTTTTCTGATTACTAAATACTGTGTCTATAAAGTTAGGTATGAACACACATCATACTTCCTTAAACTACTCCAACACTATTCAGAGGATGCAATCATGCACACCAGTTTACACTTGATCTCCTAATGAGCACCAGCCCTGCGGCGACACTGCAAGCAGAACAAAGAAAACCCAAAACAGACATCCAGTTATTGCAACAGTTCTGAATCCCTTAAATAGATGATAACTTTGTGGAACACAAAAATTAAATAAATAAACTGGTATTCTGTTGCTTGTTGCTAAATTGATAAATTAACTAACTCTAGGCAGAAATCAATGATTTGACTCATGGGGAATAGGGCAGAGAGAAAAGGCAAGGAAACAGCCTTTTCTTACTATATCAAGATTAGTTCTGTGGCGTTAATGGAAAAAACAAATCGGTTAAAGATGTAGCCTTTTTTTTTTTTTTTTTACTGTGCTGACTGGACTACATGTCACACAGCTCTTCTCCAACATACCATGCTTTATTCACCAAACATTTCCAGCTCCCTTGCTAGTAGTGGTTGTTTAATTTCTTTATATATAGCCCATCAGTCATGTGACTTACAAATCACCATAAACTCAAAGTATACAAAACAGCAGTAGCATCACATTTCAAGAACAGTTTTAAAAAGAGCAAAATTGGCTTTTGTAGGCCTATATAACTTTCAACACCAAAATATAATTACAACCCAGGTTCATCCCACAGCAACATGCAATAAAAGTCATTAATAATATTAGGTTATGGAAATATTAAGCTGTCATGTTTTTTTTCAGATATTCAACTAATTTTGAGGTATTTGTAAGCCTTTGAGATTAAATATGACCTCTGACTTCATCTTATTGTACTCTATATCTTCATTCAAGCCGGAAGAGTCTGTGAAGTCTAAATGCACAGACAATTGCATGGCGTGTGTCCTGGCGATACCACACTGAGCGAAGATCTGAGGAAATCATCTCCAACCTTTGAAGTTTCTTTTTCCCCTCACTTGTGAAGACTTGCCGCTTCATAGTTGAGCTCTGGCAATGAGGAACAGGCGCCACCAAAGAGGAAGAAAGGGCACCTCAGCCTCCAGGGTCAATCCACGCATAATGGATTGTTGAGCTGCAGCCAAACTTATTGTCAGGCTTCAAGAGTGTATATGTGTGTGTGTGTGTGTGTTTTTGGATGATATTTTTGCATATGCAAATGCATGGATGTTTGAACCTTTGCATGTGTGTGTGTAATTTGAGGAGCAGGACTTGCATCATTAATACAAAATAAGCAAATTATAATTGCGTGACTGTTTCCTTCAGGTCAACTCTGAATTGAGCTAAAGAATAAAAGAAGAAAAAACAAAAAAGGTACACCTTCCCCTTCACCCTGTATCCCTTCCATCTTCTAATTTGCCAACCATGATTATCAGAACATGGCTGTACTGTTTGCAATTGTCAAATACAATTAACCAGCGTAGCCTGATAGCAGTACCTCAGCATCATAAGTCGTCAGCAGAGATACAAGAAGTGAAATCCTCTTTGGCCCCACATGAACTCTTGCTGATAATGATGTGCGACTTGTAAAGCAATGCAGCCAGAGGCTGTGGCAGATTTCCTTGCAGTTCCTCTCATAATCACAGTGTCTAAACAGTTATGCTTAAAATTTGGCTGAGTTCAGGTGAAAGTGAGATACTAAGTGAAGACCAGGAGGAAGAAAAAAAAAAGATAATGGATAAAGAGAGTGAATGAGCGATTTTGTGCTGAGACTCAGGAACACTTTGCTTTTTGGTTGGTTTTTTTCCGCTTTGAGAACGAGCAAAGAGTCTTCAATTGCGGCAAATGGCTGTCTTCCGGAAGGTAGAGCGAAAGAGGAAGACTGACAGAAATAATGACTTTAATGGACAAGAAGGAAGGGGAAAGAGGAAAAGAAAGTGACAGGAACCAAGTAAAGGAGAGTGTAAGAGAGTTTAATGGAGAGGTAGAGGAAGGTGTCCCTGTTTTTGTGTATCTTTGATCATTGATATGCGACTGAGATAGCAGATTTTCTCTGTGGCCTGACAGAGCTGCCCGGTCTGGACTTTTGGGCGTCCGAAGTCCAGTTCACTCCCGGGTCACAGCTGAACAACAGCTGTCTCCTGGTATGATTGCTTCACCCAGACACTCACACTGAATGCAGACAAGAAGTCTTTGTCGGAGCAAAACAGCAGATAAAAGAGGCGTGTGCCAGAATCCATGGACAGATAACAGCGAATGTAATCACAATCCCTAAAAAGAAACATATCGCTTGGTTCTGAATAACCATGCCCTTGTGGAGCTGCATTGCTGGCTGATTTTAAATGCACTGTCTATCATTTGTGAATTAGATATTTTTTTTATAATAATGTTCCATATGAATGGGCTTCTTTTTGTTGGTCTATGTGCTGTATTGGTGAGTTTTTGTGATTAAAACTAAATCAGAATGGACTATTATTTTGATGTATGTTGTAGATGCAGGAACCACAACTGGTCAAGTTGAGGATAAAACATTTAAAACAGAAATGTATTTGGTAAACATTCTGAGTTGATTCTTTGACCCCTTATGTACCCCCACACCTTATGCACCTTGGGTGTACAGTTTGTAAAGATATTGAGGCAATTTTTTTGGACGGGTATATCAAATATAAAATTATGATATCAAAAATAAAGATATCACGACTCCAGCGGAATAATTGTAAAATCAAACAGTCTCACCAATGACTGCTGTGAATAATTCATACCACAGCGGAGTCCTTAATGAACACTTACACCAGTGTCTCTGCCTGGCTATTACACCTTTTTATGCTCAAGTTTGAGGACTTGGTTACACAACAAAGGTGTCATGCCTCCAATTAATACAGAAATGCTCTTCACTTACAGATTTCTGGAGTTTTTGTACTGAAATATCATCATGTAATCCACCCTTACTGGATACTATATACATGGGTTTGTGTGTGCATGTTTGCATGCAGTCCTTCTCTCTACTCTCTAACAGGAATCCAGTCTCTTGGGGTTTGAATTCCACACAGCATTACATTAACAAGGGAAGCATGGTGGTTGTGCTTGTTATCATTCTCATTTCCCACATCACAAGGGACCTGAACTGCTCGTCTTAATGCTGAACCAAGACCTTAGCAAAATAATTCCATGTGTCAATATTGGTCATGCTGGTAAACTATTTCGCCTTCATGTCTTACAGCTACAGACCTGTACTCCTGATCAACACCTCATTAAGCACACTCAGGTCTGCTTAAAGTCCAATTTGGAGCAGATTTCCCAAGACGGCAGGATCCCATGGACATGCACGAGGTCAATACACGCGCATGCACGCAGTATGAATAACAGCCGTGCTTGCACTGGTCAATTTCCTCAGACGGTCCCAAAAGGAAAACACCTCTTTTATGAGTTTTAAGGTGATTACTTTCTTTCATTTGCACTAGCCATGGAAATCCCTGCTCTCTGTTTGCACTTGTGTGATGGCCAGTGTGAAGCAAATTGGTTTTGAGACCGATCACATCAGAGACATGACGATACATTCAAATCCAACACGCTCTTTGTAAGGATGGCAAATGCATCCCCATTGGTGAAATTTAGTCAGAGGAAAGAATAATTTTCTGCACCTTTTCAACAGAGGAGATATCAGTTGAGGTCTGAACATGACTGAAATGTACAATACAAAATGTTATCTTTTCAATGGGCACTCAATATTGTGCAGCTGAAGAGCCTCAACTAATAGAGATTATTATGTCTGCTGTATGTTTAATATCTCTAGTTCCAATGTGACCAATGGTTTTCATTTATTAGTTATTTCCTTCTGTGATTAGTAAAAACAGCTTTGGCTTTGGCTGCTGTGTTTATTCATCTACCACTATAATTGAATGAAACTTCAATTATTGTCAGCAAAAAGGCTTTAAATCTCCTTATATCCATCACCTGCATGCATTCCTGTGTGTTTTTTTAACAAAAATAATAACTTAGCATTGATATATACACAGCAATTGACAACAAGCTAACACTCAATTAATTACTCTTACATTAATTAATTACTCTTGGGTTATGGGGTGGGTGGTGGGGGGGTGGTCTAAGTGTACAAGGCAAAGGAGAACCTACGGTGGCCGCAAAACTCGCAAAAATCATGAACGGCCCTCTCTAGAGCCAGTGTTTGGTTTGTCCATTCTGGGCTACTGTAGAAACATGGTGGTGCAACATGGCGGCCTCTGTGGAAGAGGACCCACTCCCTATGTAGATATAAAGGGCTCATTCTAAGGTAACGAAAACACAATGATTCTGTTTTTCAGGTATTATACACTAATTAAAAAATACTTATGAATATTATATTCAATTTCTGCCAAATCCGTTCTTCTAGATGCCACTACACTCTACACACTGGTCCTTTAACTACAAATAAAAACATACAGAAAAGCAACATTTGTTTATATATTATTACATTCTATAAAATTAAAAACACTTATTGTGAAAACAGAATTTAACAATTTCGCCTCTGCTTACATCTGATTATTTTATGGAAACAGTTCCTTGTGACATTTTCGGAAAGCCTACTATTTCATATTTATTGTTATTGCACTATAAAACTACAGTGTATGCTCATCTTACATAATCCAAACAGTGTATAGCATATCAGAAACCAAAACCCTTTATTAACTTTTGAGTTAAAAAATATTAGATTCCCAAAACTTACAAGAAAGTATCAATGTTCTTTGGAGAGAAAATTCTGTCTTCTGTCCTGACAAATCACCAAGAGAAGCTACTGTGGGAAAAGTGCAGCTTTCTCTTAAGTTGTCCTTGCTGTTGTCATTTATGCAAACAGTGTGATGATTTGCACAGCCTTAACCACTGACAATAGAAGATATGCAAATGATTCATAGCAATAGCCAGGTTTTGTTATCCCTCCTTTATATTCCCCTGAAGGAGATTTTTCTGGTGCCTCACTGAGAATTTACTCAGCTGTATCAAAAAAATGGTTTGGTAACTTTTATGTCTTATAAAAGTTATGTGGATTTAATGGAAACATCCAGCACTGTACTCAACATCATTTTGTGCAAAGACAGTGTGATACTGATACACAGTGACCAACTGTATTGTTAACATGTGCGTTGACTGGTAAAAATTTACCCTTGGTGAATCCTCAATTTGCATTTCACTGTATGGTCCGTATCTTGCAATCAGCCCCGAGCCATATGTTCACAAATTTAATGAGCAGCCTGACTGTGTCTGCAAGTACAAGGCAGCTGATATCATATTATCACACCTGTACCCATCAAAAAGACTTGCAGAACGAAGTACAGCACATAAAATAGCATTCACAATGGGCAATCAGGATACCACAGGTGCATATTATATTCCGCATTTCATTTGAGTACTCCAGGTGTGTCATTACCATTTTTAAAATGACTGGTTAATGCTCTGAAGGTGAGCCTTTTCAACCAAAATGTTCCAATACGTGTGGAGTCCCAAGAAAAGCAAATATGACTGATAATGGATTAAGAAGCAACAGTGTGGTTTGAGATACAATCTTTGCATTGGACAAGCCATAAAGCTGCTGACATTCAAAGGTGTATGGGGAGATTAGTTGCGTCCGTCTGCTGTACACAAGGTACTTGTGGTCAAAAGGCAGGTAGAGTTCATGTTAATCATGACAAACAGGTGCTTTTTTTTCTGCTGAAACGCAGTTAGGCAGATAGCAGGAGCATCGGTGGACCCTTTCTGTTCACATGCCTGCTCCTGGCAAAACTTCATCATGGCAATTGCCTCCTATTTACTTTGATCTACCTCGACTGTGACAACCGGGGATTAACGGATAGTCAGGGATACGATGTCATAGAGGATTTAGGGATAGATTTTTGATTTAGTAGCGTTCGTCCCGTTTCTGGATGAGACATGCGGGAGTTGACCTCAAAAAACTATTGGATTTGGGTATCCTAGCAACGGCTGGGAAATAGAGCAGTAATTGTGTAAAAGGCGGCGACAGACAAGTCTGTCACAACAACTACAGTTTTACCTATCCTTCCTGTGCCCTCAAAGGAATACCAAGCTGTGTTTTCATTCACAGTTAAAAATCAGATCTCAGATTCACACTATCCAATATTCTGTCTGTAAATATTTCTCTATTTGGTAGAGCAGTATGTGGTATATCCACACAGATAAAAGCACATTCCAGATGGCATTATAGTTGCAGGGTGTGCACAAAGTATTCAAGTGTCCCATAACATTTATTCAGGCTTATTTAACATTATGCATGAACCAATTTGGCCTTTGTGTGAACCGGCTAATCAGCCCAAAACCATTTGCTTATGAAAAAGGCATAAAATCTGAAAGCTTTTCCTTGGATTTCAGAGATCAACAGAAGTGAGCCCAGTCAAACAACAGACATGTTTGAGCACGCTGGCCTTCTGAGTCAGGCCCTCCTTTTTAATCTGGCCCTTACACAGTGCCGAACTCAAAGGCTCTAAAGGGCCAAATCCCAAGATTGAAAAGCTTAAAGTCCAGATTTCCAGTAAAATCGTCCAGCAAATCCTTCATTCTCTGCAACTATTTCTCTCTCGAACAGTTTTTTTTCCCTCCATAAATACTGACGTATATTTGCCAAAATAATAGCCTTCATTCAGTCTCATCATGTGGTATTTTAATGCATGGATGAGAAAATGTACCTAAGTGCATACACTGGATGACTTTATGGTATAATACATACACGATTCAAAAAATGTCTTGAATTGTATTGCTTGTATGAGACTAAATAACTATAAATAATCATGAATAATCAGAAAATAGCTGAGAGTTGTTGGTCCTTTGTTCTACTTCAACCTTTAGGTATTGTAAATTTAGTTCATTCAGTTCACAAAGCAAAATGTAATATTTAACTACAAGGAGTACTGTGTGAATTGTTGGCTACAGCTGCTGGAGTGTTTGTTGCACTATTTATTCTCTTCTTCTCCCACTCTGTCTGTCTGTCTCTCACTCAGCTCTCTATACAGCTGGTAATAAGCTGCGTAAGTGGATAACAGTGAAGATGTCAACTTCATACCTTTTTTTTTTTTTTTCTTTGACACACTATGGAGAGACCCCATAATCCCCAGAGACATGAATGGCAATGTCACCAATCATACGCAGCACCAAATAGCCAATCAGATTTCTCACTGGTGTGAGACAGAGATAACACAGGAAACATCTTTTTCCATTTATGTCAAAGTGTGACTGGAGAGGAAAGAAGAAAAAAACAAGTGACAAGTAAGATTTGACAAGTGACAACTGGAAATTACTGAGAACTTTGCCGATGTCAGATGTCTCCAATTATTGATTACATTTCAAACGGTGACACAAACGCACACACATTCCCAATAAAGGAATGAAAAAAAATCAAAATAGGACAAATGGAAATAATATGAATGGCAGTGATGGTAGAAATTAAATCAAGAACTTGCTGCTTTTGGCATTTGGCTTGAATTGGGTCACAAACACTGTGCAAATGGAAAACATACAAAAAATAATTTTAATAAGCTTCCCGTGGTGATTTATAGAAATTTAGAAAAACACCATTATGTTCAATTATGTTCACCATTATGTCGATTATGTTCAAACACCAGGACAATGATAATGTGTAGTATTATCCAAAATCACCCAAACAACTAACTGAAAAAGAGCTAATGGAGGATTCAAGTGAAATACCTTAACTGATTAATGTCAGTGACATACAATCAATTTAAATGGAAGAGAATATGTGTTGTGGGCTCATATAATTCGTATTGGCTAGCTCATAAAAATTAATCAAAAAACAAGATCAATCAAAATAGAAGAAATGCAAAAATCTATATTGTATATAGGTCTGAAATCTATGCTAAATATTCAGTAGATCATGGCTGTCATTAATATTCTTTCACCCATTGCACTCAGAGACATACAGTGCATGCACATACAGTACTCTTAACTCTTAAAAAAACCCTTAAACATTAAAGTAAAAGCAAGTGTAAAATGATTCTTTTCATGTATTGTAAAATTAATGTGTAAGCCCTAATGTCCCAAAATCACATATGGCTGCAGGTGAAATCATCATCATGCGAAATAATATTTCACATAAGAATAAATGTAAATAAATTCAACTTAGATTTGATTCAAATTTAAATTAACACTAAAAAAAATATGTTTCCCATGTGGAATTACATCTGAAATTTTTTTTTAGTAGGAATATGACAGGAATATTGTAAAGATATTATCACTCTAACCCTCCACCTGATGCTTACTTACTTTAGTTATCTGTTGTTACATAATATTGCTTATATTAAACTATACATGTAAAAATGTTGACACACAGATGCCTATGATAAAGGACGATAAGTCAAGGGATACTGAGATTATGACAGAATGTAAAAAGGTTAAAGATTCTGACATGAATGACGGAAATTTAAAAAACAAAAAAATAGGGTGATGGGGGTAGAGAGTCAGACAGAAGGAACAACAGGCTGGTTTTCGTAGCCCAAAGCTAGTGCCAGTTTCTCTGCGCCTCCACCAGCAGCAGCAAGAACATATTACATCATTAGTAGTGCGTCATTCTGCCTTCCTTCATCTTCCTCTCTGCCTCTACTTTGTCAGACACACATGCACTCACAAACACACATTTCTCTTCTCTGTTTATCTTCCTTTTACTGAACTTTCTTTTGCCTCTTTTTCTTTTTTTTTTTTGTGCTTTTCTCTTAACTAGATTATCTCTTTCAGTCAGTCAGATGAACTGGGTCTTTTAAAGCATTTGTATATATATATATATATATATATATATATATATATATATATATATATATATATATATAATCAGTAAAGGCTGGTCCATAGAGGCAGAGGAGGACGGGTCATGGATGTATAATAAGAGCTGGATAGGGCGCCGCAGCTCAGCCTTGCAGCCAATTTTTCCCAGTGGCCACTCGCGGTATTGCGCGAAAAAGCCCCCTGCAGCCCAAAAAGCATTTTCCCTATAGACCACCATTGTAAAAGAGACGTCTATAAAACTGTTGACAGTACACCACGAACTGCAAACAATGTCAATCATGACTCTTTCTATTATGAACTTTTGATCCATGGAGGGTTTTATATTTGTAAAACTTTCCTTGAGCTGAGAAAAGCCATTTTAAAATCTGTGACGTCATCACAATGTAAGGTCTATAGGCCGAGCGGGAACTCGCGGGCGGAGCCAGCGGGGGAAACACTACTGCGCATATTCAGTGGGCCGCATAATGCGGAAGCAAACCCCGAAGCTAGAAACTTTTTATGGCGTATGCGCCAGCTGAGCAATTCCTACAGGACTGAAATGGCGCCATTTTTAGTGTGGTATCCAGCTCTTGGGACGGGTGCCTGCTGTCCTCCTCAGGGCGGGATCTCTTACGCTGATTTAATGTACTTCTTTTTTTTCCATGCTAATCTATGATTGGCCAAGAAACGTGAAATGAGCTCCAAGTGAGGACGTCCTCCCTAACCAATCAACAACCAAAATGAAATATTGACATTACATTGGCCCAATGATAGTTTCCAGATTTCATCTTAAATTTCTCCGCTGTAAGTCAGCGTAGCAGCAGTAGATAGCTGCTTGCGTTAGCTAACGCAACAGTTAGCTTGTTGCAGCCTGAAGGACTCTTTATACATCCATGGAAGGACTGTTAAGGACTGTTGTTAAGCTAACAGGAGAATATATTTGGACTGTGCGCCACAGCAGTGACAGGACGCCACCGGGGAGGCTGGAGAAAGAAGCAACCGGAGAAACAACCAGGAGAGTTAGCTTGTTTGTCATTGTTGCTAATGATATCAGACTGATTAACCAGCAGCCAAAAAGTTCTGTTAACTAAGAAACAAGACCATCAGCCACAAATGGACGTTATACTTCATCAATACATCAATACTTCATCTCCATGAAAGAAAGAAAGAAGAAGACGTCAGTTAACGTGAGTCAGATACAGCTTCTCTCTCTCTGTCTCTTTGGTTGCTAATTTCATCTCTGATGGTTAAATGTCTCTGTGGCTGTTGTGTGAATTTATCTCCTTAACAAGAGTGCAGCAGAGATGATATAATGTGTTGTGGGTAGTTTGCCTTTTGAAGTTATAGTGAGCTGTCTTGACCCACTCATTCATTTGGAATTGATCCAGTTTTTAATTGAGTGGTTGTTCAATCACTTGTTGATGTTGTGTGATTAGTGAATGAGTGTGCAGGAGGTCTAGTTATTTGTTGTGGCAATTTCTTCTTCTGGTTTTTAAGCTGAGTCGTATATTGAGTAATAAGCTTAAAGTAACTAGAATAACAAGTGTTAGCATGTCAGCTTTGTAGACTATATTTTGTATGTGGTGCATATAGATAAGAGTGTGTAAGTCATGTATTTGATACATGCATTAATACTTTCTGATGTGAACCTTCACTTTTAGATCTGTGAATATTTTTAGTGTTCAGTCGTTCTAGTATTCAGCACTGATCTGATCATCCTCCTTCAGTTCTTTCAGTATTTCATTCTGTGTGCGTGTACATGCATGCTTGCGTGAGTGTGTATCAATTCCCAGCAAGGTCTGTTCCCCCTTTGACATGACCATCACATGTAATCAATGGAAGTGGACACATCAGTGATGTCAAAAAGTCAGAGAAACAGCAACAGCCACAGGGTTTAAAGTAGGATCCCTGCAGTAAACTGCGCATTTACCATCAGGCTTCAAGGCTTCAAGTGCTGCGCTGTCAGCAGCAGCAGCAACATGCACTTTGTACTACTTTGCTACTTTCATCATTGCTGTTGTTTTGCAGCGTATTGTAGGGTCAGGAAGAATGCTATTTGTGCTATCAGCATCTTGAGGAAGGCTTTTCAAATATTTATTTTCTCGCTTTGGCCTTTTTTTATGTAACCATGAAGATCAGTTTTGATCAATTAGGAGGAACAAACTGTGGAGCAACTAATTTGTGTTCATATTAGGGTTTCATATTTTGTCTAACATCTAGTTACTTTTTTTTTTTAAATAGAGCTGCTCATATATATTTCATATATATTCTCCCTCTGATGATTATGGTGCTGTAGGTATGACATAATTGGACTGAATACTGTGTAATTTAGATCCAGCCTGACTCAGGTCCAACCTCAGTTGCTATGAACTGAAAAGACCTGTGAAGATTTCTTTACATTTATAACTTATTTTTATGTATTTATCTTTAGTTAAGTACATTTTGGCATTTTGCCTTGATCAGTAACAGTAGAAGGATGAAAGCGTTTGGGGAAAACATGCAACAAAAGGTCAACATAAATAAATAAACAGAGAAAAAAGGAAATTGAAGCAATGAATTATAGATCCATTTTTAAAAAGCCCTGTAAAGCTACACTCAACCCAAAAATGATATATTGATAATCTTATTATATTTCCATCTTTTATCTTTAAAAAGTTTAAATGTTCAAATGTAAAATGTAAAAACATCCGTTGAAGTTTGTCAACCAACTACTGCTGCTTAGTCCAATTATCAGCTCTGTATTCTTATGCTCATTATGTTCCAATAGTGATAATTGTGCCAAAGTCTGGCACAAAATAAACATAAATTACACAACTTCTATTTCAGTCAGACCTGTTCTAGAGCACCTGTTCTTCCATCGGTCGGGACCACAAGACTAAAAATAAAATTAATTACTGTAGATTTGTTGAGAAACATTTTCTTCCATACAGTTACCACAAACCAGAATCACTTGTGTCAAAGGTGATGAGAACACATTAAGCACAGTCAATCAGAATCTGTCAGCAATTAAGAAAAAGCTGTCTAATTTACTTCCTTCTGCTCATATGTCAATTTGTAATAATTTGAAATGACACAAACCTGGTCTAAAGTGTCTGACTTGATTCTAAAACAGACACAAACATAACGGAACGAAACGAATCAGAACGGAAGAATATAAAGAGGCTTCATTTAGCCAATTTTAATGCTGCTGTGAAGCTCTACTCAGATTCCCATGTGACCATTTAGACTTAAAACTAATGCAAATGACTCACACGTACTGCACTGCAAGTTATTTGTTTAAACAAATTGTCACCCAGTGTAAAAACACAGCATATTACATCACGCTTCCCTTTTACTTCAATATTAAGCTAACTTTGCCCAGCAGCTGTCCCCCAGGAAACAAATGATAACAATAAGCTTCAGTAAAACACATGAACTAACTGGCTACATTTTTCCTAACAATGAGTATTGGAAAAAATATAAAGAAATAAAGATCACCTGAGTGTTAATGTCCTTTAGTAACTTAACTGTATCACTCTCCGCTCTCCATTTCCTGTATAAAATCACTTTCTTCTTCTATTCATTGGTTGGAAACAAGTCTATTATTTTCCTGTGAGAAGAGGAAAATGAAATTTGGAGTTATATTCAAATAATGTGTTTTGTATTTGCTTACATTCTTAACATAATGAGGCAAATAGATCCTACAGGGCTGCTAAATGCTGATTCAACTTCAAATAAGATGCAATTTGGCACTTTTTTTTCTTTTTTTTTTTGCAGAATTTGAGAAGTTTTCCAAAGTAAAATGTCTGAATCTGACGTCAGCTTTCTTCTAGATGTTTGGTTTATTCCTGACTTAAACAAAACATTCTTTACAAGCTGTCATTTACAAGAAAATGTAATTAGAAAAAGCAATTGGACAATTTTTAGAGCAGAAAGGAACTCAAAAGCTTTACCCTGGTGACCTGTCACTTGAAGTAGCAGTTGTTTTCTTTTTTTTTTTTGAAACAGAAGCACAGATGAAATGGTAATCCTGTTTCCCCAAGCTTTTTACTTGTTTTGTGTCATTACAAAGGGAAACAACATAGCGATACACCCCCCCCCGCCGCTAACCGAACCTGACACCTCATGCCACCTTATATTCTCACCCACGTCACCACAGAGGAAACTCACACTTTTTTTTTCTCTATCACATTTAGTACAAGGGCTCTTTTATCTCGCAGCAAAGAAATAACGCAAAAATAAAAATCCTGAAGGCGATCCGTCTGTGGTGGTTTGTTGTTGTTGTTTTTTTTTTGTTTTGTTCTGTTTTAATACGATTGCTTCTAACTCTCGCTCAAATGTCACCCAATCAAGTCCAGTTATTCACAGCTTTTTCATTAAGAGACAGGAAAAAAAAAAAAAAAAAAAAAAGAGGAGAAAGTGAAAAACGGAAAATCCCCTCCAGGGTTGTTTGTCTTTGTGATTCCAAAACTAGCGGCAGCCCAAGTTCGGAATTACAACCACCAGTGAATGCTTGGATGTTAATTAAAGAATGCAAATTTCATGTTTCTGGTCCAAGGCTGACACCCACTCAAGGCCCAGAGGTCCACGAGAGAGAACACACACACACACACCAACATATGCACGCAAACACCAAAAGACACAAAGTTTTGAAGGCTTAAACCCATGCAAAAATGTACACGCGCACACGCACACACACACACATACAACACACACACAACCAAAGGCCCTAATCAGTCTCTCTCATCCCCTTTGTTCTAAAAGATAGAGATAAGACAGCCGGCGAAGCAAATGACCTTATGGGGGTAAAACTCAGGAAGCTGATTATACAGAAGTTACATGTTCATAAATATGTTTACCAATATGCAAAGAGAAGGCATAAAGTGGGTCAGAACTTTTGGGAAAGTTTGCGAAGGGGAGCATAGGCTGCATATGAATGCAAAGTTTTGGGCGGAAACACCCACACAGAAAGAAAGACAGGCTGCAAGACTTTTACTTTTGCAGTGAGCTCTATAGGTGCAGGACACAGAGCTTTAAAACTGTGGAGAAAAAAAAAAAAACTGGCTCATTAAGAAATGTAGTCTGAGTTGTATAAGTTTAACTTTTTAAGGGATTTTCAGCAAATTGACAGCCCCTTAAAATCCCTCCGTTTGTTATTAAATTCTGCATAATAATCTAAATGTATGTGGACAGAGAAGGATTTGAGATAATTTCTCATGTTGCTGGTCTATTTATTCCTCTACCTGCTCGCAAATTATATCAGGACGCTTTCACACCTGCCTTGTTTAGCATGTCTTCTTCGTGTAACGTGATTATTCTCTAGACGTTCTCTAGTGCGTTCACATGTGCCGTTGTGCCGGCATATTTTGGCTCGGTATATAGCCCAAACGACTGGGCCGGACTACTCGTATATATTGGCCAGCGCCCAGAGGCACTGAACAATTTGCCGTGCCGGGGGCACCAATGTGAAAATAAATGAAAAATGTAAATAGTTTTCGTGGTCAGAAACGGCAAATACTCCATTTATAAAGCATTTGATTTAGCTTTTATTTATCATTATTCTTATTAATAAGAATAAGGAAACTAAGGAAGAAAGAATAAGGTTGAAAAATAGCCGCTGCGGTGCGTCTTTCAGCACCACGGAGGCATAAAGAGAGAGAGCAAGACACTGTTTATTTCAATAATATCAGTAGTACACTTTATTGCTGATAGAAAATATGTTCAAAGACCATTTTACTAGCGTAACAGGTATATCTTTGTATCCCTGAGTGCTACGGTTCATAGTTTTATTTTCTGTTTTACACAGGTGAGAAGGAAAATCAAGTCCTTCTATAAACGTTGTAGCCTATCTACCGTTTCTGTAAAACAAATTCTCCTCCCCCCCCTCACCGCCAGCCTTGCAGTGACAGCATCCACATGACTTTTGTTGATTTGGTTCGCTTGAAATTTTTGCTGTGTGAAACCAAACCAAAACCAAAGGGAATATGTAACGAAAATGCCCCTGATTCGGACCAAAGCAAACAAACTATAGGTGTGAAAACGCCCCTAAACTCCTCATATATTCCTATATTAAAACCCTCTAAACACGAACGTCAGCTGAAATATCAGATACTGTCTGTCGTAATTAGGCTTTAACCAAAAACAGCCTTTAAGCATTTAAAGGGAACGACTGGTGCCTGATTTTTTTTTATGCCTAAACTTTCAAATGTTCCTCTTTCTGCCTGAGTGGAAAAGCCCCTCAAACTACATTTAGGCCAATATTATGCATCTAGGATTTCATTTATTTAAAGGTGGAGGAAAACCTGATATTATTATTTTTATAAGCCTACATTATTGAAAAAAACACACACACACTCAGAGCAGTAGCTACAGTACATGAATGTTACATATAGCACAGTGTTTGATCTCAGGAGGCCACTTATATGACCTGGTGTTGGATCTTATTCAGCAACTGAGCATGCTCACTTTCCCTTACTCTCTCTCTCTATCTCATACACACACACACACACACACATACACTGTAATCATATGGCTGGGGCTCTTTGGCATGTGGCATGATTGCTTTGGCATCTGACACAAGATCTCAGGCACTGGCGCGTTGCAGCATGTGCGCGTCTGTGCTCGTCCACCATACAGCCGACATGCTCTGTTACTCGACTTCCTGTGGAATGTGTACGTGTGTGTGTTTGACACATATGTCTGTTTATACGCGGGTGCACTTCATATACATTACATTAGAAACATAGAGATAAACATTACATATGACATGACACCATGAGTTGCAACAGGTGTGCTTCACATACCTTCAGCACTCCTTTAAGAGTTACGTTTTTAGCAATTTCTATGCTAAATTCATGGGAAATACCAGATATTGTTGCTTTTTTTCTTCACTTTTAAACTGAAATGTAGTCAGAGCTGTGTGTGTGTGTGCTCTTTTTTTTTTTTTTTTTTGCTGTGCTTACATTTTTTAGAGCAAACTATATGCAGAGCGGAGATGTGGAGATATAGTTCCATTACACTTGTGTAATTAGTCAAACTTTCCTTCCTCCCTTCCCCTCTTTATGTACTGTAAGTATTCTATTAATCATACACACGACATACCACATACACACAACCTGCCTTGAAAAGAAAAAAAATGCAGGCCCGGCACAACTTCTCAGCAACTTCTTTAATTCAGTAATAAAAGAAAACAAATTACCTCATCCACTCTGACAAGCTAATGCGTTCTGTTTCACAGCTTTGTGCCCCGCAGGCCCGACTTACAACGCAACACTCGTTCTTTTCCAGCAGATATATTTCTCTTTCAAAAGCACCGCAAACTTTGTGAGACACAGCGAGCCTGTTGGCAGGAGAGTTAAAAGGCACAATCTGTACTTAGACACACACACAAAAAAAAAAACAAAATTATATAATAGTTCCTTTGACTGAGAGAGATATAAGGAGAGGATTTAGCGGAGCTGTCGCCTAAACTCGCCATCAAAAGCTGAATAGACCATGACACAGAAATTGCATAATTTCTACGTTTACAACATGTTGTTTTCTTTGTTTTTGAAATGAAATTGAGCAATGTGTTAAATTTGCTCGGGGAGTGAGTTTATCTAACTGTAGAAAAGACAGTTGTAAATACTTTTCACCTTCACTATGGGGAAATTATGTCTTTTCTTATTTGTTCAACCGTAAGAAGGAGAACTCTAATTTCTCAAACTGAACAGTTGAGTTGGCATTCGGGTATGTGAATTTGGGATTTTCGCTATTGTGTTTATGCAACAGATCTGATGTACTTCATGTGCTAAAGTGTAAATGATATGTTTTGATGATTCCTCTTGTTCTAGTGTTTGTTAGTTATTTCTGCCCAATATGACAATACCTCTAGGTAGTTGTCATAATGTAAGGTTGGCAGGGGGATTCTGGTTTAAGAGACTTTATTTTCATAGTTTTATATCATTCCTATCTGTATTTCTGTAATAAAAACATTGTACTCACTCACAGGTTCATTGATGAGATCTGGAAAGAATCAGCTTAGCCAAACTTATTCTAATCAAATGCAAACAAGAACACTGTAACCCAAACTGTCTATTAGAAGTTTGACCTAACATACTTTTTTGTAAGTGTGCACACACACTGAGCAATGATCATGTGATCATAGAGTTAGAAATTCTTGCTGTGATTGGCCCAAGAAACAAGACAAATAAACCATGTTGAACTTCTGTGTTTACAGCACAAAAGACACTATACGGGATAGAACGAACGATTGTCACACCCTACTGTTTTGTGGTGATGTCCTCATGTGCCCATATCTCTGCAATTTTGGTGAATAAAATGTTATCATAAACAATAGAAAATATGACCAAAACTATTCAAATAAGAGTTTCAGTAAACCAGAATTATCCTTTACGCAATTATCACAAAGTATCCAAAGGACCTGGGACTGGCAGTTTCCCTTAACTGTCACGTTGATGTGATGAATCCATCCATCTGGTGCTCCTGGAGAATTCGGGAAAGAAATCACCCAGAATTGTTTTGTATGAGCCAGGTCTGGGCGGATGGTGTCTCTTGCACCATCTGCCACACACCCCGTAAAAACTGCTTCCTGTCAAAGAACTCCATAATGACATGACAAATGTGTCAAAAGTCATCCATCATTTATATGTGACAGTTATCTTCTAAACTTGAATAAACTGCTTGGATTGCACGGCTCGTTTCTCTGAGAACCAAAAGGTAAGGTGAGCTCCGCCACCAATATTCTCTGCCTGAATCAGCCCAATGAGCATGAAGGACAGCAGGCCAAATTTAACTGTCTGTGAAGACAACATTCTGTGAATTTATGACCCTTGACCTTCACTGTGTCTCTCCAGGCATGGGGCTCGATGCTTGTGGTGCACTCTGGGATGCGTGAAGGCGTTAATGACTCTTGACTCAGACAGTTTGGCTTTGTCAGCCCGGCCAGCTGTGTATTAATCTTCATACTTGCGTGCTTGTACGTGCACGCGCCTGCTTGTATGTGTCTTACAGAGAAGGGGGGTGGGGGGGGATGAGTGTGTCTCTATGTTTTTAATCCGCGCCTGCTTAATTATAAATCTCTCCAACTGTCATGGTCTCCTTGCTTGTATCCCAAGAGTTTCTGTTAATATTTCATGCTACTGTCTTGTCCCCCAAGCAAAATGGCCAACCAGCAATTAGGCCCTTCTGCAGAAGACCCTTTCAGGGTGAGTAACTCTCGGTGCATATGAGAACCTGTTTACTAGCAGAGAAATAGGAGAGAGCTTCTCCTTCTTAAATCTTTACAAAAAGAAACCTTAAAAGGAAGTATACTCCCTGGTCTATTTGCTAAGTGTTTTGTACAGATGTAACATCAATAAGTTTAATAAATAAATGGAGAGGAAGAATTTAGCAATCAATTAACCACCTTGGATGCCATTGTGTGTTTCTGACAAAAAGTGCCAATTAAATGAAACTCACGCACACACACACCACCCAATCGCGCCTATTAGTAATGGATTATGTTCGGTGCAGCCATTTTGCAGGGGTCACCACAACTCAGCAGCGCCCGCCCTTTACCGACTTCATGTTTTCGCGCAGATGACTCATTCTGGAAACATGATTAATTCGTCCTCATCTAACCACTCACTATGGCATCGGATAGATTACTGGAACAGCGGGAGAGGTAGACGGAGGGAAGAAAGACAGCGAGAATGATGAGACG
Organism: Thunnus thynnus; assembly: GCF_963924715.1. Lineage (NCBI taxonomy): Eukaryota > Metazoa > Chordata > Actinopteri > Scombriformes > Scombridae > Thunnus > Thunnus thynnus. The sequence goes on from NC_089540.1 coordinate 7,221,290, forward strand.
GGGGGAGAAAAAAAATGAATGAATCGGAGGGGAAGGGAGGGAGCAAAGGAGCAGAGACGTGTAAGGGAGAAGCGGATATTATAGTGCGGGAGCGATAAGGGGAGCTTGAGATGAAGAGGACATAATAAACTCGGTGCACACAAACATATATCCACATACAAACAAACAATTCCACTTTACTCTGCTGTACTTTACAGATCAATACTCATCTTTTCTCTCTCTCAGCAAACCAACTCGAGCACATTCCCTTGACAAACAGGGAGCTGGGCTGCAACCGAGGTCCCATGAGGACGAATGCTACCATGGTGACCCCGCCGAGTCCTTAACGGTAAAGATGTGACCTTTAGCTTCCTTCTGAGAGCCGGTCGCTCTTCCCTTATGGGACTGTACCTCTCCCATTTTCTCTCATGTCAGACAGCTGCAGTGACCTTTATTTAAGTCAGCATAGGGATGTCGTCTTCTTCAAGTCTTTGGGGGACTTGATACAACTGCCTTCCTCCAGTACAGCCCATTGCCCCATGATCAAAATGTTTTAGCTTTTATGCAACGGTGCTGGTTGTAAGTTTTCTCCAAGTTAGGGATGTGTAGAAACTTACTTCTTCAGGTTCAAGTTTGGGGAAAAAGATGGTAGAAACTGATTGTCCTGTAATAACACGACCCTGTGAGAAAGCATTACATATTTCATAGCTTAAAGAATGTCAATGTGAACATATGTTGTAGGTCAAGTGCCAAGATACTTAAAGGGAAACTCAACCAGTGCAGGTTACATTGAGTAGGTAGAAATATCTCATGTGTAATGTGGTTTATCCACCCTGAAGAAGGCGTCAGCAATGCAATTTAATTAAAAGAGAGATTTCTGAGACACCTTTCAGAGTGCGAAAGCTTTTTTTGACTTTCGATTGTTTCCCTCGTGAGGCTCAACTTAAAAGTACCTGGAGCATAGTTGTTTTGAAAATGAGTTGGATCCCAGTTCAATTTCAGCTCTCTTTCCCTCCCTTCATTTCCTAACAGATCTCTACATTTGCTAATAAAAGCATAAAAAAAAGCTGAGCTAACCCCCCAGTGACATCACCAGGGGTTATTTTTTTCCGACTTTCGAAATCGCCCTCCAGAGCCACAGATTACATTATAACATCCATTTTCACAGTAGTAGTAGAAGGAAGTAGGACTCCCCATGACGGTTAAATGGAGCTTGATGTGTATAAATGATGGAGTTCCCCCTTTTTTTTTTTTAAAAGGCTCTTTCTTAAAATCAGTCAAACTGCTCTTCAGACACATGCGGCTCACACTCCTGAAAGTGTCACATATGTCCTACTCTTCAGAGATCACATTCCTTTTTCACTTTATCTTTCGTAGAGGCTACTCTTTTCCTGCATCCATCTTTCAGTGCATGTACAATGATCCATGAGGTCAAGCGTGCAGCTCAGCAGAGGGATGAAAATGGCTTTTAAATGTTTTGATTAATCCCCGGGGTTAGATATTTCCCCTTACGGAGGGATCACTAGATGATCACTCATGAATGATAGAGAGGGAGACCAGGATAAACTTCATGAAAGCAGTAAGCTGAAATCTGCAATAGCGTACAATACATTAAGACCCAGTCCACACGCACGCTACAAAAACGTAGCTTTTTCTATGTGTTTTGGCCTTTTGTCCATACACAGACTTCTCTCAGGGTGAAGATATTACGATACGAGTTTGTGACGTCAGAGTGTGCGCCGTTATCTCCTTTTGTTTACATGAGGCGACATTTCGCGCAATGGCGGACGTGGCCAAAATAGTGCTGATTCTAACCTCACTAACTAATATGTTTACACATAAATTTACAGTTATTCTTCCATTACATTGAGAAACAGAGGCATATGAATGAGCCGTTGCCTGTAGCCTACTGGAAATAGCTTTATTTCAGGCTTCTGATTGGCCAATGGGTTATATCGTTGCCTGTTGTTTTTGCATGCTCTTGACAGTGTTTTTACATTTTCATTTGGTGCGGATTTTTTTGAGTACTCCAGTACTCCAAGTTGCACACAAAGTTAAACAGGGACCATCGCAAATTGGAGTGAAAAAAGTCCACTGATGTGACCCTTTAAGCTAAGAAGCTCCAGAGACTTTATTGAGTCAAGAAGAAGCCCTTTTTTATCCTGCTCAATTCAATTTACCCAAAGAGCCTGTATATTACCTTAAAATTGCTTAACAATGTAGCCAATTTTGTAGCTAATGTAATGGTAACAATTTGTGTGTGTGAGAGAATCCAGTTTCAAACCAACAGTGAATATACTTTATAGCGCCTTTTGTCAGGAAGGTCTTTTCATCCCATGTTTCACGAGGAGAATATATTCCAAACCCCTTCACACATTTAAATGAAATCAAGGCTGACTTCCATCCAGACGTGCACGACACCTTTTTTCCTAACTTGCAGCACTTAACGTCTCATCATTATGTAAAAGAAATCTCATTATGTTTTACAATCCTCTTGTCTTTAAGTGAGGGGTTGTGATGCAAATTCCTGAAATGTTGGCTTCATCATGTATGCTCGCCACCCCCAGGTACCAGGAATTAATGAGCATTTCTGTGCCGCACCTGAGCATCATCATGCAGCCTAGTGGAGCGGCCAATTTCCCTCCAACTGGCACTGCCCTCCTAGTTAGCTGCTAACCCCCCTAAGGCAGTGAAGGATTGTTTTCAGCGGTTAATTGACAAGATCCTGGTGGTATTCCACACACACACACACACACGCATTTACACACACACACATACATGCAGATATTCATCGTCGGAGGGGTGGGTGCCTTCAATGCAAGGATGCCACTTCGCCCAGCCTCGTCATGCACAGCACAATGACCTTCCGACTGAGGCGTTTGCTTTAAACTAAGGGTTGAGGCACATTCCTTATTTATAGAGTTAATTATACAAATCTAGTGACTATCTCTTAATAAGGTTTTCCAATTACAGGCTTTGTCAAGTTGTGTGCTGTACCAGAGCGTGCAGATGAGTTAACCACGATTGGCTGTTAATGAGTGAATATTATATGATGTTAATGTCTCATCAAAAACTTCTCCAGTCAACACAAATAGGTGTCTGCTTTTCACAGCAATAACCGTATATTATTTTAACGGCGATGAATTTTGCATAGTTTTATAGATGGTGGGGTGATAACCTGTTCTGCGTGTATTGTAAATTGTTAAAAAAAAAAAAAATTGGATTTAAGAGCTTTTCATGCAGCAGCAATTATTAGTGAGTCGAGAGAAAAGGAGGAGAGGAAATGGCCCTGAACAAAATGGGCCTGCTGTCTGCTTGTCGCTGTGTCTGTCTTTCAGTTTGTGGCGGAGTGACAAAGAGCCTGAGGGGAAAGTGATTCTGAGGCTCTGACTTTGCCAACAGGCAACTAATCCCCACACAAAGCTCAGCTGACCTGAAGCTGCCTGTCTGCAGCATTCACAACTCAGACACACACGAAGTCACCTAAATCCATATGCACGTTGTGTGTGTCTTGCACAAACAAAACACACATTTGCTCCCACAAGCCACACTAACAGACACACATACAAACCTGTGGGTTTCTCAGTAAAGCATTCACGCGTGTGTCTTTCGGCACTATTGATGTAAAATCTAACAACCGCAGCACAGTGTGGAGTAAAAAAAAAAAACCAACTTCATATTGACAGTGCATTCTGGATCTTTATGTGCCAACCTGAGAAAAATATATCATTATAAAGGCTGCTTCTTTCAACAATGAGAATGATGTGTACAACCACAGTAGCTTTCACAAGTAAACAGTGCAACTGTGCTGCACAGTTCAACTCCCAGAAAAACCCCCAGAACTGCTTCAAAAAAAACTGTAATTATAAATCTTTCAGTAGTACCTTTTTTCTAATCCCATTCAAAGTACTCTCCTTGAGAAGAAATGCAGCTGTCCCAGCACTTCAACCATTCCTGGAAACATTGTTGTTGACTGTTGTCATTGTGCACAGAGCCTCCTGCATTTCTTCCTAGATTGCAAATCTTCTACTTTTCAGTCCCAATTTTAGTTTTACCAAGCTGTAGGTGTAGCTGCATACACTACCTAGCAGCAAATCCGATAACTACACCCCACTCCCCTGTGGTATCAATGGCTTCCAGGTTTTTTTTTAGGTCCTCCCTCATTTTATGCTTTGTTTTTTTTTTTCCTTTTGGGAACCTATCAGAGCATATTCACAAAGTGGTCGTTTCTAAAGTATGCAACATATGCTTTACTGCAAGCACATCCAAGCATTTTGATGGTGCGTTCACAGCCAGTTGAGCAATTTGGGTATTTTATTTTTCCTTGAGCAACACGCTTGTTATTCCTGCAACAGTAACCACATCAGGCACCGGTGCCATGCAGGCTCTGCCGTGGTGAAATCTGACTGGTTCAAATCATGACAACAGCCCACAGCATTGTAGCCTCTCTCAGCTCTTTCCCTTTCTGTTTTCCTCCCTGCCTCTTTTTCTCTTACCTACACACCTCGCTCCACTACACACTCTGGACACATTATATCTGGGTAAATTAGCTCATACAGTCCTCTCTAAGTCATCAGCACTCTAATAGCACTTTTACCATTCGCCTAACATGCCAGATGTCTCCTTGATGGAGGAAAAAATATCGAATATTATCCTCTTCCCTCAGGTGACAAAGAATATTGAAAATACACTTTTTATTCAGCATGAGAGTGCGATTTCTGGCCCAGATCATAATCTTCATGCGGAAACATTGTTGAAGACCATTCGTTTAGTCTATGATTGGATTACTAGATGGAAGCAAAGGAAAAAGATAATGGATGATTCAGGACATAGAAAGACCATAAGAGACGGAGTGTCATAGAAAGCCTCAAGCTTATTGTACATTTCCTGTGCCTGGGTTCAAGATAGATGGCTCTGTCACCCATCAAGGATATTTAATAGCATAAAGCTGAAGTAGACAAAGCATTTTTATGACCTTGAGTAAGGAGTTGAATTGACTTCAACTACTCACCGAATAAAACTCCCTCCACAAATGGCCGGAGGGCCCTGGCTTGACACTGTCTCCTGGACCAACAGGCACCAATTTTAAATGTGTCATTCACACAAGCAAGGACTATAACTTTCTCAAAGGCTGAGTCCTTTCCCTTTCTTAAAGCTGTGACCCCTGTTCCGACCAGGATGACAGATAGCCCCTCTATTGACTGAGCCATTTCGAAAGCATACCCCGGAATAGGAGGATAGGTAGCGTTTCTGCAATGCAATCATGCACTAGAATTTTTAAAAGAATAACTTCTGCTTAACCACACAGGCGGACATGAACAAAAAACACATGCAAGCATGCCCACATGGACATACAGTATACACACACAAGACAAACATATTCACCAGCAAAGGAATTCCCCTAGAGAGGTGCTGTGCACACAGTGTTTACTGCTCTTCTCAATTATTGATTAGTTGTTTTCCTTCTGTTATGAGAGGACACCCCATATGAACAGGGAGAAAGGCCCGCTCATAAAAACTGCAGTAGGACTGTTTCTGTCAAACCAGACCACACTTTTTTTTTTTTTACCTCAGCCTCCCTCCCAAACAGGACACTTGGTTTTCTTGGCACTGTCTCGCTCGCTCGGTTGCTTATTCCCTCTATTTTCCGTCACTATCTGTTATTTGTCTCATTTATTCTCATATTGTTCCCCCCTCGTTGTATCTCTCTCACCTAGCCAAATCTCTGCGGTCCGAGGCGCCTTCATAAACTGGACTGCAGACTGTGCTCAGCGAAAACACGCATAAGCCATCGGTTAACACTAAATTATTAAGAATCATTTACAGTTGGAGGTATCAAAAATGCTGCGGGTGCAGTGTTATGTAAATTATTGGCTGCACAAGGAGTAGCAAGGACCTTCCTATGGTGGAAATGTGGGCACCACTTTTAAATAATACAGACCCTATCAAGGGTATAAAAGATTTATGTAATAGATCATTTCATCAATAGTTGGTAGGCCAGTCATAAATTAACAATTATACAATTACAACAATGTATAACATCTAGCCTATACTTGTAAATGTTAATAGTTGTTGAACTGTGGTCTAGATGTTCTTATGTGGTAAAATGGTCCATTAGAGAGCAAATATGTATCCTTCTGGTAGGGTGAGGCATTAGAAATCCCCTTCCAGCCCCTCAAGCGGAAGAATAAAAAGCCTGTTAATAACTATATATATATATTAACACTTGCCTTTCTTAGGACGTCTTGGTACATAATGAACTCATACTAATAAGTAGTCTAATTCCACACACATGTGTTAAGGTTAATCCATTACTTGCAGGTGCATATTTGGCTGTTTTGCATTGGATGGGTCTTCCTGATGAATTCAAGAGATGGCTCATGTGTCAAATAGATTTTAACAACCTGGTAACACAAAAAGTATTTCTGATTATTTGCTTGTAACTGGCTTTATTAAATGATTACTATTAATAAAGTGTGTAGTTACAACTTATAAACCCTTTATAAAGCTGTTACAGCCTGCACACACCCTTTTTCAGTGTGTGGCATGTATGTAAATTAGGATGTGTGGTCTCCTGTGTGAGATGCAACTCATCTCATTTCCTGGTCAAAACACCCGAAGCAACTGATTGGATAGATACCCAGTCCAGATCTCCAATCCATCAGACCCAATTTGGACCCTGGAGTTATATATACTGGGCCAAGTTATCAGTCGGGGAGGCTGCAATTCAATGTGTCTCCTGAACTCTGACCTGTCTGTACTAGAGAGTCAATGTTTCAATGTTTAAATGAGGCTGTGGCTTAACTACCTGGAGAATAAGTCTGGTTCAACTAATTGTTCAAGTGCATACACTCACATACACATTCAGATACATTGTTGTCAATGCTTTTTTGTTGTTGTTGTTGTTGTCATTTTTGCACAAGTTCAGGGTAAGTTTTAGTCTGAGCTCTAAATGAGGAGTCCTCTTCATATGTATTTGATTTAAGCAGCACCTGTTGGCCCTTTTCTTTTGTAGTTTGCCTCTTTTATTTCTGCTATTTGTACAATTAAGTCAATTATGGCCAATCATTGTAATAAATAATTGTATTTAACCAAATCCAACTGGTTTTCTGTTGCGTCCCTTTTCCCCTAGGGAGCCGGGGTGTGACAAAAGTCAAATTTAAGAGCAACAGGGTGGTGCAACTGACTTCCTGTGGTGTCCTTGTTCAAGGTTCGAAACACCTGCAACCCAAAAGAAGCTGACATAACAACAAAATTACCCAAACTATTAACTCCCAGATCTAAGACTTATTGAACTTTGGACATTTGTGACATTCAAACCAACCGACCCACCTTTCTGTGTGGTTTAACAGCATGTATATTCATTCTATATCCTAAGAAAACCTTAAGACCCGGCAATCAAATTCACATCCACTGGCAGAGTATCTTTGCTTCCCAGCCACACAAGGATCTCAGTTATGGCACACTGGCTGTGGCACTGCCGTTCCTGTCGACAGAAGATAAAGTGCAGTAATGGAAATGCCATCCTGTTACAGAAGCGGGGGCTCCGGTGTCGACAAGAAAACAAAACAAAGTCAATATTGAAGCGGCGAAACAATGTGGAAATAGAAAATTGTCAAACGGCAGTCCGACTTGGTGGGGGGAAAACAATCTCAAACGGCATGCAAAACAATGTCAGCGATGGGGCTGCTGTTTTTAGCTCTGTGTGTGTGTATGTGTGTGTGTGTGTGAGAGAGAGAGAGAGACAGAGAGAGCTTCTTCCCATAATGTTTCGTCAAAGGCGGCATAAAGAAAGGTGGCATGTGGTATCTAAAAGGCTCCACGCGCAATCCCAGCTAGTCCACCTGTTCTGCTCCTGCTTTGATTTCAGCTTGAGAGGGAAGCAGAGAGCCTGTGAGTGAAATTGTCCTGATACTTTTTTTTCTCCTCTTGTAATATGTAGCAATTATGGAAAAGTAAGGAAAGACTTTTTTTTTTCTTCTCTTTTTTTTTAAACACAGCCGTGTTTAAAGCTGCCTAAAGATTGGAGAAGTTTAATGTCAAAGCTTGTACAAACCGCCCTTCTGACCGTTGGTTTTTCTCTGAATCTAAGCAAGAGAGGTGGTTCGGGAGGGGGCAAACAGGAATCATTCGTCTCTCTGAGGAGTTAAGCAAACTGTGAAAAAGATGAGACAGAGACAGAAAGGGAGATAGCATGAGAGATGTAGACCGGCAGACAGAAACATAGCATCGGAGAGGAAAGAGGAAAGAAGGGGAGACAGAGCACTTCGGGGCATACCCAACTTAGACATGGCCATCATAAATGATTAAAGGCCGATTTCCCATTCCGACAAGCCTACCAATCTTTGCACAGTGTAATGGAAGCCAAAGTGAAACGAGCATGGAGCACTGCATTTGCATCAAGCAATCACCAAAGAGATGTGTTTAAAGAGTCCAGGAGGAGGCAGGGAGGAGGAGGGGTTGTGGAGAGAGGTTTTTTTTTTTTTTTTAAAAAACCATTATAGTCTGTTTAAATGAGGGATATTACCTGTTTGCCCAGCTGCTGGGTGCAACTACCATTTTGTCTGAGGTCATCCCACTAATATTCCTCCCACTGGCAGTGGAGAAGGTTGGGATTCCGACTTTATAATTCCATGGCGTGATCCGCTGGGAGATAGGAGGTCATGACCTCAGAGGTGGAAATTGCACCAGTGGGCCTGTGAGAGGGAAAGAAAGGATGAATATCGGAGATGGAAAGGAAACTATAAAGTCACACATATAAAGTATAAGAATATGATGCTCTGTGGATGTCTAGGCTTGTTTATTTTCAAATATTTGATTAAATTCAGGAGAAATAGCTGAAAAAATTGTGATGTGATGCTAAACTGAAACAAAATAATCCTGCAAAATATGATTATATAAGTAATGATATTGATAGCCAGTGGGTTTTTCATACAAATGAAGAGTCAAATGAGACAAACCTGAGCAGTCTTTTGATGATAAATCATATCACCCTGTGCCTTAAAGCTTTCATGCTCTGTCAAAGAAACAGATACAGCTTTGATGCCAAGCATCATTTTTATGCGGTCTTTTTTTACAAGACCTGTATTTCCAAATGATGGTGAGTAGGAAAGGAGAGAGAAAAAAAATAAAAAACAACATAAAAATGCAAATTCTCTTTGGCCTGCGACCGCCTTTTACACAGCACTCTGTAGTTATGCCATGGATCACACATTGCAAATAGCGTCAAGCAATGCCTCGTTGTCATCATTTTGCATCTTTATGGGTGCAACGCTGGCACGTCCACTGTTTTTAAATGTTACATTTGCTGCTGTTTGAAATGCTGAGGGGTGTGTTACATGTCCTGGCACCTCATACGACACTGTGCTGATTGATGATACACCGTGCCTTGACAGTTCTCATTGAATGCCACCGTGCTGTAATATTCCTGACCTACAGCCCACCTCTGTTTGCCATGCATCCACTGTTAAATCCCCAAAGTGCACGGCTCACTTCGCCTTTTTTTCCTTTTTGCATTTCCACATTGTGTTCAAGATTTCATACTCCTATTTCATGTGGTTCCTGTGAAATAGCAGGGACTTTTTTTTGGACTTTTATAAATCAGAAAGTCACCAAGACAAGTGCTTGATGTGACTTTTGAGATATCCTGACCCACTGTGCACTGGCAGTGCTTTAGTGTGTGTGTCGTTCATGTAGCAAGCACCAAATGAGCGATGTGACAGGATTTGATTCAATGTCAGATTCTGATCAGAGGGTTCAAGACCAGGCCACGCACTTAAAACGCCACACTAAAATAGACGGAAACACATGTGGAGGCGGCGCAAGGTGAGACGGCGACAACGGATAAAAAGGCCTTTTCCATTCACTGTCAGCGCTGTCCTCTGTGTGCCCGCGAATGTCATCCGTAACGCCTCTGATAGCATATAATTAGGTTTAGGTTATGGAAATATATAAAAAAAAAAAAGGAAACTCGTGGAAAAGGCTGAGCTATAAAGGCAAAGATTACTGTAAATAATTTGCTAGCAGACAGAGCAAACAGCAAGGAGTCGACAGGTCAATTGTGATTCCACTTTGGTGCTATTCAGCGTAATATGCTAGGAAACACACACACACGCACGCCACAGATGGAACACATGTATGGGTGTGTGTGTGTGCTTGTGTCCACACATATTTCGCAGTATATGATGTGTGTGTGTGGCCTTAATCGAGATGCATGGAAACACTGGAGCTGGGATATTGCCTTTTTGTCTGAGGCTAAATTTAGTGTAAGGTGTCCCTCCGCCTGCCTTTTAATATCAGCGCTCAGAGACAAACCCCCTAATTAGGATTTGTGCGTGTGATCCCGCCAGGCTCGCCTCAGTCTGTGCACTCGTGTGTGTCGCTTTGTGCCCGTGTAAAAGCATGTGTTCGCCCGCTTCGGGGGTTTAGCACGTCTGGCGTGTGTCTGTATGTGTGTGTGTGTGTGTGTGCAACACATGTGTTTTTGCACAGCGCGAGGGCATTAACCTGAAGGCTGATTCATATTGTCCTCCTAAGCTAGTGGCTCTCCTCATAATGCTGAAACGAGACAGATTTGTCATAATAGGGATGAGCCAGGCAGCCGGGGCCATATCACAAGAATGGCCAGCCAGGGTCCAGGAAATAATAAAGTACCTGAGAGACTGTGACTTCTTTTATGTCTGTTTTTTTTTTTTCTTTATTGTCCTACTAATGGCAATCCTTCTCAGTCCATGTGTGTCTTTCTCCTTTTGTCTTGTTTTCTCTCTCTCTCCTCTGTGTCTCCTCTACTCTCTTTCCCCCCCACCCATCTCTCCTCTCTTCCTGTTTTTGCCGTCAACTTTTTTTTTTTTCCTCCTCCTCCTTTTTCCGTCCTCAACCCGCCCCACTAACTCTCTCTGTCTCCTTCTCTCTTCTCCTCCTCCATCTCCCGCTTGCTCTCCCTCCTTCTCTCATGGGGAACAATATATATCAGAGCACAGCAGAGCCTTGCTCCACTAGTTGCCACGGCAACCGACCTCATCACAGCATCTACTCCCTCCTGCCCGCCTGCCCGCACCCCCTGCATTCCTCTTTTTTTTTTTTTTGCCTCTCGTCCTCCATCTCTCCATCTCTCCTTCTGTCTTTCTCTCCATCTCTCTTTTTTTTTTTATCTCGCTCTCCTATAGAGGAGATTCTTCAAATTTTAAAAGGGCAGGCTGGCCCCTCTGTGAGCAGAGCAGCAAGGTGAATCAGTGGTAAAACCAAAATGTTGACCCTAGACATTTTCTTTTAGAGACACCTAATTTCTGTCTGCTGTGGGCTAAATATGTCCCAGTAAAAAGACACTACACTGCTAAACTATATCATATTATGGCCTAAATTATGTAGAAACCCAGTTAAAAAATCCTAAATTATATATGTGTGTATAACGTTTGGGTGTTGAAGAGAATGAGCTGATAGACTACATGATGCTCAGTAGAGCTGAGAACAACATCAGAGTTAAGTGATAATTCTCTTTAGGCTCATCCTTACAAGCGACACCATTCACATGACACTCCACTGCTTTTACATACAGCCATGTGACTAACCTCTGATGATGTCATCAGGATTATCTGCCTTTAAATACCGGCGGTGTGAAGTTAAACGATATGGGTTTTTGTAGCTCGACCCGTAACAGGCAAATCGTTGCCATAACAATTTGAATTATCAGCAACAGAACAGCAAATCTCGCAATGTAATAACTACTGAACACTTAATGTTGAAATTTAAATAGCACAGAAGTAATCGCGCTAAAATATTTGAGTTTGACAACCATCTTTCTGAATTTATATGCTGCAATTTCAGAAACTTTATTTCTAGTATATATTTATTCTAGGGTTCTTAAATTCAGATAGAAAATGAATTTGCCTGATATTGACAAGCTATATTCAAGTCGCTCTATTTCAATAAGCTCAATTCAAATCGAAAAATCCAAACCAAGTCAGAAATTCTGCTCGCTAAAATACACTCGGTCATATTCAGGTGCTAAAATCCGAGATATAAAATCCAGATATGAACATAAGTCAGAACACACGAGTCGAGCCTGAATAAAAGTCAGGGTATCTCAAATTATTATGGCAATGATTTGTTTCCACATAAAAGTCTGGGATTCGTGACCTTTTCTTTTCTCTAATCTGTCTCTGGCACGTTACCCAACTTTAAAGAAGTGCACAGCAGAAAGTTTTTTTATTAACAACGATCAAATGATGATGTGAAAGGCACTCTGGAGTTCCCTTCAGCCTCTATAGAGCGTTATTGTGTCCTTTGGCTTATTGTTTTGGATTTTACAACCTGCAACTTAACTGTTACCATTCACTCCCACTGCTACAATATACTTCTATGTAGCAGCTTTATGCCCTCAAACTTGGAAAACTGCTTCTTTATGAACTTCAGTTTGTGATCAGGGGAATTATCATGTTCAAAGAACCCTCCCCAAACTGTTGCCACAAAGTTAAAATCACATTATTGTTTAAACTATCATTGATCATTGAGACAATGTCCCTTAATTGGAACTCAGGGGCCCAAACAATTAATCCTGATTTTTTTTTTTTTTTAATTTTTATGAGGAAAATCTTATGAGGAATTATGGGGAATATATATATACACACACACACACACACACACAAATAATGCATTTCTTATTTTTATTCATTGATTTTTTTTTTCCTTTCACATGGTACTCGATCCTTCACCCCATATATATACACACATGCTCGCACACATGCTGACACACATGCTCACACACCTCCACTCAACCTCCATTCACGAAAGGATCCAGCCATATTTTAGAGTGCGACAAGGGCAGGGGAGCCTTTTTTCCTGCTGTGGGAATTTATGTGGTATCATTATTTAACCTAATTGCATTGAAGACAAGTGGAGGGCGGCATGCTTTCTTGGAGTGGCGAGTACCAAGGAAGCATTCATCACACACACACACACACACACACACACACACACACACACACACACACACACACACACACACACACACACAGGCTTACATGTACATTATGCGGTGTGCTCACATTTACAGACAACGTAACGGATGCTGGAAGTAAAGGCTGGATATGATTGTATATGTAAAGTGTGTACATGTGGGCATAGATTAGACACACAGCTCTCAGTCACACACTGACATACATTCACACATACAGATATATCAAGACCATATACAGACATGCTTGCCAACATGCCTTATCTCCTCTCTATTTCTCACTCCTCTGTATCTCTCTTACTCACAAACACACACACACACACACACACACGCACATACACACTCCTTGCCATGCAGAGCAACAAGACAGTTGTCCTCCATCTGTCAATGTTATTCATGAGGAAATGGAGATCTGGGCCATGAGTGATGAGTTCTCCTACAGAAATGGCCCGGCCAAAACCTCTAGGAAAACCACCCAACCCCTTTATGAGAGAGATGAATAAATATATATAAAAAAAAAATAGCTGGCAACCAAACATTGGAGACATTAAATTAATGGCAAATTATTGTGCAGGGATTTCAGGAAATGGGCTCAGCACACTTTATCATGCCTATACCTTTATGTAACAAAATTTCCATAATGCATAGTGCGTTTCTGCTGGGGAGGAGAAAAAAATATACCCTTATGAAAATAGCAATAATTTTCAGTTTTCTAGTATTTATATGTACATTTTGCATATTTAAAATCTAAACTTAAGAAGGCAAAAACCAAAAACGTGCTTTCTTTTTTCAGACATACAAAGTTTGAAAAGAGTTTGCAGGGAGCAAGTTAACCTTGAAATCAACTTTATTATTGTTATTTTTATTATTATTATTATTATTATTATTGTTATAGTAGTAGTAGTGGTAGTGGTGCAGGTAGTAGTAGTTGCTAAAAGTAAGTAAGATGAGGCAATAAAACACAAGTGTACACAGTAGATACAGTAATCCATCACACTTTACAGATGGACTTCCCAGTTCAACTTTCAACTACTCTATTTGCTGTAGTCATGTGCACACACAATTTTCCTGTGCAATGAGGGATTATCACCGAAATTTCAGGCACACTCTCTTTCACTTATACCTCCAAATAAATTGGTTCCAATGACGCGGCTAAACCGTCGGCTTGTTTACAACCTGTCTGATGAGACGGTCTAACCTTGCAAAACACCAGCATTGGTAATTTTTTTTTTTCCAACAACATTTCAAACAACCTATAGTATGTGTTCAACACCTCTGACCTGCCGATCACATCCTTTCTCCTACCATCAATGTTGATTTCGTGTAACCGGGGTCACAATCTTTCCTTGATCTTAAATAAATGAGCTGTACTTTCAATTTCCTAAACTTAACCAAAACTATGTTTTAGAGAGGTCAAAAAGGCTTGACATGTTAGCAGGGATAGTGTCCAGGAGATATAATAGCACCAATAGATGAAAAATAATATGCAAAATAGTAATCAAATGTTTTGTACAGCAGCCAGAGTCTTTTGCCCAGTCCTCCAAGTGAATGCAACTTCATATGGCAAACTACTGTATAATCACTGTACCAACAGTGCAACTGTACATTCCAGTGATGATAATGTGAGTGATATCTCTATAGTGCTGCCATCACTATCACTGTCCCAGCGTGGTTTGATTTGATGGCGAGAGCAAGATGGTTGAGTGGAATGGCAGGTGGAAAAGCTGCCATGTATCTGCCAATCACACCATAAAGTGGGATGTTATCTCTCTCTCACTCTTTCTCACTCATTGATTCTTGCTCTGTCACAAACTCTCCCTCCCTCCCTCCCTCCCTCCCTCGCTCGCTCTCTTTCTCTCTCTTTGAATGTGGGGATCTCTCCATAAAACATCTGACACTATGTCACCAGGCATCTCGCTCTCTACCTGCAACCCGGACACTGTCATTACACAGATGTCAGACACAGTTGTGATATCATCATAAAAAGTAACTGCTGTGATTCTTTTTTTTTTTTTTAAACACACACACACACACACACACACACACACACACACTGCACTGTGCTTGTGAGTAACCAGGGAATGGAAGAGGAGAGGTTCGAGGGAGTCAGATAGAAGTGCAATTACACTCGCTGATGTGCTTTGGCCCATATTATGATGTTGGGGGATGATAAGACAGCAACACCAAATGCTGCAAACACACACACACACACACACACACACACACACACACACACACACACAGACAATAGCCCCGGCTGTGATGGATGCCCGGATGCAGACCACTCCAAGCAGAAAATAGATGAGTTCCCCTCCTCTCGACCAAATGGCATATACATCTTAGATGGTTCCAGGACATGTATCACGTGAACTCATAACTAGAACTTTATTGGCAGCACAACTGATAACACCGCCGCGGGGTGCAGATGATAAAACCAGGTGGAAAAAAGAAAAGAAAAGGCACAGTTGGACATTATAATTTCCTTCATGTCCTTCTGTTCATTCAGTCAGGCTTGATTTATCACGTATACTCAGTTTAACCTCTCATGTCGACGCTTTTACAATCAATCTAATGTGTTCTTTTTAAGCATCCTTTGTACACGGCCAATGACGCTCTTGATAATTAAAGGACGACACTAGCGTTTTGGGAGCCTGGCACGTGTGTTCTTACCAATTAGTGGTATATAGTTTTACCCAGTGCCTATTGTAAGCTATAGTTGTCACACTACACCAGTTTAATTGTCATCTATGCACATAAATCATGGATTTTTATATAATTTATCACCCAATTAATGCACTTTTTCTTCTTGGTATTGCTGTGTAGCAGTTATTTGCACCTCTGCCATTTGGCTGTATAGGCCTCAATAACTGTTGGAGCTAAAGACTGGAACTTGCTTCTGTATAGGGGTTGCTCAGGATGTATTTTTTATGCCTTTTTATGAAAGACTGACAGTAGAGAGATCATAGGAAACATGGGCAGAAATATGGGGAATGAAATGCAACAAAGGTTCTCGGTCGGATTCGAACGGGGAATGACGAGGTGAAGGTTTTCAATATAACATTTTTCCCTTTTACGTTCGGAAACCGCCTACCTACAGGAGTTGGATCAACCAATCAGCTCGGTTGACACTAAGCTCCGTGCAATGCTTTGTTGAGATTAGGGAGGTGTGCGCGTTGGCTCCTCTGCAAACCTGCGCGACTTATGGCTTCCTGTGACACCTGTCTCTGTGTAGATCTGAGACATTTACGTGTATCTTCACAGAACCATATTTTCAGCCTAAAGCCTCTGTCACACTAGCATTTAAAAAAAGCCGAGTTCTGCAGCAGAATCAATTCATTTCAATTGAATAACAGCAATCACTGGATTCATTCCTTACATGCCAGAATTACATGGATACGCATATTTTATAGTGTGTTTATAGTGACTCCATGACCTTTCTCCTACCCTCATCATCCAGTCAAAAATTTTATATGCATACTACCAAAAGTAAAAACTTCTCCTTAAGCTTTCCACTCGTGCCTTCTTCAGGTCAACATATCAGCATTGCACACAAGATATCTTGGAATAAATGTCAGGAGAAACTTTACTTTTTAGCCTCACCACTTGTACCACTTTTGTCCTGTACTAGTAATTTAGTTTTGTTCCCGTATGCATTAAGGAATCGATGACCAAATGATGACAAAACTGGTTACTCACCGGGGAACAAGAAGACCAAATGATATATAATAACAAACAGATGACCGTAATCACTGAGGACACGTAAGTAATGGTGTCAATCATCTAAATGTTTGGTGAGGTGAATGAAGCAACCTTTGGAGTCTGTATTACTCAGTATTTTCCACTGTGTTAAATACCCAGCCCTTTTCTGCAGCAGTCTGAGTCAGTGGCTGTTTCAGGGTGAAATAGCAATTTCCACTTCCAGATGCACATCTGTGATTGCCATGACCCCCCACCCACCCCTTCAGTACACCCACAAAAAGAAATGCTTTTTGCATTTTGACTTATCACCTTCTATCTCTCAATCGGTTCGACGATGCCAGCTCATTCGCCTACCTGTGGAAATGCCCATCAACCACTGGAATTGAACTTTTTCTCTTTCAGAAGAAGTGCTTACTGAATGAACAGCTCTCACTTTTCTTCACAGACTTCTAATTTCACTTTTGTTAATGGCAACAGCTTTTACAGACACCTTGTTTCCCCTACTGTTTTTGTTATATTAAATATTGGTGATTGTGGACTGATTATGGCTTACTAACCTTTTGATTCACATCGCCATGGGTACCATACAGTCACAACTGCACAAATACATACTCTATAGCCTACTCAAAATGACTACCACTCACATATTCTCACCAGGAGAGTGACAATAAAATGACGTGAATGGAGGCCTCAGAGAAAGGATATAAAAATGTGAAAATGAAAAGGTATAGGAATGCAGCCGTGAGCCTCAAAGAGGGGAAGCTTTAGGAGAGACGACGGACAGCAATCCATGTAATGTGACGGAAAGAGCAAGTGAGAATAGGGATTTGGAAGTCGAGCACATGGACTTCTACGGTATGCCGGTGTGTGTACGTTGTGTGGAGAAAGACGTTGCTCCCGAGGTGAAGTCGGTGCCTCCAGCCACAACACAAACGCAGTGTGCCTTGTCACGTGTACTTCTTTTTTTCCTCTTTTCTAACCTGTCAATAGCCTTGAGGAGATTACCCTGTTGTGCTTTAAAGCTTGTGTATAACGACACTGATAAGAAAAGTTTAATCCAGTGCTATATAGTTAGCACTATATTATAGACGTGCATGTGCAGGTTTGTCACATGTCACTTAATTTTTCTAACTCTGGAAACTTTATCTTCTATATGCGGCAGTGAAAGTGATTGTGCTGAGAGCTAATCTGTGATGTCTGGGTGTTCGGCGTGATGAGCCGTGTCATGGGGTTGTTTTACTTTCTTAGTCCATAAATGACTACGCACAAGCATTTAGATGACCATGTGTTTTTTTTTTTTCCTTTCTTTTCTGTTAATTCATACTGTATCCATCATAAAATATCCAACATCAAGTATGTTAGGAAAGAGGGGAACAGCTTCATACTATTAACTCAAATAATTGGTTAGTTTTAATATTTTAGCTAGTTTGCTTATTATGAACACCAACAGACATAAGTAATCTTTGTATTATTTGTATTATTGCTGCATTCTCACAAAGATCCTGTCTTTCATTGCTATTTCCTCCCCCTGAATGAGATCCATTAAAGCGCAGTACCTTGTATCATCACCCTATTGACAAACTTTGAAGATAAGGTGAACCTACAGAATGTGGAAATCGACTAAAACAACTTAAATACAACAGAGCTTATTTATCACCAGTGAACCAACATAAATGAGTGGAAAAGACATTATTAGATTGAATTAAAAATTATTGTTATGTCTGATATGATGGTTTTGGGATCACAATAATAGCAGAGGATGGTATCTATTATTGATGTGCGACGAGAAGCTGTGGCAGTCCCTCAGGCGTCTCCCAGAGCCCTCGGGGGGGTGAGCGAGTAGTGAGCAGCAACACCTCGTCAGTGGATCCTACAACAATCCTAGTCTTACTGTTTTTGTGTATTGTTCAAATATTTGGTCAATTTGTAACTTTCATGCCAATAAAGCCTTTGAATCGTGAGTTGTTGTGGAGCACGTGGAGAGGTGAGTCTGCTATTGGCCTAACAGTTGGAGTCCATACTGCCCATGTGGCCTGTTTGTGTTTGTGCTGAGGTTTCATTATGCGCAGTCATTAAAATGCTAAAGAGCTGACTCAAGTAAACCTTTATCATGATCTCACAGCCTCGAAACTAGGTAATCATATTCCATCACAACACGGAAAAACTGCAAAACTCATTTCTTTTAATCAGCCCTGAGAGCCTTGTACCGCACACTCAAAGTCAGTCTACCTTTAAAAGTGTATAGTTAGAAAAGATAAACACACTGAGGAGCAACTTTAGATCTGCCACTCTGTCAACAGAGACTGTTTAAAAGTCTGCAGAAGCAAAGATCTCCAAACATAAAGTTTATGTCCTTTTCTGTTCTTGAGTTTAATGCTTCTTAAACAGGAAGGGATAGCCTGAGAGCAAGCACATGCTTGTATTTAGTAATTAGTATGATGACAGATTGAGATAGCAGCATGTTTATTGACGATTCCACTCATTGGGTCAATGTGGGACAGGTTGCCACCCTCCTTCTTCACAGCAGCAAAGGTGATGAGGATGCATCTCCTTGTAGGGCGTGGCAATGTCAGAGATTGCTTCCTAATGTGAAGACCTGTGGTTATAGAAGCCCCCGCGTCTTTACAGTACTGCGTGCTGACACCAGCCCTGTGTCAGCTTGTCCGCCCCATGCCCTTCCGCGAAGCAGCGGAGATGGGCAGAGTGTGGGGTTTATTCTGGCTGAGTTTCTGTATCATGACAGTCAGTCAGGTTTTTCAATTTAAAGAAGGGTTCTGTTTGTTTGCTTAGCCTCCTGGCCAGTTGCTTATCAGGACATAAAGGATAGGTGAGCTGTTTTTCATGCAGACTGCCTTGAATTAACAATGCCGCAACTTTAAAAAAGCAAAAATGTCTTCCTACAATGTCTACAGATGGCAGTAACAGTACAGCGAAGGTTAGGAAAAGATCATGGTTGTGGCAAATAAACTGTGGTTAAGGAAGGTTAACTCAAACACACTCATATGACCTACAGGCATGTTAACACATATAAAACCCATGTTAACATGTTCAAATTAGTTAATAGCTTAATTTGAGAGATCTTAACACTTTGGGGGCAACCACTTTCCCCATAATTTAGGGGGAGATCAATGTGGCAAGATTACGACTACTGTTTTATAGTGAACCAAAGCCTTTCTCGAATCAAACCCCATTTTTATATTATTATTATTATTAGTAATAGTAGTAGTAGTAGTAGTAGTAGTAGTAGTAGTAGTAGTTAAACAAATGAATGACAGTACAATGTTAAAGAAAAAGCAAAACCTTTAGCAAAACACATAAAAATGAGGTAAAAAGTACAACTACATTGCAGCAAAAAGCAACCTGTGCTATCATTTTGCCATGTTGTGAGCTCACCAGCACTAAATGGATGGTTCCAAACGTGTAGTAAGTCATATGATGATGTACTGTGTAATATGCAGGACTAAACAGTAAGTCAAAAGGGGTTGACCGCTGTATTATCAGCCAGTAGCACTGAAGCTTTGTACTTGTTAACACGCACACCTGCTGAGCCTGGTTGCTTTAATATCATTTTAATTACAGAGGATGCCGGGCTGAAAGTACAGACAGGTAACAAATAAAAAAAGGAAAAAGCAACACAGTGTCTTTGTAAGATTTTGGGCTGCCACAAGCCTCTAGACCAGCTTCACATCTGTGGAAGTCTACTGTAGGGATGAACACCTTTCTTTTGAAAGATATTATAAGAAATAAGGTGATCATTCAGGAAAGCTTCATATTGATCTTCAGTGACTCTTTCTTTGAAGAAGACAAGTGGATTTGTATTCCTTATCTTTCTCCACTCATTTATTCAGGGTTTTCTTTTCATTTGTAGTCCGTCGGTATGTTGTTCCCAATCATTTAGAAAAGTGAATATCACAGACTTATCGATTGCTTCAGTTTTGAGAAACTTGGCAGCCTGTAGCACTTTCTCACAGTCCAATGAGGGAAATGTTTACGCCTTCAAAAACAACACAAAATCTAATTTTCACAAATTGTGAGATCACAGTACATGTCTTAATAGGCTATTAAAAAAGGTCACAAAGCACTATTGACTTTATTTTGCACCACTTCACGCTTCTGGCATGGACATATTCTCTCATAATGGACATTAGAAGAGTAATAAAGTCAATAAAACACCACAGAAAGACAAAAGACAAAAAGGAGACTAACCATTGTTTCCAATGGTCTAAACAAATGTACCATTGGACTATGCGTTCATTAGCCTCTTTGTGTAAGTGAGGTTATCTTTGCATGATTGTAAGTGATGCGGTCCAACATTTTTCTGCCAGTGTCACAGCAGTTTTTGGGCGTCACCCTCTAAGCCTGTGAAGCCTTTTTACTGCAGTGATTCAGAAAATCTTTCCTGTATAACCATGTTAGAGGACTCTGCCTAGTGAATCAGGGTTACAATATATAACAATGTTTTTTTTTTTATGTCTCACCTAAGCTGTTGTAGCGTCCACACTGAGCAATGTATTAAATCTGACATTTAGTTATGTTAGCACCAGTTACATCACCATTGAATATTGAGGTGTCTAGAGACCTTTATTATCTACATTTCCCTGTCAGCTACACTTCCTCCTTAACTTTATTTGTTGCTGACAGAACCCTTGGCATCTCTGGTTTCATTTCAAATAGAAAGCTGAGGATGTGAGAAAAGCCTGACCATTCCAATCTTGCCAAACACATGCAGGTATAGGTAGAGTTTAAAGGTCTAACACTCCTGAAGGCAACATAACATTTTTTTTTTTTTAAGTTGATATAATTCAAGGAAAATTCAGCCTCAGGGAAGAATGATTTCTTTTGAAATCATCTTGTGAGCAGTTAGAGCTGAGCTGCAATCACTCCCAATACATCAGTCTGGTGTCACACCCACACAATCTCATGTCACAGAGAAGATGAAAATGCCATGAGCAAGTGACTGATACCTGCCCGGATCCTCGCAATGGCTTCTTTGCAGGAGAAGACACAAAAACAATGGCACCTGCTAGAATTATTCATGTGGCTGTGTGCACTGTTATTCACACAAGATAAAATGAAAAACAAGTACCGCTTCCACTTTTTTTTTACCGCATGATTTATTCAGCGGCATACGGTGTTTCAACTCCCGGTCATCACCCAATGGCTACCTTATGCATAGACAGGAATTCAGACATAGTGGGGACTATAATTAAGGATAGGAACAGTATGTGACTTTTTCTTGCGAGTGTGAATTGAGATTTCAATTGTGTAGAGTTAATAGGTTCAATATGTCTTTTGATTGTATGTACGCTGCTTCAAACACAAAAAATATCCCTTTTTTTTTCTCCAATTTGAGATCCTGTTTTTAATCCCCTAATACATAACACAGACATAGACACATGAGTGTCACAGTAATGATGAAAGCGCCTAAGCCAGTTGACTGATACCTGCCCAGATTTTGTTAATGGTGCCATTCTGATGACAAACGATCACGGCAGACAGCTGTAATGCGACTTCATCTTCTGCTAGTGTCATTACACGAAGCCCATCACAAATCAAGGCCTTTCCAAGCCCTGATGAGCAGAAAAAAATAGCTCCTGATGAAATACTTATTCATACAGGTAATCATAAATCTGAGGAAAAACGGAGTGGAAACGCATGTAAGTGGCTCGCAGCGAGGTTTCAATCTGCTTGGCAAAGAAATTATTACTTTTTTTTTTTTAAATGAGCTATGCTTGTTATCAGATAAATAGAATAGGTCTTGGGTGATCATTTTCAAAGAAGCCAGTCTTGATTCTTCTTTTTTTTCCCCCCACATATGATGATTCTTGGCACTTGAAGCTTGGTAATCAGATGTTATACTTTATGCACCAGTAAATTTTCCAGAAAAGCTCACATGAGTTCAAATTCATCTTTTTAATATAAAAAAGGATGATGGTAATCTTTTCTTCAGATATGTTAGAACTAGTGAAATAAGTCCTTGTGCACAGTATTTATAAGCTATATCATGGTTTTTATATCACCATCTTTCAAAAAAAGCGTGTCATCTTTTCATTGAATTCCTAATATCTTTAATAATATGTATGCTAATATCAGTAGAATGGCATATCAAATTTAATAAATCTTTTTTAAGCTTTCCACTGAAACAATCTAGCAAGAGGAGAAGAGTTGATTGTGTCTTAATCTAGACATTCTTATTCTACCCTGTTCCTCCCATAATACGCAACTATTGATGGATTTGTCTGTATTAAAGAATTTTTGATCTCACAGCAAATATTTAGTTTACAGGCTAGCCCGTCCTCACAAGAAAAACAACAGTATAAGTCTGAACATTTAGGCTGGCAAAATGACCTATAGTTACGTTTATGCTATCTAGTAACTGTAGTAATTGTGATGTGTGCATTGAGCAAAGCTTGGAGGTACCAAACGTTTGAAAAGAAAGACAAGAAAAACAGCCAGAGGAGAAAATGCAAAACATGTTTCTTTTTCTGCTAAAAGAATTGACTTTATTTAGTTATCTATTTATTTTACCGATAAGAAAACCAGTTTTCTTAGTCCAACTATTTCCTAGTGGGGGTTTAACGCATTAATGGCTTTCTCAACTGTTGGAAGATTTAATTGTGATATCTTGTTGAAAAATGTGTTGTACTGACTGTAGCTGATTGAGCACTCAGGTGAAGTATGTTAGACCCCACAGAAATCCTCAGGGTTTACTGCAGTTGTAAAAATCAGACCTTTTCTTATATGGCTTCCTTCCGTTAAGGGTATTTTCAAACCTAAAGTTAATTTGCTCTGGTCCGGTTAGTATATTTGGTGCATTTTCCCATTGTTTCAGTTTCTTTTCACAAAGAGAAAAATCCTAGTGAACCAAAATGCATCACTACAATCCTCATGAGAAAGTCCTGAATAAGGTCCTATCTGCCAAATATCAAAATGCAATGTACTTCGTTGTTAGTCCAGGTCGAACCTCATTCACTCTCCGGCTAGTTGCTGCCTGCATCCCAATATGCAAAGCATATTGAGCCTTTTAGCTCAAACTTGTATGCCTAGTGGTTGGCCGGGATCAAGGTTGGATCACATTGGGAATAGGCCAACACCACATCCTCAAAGGGTCTCGGTACAGTTTTGGTCCACACCTGAGTACAATTGCTGTGTTCAGACCTGCCCAAACAGATCCTGAGAATGAACCAGAGTCTGACTTAACCAGACTAAAATACGCAGCTCTGAAAACATCCTAAGTTAGCAGCAGAAAAGTCACTCATGGCACATGGTTTTTGGTCAAGCTTTTAAAGGTGATCATATTGTGTGAATTGCGTGACAACATTGTTAACTTTAACAACACAATCATTCTTTTTTTCCCCCCAATCATATGTCTGTATTTTAAAAAACACATAAAGTGTTTCTTTGCATTGTTATGTTATATGAAAAATGTTTTATTTATGTTCACTTTCACTAGCACAAATAATGCAGACTGTCAACAGATTGTTGCTGTCCATATAACATGACATCTCAATCATTTGGTTGAGGGTGATGATTGAAATAATAATAACTGTGTCATTGGGTGAGACCATAAAAGGACTTGAGAAACTATTCTCACATCTTATTCCAACATAATGCCGTTTTTCCACTATGAATGATGTATTTCTGCTATTCACAATCAAACATAAGGGGCAAAGTAGTAGCAACACAATGAAAAGGGTTTGATTGCCGTTATTAGATTGCATTCAACTACCTGAATGGGCTCTATGAAATTGTGGCATATGTAAAGCAGAGTTAAGTGAAAACAATGGATAGAAATGAAAATTCTAAAGAAAACAGAATGTTTAATTATATGCAATAACAATAATCAATGCACTGATATAATGATATGCTCAATATTCCTGTTAAAAGCACTGTCATAAATCAATAAGCAATCATATTTACCTCATGTAACACATATTTATTCATACCATTGACTGATGTGTTATCAATCATCTTAACCTTTACTACAGTAAGGCAAGTGTCAACCAAAGCTTAAAAAAATCAAAAATGGAAATGCAGACATTCCGATGTGTCGCCCAGTATTGATTGTACCTCAAACCAGTCAGCTATTTTTCCCTTCAACTTTTTTTTTTCCCCAGAAATGCCAGGGAGCAGACGATAGCTTATTAATTTGACTCTGAATAAATGGAGCTTAATTATATTCAGTCAATGTTCCAAAAAGCTTGAGGCTTCATTCATTATGGCTTGCAATCACACACTACTTAAAAAATAAATAAATAAATAAATAAATAAAAAAAAGTTCATCCAGGAAGAAAAGCGGGACAAAATGTGGGACATTCAAAAAGTTTCATCCCAGCCTCTTAGCAGTCAGAACCTTCTATACGGTAGAAGGAACAATTTGTACTCTTTATCACACTCTCACACTGGTTCACACCGGAGAGAGAGAGAGAGAGAAGAAGAAGAAAGAGAAATTTCATGATAGTGGAACAATTTGTTCACACCAGGAGTTTCCATTATGTTTTTTTTTTTTTTTTTTTCATGAGCGGTAACAATTACAATTTAGACGATGACTTCCACCCTGGGTGAGTCAGAAGGGAAAACAGAGTAGACCACATGTTGAGCTGGATGCCACAGAGAGATGGAGAGCACAAACAGGGCATTGTTGGACATTGACGTATAAAGAGGGAATCATTGTCTTCGCAGGTTTGTGGACCGCCGCTGGAGATTCGGATTGGAAGTATCCAAGAGGGAGAAGGGGAACTTAGGGGGAATTTGTGAAGGTTATCCACCAGGGGGGATAAGTTGTAGGGTAAAGAGAGAGAACTCTGGAGTCAGTGCTGCAGACAGCGAGCCTACAGGACTAGATCACGGGTTCCACTGAATGGACAACAAAGTACAATTGATTGTTTGGGATCACACTGAGAAGAGTTTTTCCTTTAGTCTGCGCCATAGTGCTTCAAACCCAACAACAACTTAACTGCACTTAAAAGCAGCTTGTGTAACAGTTCTGCCAGCAAGTTAAAGAAATCCATTCTGTTTTTACCTTTAGCAAAGTCTGTTAGGTATGCATGCAGTTATGTCACAAACAAGACCTGCAGAAAAAGTGTGAGTCATTTCCTTATACCAATAACATTATGGAGGTGCTTTCTTCCGTTCAAAGACATTGCAGCTGAGAATGAGGAGGACCGAGAGCTGTGTTTCCACGTGGTCCAGAGTTATTTTCACCATGAATGAACCAAACTCAAAGGTTTAAATACTCAAGAGTGCAAAGCAACGGCTCCACAAATTCATAGTTAATGTCAAACACAGGTTTACATACATTAGTATCTAAAAAGTTATATTCTTCTTCAGGCAAAAATTCCCACCTTGATACATAAAGGGCACGCTACTTCCTGGTCTGGTTCGCATGCAAAAAAACAAGTCAGTTTGTACAGTGTTTTTGAGGAGATTTAAACTTTGAAGAACTTTGACATCCAAAATTTGCACTCTTTTAAAATGACAAACTGTTGTGACAGTTCTGACCTTTAAAGAATAGAGAGAATCCAAGATGGAAGACGCTACAGTATCATATTAGCTGTGTGGCACCATGCAATTTTATGTGACCCTGCTGTGCCAAACTACAAACAACACAGAGCTTTCTTCTTCGTATGTATTTTCGCCAAGCAGATATAGCATCAGCACACACTATGTATTCATAATGCCTGGATAAATTAGGGTTAAAGTGTTTATTCTCCACAGTTCCCTTTGTTTTGACATTTCATAGTCAGCTTTGCATCCATTTCAGTCACATTCATTAGAAAATTGAGCCTCACTCCCCACCGCATTGTTGAAAGACAGAGTAAGAGTCCGAGAATGCTTGTAAATTCTAATTATTATGTATAAAATATCCCACCAGAATGAAATATAACCCAGACTGGAGCAAGCTGAGAAGCAACTGATATTTCACTCGGAGTAACACATTTTGTATGCAAAGAAAAATAAATTACCTGAAAGGAGCAGTGGGGTAGGTGTGGGGAGGGTGAAAATGGGGGGGAGGGGGTCCCTCTACTTGGACAAGGCTTCCCACATTTTATTGCAATTTTCTCACCAGTATAATCAAAAGGCTGCAAGTCAGCCAGTAGATGGAAGGGGACACAGTGCAATATTACAGAAGGATAATGAAAATGTGCAGAAAGTACAGTCTGGTTTGTGAAATTCTTTTTAAAAAATTCTTTAAAATTTTTTTTTTTTTTTTTTTGCTGCCAACTTAAAGACAAAACTTTTACAATAAAATCATTCCCTCTCAAAGACTTTGCAGAGCTTGTTCCATGAAAACATGTAAAGGGACGTTTTCTATACGCACAACAAAGCTTGCACAGGAGCAAAACTTGAAAACTTACAGCTTACCGGTAAACCACCCTAAATAAACAAGCTTCTGTCACCTGCCTCCTTAGCTACAGGTGCGCATCAGTGTCTACAGCTAATGTTGTCCCAGTTCAGATCCTTTCCCTCTTATGTGTGACACAGAGCTGATGGCTTCTAATGAGTGTGAAAAGCAAAAAGCTGCATGGTGTCGCTTTTTATTTCCCCCCCCCCCCCAAATCCTCATCTGCAAAAAAAAACATCACAAGCCCTCTGACCTACATGCAAGTCGTATTCAAACACTGGCCAGAATTCACCAGCGTTGCCATGACGATAGATGAAAAATCTTACTGTACTGTGTATCATTCACGTGAGACAACTGTCACATTTTCAGTGCCCGCAGCAGCTTGGCTTAATTCCCAGAACTGGCTCTTTTGTGCACAGAGGTGGTAGTAAGAAATGCAGTTAAGACAAAGAGCGACCGTCTTTGCTGTTTGTCTCTTTGTTACCGGCGCCACCGTCTGCTGATGAAGTCATCACCAACTCGAACAAAAGATCAGAAACAAGGAAAAACCTTCATTGAGCTAATTTCCACTGTGTACTGTTTACTAGGGTATACATGAAGCGTACCCTGCAGCGGGAAACGTATGTTTTAATTTTCTCTTTTTTCACTCCTGACAGCAAACTCATGTTCGCATGAAGAGACACGAAATATACAATATTCACTGCAAAAGGCAAACACACACGCACACACACACAAGAGTGTCGACAATCTAACACTATCCCCCTCTGACCCTGTCACTTCTGAGATGACAAATCACCCACAAGCCGGCGAGTCACGTGACCTCATCTGTGTTGGCGAGTCGGCGTTTCTGACAGGCCTCTCCACAAACACTGACAACACGGATGTCATATCTTATTGACCAACAATCCATGCTGGCATTTGGCTGTCTGTGTGTGTGTGTGTGTGTTTGTGTGTGTGGGGGGGGGGGAGTGTGTGCATGATGTGTTTCAGTGGCCTCCTTCCATGCAAAATAATCTATGGTGACATTCAGTAACCAGCAAGTGTGACTGATATCTGACTGATGTTTTTTTTTTTTTTTTTTTTCATTTAGGGACCAGAGCTAAAAGATGTTTGCTGTCCTGCATGCAAAAGTATAACTACTCTACTGGTGTCCTTGGAGACCCCAAGAATATGTAAGAAACAACCATCATAGCAAAATGTTAACTTAACGAAAGGAAAACGAAAATATATACTTTTCTTTAATACAAATTGCAGCTTTTATCTCAACTACAATCTTTCCACAAAGCCCTCAAAATGACTGATAGAGTGCCCCCTAACCCAGTATCTCCCTGTTTAGATTTATACATTCTCCGAGCAAAGCATTAAAAACAGATTTTATGCATCTGAGGGAAATTCTGCAGCAGTTACCATCAACATTTCAGATGCGCCATAAAAGAGACTTCATATAAATTATGACATCGGAAGATTTTTTTTTGCACACGAGGAAGTGCTTTTTCACTGCTAAAAGAACCATCCGGAGAGCCATAAAGAGAAAGCATAATGCTTTGAGTGAAGCGAGGGAGTTTTACAGGGATGTTAGCATCTTATGGGTTATAGAAAAATAGCAAACATTCAGAACTAAAGGCTAAATCAAAGATACTGTGACTTGAGGGAAACTGCTTCCAATCAGTCACGGAGCAGCCGTTTTCGATTCTGTGAGATAAAACTCATCAGACTTGTTGTTCTTTGATCTTCAGCCCTGGAATGCATTGTTTGCACCCGCAAATATCAAGTGACTGGTTGAGAACATTGGATTGTTTTGTGCGAATTCACTTTTTAAGGTGTATTTTAGACTGAAATAGAAACTTTTTTTTTTTTAGGGATTAGAAGCAAACGGGATCACAAACTAAGAAGAATGTGAAAATAAAAAAGAAGAAATACATGATATCCTGTCTTGTTTAGCACAAAAAAACTTTAATCCAACAAGCCACGGGCATGGCTTTGGTGAAGCATTTATTCTTTCATGTAAGCAGCGAGCTACAAGTGCAACAAAATACAGAGGGGAAAAAAAAAAAAAAAGAGCAGAAAAATACAAAACTAGAAAGCCATGACAACAGGAGCAGAGCCTGAGAGGAAAAAAAAACCTGAAAGAAGATGGGCTTGAATGTTTGTACCTGAAGCACCTTGAAGTTGGAAGGTACAGTAAACTATTTTAAACTGAAAAGGCACCATTGAGGTTAAAGTTGAAGTTTTCCTCAACAGCATGCTTTTGGCTCTCAACAGGGCGCTGCTGCTGCTACCTGAGCTCCAAGTTAGATGTTTTCATCCCTTTGTCCCCATGTCCCTGAGTCTTTCTCACTGATTTCACAGGACAATTTATCCAGCATATATACACCGAAACCCAACTCTGAACTCCCTCCACCTTCATGCTCCACAACAAAAAGTGCTGTGAAGTTTTGGGGAGTTGGGGAGTTGAGGAGTTGGGGAGTGAGGTTGGTGGGAGGAGGTGTTAGGTCTTTTATTAAAAAAGAAAAAAAACTTTTTCAATACGGTTAAAAAAGTAACAACTCGCTCTCTAATGCAATCATGTCTCCTCACTTATCTCTTTGGTTCAACTACAACAAAATTTGGGAAATGGGATTAGCATAATAGAATTCCGATTAGCATAATGGAATGGCGTGCATGCTTTAAGAAATTGTGTGTGCAGACTGGCAATATTGGAAGGTGTATAAAGACTTTTGTAATAGGGTAAACTGATAAGATAGGTGGTGACTGGGATGGTGGATTTGCAGTTTGAGCCCCCTGGTATCTCAGTTAACATGATCAGTCAGTGATGTTTGCAATGCATTGAAATGACTTTGGTCCCTGCTATGTGAAAACACCATAAACATAACCTTAAAGGCCCTGAATACCTATCCTCTCTATTAGCTTCTTACTATTAGCGATAGAGTACCACTTAAACAGTTTTCTGTTAAGGTTAGAACAGTTTTTGGTTCATTCACATGAGATTTCTGTATTTGTCTTTTTGTTTGTTTAGGTTGCCAGCACTGAGAGTCACATCTGATCAAACCATATACCCACACAGTTCTGAAGAAGCAGGTGAGCAAAGTTTTGACTATTAAACTCTTTATGAATAATGACAATGTTTTTTTAATTGAAACTTTTAAGTTTTATTGTTTCTCCTTTAGTGGTGAATATTTCAAGTGATAGAAAACTACTTTAAGATCCCCTCCAGACATGTTTTAAGATAATAATTTGTGTTTGATATGTTTTTTTTCCACAACAAAGTTCAATTATCTCATTAAATTCCTTAAAATGACATCTCCTCTGCACTTACCTGCACTGAACCCACATAGTGTAAGACCACGATTGGCTCCAAATTAGTTGTGATGTCACAAATCCTGCTCATAGTTCCACCAGACTCACATTTCCTATGAGCATTGATACATTTTCCACTTTCAGCAGACGAATGTGAAAACCAATTCTGCACATATATCATTCTGCACAGTGAAGCTTAAACATCCAAATGAAGTAACAATAAGCAAAACACATCTGTGAGCGGAGGGGGAGGATTTAAGATTTTAAACCAAGTTTTCCAGTGCTTTAAAAGGAAAATGTTCAAATGCAACTGACTTGCAACTTGATTTTGACAAGCCAATTGTGAGTTTTTCAAGTATTTAAGTGGATTTAAGACATGACTTGCTTGCTTTGTCAACACTTTAGACTTGGACTTGCTTCGATTTACTTCCACCTGCCCCACAACAAACATCTTCTATATTCATAAAGTGGGTAATTGTGTGATCCAGTGGAAGAACAAGCAGAGAGCTTTGATTCTCTACTACCTAGATTTTGGAAAGTACCAGCTGCATTAATAAATATTGATTGCACTATTATGGATAACCCATGAATGGTGTTGTGGTGGGGATTTTCAATTGAACTCGGTGCAATTATGCATGCCCAAACAAATCAAACCCAATGCTTGCTTTGGAGAAATCGCAAAATGGTCTGTGAAAGGTCCAGGTGGGAGCTGTGATGTACTAGTGAGAGTGAAGCTTGTGAAAAAGTGACCCCCTGGTCACAGGGTATAATAGGATATGAAAACAGAAAGAATGGCTCATTAAAGTTCATTACTGGGTGGAGATTTTTTAAAAATTTTGCATGGAGAATTGAGAGTATCTGACATAGAAACATTAGCAGCCTGCTAGCCTGAAGCCGCTACTGTATCTTTTATAGCATGTGCCATTTGGTGGACACTGATCCTCAGAGCTGCACGTGAGGCCGGGAAGCCTTTTAAAATGAGAATATAACTATATTTACCTGCTTCAGTTGGCAGCTTGCTGCTCTTTTCTGAAATAAACTCGACTTATCTATGAAGTTGATATGATGCTTTGATCCTGTGCACAAAACTGATTGCTAGAGGTGTGTTTTTTTTTGCAAATAAGGTCATCTCTGTCTCTATAACATCTGTTATAGAAAACTGCAATGAACATGTGTTCATTTGCATTGCCTATACATCATAAAAAAGACACACACACACACTCACAAACATATACACTTGCAGACTCTCTCTCACACAAACAACCATACAAACGTACCCACCTTGAAGGAACCTTGTTATCTACACAGTGCATGTTCTTATTGCATATCCAATACATCATTTGCTTGCTCAAACCAAGACGCCTGTGCTCTACTTCATAAAGTGAAGTCGGGGCAGCTTTCACTTAAGGGCATATGAGTCAGTATTGGCTAAGACATGGTATTCTTCACAGGCCCACCCACACTCTCTAAGCCAATAATCACTCCAATGCTGTCTAATGCAGCAAAGGAAGAAAAAAAAATCTATTTTTTGCTTTATATTAATTAATTGGCACAGGTATATTATAACTGAGAGCTGGCATTGTTCCATGTGTGCAGAGAGTTTTTCAAAAAGCATTAAAAATGTCAACATAACACAACTGGCGATGGGGAAATCAATTTTTTTTTCTTTAATGTGCTGTCACTTGGGTTTCCAGAAGATACAAGCCGCAGTATTTTACCTCTTTATCCTCAAATGAAGCAAGACAGCTGTGGCCTACTTCCCAGGCCAAAGGGTAACATTTACTTGAGGGTATGTGAATCACTATTAGCTAATAGTCAGCGCAGTTACTGCTGTAGTAGCTTAATACAACCAAACAGAGATGAATGGGAAGTTGTTGACTTCAATTTTACATTCAGTACAAGTGCATCTTTACAGCACGTAGCATCTTTTTAATGAGTGTGATGGTTTTTGATTGTAGAAGAATGACACATCCTGGTGAAACTTGGGGGACTCTTCTGTCATACAACCCCCACACCAAAAACCACAACACATGTAAGTGGAAAAAACAAAAGTAGCAGGGGATTTTCTACAGCCGTTCATAACCCCAGAGAATTAAGACTTTTCCTCCGATGCCAGCACGATGGTGATGTTTTGACTGAAATCTCTCCTGGATGAATTGTCATGACGTTCGGGACACATATTCATGCCCCCCCCCCCTTTGGGATGATCTGTAATTACTTTGACGATCCCCTGACTTTTCCATGTAGAGCCATCATCAGGTCAAAATTGTAATTTGTGTAATACTTTTGTTTATGAGTGACACCTGCAAAACTGCAATTCCCATCGGCTTCAGCTGTATTTTGTGTTAAGATGATAAATATAGCAACAATGTTAACCGCCATTGTGAGCATGCAGTTCTAATGTTAGCATTTAGCATACTGATGATTTATCATGTGAGTCTGAAAACATAGCAGAAGATGTTCTTTATTGTAGCTCAAGATTCCATTAAATCAGTGTGGACCCTTTTTGATGATAGTTAGAACCTTGTAAATATAAATGATCTTTAATAAATGAAAAAATGAAATGTTAGATATGCAGAGAGGAGAAAAAAACAGCATAAAAATTGTAGTCATGACAGTTCCCTCAAACCGCAAGGTGTCAATCAGCCTACAGACATGAAAGACCAGCTTGATCTGTGACACAGATCCGCAGTTACAGGGCCACGGCAGCATACTGTAGCTGTAATATTATATATATATAAAAAAAAAGATACAACCTGACATTCAGCCTCGGTTTATGACACTGGTGTGCCTTTTCCTCTCATTTACCACATCATTAATTTTCACTTAAAGTCTGGAACTGCGTACATAGAAGTTGCCGTAAGGATAATTTGTGATCTTTGACATTATGAAATCCATACTTTTAGGGGTAGCAATATAGCGTAAAAAAAAAAGAGATGTGATTTCGGAAGCAGTTTAAAGATAGATGGAGACTTTTAGCTGCGGGCGTATACAAGGAATAGATTCCAAAAAGTCACCCTCTTATACTAGGGACTGTAAGCATTCAATTCACACCAACACTGTCTATACAAGGCAGAGTGATATCAGAATTTTCCTAGACAAAATATATTTTTCAAGTTAGCTCCATGAGAAGTATACAGAAAGAAAATGGTGTTTTATTGAATGCACTGATTTATTTATACAAACTATTGAACTAAACTTACTCCAAATCCAATGTACAAAAGTTCATTTTTTTAGAATAATACAATAAGAACATCACAGCAGCCTTGTGTTACCAGCACAGCACACACTGCACAATATGTGTAGCACATATTAAGATCCATTCACCTTGGATAATCCATGTATAACACATAATTATATGAGCTCAGACAGCCATGCAGTACTTCATAAGGCAATGTCAAGGTAACTGTTACCCTGGGGCATGTGAATCACCATTAACTAAGACACTGCATGCAGCTTCCAGGCCCACCCACTCTGTCTAAGCCATATGCACATAGCAGGTTGCGTCCAGCACTGAAAAGGCCTTTAATAAATATACAAGGGAGGCAGTGCATCAAGTTGACAGGGCATCGCCTGTGCTGTCCATGAAAAAAAAGTAATGATTCATGATTCCCAATTATGTTTTAATTCGAATCGGAGATTAGTGCCTAGTAAGGGGCGCTCAGTGCAGCGGTGGGGTGGGCGAATGGTTGGCAGGAACGGAGATAAAGCGACATCTGTCTGTAACACCAGGCCAAGAGAGAGAACGATGGGTGACATTGAGGCCGCTGGCCATGACGCACAAGAACACACACACACGTATACACATACACATACCACTCCCTTCCATTTTATAAATCACTGTTACCAAAGGAATTAATTTCATGTGGGCCGCTAGGAGCAGTGCTTTTTTTTTTTTCTGTTAAAATCAGCAAGGCGAAAAAAATATCAATGGGAAAACCTTTTTATTTTCCTCAATTAGACAGAGAGAGCTAGAACATGAATAGCAGTGTGTGTACGAGAGAGAAAGGGAGGAGAAAGGTAAGGATTTGGATTTCTTTCGGCTATTTGTTTCTTGGCAGTATTACTCCCAAATCGCTCGATACAATCTCTCTAAAAGTTTTTTGTTTATCAATTGTTTTCCCTTTTTTCTCTCCTCCGCCGCCCCCTCACCCTCCCACCACCTCACCCCCACGTCCCTTCTCCCAAAGGCTTCAGAACAAGAGAGCCAAGTCCAGCTGAAATCCTTCATTCATTAATGAAAGGCATCCATTACTGTCGAATGGCGACAGAGTTAATGTAAATAAATGAATTCTCCAACCCACTTAACTGCGGTTTATTATGAGCGAGCAAGGCATAATTGTGTTTCTGATCAGTTCAAATAAATTCAGACGCACAATACCCCCAACCCCCAGTGCCAGTTCTCATTTGCAAGCCAAGGTCTGCAACTAAGGGGGATATATCACATGGCTTATTACCAAGGCTTCAGCTAATGACACTGGAATATGAGAGGAAATATATTAAGGCGAATGTGTTAAAGCTTGGGCTTTGTAGGGGGGAAAGCCTCTTAAGTAAGTCAGCGGATGCGGCTGCTGCCTATAAGTTTTTAAAAAAATCACATTTTTGTATATTATAATCATAAAAAACCCATCTGCTTTGGGTGTTTTTTTTTTTTTTTTTAATTCAAGCCAACCTATAACTCTGAGATAAATAGCGTGATTTCTATTTCAGCGGCGAGGAGTAAATGGCATGTCTGTAAATGAGGGCTCCAAAGGATAATGTAAGCAGAATTTTAATAGAAAAAAAAAAAAAACAGTACTTTGAGATGCAATTCAACTCAAAGTACTGTATCATAAGCACATATATATTTAGCATAAGTTGCTCCAAAGGGAATTGAGCCCAGAACCTGTCAGCTTTTACATACCGAGTAGCTGAGGATCACGATTTGTTGACGCTTGTTACCAAGCTGTTACTCATGTGCTTTAAATTCACTCAACCTATAAGAGAGCAGGTCTCTCACTGATGAATAAAAGGCCACTCGGAGTAATAGACCGTCACTCATTAATCATCTATATGCTAATGTCCTCCCTCGCCGTGACACTGACCCCGCCGACGGCACGCCAGGTACAAGTGTTGAAGAACGGCTTGATGAGCGCCATCCAATCGAGGTAATGAAACCTCTCTGAATCTCAACTCGTCTGAGACAGTGTAGCACCAACAGCTGCGGAACACTGAATTATGGAGTTTCCTTGTGGGAACACAGAGTCCCGTCACCCACACGGAGCTTGAAAACACTTGTACGAGCTCTGCCAAGGCACATAACAGTCGTGCGAGAGTTGTTAAACCCTGCCCACCGTTGTGCGCTTCTATTTCTGACAGGCTGATAACTGTAAATGCGGTTTAACTCGTCACATGTCGCCAACTGTTGCATATGATGTGGCCCCTGCTGTTGTCTCACACATTTTTTTTTTTTTTTTTGCTGTCAGCCATGAGTAGTTAGTGCGGGTTTTGTGTGTGTGAAGACAAAACTGTCTCAGTAATTCATTTTTAGTGCAGCACAGAGGCTCAGGAATAAGAACTATTAAGAAGATGTATTGTGACTGTACTTGCAAGGGAATGCATCCAGGCCTTGTAGTTAGACGGTGACATTTTTTAACTGCACTTACATGCCACATGCAAGCTTCAATCAAAGCAAGCACCAAAATGTGTGTTGTGTCTGCAGTCACTACTGGGAGTTAAGAAAGAGGTGTTGCACGAGGAAGCATTCACTAAGGTTCTGTAGTAGTCTGCCAGGTCAACATTTGGGTATGTGTTATTCCCACTCGTACTGTTTTACATCCTCAATCCGAAATGCTTTTTTAAAGCAGAGAGTCAAAATGGCCGCCGCAACGGAGCCGCCCAGCCGAGATGTGGTTTGATGCGAGAGCAAAAAGTGTGAAGCAGCAGGCATGCTTGTAATATTTCAGACGAACAAATTCAATAACTAAATGTATGAATGATGAAGGAGGAACTAATTAATGATATTGATTCAGCACATTCCCTGCGTAATGTGGCATAAAATTGTGATCAGGAAAGTGAACAAAAACATTTTGCTTTTTAATTATTTCTCTGGCCTGTTTGGAACTAAAGTTTATTTTCCAAAATCTTTTTTTTTAATCAAACAATACTAATTTTTTATATTTCACAATGTTTTTGTAGCTTGTTCTCACTGACAACAGCCAAATGCGCAATTTTGGACTAAAGATTCATGATTATTTGTGATATTTTTTACACTGCAAAGCAAAATTAAAGAATGAAAAACAACATTAAACAGGGCATTCCACTAATTTACACATAAAGGTCAGTTTAGTCATCATATTGAGTGCTACTCTGCCTGTGAGAACACTTATATAATGTCTTCTGTGACTCTAGAGGAGATTTCTAAAGTGTTATATCAGCTTGCAGTTGGAAATAAAAACAATTCTAAAAGAAAGTCTGCATTTCCAACTGTATGCACGGAGATTGAAAACATACTATCAGATGCATTATGGTAAATGTAGGATGCTTGATCAATTCAAGGGACTAAAAGTCTCTCAACTTTATAAACTTGCAAAATGAAATCACTGGAGTAGCCCTTTAAAGAAACAATATGCATAATGGGCCTCATGCATTAGCCTATAGCTGTATTCCAAACATAAGATATTTAGGAGTGCAAGAAGGCTATTAGGGGACCCAATAAAATGAGAAAATATTACTACAGCTGTCAGCATCGTGCCACCACAGAGCTGTATCATGGCAGAAATAAAGAAATGATGCCAAAAAATGTCTTTACCTAATGCAAAGTGGTCCATGACTACAATGGGAAGGAGGCCAAGGCCAAGGAGATGTGACCGCGACTCGTACGGAAGCGAGCCTGGAGCGCTCGTCAAATTTGAAAAAAATTCTAAACATGAGAAAAATCGGTGAATGTGACAAGCTGTCTTAAATCCCTCGAATTTTTCTACTTAGGAAGGGAATCTGTGTCGAAAAATAAGTTTCTTTCAGGGGGCATAATATGTCTTATTGTGTATTCAAATTAAGGACAGAAAATAACATGGAGCTAGTTTCGTATTCATCACAATTTTTAATTGAAGTCATTAAGTTCTAACAGAAGACGCTGCTGAGCATATTAAGAAATGGTGTTACATCCACAGAGTACAAATGAAGAATACTGAAATACTATTAAACATGTTGTCCTATTATAATCTCCTGATAGTCAAGGTACAACATTTGGACCCTACATTCTAAATTCATAACCTTATTTTATTTTTTTTTACAG
The DNA here is from genome assembly GCF_963924715.1 of Thunnus thynnus. Lineage (NCBI taxonomy): Eukaryota > Metazoa > Chordata > Actinopteri > Scombriformes > Scombridae > Thunnus > Thunnus thynnus. The sequence goes on from NC_089540.1 coordinate 7,258,838, forward strand.
CCAGCGAGGAGTAAAATACTATTCATTCTGGATATCAATATTAGTTATAAATTAAAGCAGCAGCATGACCAAAGTCAGTCCTGTTTCTTTGTTGTTTTCACCACGCTGCTTAGTATTCATTTACAAACACTCACCACTTGGAACTGCCCGCTTTTTCCACCGTTGGCCCCTGTTCATCTGTAATGGAGCATGAGGGGGTGCTCCAGGATTTTTGCCGACACGCGCCAACACACACTTGCTCCCTTCCCCCAGCCAGATCTTGTTTAGATGCAAAAATAGCGTACATGTTGATATCTCACATAGCTGAATGATGAATGTAAAAAAAAAGGGGATTTAACTGCAAATATGCAGTTCCGGGGACCTTTAAAATTTTGCATGTTTATAGTTAGAATGATCTCCGCTGTATAAGCATTCTTATTCATTCATATCCCAGTGAATCCACACAGAGGCATAATCTCACCAGCACACTGTGTTTTTTAATGCACAACAATGCCTGTAGCAGGGATCAAGTACATTTACAAGATTTATGTTTGTCCTTTGCGTGTCTCTCGGGGCAACAACGTGCCACAAGTTTAGGACTCAACTTTGCCTTTTTGCATTTGAACGGGCGTAAGCAGCGCACGTACAGCCCATTGTGGGAATACGCATATAATGAATCAGGAAGACAACAATAAGCGCTCGGAGGTCGTTTGGTGTCTGAGTATCTTTTCAATCATCAACACAGACGACTCTGAGGTGAAATTCCCAAGGCGGGAATCGCACCATTTGTCAGACTATTTCCAGATATTCTGTTTGCCATTCAGTGCCAGTCATGTCAGCTCAAGAACGGAGGAAGTGATGTTTGTGCAAGAATGTACAGTTTGTGTGTGTGTATGCCTGTATGTGTGTATGTGTATTCAAAGGGGAGGGGAAAAAAAATCACTTCTGTTACACTGTTGTCATGGGCTGCTTTGTAATGAAATACTGTTGAGAAACTTAATCAGTGCACCCACTTTCCCCTCAAGCTGCCTCATCTACTTCTACCTCGGTGATTTCCTACGTTTCCCAGAGTAACCTGCAGCAATTCTTAAAAATCCAGCATGTGTTGCAGCTTCATTCAGAGCTCCAACTGCTTTCATAAAATAATTTTCCAGGACTTTTTTTTTTTAACTATTTGCAGCTAGCAGATCACAACTGAGGTTAAGATTATGTGTGCGGTAGTCTCGTATAAATATGATACACTGGCATTATGAATCACAGCATGACAAAAATATGCAGCTATCCAGCCATAGAGGGAAGTACCATAATGACATTAGCATTTAAAGTTGTTTCAAACAGAAACTCACTTTATCTAAATAATAAAGGCTGTTCACACCAGCATTTAAAACTGCAATCAGTGGATTTTTTCTTTTTTTAAAGATATATTTTTGGGCATTTTTTGCCTTTAATGGATAGTTGACAGTATACAGTAAACAGGAAACAAGGGAGGAGAGAGGGGCATGACATGCAGGGTCGAAGTAGCAATGAAGACCCACTAAAAGTCATGTAAAGTTTGCTCCTATTCATTTTCTATAAGACATGAGCGATTTGCTTCCCATGGCATTGTGGGATTTCAGATGACGTGCAAGTGACCGGGGATGGAAAGTTGAAAAATGTCAGCTTTATGCAAATGGGGGAAATTCTCCTGGAAGTGATGCACTGAAACTGATGAAGTGGCTTGGTGGTGGAGTAGGAGCCTATGGGAAGATGTCTGTGGAGGAAAAAATAATTCCACTTTTATGACCCTTTCATACCAGATTACAAGGACAAGAAATACAGCTTGCATAGGGGAAGTAAATGGCCCAGGGCAGAGAAAATTGAAAGAAGCTATTGTGAATGACTATGTGAGGCAGGCTGGCATGTTAGCAGTTAGCTAGTCAGCTACAGCAGTTCTTTAACTAGTCCAGCGAGTAGTCACTGGAACCAAATATTTTGCTAAGATGCACAGTCTAATTGCGCTCTTCCACTTTGTGGTGGTCTATTCCATAAGTGTTTCTCTGTGGTTTCATGAAACTAACTAACAAGCAAAGCACTGGTACATGACTCAGGCTACAAGCTTTCAACTTTTTTGGGGGGGGATTCACAGCTGAGAGCAGCCCCTTGCATTTGAACTCCCCCATCCCTGAACACAGCCTTAATTTCAGCTGCCAGCTGTTGAGCAGACATCAAACACTTGGCTCTCAAAAAGGAAAAAAAGGAAAAGGTGTAATTTTTTTTTTTTTTTTTTTGAAAGATATACCACTTTTCTCTCATCACCTATGACTGGAAAATTCTCAGGCGTGTAACCTGTCATGTCTCTCAGCCAAGTCGTGGCAAGAATTTATGACGCTACAGTTGCCTGATTTGACACAGTGACATCACATCAAGCAAAAATATTGTGTAGTCTGAACCTGGCATTACTTTCCAACATGTAGCCACTGGTTAAGGAGTTAATACTGAAAATACAGAAAAATACATTGTGTTTGATAATAGCTGGGTTGACAGTCTGTGGGTGTGCTCCCTGTGTACCAGGCTACAGACAAAATGAATGTAGATGCACACACTTTTGCATGTGTGTACCTGTGCGTAGTTGCAGAAGTTGAAATAATGACCAAAATAGTTTGAGCTGGCCATTAAGGGATGGCAACCTACCTCACCTCCCCACTGCACTATTATGCATTACAGCTGGCCTTACTTTTACTCCCACCACAGTACAGGGAGTTCTGGCTTTTAATGCAGATTAAAGATTTAGCCTCATTGTTCCTTCCTGAGAGCATTGTAACAATGATTCGCAAATGGACGTACGAGATATACCCCGTGCCCAATGAAATACGGGGTTTGTAGTGTGTGAACATGTGCGTGTCTACCGTATGTGCGTGTGAGAGAAAGTGAGAGTCTGTGTATACTATGTGCGCATGTGTTCGAGGTAGTGTCTCATTTATTTATTTATGCCAGGGAGATGCTTTACGCAGCAGAGGAGAGGCTGCATGAGACCCTTCATCTGTAACAAGAGCCTTTGTATCAACACATGCTCAGTTCTCATCACTAGTAGAAGAATGGAAACACAGAGCTTATCACCATAATTGGTTACCAAGAATGCTGGCAGTAGTTTGGACTTTTTTTCTTTTTTTCTTTTTCAATTTCCTGCTGTGAAATGATGCTCTTGTATTCAAAGATAGTAATGATACTTAGCAAAATACAGTAGCTATTGAATATTTATGAGAGAAAAATTGCAAATAGCATCATTAAGGGTGACTGTGGGAGGTATATAGGCGGTAACAACTACAGTATATGAAATATTATGAAGGGAATTAATTAATTATTCAATACTCCAAAGTATAGTGAAGATAGAGTAAGAAAATGTTCATTCTGTAGTAAACTTACTGTTCACAATGGCGTTCAACTTAAAGGTACCCAGTGGAGTTTGTGACCACTAGAAGCACTATGGAGCTTTTTTTTTTTAAGTGTGAGCCCCTGTTAAGTTTGTATCTCATTCTCATGCATGAGGTCACAATATATAGTCTTTCCGAATGCTTCACACTATTCCAATGATCAGCAGTTGGTGCCAATAATGTGCCAAGAAATGTACCAATGTACTTTTATACTTAGATTTCTGTCTTGTGATTTCTGCCTCCATCACAGTATTTAAAAAAGGAAATATTCAGTCTTCACCTGCTTCAAATGACGTTGTTAAAGTAAAACCAAAACCTCTACATTGCAAACATGCTTATATCATCATGTGGTGTACCAATACATAAATCCCACAAAGATTAACATCTTCCTCGAAAATGAGGTGTTAATCTCACTGGGATTTACCTGATTTAATCTTGATTTTAAAAACTAAACTTTTCTTCCTGTTAGCTACAGTAGCTAACGGGAAGAAAGCCTGTAGTGTGACATCACGTTTGCCTGTGCAGTATTCCATATTTATCTCATAGCAATAAGACAATGGAAAGAAGTTGGCCACCTAACAAATTAATATGAGATACAGTTACTGATAGCTACCAGGGGAAACAAACAAGCTGTCCTCTTCCTCCTTTGGTTGTGCAATGGCTGACGCACTTCCTCTGTGCTATAAATCGAGCCTTCATTTTCACAGGACATCATACCTGGTGGCAGACAGAATAATATAGTGAAAATGAGGCTTATAGGGAACCAATCTAAACCCCGCTGGTGTCATTATTCTATAGCCATCACACTGTGCGATCAACATTTACTTCATAATGATAAGTTAAAGCAAAGACATTGTCTATTTCCAATTTAATATAGGGAAGGGTTATGTAGACATGCAATAAATTATATAGATAGATATAGATTATATATATAGATGATACAGATCTCTTTTTAATGTCTGAATGCATAAAATTCTAATGGATTGATTGCTATAATGTTCTGTATAATAATTATTTCTGGTTGGACTGACAGCTTTATACTGCTCAGCATGATATGACTGCCCAAGCTTACTTAGTGGAAGTATTACAAAAATGCACTGAAAGTTGCTCCCGCATGCCAGGCATCACCCCCTGTGGTTGTATTTATGTTTATGCACCATGTGCTCAGTCCCAGCGATCAGCACTGATGTTTTTTTTTCCGACAGGCCCTGAAGGTTAATGAAACAGTAAAATGCAGTGGCCCTGGACAAAAAAACATAGGGGATATAAACTATGTGCCTCGGAGTAGGTCAAGCATCACAAACTGAGGAGACTTTTGGAGATTCAAAAGTTAGGGTGGAGGTAAAAAAAAAAAAAAATCTACTTGGACTGGTAATATTTTCCTCAGAGCAGTTGTTATTTAGATTTATTTAGATACACCACCCTTGCCTTTACCATCTCCTGGGTAGCCTCATCAATACCTCATCATATGAAACTGTACCTGAAGAGCCTGTGAGGCTGAGGTATGCTTCCACGCAAACGCAATGAACCAACAAAAAACAGGTGTGGAGGAAGAGGTAGCAAAGTAGAGAGGAAAATAAATGCCAGCTCTCTGCTTTATCACAGAGATAATAATAAAGGGGCTTTTCAACAGACACTTGAATCAGCCGCATTAGAATGTTTGCAGCAGCATTTCACGACTCTATAGCTTGGATCACCGCCAAGGATTTTAACTATAGGCTATCTATTTCATTTTACTCCCATAACTTCCAGTTCAAAGCAACGGAAATGAATGGCAGCTTTTTTTCCAGACAAGTAACTGCAGAACCTACAGTGATGAGGATTTTAATTTGCAAGAGTGACCTTCAAATTTACCGGTCTGCAGAGTATTGATGAAACCATAAGGCTTCTAGAAAAGTGTATCATAAAATACTGTTTACTACTTACTGACAATGAGTTTCAACTAATTCTATTCTTTATTTAGATACTGGTGGGTTTTTTTGTAGACACCCACTTTGCATTGTGAGGCCTCACAGCTCACAGCTCTCTGGGTGCTGGATGCCAGAAAAAAAAGAAAGAAAATATCATGTTTTTGCAGACAGGCATCATTTTAGTCACTGACCTCCCCTACTTGTCCTCCCATCCCAAGCAAATTGTGGAAACACCACAGAGAGACAGGAACTACATTCCTAACAGGGAGGATTGTGCTTCATAATTTATTCCTCTACATCCCTTTTAAATCTCCCCCAAGGCATTCTGTGGTCGTGTGTGTCTGTCTTTGTGTGCATTCTTGCTTGCATGCATGTGTAGAACCTTTTAACACTTGAGCAATCCTGGTGACCACTAACGTCAGAGAAGGATAAATCGGACCAACCCAGCAGATAACTGCACGTATGAATGCACTAAGAGTGTTTCCCCAGCCATGTCAAATAAATGCCAACTTAATTAATTAGTATTATTTTTTATTTTTTTTTACGGGAAGTGGAACCCTTAAGTAAGGGCTGACTCTGCACACAAAAGGATGATGACTAAGACGAAAGAGAGGTAGTTTGGTTTATAATGCCGCCTGTGTGTTGTGATGATAGTGATACTGGTGGCAAAAGCTACCTCTTATAGCCTCTCTGTGGACCATAATCACCACATTTGTTGGGTGCAGAGACTCTGAGAAACAGTTAACGACCCTGTAAACAAGCGAGTGCTCCCTGCCTAGCTAGCACATTGGTAAATGTCAAGAGGGAGAGGAGGAAAACAGACCAGAGTATTGCTGTGTGCAGCCCGTAGGCAGGATAGAATATTTCTCTCATTCTGATGTGATGGTGGACAATTATAATGGGGATGAGGGCCATTCAAAGGCATAAGTCATTGGGGTCAAGGTTTAGGGTCATTTATGTGCGTACACACACAGATATGTATTGATAAGTGAATCGATTCATTTCTTGCCTCAGGTCATCCGGAACCTAACCAATAAAATGAAGGCAATAAAAGAATTCAATCAAGAGCCACACATTTCACAAGGGAGGTCAAAAGGCACTTCACATTTCTATGAAAACATTTGACATTTTGTTTGATGGAAATGTGAATATTCTCCATGTGACTATATTATTTTTAATAGAATGTCTCTTTCAGCAACTTTAAATTACACAGTCCCTTCTCTGTTTAGGAGAAGTAGCCAAGAAAGCAGTACAAACTCAGCATAAAAATGTTGTACACACAACGAATAAAAGTGTAAAAGCAAAATAGCATCAAAGTCACCAAAACGAGTCAGCAAATTCACAAGAACACCAGTAGAAAGGAGTCCAAAATCATACCAAGACATGTGCTGAAACTTGTGTAACTCTTCAGTAAATACAATTTAAATTCAACAGTAAAGACTACCTGCCTCAAACCTAGACTTCTCAAACCAAGAAGTCCTATTGTGTTTCTAAACAGTAACCAACAGGTTAGGTAAGAACATGGTGACACTTTATAATAACCATCATTAATAAATGGTAAATTGACGGGATTTGTGAGACATTATGACACATAATGTAATATCTTCCTGCTTAGCAAAAAGAAAAATCCATATCAAACCAGCACCCTGTCTTACCTTTTACTTTCCATTTCTCTCCAAATGCTGCAATTACAATTTGTCATTACAACTTAACTATACAGTTTCCCAATGTCATGAATGAGTTGGCCTGGGGTCCATTACAATGTTCTTTTGCAAGCCAGTCATGCCACTCAATCATTGCAGGTGGTCTACCAGTAATTCTACTGTAGGGTTACCCCTTAGCCTCCACACAATCTCTTTATAGGGCTCTCCAGGCCCTCTCTAAATGTTGGGTATGAACTCCTGATTGTGCATCAACAAATGCTGCACTGTGGTTCACTGTAATATCTGTAAATTAGCTGAGGCAGAGCATGTCAGTAAACCTTCCACTCATCGCTGATTATGATGGACCCTCTATTGGCATGGTGAGCTATGAGTGGAATCAGTTTTCTTCTAGTCCTACTTTCAACCAACTGGAGGACTGGTTTTGCAGATGAGTCTCCTCTGTACTTCATACCCAGCATCCCAAACATCCACTTCCTACTTTTTCATCCACCATCCGTCCCCCCTCGCCAATATTGTGACAGTAATTTAAAAACAGAAGATGAAAAAGACAAGACAGGACAAATATTTACATATAGTTTGAATTTGTTTTCATAGACCATGGTAAAGTGTAAAAGAAAAGTAATAATTTCAGCTCTGGGTAATAATGGTGGCGTGGCTAGCTAAATTATTAATATTAAATGTAATAGTTTTACTTTTATAATAATAACTGTACTTGCCTCTCTTTTATGTCGGAAGTGACCTCCTACATGCTGTCCTCTTTGTCTTTGTAGTCAATCCATTGCCACCACACATGCTCCTTGCACTTTTCTAGCCATCTGGGACAAGGTTGCTGAGCTCTCTGCTATGTTGTCTTCCATCATATCAATTTGACATAACCAATGTCCTTGAGAAAACCTTGAAAATAAATGAGAAAATGCATTAACAGAAATGCAATGGCAAGAGCTGAATGAGTAAACAATGTAGGAATTACGTTTTACTCGTATTTGATTTGATCTGTAATGATAAATATGTGTGACTTAGATAATAGTATGGTTGATTGTTAAATGTTAAACTAACCTGTACACAATTCACATCCAATTGAAGAGGGAGACCTTGGAATGGCTGAAAATTGAGTTGTACCTAATTGACTTCCTTATTTGTCTGCTTCATGGCTGCTTTGCTGACACCTCCTGGGAGATGAGTGAAAAGTAAAACAGACAGGAAGAAAACTGTACAACTGGATGATACCTGGACATTTCCACTTTTTGCCGCTTTATAATACTACTCTACTACTATGAGAGAAACGTATTTTACTTTAACACCACTACTTGTGTATGACAGCTATAGCTACTAGTTACTTTAAAAATCAAGCTACATATGAAAACAATGAGTTTATAAATATAATAATCTCTGATGAGAGCATTCAACTGTGTAATGAGTACTTTTGATACTTTAAACACATTTTGCATGGGACTACAAGACACTTTCATTTCACTGCTTTGTGGACATGTTTCAGTTTTGTAATCATTGACTTAGTATGAGTCTCTGTGAATAATTTTTACAATTGCATCATGCTTCATTGTTCTCTTAAAGGTGCAGTGTGTAAGATTTAGTGGCATCTAGAGGAACGGACTTTGCAGAAAAGGAATAGAATATTCATAAGTATGTTTCTACAGTAGCCCAGACCGGACAAACCAAACAGAGAGGGGCCTTGTGCCGTTTTTCGCAAGTTTCATGGCCACCGTAGGTTCTCCTACGCACTTGGAAGGGGAGGGGGTATTCAATTGGTTGCAATCTGCAACCTCCCTTGTAGATGCCACTAAATCTTACACACTGGTCCTTTCAGTTCATGGTTAAGTGATATAAATTTACACAGATTTATGCATCATTTCAGGAGGTCAAGAATCCCAAACACAAATCAACAAAGACAAACGATGATCTTCAATCAAAATAAATTGCTGAGTTGACCAAAGGAAGAGACTCCCTTTTGAGGGAGTTATCAGAATGTAAGTATTAAATTTACAATTACATTATCAGTAAGTAATATTTGTGCACATAAAAAGGCACATTGAAAAGCACTTACTTACTTGGGCAGAGATAGCCACATACTCTTCTTTCTTTATTTATTATGAGGTCTTAACTGTAATTTTGTCATCCATGTATCACAGCTGTACTATTTTTTTTCTTTCTCTGAATAGGACAAGAAGAAAAGCAGTGCTGGGACAGATCATGGCTTTTCAGCTGACCTAAGCGACTCCCAGTTATCTGACTCATCAGAGACATTCAAGCTTCACCCAAACGAGTGAGATGTTTTATTAATTGATTTGCTCGATTTCCCTCCCGTCCTTTTTCCGCATTAGCATCAATTACTTTTTTGTGTCTGTAAGGCATTCTGTGCAAATGGTCTTTTCTAGTGATGTGCTGCATATCAAGTACATCGATGCGAAGTGTACAGAGACGTGGCAACACACACATGCCTCATGATCCAATCAATGGAGCTTAAATTGCTTGTCCCGTTCTCTGGTAGTCATGATACCAAAACAAGCAGATTTTTCACCTAAATCAGCCCCAACTGTGGCTGTTTTTGTTTTGATTTGGGATTTGCTCCGTGAGAGTCAGACGGCTGTCTGAGCAGTAGCACTGGAGGCAGATGATGTTCTTGGGGGTCATTAATTAACTCATCCAGAGCCTTTATTAGCTCCTTAATGGATCTGGTTAGAGCGTATCAGGGCTTTGATTACCTCCCGTTGGCTATGCGGAGAGGTTGACTACATATGTGTGTGCGAGTACGTGTTTGTGTGTGGGAGTGTGTAGAGGTGCTTGCGAGTGTGTCCTTTGCACGTGCGTGAATGCGTGGGTGTGCGTAAGAACACGTTCTGGGATCTCTCTAAAAGGGTTTCATTTGATTGAGGCTGTCGAGGGAAGAGGGGGAGATGTGTGAAGAAAGGTGAACTTAACTCTTTCCTCTTGCAGATCTTAACCTCGCCAAAACCTCTCGCCGTACAGAACAGCACGCCACGATATAGTATATGTTTGTTGGTATCTCCTAGGAGACAACCGCAAAGGCACAGTAGAATGCAAGCAGATGAAATGGTGCTCATTCCGAATTGGTGAGCTCTCTTTTGCTCTGTTGACCATAGCCCTATCTCATGCATTATACACTCTCTCTCTAGCATTGTTCAGCTTGTATTGATTGACACAATATGAGGCAATGATCTTGCCATAGTATGTGTGTGCAAAGTAAGCCTCCAGGCCTTTTAGTTGTCTATGGTGAACCTTCATAATTGAGAGACGGAGTTTGGTGCCCCATGTTGCACTCTTTGTCTCTCTCTCTCTCACACACACACACACATTCAGCAGCATTCCTTCGATATCAAACACATGGTGTCCTCCCTCCAGCTCTCCCCACCGTCTCGCTGTCAGTTTGTCGCCGAGTCTGCACACTTGCACCCCAAGGCTTTTTCTACCGCACGCAAGCTTCTACAGAGGGTGCCGGATTGATTGGGGGTTGGGGGGGGGGGGGGGGTCCTTGAATCCGCAGGGAGATGAGAGGGGACAAGATGATTTATTAAGAGAAGCGACATTCTTACACGGCTAAACCTCAGAGAAGGATTGGCTTACCCCGAGTGCGCACGCACTCACGCAGATTTTCACATGGGAATTTGTGCACACTGTAAACGCACAAAACTCTCACCATTGGGAAGTAGAGTGGTGCATTTGGTTGAATGGCTGTGTAAGTTAGAGAAGTAAATGAAGCTTGTTTGATGGATGTATATGGGAGGATGGGAGAGTATGTGCATGCTTTGGGAATCAGCAGTTATATGGAGGGGAGATTTGCATATTCATTTAAATCAAAAGACAGTAACTTAATGTAATATGTGAAGTGATTTATACAAGTGGTTGCAGCTTGGTAGTTAAAGAAGCAAAGGTGATATAGACAATTTTGGGAAATGCATATGGTTTGCATTTTTATTAGAACGACATTAAGAAAATGAGGAGTAGAACCCAGCTTTTGATTTGTGGAATTTTAGATCTTAACAGTTTATAGGCCTATAAATCAGTAAGGGATGTTATCACATGTGGCAAATGTTTGTATATTGAATGTATATCATTCAAGATGCAAAAGTGCCCTCATAATTCCAAGCAAAGCTAGTACAGTCAAGGTGACATCTGCTCCGTCTCCCTCCTCTCCTGCCTCTGATTCCCTAGGTCTCTCCCATTTACCTCACTTGTGGTATTTGCAGCTAGTCAGGTGCCTACTTGTGTGATGTAGATCCGGTAATTGGCAGCATGGCCCAAGTGCTTGTTAAGACTGCATGCGTGTGGAGGATTTTTTTTTTTTTTTTTTTTAGAAGTAACAGGAACATACTCAGTTAATGGGGGTCATACTGTTGCTCATGCAAATGCAGAACATGGCTCTCTGTTGCTCAAACTCACATGATTTTCATGTTATTTTTACTTAAACTATAACACATAATAGGAGTAGCATTGTAATATTAATATTTATACATTGTACAGTAAATTTAGAGAGATTTTAACTGTGTTTCTGTTATGGACGGAAGATCAAAGAAGGCCAAACTAACAGAAAATTAAAATTAAAGATGTAAGTTAATGCCGTTTACCCAAGGTAATAATTAGATTTATTGTGCAGTATCAGATGTTGTGAGGATATTAATTAAAAAAAAAAAAAAGAGTTTTGTTTAAATTATAAGTGATAACCATCTGTTGAGGTCTTGCCAAAAATAAACACACATTTGTATGTGAATTAAAGAAATAATTGTTTCTGTCTAGTACCATTTTTATAGATGTGATTTTAGTAGAAGTCAGCTCGCTTACAGCTTCATGAACAACTCCTGGAATGTCATTGTAGAGTCGATTGTGATGAATTGTAAGATGCACTTACCTCTCAAGTAGTATTAAAGGAAATGCATTTAGTTTCATTTTTCAGAATTGTGACACTTGTCTACTTACCTGCATGAACATGCACTTAGATACTTAAAACTAAGTGTGGCTCTTCTGAAAGACCGCCTTGTTGCCACCTTTGTCCTCAAGATGTCCTCAGTGAGTTTCTTGCCTTCATAGATCACCTGACTATCCCTGATCAGCCACCTGTCTGTGCAGGTGTTCCTCACTAACTCATTAGTGTGATAGTATATGTAAACCTCAATTTCTTTTTGTCAGATTTTTTTCTTTTGTCACGTTCTCTAAATGCTTTGGTGCTTTTGGCGTTGGTGTTAAGCCTTCTGAGTCTCCTTTTTTTTCTATCTGTGTTACGGGAATATCAAGTACAATTGATCATAAGTACAGCCATGTGTAAAAGTCAAAATGAAACCCCTTCATTACAACTATAAACCAACTCTGACCTCGGCAGCACAAAGAGCGATTTGTTTTAGAAAGGCTTCAGCTCAAAATGCTGGTAAACATGAAAGCTGTCATCAGCGGCTTACGTTGAAACAATTACACAAAAGAACATAAAAACCCAAATGAAGGATTTTCAAAAAGTCATTTTGCAGAGTTAATTATATCTATTCAAAACTCTTCTTTAGTGACCTTTCCTCACAGGGGGGAATGACATGCGGTTCTGCTCTCTCCACAGAGTTTATCTTCCTATCAAGAGAGCGTTTCCATTTAATTCCACTTCTTTCCCTCTCTAACCTTTTTGATACAGTGGTTAGGTATACAAATGATGATCTTCATATCGTTAGTGAGGTGAATTAGCATTTGCTTTTTTTGCGGTATTATCTCACTTTGGGTTTACATAAACGTTCATTGTCAGGTTTGCAGCGGCTCTTCTGAATTATGCATGAGGCCCTTCCCTGGGCTGAATCCTAGAACTTGAGATCAGCATATTTTAGATATTTGCCAATTTTTCCTCAGCACATTTGGCATTAATATGTATTCCTCGTCTGTAACTGTGATAGTAACACCTTTTTGGTTGTGCGTGGTCCGCGCTCTTCCTTAGCACAGCTCAAAAATGTGTAAAATACATGAGATAAACTCGCATGTATTTGTCAAAACAAATGCTTTAACACTATGTATCTTCACGGCTTGATAAATAGAAGATGGCATACTGCTGTGCTGTTTAGAGTACCCTACTGTTAGAAATAGGTGCTGTAATGCATAATTTTTGCTCTTATAGACAGATTTATTTCCTTATCTTTTTGCATAGTTGAGCATAATAACAGTGGTCTGGGTTGAATGCAAACACAGCTAGCTGGAAATTTTGAGTGCTGTGCTATTTAACAACATGACAAAGACATTTCACTCAATTAAGGTTTGATACAGTTTACCTTTCTGCATTTCCAGCATGAACATAATATAAAGTACGGCAGCAATTTTGCAAGCTTTAATGGGTGACTGTGCAAGTGTTGTTTTCATACTGCCATATAACACTATACAGTATGATGTAATATGGAGGACAAACTATACAAAAATAGAATATGTATGTATGTATTGAAATGGGGGGGAAAAAAACATCCCTGAGTGAAAATATGCAAGCCTGTCTCCTAGAAATGACGTGCAATTTCTTTCGTCAAATACATCTTGACAGGAAAGGTAATTGCAGCATAGATTATGTTGCTTGGTATTATTATTCTAGTGTAGGAAGTGCTGCATTTATGTATCACACGCAAGTTTGTATGAAGTTGGTCAGGGTGGATGTTGTGCGTACAAAGTGTAGGACTTAACTATCTTTAGGGAAAGAGTTCATTAGGATTAAATGTTAGTAAAGCAAACACAGTGTCTCATGACTTTCAACTTTATTCATATTTAACCAAAATCTCGATCATTTACTGACTTTTACAAAGTGTTTTGAGTGCATAAACATAACCATAACATCTCTAATAAGCCTATGATAAGCTGTCACGCTCTCAACCAGGATACAAACTCACTCACCCAAGACTCTTTGTGGTGTGAGCCTTGGTGGAGAAAATGAATTGTGTATTTTCCAATACACCGTATATACAGTGTACATACAGTATCAGTACACTACAGAACCAAACATCCGAAAGTCCTCTTTATTAAGTTGCTGCTGTGTATCTTTGCACATGAAACTCAATCAGAGTATTGGAATGTTATTGTAGAGATGTTGACACAAAGGAACTAGGAAAATGGAGAGGTGAAGAAGATGGCAGTTTGTGTTTTTTTTTTTTTTCTTACCACTCTGCTTTGAGAGATGTGAAAGCCTGCCTAAGGTATTGAGAAACAAGTGGGATGTCATAATAAATATATCCTTTTTTTATTACAGTTTTTCAAAGATATTTTCTGGACTGGAGTGAAAATCACCATCACCGTTACCATTATGGAGCCAAAGCAGTGGAACATTGTTAAAATCACATAAAATCCTCGGCGCAACATCAACAGCTATAAGCATGGCACATAAACTTGAGGTTTTGAGATGTTGCAATAAGTGTGTGAGCTTTCTAAAACATGGCTAATGCATGCTTTTACAGTGGATGAAAGTGATTCAATTTTCTTTATAGGATAAGCTGTGTTTAAACCACAAGACTGGTTTGGAAATATGAAAATTTTAAATCTCCCGAAGCTTTTGCCATCTGATGTGCTAATGGAAATTAATTGTAACTTAAACCTTTGCTTTGTGAATCCAAATATGAGTGTGCACTTTAATCATTGCGAATTGAGCAAACATTAAGAAGAAAAAAGCCCGAATCTATCTGGAAGTCATATCTAGTTAAATTGCATCAGGGGATTATTTAAAACCAATGTTCTCATTAAAATCTTTGCATTATTAACTATTAACATATTAATGTATTATCAAATATACATTATTTTACTACATCTACATTCAATTGTGATTCTTTAAGTCTTGAATAGAAGATGAGTATAAAAGTGTCCATATTTACTTAACCTACAGGCCCACTTTGCAACATGAATTCTTTGACTGAGGCAAATTTAGTACTGATTGTACAGTGTCATACCTTCTGCACCTATTATAATAGGACTTCTCCCTATTTAGCAATGCAATATCTTGATTGATCCCTATGCAGAGTGTTAAGTAGCATCTGATAAATGTCACATGATTTTAAAAAGCAACAAGTACCCTAATTATTCTGCACTATGTCTGCAGAGAATCAAAAAGCCAACATAAACCACACAAATACTGCAGTCCACCCTGGTATCAATAACACATATGTCATATTCTCTTGCGGTGACACTCCTAATCTGTGTAATGTGAACTCCTAAAGAATCCAATGGTGAGCTACATCATTTAGAAATTTCATCAAATTCCAATCAGTAGTGTGTGAGATATCTGATCTATAGTGCAAGTAATCAGGCATTGTTACGGAGCAGCCATTCCCTCACTCATATTAACATCCATCTTTCTCAGCAGCAGGAAAATTTGCACACAGGCTGCCCTGGTAATTCTGCTAACCAGGCCTAAATAAAAATCACCAATCAGAAAAAGCTATTCAAATAAAATGCAGCCTCATAAAACATCTTTATGACTATTAGTGGAATTTACTGTGGGGTACAATCAAAGATATTGACCATTTATAATTGGAAATACTCTAAGAGGGTGGACAATAATAGCATAATGATGATGATATTGGGGAAAACAAAATGAAAAGATTGGAAATAGATAATAAATAAAAGAACTTTCATATATTTAAAGCAGAGGAACATCAAATGATGTGTGTTTTTTATGGTTGCAATATTGTGAAAATGTCACTTTTTAACTGTGAAATATAAATGGCTGGCTAATAAGGGTTAAAGGTATATCATAAACAGTAATTGTAAAAGTTTGATTTGTATAGGAGATATGTGTTGAAAAAATACTAAGGCGCAGATTTTTACAGTGTAACTGACCAGGCTAAGTAGTGCAAAGGAAGTGGCACAACTCTATACGGACTACTTGACATAAAAAATGGAGTTAGCCCCGGAGTCTGTCAGCGGCGTGATCATACTCGTGTGTATTAGGAGCTAGAGGGGGAAATATTTCATCTGCATCCTGGACGTGACAGAATTTGAAATCAAAGCTGGGAAGGCCTGCCTTCACTTGCCCTGCCACTGGAACATTTTTCCCTTATCTTTGCTGTCTTCACCACTGGCAGGCAGACGTGACTGTAAATGTAAAACTCCCCCCTGCCCCACCTCCCGAAAATGAGTGTAAAATCTGTGGCTTGGCTGAGAGCACGCTGGCCCTATAGCATTCACCAACCATAGTAACTTTCCGGAGAGACGTACTTGGTGCCAGGTTCTGCCTTTTTATCAGTTTCCCAGAGTCTGACAGTGTGCACAAGCAGGTCTAGGTGAGGAAAATGAATTGTAAATTCTGGCTGTCAGCCTACCAAAGTAGCAGCAGCTAATATCGAAGACCAAAACTTCAGTACACTACTGAATATGAGTCATAGGCTTTGCTGGGTTTGCTGACAAAAGATATAGGAGAATAGAGGGAAAAAAAACTATGGGGGAGGAGGGATGTTGGTTTACAGAACATCTGTTCTGTAAATGAACTTAGCTAGAAATAAATCTAAATTCAGTATTTTTTACTGAGTACATCTGCTCTTGTCTCTTGCCTCTCAATAGGTGGAAGCCTTTCAAACATGTTTCTCTTGCTTGAACTGAGGGGCGGAGCTAAACTCTCAGCACGGAGGGGGGTGGAGCATTCTCGATGGGCCCTTCTGACAAAGTCAATTTAAAATTCACAACTTTAAAATAGTTGATATATCCCATCCATAAACACAAATTGTCACTTATTGAGTCAAGCAGGCATATGTCTAAGAAAACATACTGTGAAGCCACCTTGTCAGTCGAGCCTGTTCTGAAGAAAAAAAAAAACAGGTTGCCAGTCGTGTTAAAATGTTTCTGCACTGAGGACAACAAGCGGCGCTCTACGTGCATCGATTGACGAACAGTTCAGCACCTGACGAACAGTTCAGGCTGTCACAGACTGTCGCTGGCTGTCGCTGTGACGGGGCACACGCAGGCTGTCGCAGGCTGTCGCTGTCTATTGGTGGTGGTGCTGAACGCAGACAGGCCAGGTGCACTGTTTCATGTGTCTCTTACATGGAAATAACGAACATAAAATAGACACGGCGGTCTACAATACTGTAAGTCCTATTCAAATATAAAATAGATACAGTAGTATACAACACTACATAAGGACTATTCAAATGGGTGAGGTCCTGTAGTGGGCCCTTATACAGCCTCTGGGCTGCGTGGAGATGCAAGACAGATCCAAGGGGAAATTTGCAGGGACAGAAGGGCGGAACGAAGAGAAATGTGGGTTACAATGAGGCATGCTATTTCAGCACCATGGACAGTACCATGGATTTGCTGATATTTAAGCAGCACAACTGCTGATAGGCTATTTCAGAACCATAGTCAGCGCCATGTATTTGACCAATAATTTGCACAAACCTGGCAAATGAATACAATTTGACATTCAGTGATGTTGGATGGCAATGCAGCCACACAACCATACAGCCTACATAGTCAACCCACACATGACAACTAACTTCAAGTGTGCAAGCAATGTATGGCCTGCCGTTAATACAATAACCAAGCAGACATGGCGGTCTTCAACATAAGCAGCAACAAACAACACCATTTCTGAAAAAGGCCAAATAGCCAGCATCTATGACAAGCCTATGTCACACAAATAATGAATAAATACTCCGCATTTGAACATACCAAACTCAAAGATACTCCTGAACTATATACAGTAATGTGACCTGATCTTATAGCACCATCCTCCTCTCCTTCGTCCTTGCAAACCTTTCAATCACCTTGTTCTTATCAATGACAATATCCCTCCCTATGGAGAGTAAGGTGGGGTTTGAGAGTCTGGCCTCCTTCATGCATGCCTGGAGATAGTTTTTAATTAACTTCAGGCAGCTTAAACTATGTTCCGCATTTGCAGTGGTGACTGGTCGTGTTTTGTAAATACGAAATACCGATGTTGGGAAATGCCCTTTCCATATTGTTGCAGATAATGAATGGCAGAACAGCCTCTGTGGTGTTGAGCTTTATTTCCAATTTGCTACACATAGCACGGAAAGAAAGAAATTCTTCCAACACCCACTCATTTGTGGACACGTCTCCAGCATAGAAGTTGGCTAGATCCTGGATTCTGTTGGTTGCGTCATCTGTGGAAAAGTTTTTCAGGTTCAGAATGGAGACAAGTTTTGCCCTTTGGTGAAAATCTGTAAAGTGTGTCTCAAACTGTTGCATAAGGATGTCTAAGATATGGAAATAAAATTCCACTTTGAAACACGTTTTGGGATCCTAGATTACTTCGACTTCTGCCACCTTATCATGGAAATGTTTTCATCTCCGGCCTCTCCCCCCTGTAAATTCAGTGGAAGAGTTGCACCTCCTAGCAATGTCTTTCCCTGTTTTGATCATTTCTTCAAATGACAAATCTGTGCACATTTCCTTGAGCTGGACAGCTGTGCTGACATCTAGCAATTCTTTTTGGAGGTAGTTGGATAATATGTATGTCTTCTGCAGTATAGCATTCCAAAGGCACAGCAAAAATTTGAATTCATCCGCTCTATAGGCTGTCTTCGGTGAAGTGAGGTTGTGTTCTTTTATCCTCTCCAAGGCCACAAGTATAGCAGATAGACTTTGCATCACTGCTTCAGTGGCCTGCTTCCTGGATGCCCACCTGCTATCTGACAGACTTTTCAATGTGAGTATAGTTCCCTCCAGCTACATGTTGGCCTGTTCCTCCTCTAGGATCTGAAATCATGGAAGGCTGGAAGTAAGGAAACAGTAGAGAGATTCCATCCTACCAAAAAACAGTTTTGTGCTACACAATGAACATGTTGCATCCTGAAGGATGAGGTCTAGATTGTGTGCAGAGCAGTGTATATAAAATGCCTTCTGGGGAGCACTGTTGTTTGACCCCTACCTGCAGCCCTGATAAATGACCACACATTGTTCTTGCCCCATCATATGCCTGGCCCTGGATAAGTTTAACATCCAGACCTAATGTACTGAGTGAATTTACAAGTACATTATAAAATGTATCTGCATTGCTGTTTGGAAGCTCTTCAAAATGAATAAAGTGCTTGATACTGTTGCCAGTTCCAGTTATATACCTTAGGGACAGAGAGAACTGATCTATCCTGGTAATGTCAATGGTGGAGTCGACAATGACAGAGTAAAACTTTACTGCTTTAACTTCTGATATGATGCAGCTCAGTGTCTCACTGGCAAGGGCTGAAATTAACTCATTCTGAGACTGATGGCTCAGTTAGGTCACATGTCACGCCGGGTTTCTCATGTGTTCTTCTAGGAGAGCATTGTACTGGGCCAGCAGCTTTAGTAGCTCTAAGAAGTTTCCCTGTGTGCTTATACCACACAGCACTAAAACATATCTTCATCATATAAGAATGCATCATAGCTGTCTTTCAGCCCTGGTTAGCATGGACCGTGTGCCCAGGGCCAGCAGTATTTGCATATGTATATTATTATACTGTACGTATATTCATATCAGATTGTTTATGCCATCTGAAATATGGGTAATTCAAATTCTCCATCAACTCTGATGATAATAACCATAAAGATATACAAACATAATGTGGCTCCCACTGCTTCAAACTCTGAACCCCAGTTTAATTGACTGGGAGTGACTGACAGAAACACATTCTGTCAAGACCTCTCCTTTAGTCCCAATCACTATCACTATCTCTGAGATTCTGGCAAGCAAATACAGCAATTTGTTTTTATTAAATAAATAATAATTAATGAATTAGGTGATCCATGCATGTTTCCCACTGCAGCTTTAGGTTTATGATGCAGATTTGGTACAGCACAGTAAATGTATACAGTTTCAGCTTCCGTGCCCCCTTGGTAGCTTTGCTGCCATGCTATCTATTGAGTTAATCATGTCGTTCTTCTATTGTTTGGGTCCCTTGAGCGAATATGAATCCCTAACTGAGATTAACTGGCAAACATCCTAAATACAAATCCATTTTAAATTACTAGAGCGCAGGCGGACAGATGTAGTCGTATCCATCCAATAATGTTACAATTTCCTCTGTGCCCTGCTTTTGCTTTACTTTGGTTGGAACTCGCAGTACAGTATGTGCTGCTTTTATGAGCTATTATGCAACATTTCAAGTTCAAGTTTCAAATGAGGTAAATGATGTCTCCGTATCAGCCGGACAGATGGAGCTTCACTCTGCTTGAAATGTAGCTGCTTTCAGCTACATTTCAAATTGAGTTATTCCTCCATTTTTCATTGACGTTTATCTTTCAAAACATATTAATGGAACAGAGCTGCCTAGTTCTTGATCTATAATACATTAGTGAGAAAGGAAATGCTGAAAAGCACTGTGAAACTCGTTACACAAGTTACCATTCTTACATTCCAAGATGTCGGTTTGTTTTACATTTTATGATTTTTGTTTTATCTTTTTGGAGTCAGGGTTTGTTCAGTGTGTGTGTGCGTGTGCGTGTGCGTGTGCGTGTGTGTGTGTGAGCTGTTTTTTTTTTTTTCTTTCTTTTTTTTCAAAGCAATAACTCATATTGATTTCATTACTGAAGTTCACATGTTTAACATTCAGCTTCTGAACTGCTCTGATGAAACTGTAGGAGGTTAAACATCTCCTAAAGGCACATCAGCAGTGGCAGATGAGGGAAAGAGGAAAGCCTCACTGATTTAATTCCCCGCTGAGATTTCCATAAGTATTTCTTTACACCAGTGGCCTTCAATTCCCAAGCCTGCACCTCTCTCATTTAGGCTACCATAACCCAGCCGTGTTCATTGGAAAGGGTGGATAGTCAGATATACTTGCATCCTGTGTCATTCCACAGATCACCAGTGATGAAAAAGTTGGATTTATAAACTATTTATGGAGCGAGTCTCAATATTTTCCACCAGCTGTTATTGGGATACAGACAACATACAGAGAGTTGTCCCTTATCAGGCAAAAACTCAGCAGTCATTCTGTCTTATTCACAGTTTGACAAACATTTGGCTTAACCCCCAGTCAATATGCAATTACCCATGGCCAAGTGCTTACAATAGTCCAAAGCTACACAGAATTGAATTTGATAGTGATTCATTATTCATGTCAGCCATGCAATATTTATATCCTGATAAGAATAAATAATTCAAGACAATGATCAATTATTTATAGATTTGCCATAAATAAATGCAATGTTTCTATAGCCTTTATCCACATGGAGCCTGCAGGAAAATGCAATAATTAAGGGACGGAGAGGATTTTGTTTGTGTCAAGGTTTAAATGTCAATCAGTGAGCATTCAGTCGATAGCAACTCATTTGACTCTATAGATTCAAGCTGCTTAATCTATACAAACTCTCAGTCCCGTGCTTAGGCTCAGCATAGACAGCTGTATCCATTCTGAAAGTCCCACGTTCTGTGTGCACTGCATGCCACTGCAATTTAGGACTTCATTATTGCTCTATCACTGGGATTAATTATGCAGAAAATTCTAATTTTCTTCACTTCAGCTATCAGAAGGCATGAGGTGTGATGTGCCAAACAAATGACTGAAAGGAAAACATTATAAGACACACTTTAACATTGTTTCATTGAACATGTAAAGGCCAAACCTGACAGGCGTACAAAAGATACCGTTGTCTTTAATATTGCTGTTTATTGGGGTTGTCAGCATCCTCTTGGTCTAAGACGTATACCACATGATTGGAACATCCCAGGGACCTTTGCCACATGCCGTCACCTCTCTTTCTCCCTCCCTGTAAAAATGCAGGAAATATGGGTGTTGCAGGTTTCCCTAACTGCTCTTCATTCATTTTTTGCTTCTGTAAAACAAAAAGTCAAAATCAAAAGACAAGCTAATAATTATATTATTCTATTCAGTAAACATTCATAGGCCTAAGCAATTGTGCATTCACATTGTAGTAACCTCACCAGTAGCCATTTGCACACACTTCAATTTGGCACTCTGTGTTTGAATCATCCAAATTTCCATTTATAAAGAGCTTTTTATTTTTGGCACCATAGAGGTTTTAAGCTTGGTGATGCCAAATCATTGTGCATATTAATACCAAATCACCAAAGGATAAACAGCATGATCACAATTTCCATTGACAACAACAAAGAAATGCAAACCTTTTTAGTTATACAAAATACCTGTGACCTTCTGTTAATTTACCACTTCAGCCCTCATGGCGACATGGCTCTAGGGGTGTTTCCTGAGGGACTAAGCCTACTGCCTTTGGTAGATTTTTTAGTGCCACGAGCAGGTTTGAGCTAAATATCTCAACATCTGCAGTACCATCATTGGAACCAGTGACATCCGGGGTTCCCAGACAATGTCTCATAATGACTTTGGTTAGCACCATACACCTGTTAAACATAAGCATGTTAGTATCATCATTATGAATGTCATTATTAGCCTGCTGACATTAGCATTTAGCTCAAGCACATCTGTGCCTAATGCTGCATTCACAATATATAAGATGGGACGCAAGACATATCTAGTAAATGTGGGTTGAATTTCCTCAAATGACAGACTTTCCCTATTTGCTTGATTTTCAGGCACTCCTGTATTATGAAGCTGTAAGGTGTATCATAGCTTTCAGAAATATCTGAATATGCTAGTTGAACTTGGATGTTGACATGCACAATATTTACAAGTCTGAATCTTGTCATTTTGATAATTCTGATATGAAATGAATGTGACACAAGTACAATTTCAGAGTCACTAGCATGGCTGTGGATTCTTCATCTTCAAGCTCTGAATATATAAGCGACCAAAACAGCATCAACCTGCCTGATTTCAGTGTGGCTTTGTGTACAGTTTTTGAGCTATGTTGAGAAATCCTTAGTTTGAGCATAATACAGTAAAAGCTTTCTGTTCCTGTGTTCTGATGCATGTCAAACACTGCTTATTAAGTCGAAGACATCAAAATCACAGCCAAACAGTACAAACTGCTCTTATAATTCATGAAACTGGACTATGCTTTCAGTAGAGTTCATGTTTGCATTTTTCTTAATGCTAGTAATTTTTGCATTGGATGAATTCGAAGTTGTACAACCTAACAGTGACAGAACAATAATACACCCTACAATAAGATAGTTTACTTCCCATTAGATGTGCTTAAATTCTGGTACCTGTTAGCTTTTAGTTCATTCTCAAGGATATGTTTATCAAGTACTGATATGAAAGCTAAGTGGGCTAGATTATGTGTATTCATTCTGCATGTATCACTCATATCTTGCCCGCAAACACATCAGGCTGAGTCTTTACCTGCAGTGCATCCAGTAGATGGCGTGGTGATAGACAGCTTAGCCGTTGATGCTAGTTTAACCAATTCATTTTAAGTATTGTTTTAATGGATAATCACAGATGGATGATTGCTTAATTCCATCTCCTAGATAAAAATAAGGAGTTAGAAAATAATGTGTCTTTTGTTGCCAAGTTGGCACTAATGGTAGGTGATAAGTTGCTATATGTTTTACAGAATACTTCAGTTAAAAGTTATGTTCACACAAATCCCACACACACACCAAAAAGAAATAAATACAAATCTTCACACTTCACTGTTGCTGTGTCATTTGGCTGTGCAGGTACTGTACCAAAATCCAATTTGGCCAGCTTTGGATCTGCCTGAAAAATGAACACATTCATCTTCACCTCAATAATTCCAGGGTTACACAAAAAGCCACCTTTATAATTACCCTCTGTAGTGCCTTGGTGGTATGTAGACCACAACATTTATTTGTAATCAGGGAAAAGAGCATTTTCCTCTTTCTTGTTTCTACAAAGATTCACAAGGACATTTATTCTTCTCTTTAGTTGAGAACCATGCAGTTTTGTAAGCACTATTTCATTTGACTTATTTACAGTTTTAAATATCAAATTGTTACTCTGGTGTGTGTTTTTGTCTTAATCAGTATGTTTACAAATGTTTATGTTTCTGCTGATTTCTATTATGGCAGTGAGTATGATATGATATTGGATCAATAAAGTCCAAACTGTAATTCAGTCAGTGATTACTGATGTGCTGTGATAAACTGTCTCTACAGTGCATTAAGGGAACAAGAACAAGTTCCTCCCAAAGTTATGGCATGAGTGAATGTACCTCATAAAAGTGATTCATGAATATAGCAAAGGTGGTGGTTTTAGTTGTCTGTCTTTTGTGCTGTAACGAGGTACCTTGCTGGATGCTATTAATTGGAATTCTGCCATTTTGTACTGATGTACCAATACACTTCATTTACACCTGGAAATAACATGGAATCTGCATCTAGCTATCCCTCAACATCTCAATAAGGGAAACTGCATGTTTAATGTGAGGTGTAAATACAACCAGAACACATTTGTGATCAGATCTCAGCCAGTTGTAAATGCAATCGGTATAGACGCAGATCACATGTTAATACCTGGTGTAAACAGGACCATAGTTCTGTGATGCTTGAATACTTTAAAGATCCCCTCCAGACATGTTTTCAAAAATGAAAACATTTTCCCCTATATGTTTTTTCCAGGAAAAACTACTGAAAAAAACAGTTAAAAGTGCATAGACATCTTCCTGCTACTTACAAATTACAGACTCTTTGAATATGCAAAAAATATTCGTTTAAAAAATTAAGTCCCAAGCTATCTCCAACTTCAAAAGTCCAATTTCCCCAAGAGCATTGGATTTTGAAGTTTCCACACTAGTTGTGAGGCCACAAAATCAATCTCGTAGGTGCACTTCTCAATCATCCAAATTGTATGAAAAACATATTTTTGAGTGTAGAGGCCCTTTAAATTGAAAATAAGGCATTCAAAGCTGAGTGACGGTGAATATACTGCAGATGTTTTCTCTCCTGGCGTCCCTCAGGGCAAGGCAGGTAAACAGAGTGCAGTGTTGAATTAGGCTTTCTTTGACACACACTCCAGCATTTTCAAGTGGAACAACTTGTTGTTCTTCACATCTTGATAGGCAGAAATAAATGAAGCTCAACGAACTAAATTGCTTTTAAGTGCAATCCAGCTCTTGAGTCATTTTTAAGCAAATTGCAGCAAAATATCAGATCATGCATTAAATTAGGAAGGAGGTAAAACAGTGCAAGAGACAGAGAGAGAGAAAATGGGAGGGCAAAAAAAATATGATACAGCAAACAGTGACTGCCTCACACAAAAAGTGGGTGAGGTGAAGATGTATTCCATTCTATTTTTACAGGATAACTCTTAAGCTATGTGATGACAAATGACTTTCTCTGTGTCACAGAAAACAAAGTGCCCCACTGGGAGCTCTGTGCTATTTCATGATTTCTCTGACCCTGGCAGTGACAAAGTGAAAGTAAAGAGAGAGACTTCCAAACTGCCCACAGACAGTCTTGCAGCATTAGAAATACATTACAATTTACATGACGCCAGCAGGTTTGGTACATGTGTTTTTATGAAAGACTGAACAGGAATGGGAGACCTGATAATTGATTAAAACAGCATGAAAAGATTAGACAAGTGTGTCTTTGTCAATAGCCAACTGTGTAACTTGTGGACAGAATGTGTAATCAATGCCATTTACTTCAGGAAGGAAGGACAGGTATTAATCCAATGAGCTGTGCCTCGCATTTGACATTGTTGACTCTCAATACTAACCTCAATTTTTCAAAAGCGCCCGGAAATCAATTTGTTCTTGAGATGCTCCGACCTCTTCGCCCACCTTTTGATTGTCTCAAAATTCCTATCGATCAGTCCAACTTACAAGGCCCCAGCCACATTTGCTGTAGCCTTTTCTTGGATTATTGGATTTGGATCGTCTTGTTTTGTTTTCCTTTACTTAAAGCTACATTAATCAGTATTGATATTAACATTGAATTAAACGACTCCCCAGTAATGTGAAATTGTTGCTGGTAACATTGTTTGGCTTTGGTTTAGTGCCAAATGGCAGGAAGCCAAAGTAAGAGGGTGGCTGATGAAGAAGGGCATCACAAAGACTGCCAGATATTTGTAACCTTTATTTAAATGCAGTGATCTCTTGAATAGGAACTTGAAAGTCCGGAAAACCAAAGAGAAAAAGCAAACCAAAGAATAACTAACAATAAAACTTTTAAATAGCAATGGCACAGTAAGGCATAGTCAACAAATCCTGTCCTTTTGTCTGTCCAAACAAATCAAACTGCCTTTCTCTAACTAACTGGGGAAGGTCATTTAAAGTTATGATCCTTACAGGGATAGTTCAACATTTTTGGAAATGTTGTTGAGAATTTGATGAGAAGATCAATACCACTCTCATGTCTGTCCATTAAATTTGAAGCTAAAGCCTGGAGATGGTTAGTTTATCTTGGCAGACTGGAAGCAGGAAAAAAACAGCTAGCCTTGTTCTGTTCAAAAGTTAAAAAAATAAATAAAAAGACTGAAAGACACAATTGTAGGATCCAGCAATATTAGGAGCTGTACTAGGAATTTCAAGTCGGGATATATTGGCCTATGTTGCACAAATTTAGGTAATATTTGATCTATCATTTGAGTCCCCAAACCTTGCATTTGAAGTTAAGTGCAATATATTACCGTATTAGCCCTTTTAAGATGGTGGAATCCAAATGATGGCTTCAACAAACGTGTTCCAGTGGATGGGACTTGGGACAGTTACCCAAAATGTACTGTACCCTACTATATTTTAGTGTTGCAACTTATGATTAATTTCATTATTGATTAGTAGAAAAAAAATAACTGTCAGAGTAGTAATTAAATCTATAAAATGTCTCAATAAAAACTGTGAAAAACACCCATCATAATTCCAAGTGCCTGTGATGCAATCAAAATGCTCGTTCTGTTCAGCCAAAAGATATAAAATTTATCATGAGTCAACGAGAAGCTGGAATTGGAGAACATTAGGCATTTTTGCTTTAAAAAAATTACTTAAATGATTAATTGATTATGAAAATAGTTGAGGTTTAATATTGCACTCATAATCAATAAACCTAGGTCTAATCATTTTGATTTGTCTGTTATTATCTGCAGAATCAGTAAGACAAATGTTGGTTTTCATCCAACTAAAGAAATAAATCTGACCAAAGGCTCCTTAGCTGAGGGTTTCATGTGAAAATATTAGCAGTGTTAATGCTCAGCTATTCAAACAAATGGGAAGTTTTACTGTGCATATCAAACATTATATTATCACAAATTAAGATCTGTCTGAGACACCAGACTCTGCACCACATCTATAAATGACTGATGTGGATACTGCACCAAATCACTTCCAAAAGGAAAAGAAAAAAAAAATCAGGTTACCGATCAAAATCTTGGAATTTGTCAGTGATCAGTTACTTTAAATGATTTGAAACATAGTGTTGATTATATTATATCAGTGAAGAAGAAAACTGGAAGAAAGAAGATAAGATAGGGGAAGGTAAAAGGAACCAGGGAAGCAAAGTGGAATAGGTCTGAGATTTGGGAGATAAGAGTAACTCAACAATTTCTCTCAAAATGCAAAATCCACCATTTGGAAAAAAATAAATACCTAAGAAGATGAATTTATTGCTGGCATGGAAGCAAAAACACATCATGGCTTTCTATTAAAATTATGAGTTGCTGACTCAGTACTGAATAATTTTCCTATTGCTCGCTCATGAGATCATCTGTCTTTTTTGGAGCAAAGACTTATAAACAGTGCCTGAGAATGGAGAGGCTTAAACTGGGGAATAAACAGGATGGGAGACTTAGAGGCAAAGAAAACAGATCAACTTGATAATTTCATTCTGTTGCTTTAATAAGAGTCCTGTCAACCATGTTGCACAACCAAAAGCAAACATCTACTGTATATAATTTAAGGACACTTCAAGATAATGGGATGTATATTTGCCTGATTTGCTACTTGGTGCTTGATTGCTTGACTGCAAAACAGAATAAATGCATAATTGTCTAATTAGACATGATTAATTCAGATTTAGATGTGGAATGATTTTGGTGTGTTTAGGGAGATATTTAATTCATGGTGCTTGGTTGGGGTTAAACGAATTAATACGAGAATTACCTTCTGCGATTAGGTCCCGAAAAAGCCCTTCACCTAGCCAACAGGCAGGAAATGGGGCTGCATCTGGGGGGAAATTAACATGGATGTACAATGAACATGGTACCTCAAACTGAGACTAAATTACAAGAGCTCAGTGGAAGCAGAAGTGCTGGAGAGATGGAAAAATATTACAGGCAGCTCTCAGCTTTCGCTTAAGCTCACATATTGGCTTTAACCTTTTGACTTTTCCTCCATAACTGAAGGACTCTAAGTACCTATCAGCTGCAGAAACCCTACATACACATATTGATTTTATTGGTCTTTCTCTAGCTTTTTCAGACATATTTAGATACTTATTAAATCACAATAAATCTCTGAGGTTACACATATGTCCCTGGATAATTGACAAGCTTGTGTTGTTTCCTCTTAACCTTTTGACTTACCTTGACCTTCAATAATTTAGTCATTTATGTCTTTCATTGATTGGGTTTGGGAGTTGATAGGGGCACATAGGTAGGGTAGTTGGCAGATAAAGCAAAGGTTATGGTGAGGTTAATTGTAAAGATATCAAGTAGTGAAAAAGAAGTGACAAAAAATATGCAAAGAAAAAAAATGATACACATTACTTGTCCTTAACAAAATAGACCATACACACTGTCAACTGCATGAACAACTGTGTGAACTACTTTAACTGCTAATTGTAGTCAATTTAAGTCTGTTAATCTAGCTGATGACATTACCTCAAGTTTTGATTAGATTATTACAATAATCAAACTACTTACACTGAACCTATCATTCTGTTTCCATCATTTTTGGTTAGATCTATTACCTAGATCGAAATGGACTTGACCAGGATGAGTGATTCATTGATGAATTTCAACTATGTCATTGTGGGTTCTGGAAAATGTCATTAAAACAACTCATGGAACAGGATGGTGACTTTTCATCCTGATGACTTTCTTTCTGTTATTATGGAGCTATTGTTATATAACATATCCCTTTTTCTACTTCACAGAATCCTCCCTGACATGACTCTGTGGGTGACAACTCCACCTCCTACCGTGATATTGACACAACATAACACATAAGACGTGTAACTGATCACACCAGAGCAAAACACCACTCACTTCCTGTAAGAAAAGCAGATATCGCCATCCTCCGTGACATCAATCTGACTGAATGAGTGTATGTCACTTTGTGGTAGGTCAACTGGAACCTTGCCTATCTCGTCTGCCAAAACACAAGGTGCTGCGTGGTATGTCTGACACATGCAGTTCTCAATGGCACTGCAACATGCTAAGGCGATACATCTGTCACACCTGTCTTCTCAGTACTAAGCGTATAACCAGTGAGTGAGCTGAGGGGTCAAGGATACATATATTATATGCAGGTCTAGCAAGAGCACTGAACTTACAAACAGGCCGACGTCGGTACACAGATGATGCAATTTTCCTTTCCGCGCTTCCTTGAGGGGTGAGGAAGCCTTGAGCTGAACGGTGTGCTCTTAGGCATAACAACCACTTACTTTCCTCATGTGGTACCATTCAGATTTCACATAAGCCTAGCCTTGAGTGGACCTAAAAGTGCCCTCACTTTGGCTCTCTAAGCCAAAGAAAGCATCAGTGCTGACTTAATTGACAATGACTTAAGAGGTCTGCCCAATGGGCTTGAAAGGCTACTTTGGAAACAGCCTTAAGCGATGTAGGAATATATTAGACAGCAATACCCTTTGAGCTCAGAGAGGTCTATTACAAACATGTGCCTCTGTCTTTCTCAACAATAATAATATATAGTAATAATAAAATAAATAATAATAATAAACTTAATTCTTATAGCACCTTTCATACAAGAAATGCAGCAAAGTGCTTTACAACAAAGAAATTACATGCTTTACATGAAAATAGACATAAAATGAACATAAAAACATGTTAAAAACATTAATGTAACATAAGATGGAAGATAAAACCCACTGAATAATAATAATGTTAATAAACAAAGTTAAAAAATAGAATACATAGAATGTATAAAATCGAGTAAAATACAACATTTTAGAAGAAGCAGCAGGTAGAAAGATTGTAGCTAGTTAAAGGCTAAAGTGAAGAGATAAATTTTTAGCTTCCTTTTAAAATATCTAGTGAGCTGGCTTCCCTGATATCTATTGGTAGTGTGTTCCATAGCTGTGGGGCGCAATTGACAAAGGCTGCATCCCTGATTTTCTTTCAGCTGTTGCTGGAAATCTCCAATAAACCAGCAGCAGATGATTGCAGTGTTCTTGAGGGCAGATAGTTAACAAGGGAGTTAGCAATGTAGTTTGGTCCTAGCCCATTAAGGGCTTCGTATATAAGGAGGAGGACATTAAAGTCAATTCTAAATGTCACAGGAAGCCAGTGCAGAGCAGCTAAAACTGGACTAATGTGTTCTCTCCTCATGGTTCTGGTTAATAGCTTTGAATGAGCTGAAGTCTCTGTTTTTTTTTTTTTTCGGGAGGCTAGTAAAAAATGCATTACAGTAATCCAGTCGGCTTGAAATGAAGACATGAATCAGTTTTTTCAGCATCTTTTTGATTTATAAATGGTCATACTATGTTTCTAAGGTGGAAATATCAGCTCCTTTCTCACACAGTATCAACAAAAAAAATTAGCATTACAAGCCTAAAAACAGCCAGTATTCATTGGACTTTAAACCCCATGTGTACAAGTATAAACGGGAGTAGTAAACATGATTTTTCCTCAATCCGTCATCCTTTGATACTCCCACAAGGACTCGTCAAAGTCAGACATTATTTTAACGTACTTCAGGGAGTTAAACCTTGGTAGTTAATTGTATCACAGTGTATGAATGTTTCTACACCCATTAATTAAAATGAAACCAAATAACAACCAGTCATCCTTGTGCATGTTCAGAGCAAACATAAACTCCCGCTACACGTTCATTAATTTTTTAGACAAAGTTAAAGACGTGTAATTTTGGATTCAGTCCACCTCGTTGATTTACTTCAAGTCAACATATAAAGATAAGCTAACATTTACTGAGGAAAATACCCAGTAATTAAGATCTAGCATGCCCTTGATAAGAAACAAAGGAACATAATATCCCTTACACATTCAGAAAGTCAGTCTTACTGCTCCTATAATCACTGCATATTTTACTGAGTGTTTACAACTTGCAGACAGACTGCCAAATGAAAGAGAACAGGTTGCCTGTCTCATATGTTTTGCAAATGAGCCTGTACAGTACTGATGTATCTAGACTTTGGAAGTATTCCTCACAAAGTAAACATGGCTGCAAACACAATTGTCTCCCAAGGGACTCGCAGCAAGCACAACTATATCAGGGGGGGCGGCTGTTGGGGAATGCCAAGTGAGCACAGTTTGTGGCAACAGCCATTACACTTTCAAATGGGAAACCTTGTGTTGTGTACCAGGCTTTTTGCTCTCTTATATGCAGATTTCCCCCGAAACTATTCATTGATCATGGAAATTAAGCCCAAGCATATTTATTTGCCAGCCAGACTCTACCACTCAAGTCGGCTCAACATTTGTTTTCCTGGTTGTCACCGTGTCTCCGGGGAGCCGTGTGCCACCTGTTCTGTTTCTGGGCGGAAAATGATTGCAGGGAAGTGAGAGAGGAAGGTCTTTTTTTTTTTTTTGCCTCTGGATTTTCAGTGAGTGTTTGGTGGCACATTTTCAAACCGGAAGCGGAAGCGCCACAAAGCCTCAATTCTCATGTGAGCAGGAGCCTGGATGTTCACACTAGGAGCACATTTCTCCATGCTGGTAAACAAGCAATTCTGCTTCTGTAGAGCTGATCTTTATCGTAGGTAATGGATTTATAATGTCAAGCCTTTTATGTGTTCATCACAACTGTACATATCTGTTCACTGGAGCGCTTATAGTAATGAGTTTTTAGTGGGGTAAACGGTGAATGAATGGCCATGGTATGGACAAAGTGTTTGTTACCAGAGTTGTGTGGTTTGGTCTGTAGCTTCAATGATATACAGCTGACATATTAAAACCTTAACAGCGTGTTTGTTTTTCCAGTTTTTGTTGGGCTTTTTTAGGCTTTTTAATTAATTATATTGGTAATAATTATTAGTGATACCCACACACAAGACCAGGATAACAAAGAAAAGGTGGTTTTAGCATAGTTTATTGTATCAAACATTTATTTACAGTGAAGTGATGAACAAAACCCAGGTCTAGTATACTATGTTATTGTGACATTGGCGGATGTGCTTGTCCTTGTTGTTGATGGGACATTGTTGGGGGTTGTGCAGGCCCTTGACATGTTGTCCGGGGTGGAGTGTGACCTTGCAGGTAGTGGGACATAAATGGGTAGGCCTGAAAAGCAGAGGTTTGTGGCTGAGTTGTCTGTTGCTGCCAGTGTTGTGGGGTTGACCTTGAAACTGAAGGAGGTGCTTGGGTGCATTTGTCCTGTTCCTCCTGTTCCAGATCTGTGGGGTACTGAAGGATGTGTATGAGCGCAAGTGCCTGGGTCCTACGGGGCTGTGTTCAGCCTGGAGACAAGGCTGAGGGCGAAAAAGTACATTTCCTCCTCATCGTTTGGAACACGGGGTTGCACAAGAGCTTTTTCTGCTGTCAGAATTTCTAACAGCTGTTGCTCAGCAGCCACTACCACCTCTGTGTTTCTGGGAGCTGTTAGGTAGTGGTGGTAGACCTCTGTCCAACATCTGTGGGATGTGGACCTCAGTGTGGGAATGAGTGGTGCCAGGCCTTGAAGCCACTCGAGATGGTCCTGCCACCACCTCATCTTCCCCACAGCTGAGCTCCACGGTGTGTCTTCCCCAAGATCTAAAGGCTGGAGAGAACTTTTAAAGCTAAAAATAGAAGTAAAATTATTTTTGTTATAAATTAAAAATGGATTCAACAAAAGTGTATCAGCATTAAGTACAAATGCTATTACAAGGGAATTGTTATTGTGCAAAATGTTTATGTTGTATGTATACTTTTAACTACATTTATATAATAAAAAAAGGCAAGAAAAAGGTACTCTTTCATTTAGAATTACTAACTTTCTGGGCTGCAAGTGTGACAGTAAAAAGGACATAACATGCATATATTACCACTCCTTGACACTGCTACCAGTGGAGCCACTCGGGATGTTTTTGTTTTTTATTTTTCATAAAGCTCAAAGCTGTCCTGTAATTGCTTCCACCTCCTCTTGCAGTCTTCCACTATGACAGAGTAGCAAACATGCATTAGTAACACACAAGTGTAACTAAGTGCCCATGAGCTGATTAGATTATCAATGGGAGGAAATAAATGCCAAAGTTGTAATTACACCAGTACATCAACCACAATCATAAATAGGTAATACTTCTATAATGCCAATTCCAAAAGTGCTTTATGTCAGTATTCTTGTTGATTGAGGCCTACACAAAAGCAATAACTGCAAACAACCTTTATCTGTAACAGCATATTTTAAACCATTATCATGTATTGACATTCATTGGGTTAGGTCTTCCAAGCTACATAGTGTTACTTTCCATTACCTTCTTTTAACCTGGCAAACAGATGTAATTATATGGCTTATATGAAGATAATGAACAAACCTTGCACAGTACTTGCAACACTATTGTAGTACCTTATGTTAACAACTTAAATAATTTTAAATTTTGGCAGTCGGCAGTTATGGTTTCATTATATGTAATATGTAATGACCTCTTTTTGCTGTTATGAGCATACAGTAAAAACGGCAATGAGGGTTTTTCTTCTGGATTTGGAGAGTGTGTTTTTAGGTGAGGACAGTTTTCCTGGGGGACCTAGTAATGGCGCTGGGGGAGGGAGAAAAGATGGCTAAAGGCCCCTGGTGGGCCCTGTACTATAAACAGTGTAAGTATGATCGCACAGGGTCAATTCTGTAATTGAATCTATGCTACAGAGACCATATGTTTAGCAGATATATACTAGCAGCAATCTGGCTTCTGTTTGGGCTAAGGCCAATAGCATGTTAGCATTGTCACTTTCAGAATGTTAGAATGCTGATGTTTGAGTGTTGTTGTTGTTGTTTCTATTACCTGTAAAAGTCAATTGTATATCCACCAGAGACAAAAGTAGTTGTTGCCTGAACAATAAAAAAAGCAAGGATAGGAAGAAAAATAACAACAACAACAAACTAAATTTGCCAGAGGCAGTGACAACACAGAAAAATAACAGCTAGATTTATGCTGAAACACATGATGTAGACGTGTGGATGATGAAAATAATGGGGGCTGCTATTCTGATACATTTTGCTTACGGTCGACCTTTTCGCTCTGCGGGGGAGGTTGCAACCTCTGCAGTGTTTCCTGCTTCCCTGACAATATAAGCGCACACAGTCCACAGTGACAAGTTTACATTCAGTTGCCTCTCATGTTTACACACCTATGAAACCAGAAAATATTGTTGTTCTTGTATTGTTTGTGTGGTAAAGAGTTGAAATAGGGTTACAGTCTTTTTTCATATTGACATCACTCATTCTGGTAAGCTCATACATGATTGCTAGTTGAGCCTGTATATGGCCAGGAGAGGATATAGAACGGATACAGAACTTTCCAGCAACACCCACAGATGAACAGGAAGATTAAAAAAGAAGTGTTAAAGTTGTTTTTTTATATATATTTTCCTTTTTTTTTTTTTTTACTGCTACCGATTTCTAGCTGTTTAGTTTTATAGAACTAAGCTCCGGACTGAGGGGGCAGCTTCACTTTCGGGCACGAACCTTTGCTGTGTTAACCTTCAAAAACAATAGTGCGAAATGGGCAGAGAATTGGAGAGAAAGCCAAGTCAAATCAGTAGGGATAGAGAGCGTAGAAACTACAGGGAAAAGGTGGTGATGAAAAGAGGAAATGACACACAGAGAGAAACAGCCGTGGAAAAGGAGAGCAGAGCAGAGAAAAGAGCATGGCCTTCTGTAATGAGCCCCGGTTAAGAAGCAGCACTGTAGCGTCTGTCTGGTTTCATTTTGTGCCGATGCCTCTGTGCATTTTGTCTTTTAGTCCCTGTGCTGTAATCATGCTGTCTTGTAGAACTTCTAGCGAAAAAAAAAAAAAAAAAAACCCCAAAAAAAGAAAACATAAGAAATGTTCTCTGTCTTTTGCTCTGCTTTTCACTTCAAATTTCAGACATTCAGACTGGAAATGTGCAGAGCGTTCCAACGTTTCCATTCGTGGACTCGCTCTGTAGCCTCTCCTCGATCACACGCTTTGAGTCTACAACACAGCGTGCAAGAGTACACAACGCCGCCTTTGCACACCCTTAATCCAGATGCAAATAGGCTTGGCTTCACTGTATCCAGGTGGGTTTTCCTTAAAGAGAGCGGCATTGTATCTTTAACAAGACGAGAATAACTGTAGATGATCGTTTGAACGGGGACGTGCACATTTTTCTCTCTTATGGAAGAAGCAAGTGTTCCGAGGATCCGAGTGCCCTCAATCTGAGAAAGTTGTTCTCAAATCCCCCCCTATCCCCCCCCTCTCCCAAAAAAAGTTTTTGACAGCATAAGCCGGGATATTCGCCCAAACAGTCACAATAATGTTATTCCCTCAAGAGTGCAACAGACCAGAAATACCATGGATCTCTTAAGTTGCTGATGGCAAGAAAACTCCAATTTCTGACTGCCGTTCTAATTGAGTGGATGAAGCCTGGCGTTTGAGAAGAACAGTGGATTTGGCATCCCTCTGACTACGCATTTACTCTGACTCATTCTAAAAAAAGAAAAAAACGCCGGCTAATTGGCATGTTTCAAAGATGTGCCCTCTCTTCAAAGACATCTAACAAAAATGCATGGGTACATGGCTAGAGAGTAATTTAAGAAAATCAAATCGGAGCTTTTTATAATTACGTAAAAGCCAGAGGAGCTGTGTGATGCTGGAGAACAGCTTGTGCTTTATTTATTCATATTATATTATACAGTATGTGCATGACAAGATTTGTTGCTTCTCCCAGATAATTCCTCTAGTCCTCAAAGAGAAGCCATCGAGTTTACATTGTCGTTTTTTTTTCTTCGAGGGGTCAGACTGCTTGCATACCCCGATGTTATTTTGATTTGTGCATCTCTGCTTTTTATCACTGAGCTGTTTCTACTGACACAGACTAAACGAGACTCCCCACGGACCAATTATTTTAGCTTTCTCATTGGCGGCGCAGCTTCACTATTAGTGTGGACTTATGGAAAAAGCTAAAGCTCTATATGATGTCCTCTGTCTGTCTGTGTATGTATGTGTGGGTGTGTACACACATTCGCGTGCGCATGTTAAAACTGACAGGGCGGTGCGTCAGCGTGCTTCTATTATGAGTCTTCACAATAAGAGCTCTGTCTCTGGAGGCAGCCTGTCCAGCACCAACGGAGAAACCAAATAAATAAGATGGTGCTGCAAAAAAAAAAGGAGAGGAGCTGTCAAACAAACATGAAGAGAGAACGCTCAGGCCTAATGAAATTGGCAACACGAAGACAGAAGGGGTTTCATGGCGATCTCATGCCGGTGTAATGATTCCGTACCCTGGATTGTACCAATTCCAGCCAATTTCAGACAGGTGTTTACTTGGACTGAATGGCCGGTGCCTACGGCTGTCTACACAACAACACATTTCATTTAGATTGGTGAGTGCTATCAAAGTGGGGAGTTTGGGGGAGGGGAGGGGGGGGGGGGGGTTGAGCTGGCTGCTGTATTATATTGAAGTCTGCTTGAAACATTCCACGCACGGATGCTTCCAAGCTTCATCCAGCCAGCTGTTTTTTTAATTGAAAGTACTACAGCTTCAAAGGGTAGAGTTTCACAAAGTTTCTCAATCAATGTCTTTGCAGTCATTTTGGAAATTGCATGTCTATTAAAATTACATTTAGAAAGTGAACTTGTTTTTTTTTTCACTTTTTTCTCACTCATGAGAGACATGCAGACATAAAAATGCATGTCTGTTCATAATTTTACATCCATTTATTTTGTCATTTGATAATCATGAGAAATCCTAACTGTGTTGAAATGTACTTCACATACGTTTTACTACTTTAAAGGGTTGATTCACCCAAAATTACAGGTTTCATGGGAACTGTTTCTTTGGTAGAAAGAAGTTCCAATTAGAAACGTTCATATGTCTGTGTATCATCAATAACTGAGACCTGGGAAGTCTCACTATGACATCAGGTCTCACGTATGTTGTCAGCCCCACAAATAAAATTTCTTTCACCTCCGTTGTATTATTAATAATTTTACCTCATTGTGTGACAGATGCATTGAAAGGAAAGTAATTTCAAAACAACAAAAACATTTCCAGCACACTGACTGCAGGAGTATTTATTAGTTGACCGTCTGTCTGACCTTCATTGGGCGTTATTAGGGTGGAGGCAGAAATTTCAAGGTGATTACACACCTAACCTTGTGTGTTCAAAGCTCTCAATTCAACGCTCGTGCTCGAGAAGATGTTTCTCGGTCCGCTTGCAAGCAAACTCTAGTGCAGTTTGTTTGATCGATTATAGCATTAATTCAGTTTTTAATTATTAAATCCCTCTGTTGATCATGAATTTAAAGGAGGCAATCTCATATCTGTTTAAGCATGCATATCTCATATCTTATGCAAAATCATTTGGTAACCTTGGTAACACATACTGTATATGCATCAGCATGTAGCTACAAGATTTCCCTAATAAATCTAAGTAAAAGGGTGTTAAAGCAGAGGTGTGTTGAAATGTAGCAGCCGCACAGTAACTGTTTTGTCTTTTTTCCTCATTTGGACCAAGTGAACAGATGTGAAAGCAAAGACTGACATCTCAAATTATGATATATGATGATATTAAAATGTTGTTTTTGGGTGAAGCAAACCTTTAAATATAACACATAAGATAAGCAACCAACATGTTTCCTCTCACAGGATTCAAATTTATATATAAGTAGCATTTCTCTTGAGTTTCCTTGTAAAGTTTTGCATGGACTAGCTTAGAGCCTGACAGTAACAAAACATAAATTTCAACCTCACACGCACCTTCCAGTAGCGCAGGGGTGAAACGGACGTTTGGCACACACTCAGGGACAAGGACCTGATGTACAGCGCTGTTCACCCCCAACAAGTAATAAAACACTCAAGGAACGGCCTCTCGCTGCCATGGTAACAAATGTCCGTATAGGTTACCCCCGGTGTGTGGCGAAGAGACGAGATGAGTTACCGGTGTAAGGGGAAAGTGGAAGATATAACCTCAAAACGGAGGTCAATTATGTTGGAAGTTATCCATGGCTTAGACCAGGGACATTGCTGCTGTCACACAGGATAATAGCTATTACTGACAGGTTGGTAAAAGTCGCGGAGTACAACGCTGAGCAATAATTTCTTAGAGGCTATATGCCAGTGGTGTCAGCTTGCATCTATAAGGTATGCCTCTCTGCAAAAAAGAAAAGAAATAGAAGGCGTTCTTATAGGTCAGAGACAACAAGACGCTGGAAATTTTGATAAATAGTCCCTGGCAAGTCTTCTGTGCAGTGCTTTTCTCTCCAATTTGTTTATTTGCTCGGGCCCGTTGTGATGCATTACAGATCTATATAGTTCCTAATCCTCTGCAGCTCAGGCTTTGACAGCTTTTGTGAAGGCACACATAGCGAAGAAAGCAGCAAATTCCCTCCCTTTGTTTTGTTCGGAGTCCTAAAAAGTGTGCATACTGTATGTGAACATGCCTGCAATTTTGTGTATTTGGGGCAATCAATCTCTGCCTCTGCGTCTGTGTGTGTGTGTGTGTGTGTGTGACTTACAATAAATAGTGCCATAAAGTTTACATTCTGGTTTCCTCCATTTAACAGAGTCTCTGCGCCACTGCAAGACTGTAAAAATTACAGCTACTGTCAATCATTTTGACTGACGATGTGTTTAAAGAAGAGTTCAGAAACTACACATAACTTTAATGCTAGACAGGAGAAGACTCTCATTTCTTTCTCTTTTTTTTTAAATCTCCTTTTCTCTGTGTCTGTTTCCTGCAGTCCCTCTCTCTTCCTCAGGCTTGCTCATTCTTTTTTAACAGTCTCCTTTTTTTCTTCTTCTTCTTCTTCTTAGGCTCAGCCTTTGTTTCACTCCCTACTTCTCTCCTTCACTCTCCGCCCTGTCTCTCCCTCCCTCTGATTTGTTCCTTCCCGTCTTTCTCTTCCCTTCCCTCTGAAGATGGCCTTCACACAGAGTGAAGGGGAAAATGAGCTCGGTGAGAGGCCAGTCCGGCGCGGTGTAGTCAGACCTAGAACGAGCAGCAAACTGACAGTTCACACACACACACACACTCGCGCCCACGGCTACATTAATTGAGGGAAGCTCGGCAGGTGCACTCAGGTAGCGCTGTCCGCTGTTGGGAAGTGCTGATGCTTCAAAAATGACCGCCGCTGATAGTAATGCTCCTGTCATGCATCAATCAGTAGTGCAGGTATCATTATAGGCATGCAGGGAAGGGCGAAGACTGTGACTGGTGAGAGTTGACTTAGAGGTAAGGCACGGCGCTGCTGGGGAGGATACATCTCTTCTGATGTATCATATGGAAACACAACTTAGCAGTTTTAATGGACCTGACAGATGAGCCAACATTTGTTCCATGGATTTCTTTATAAATTAATGTCATAACACTAACATTTTCATTGTTTTTTTCGACAATCAAACTGTCTTTGTCATAACATGTTCTGCTTTATTTCCCCATCTGCTGTTGATATCCTGACTTCTGACACTTTGGGACTTAATTGGCTCTTCCAAAAAAATACTTTGGATGAAAAAAATAAAAGGTTTGCACTCTCCAGATGTCTGTGAATTTACCAACATCAAGATTTGTATTGTAACATCTAACACGTTTCTTCACACTGAAAAACTGATATTTTGCAAATAATGACTGATTGAGGCTACAGTGGTAGAAGAAGTGATACTTCTGTACAACTTACTGGGAAAATGCTTAATTACTTGACTGAAAGGTAATTAATTTTTCAGTCAAGTAAAAGTGTCTTTCTCACTGGCTTTCACCGTCTTTTCCAGCCCAGTTTCCACATCTCCTAATTTATGGCCCAATGCCAAAGTTCAATAGCAATGCAGGAAGAAGTGTGCCCTTTATGTAGTGTCACAAAATAAGAGTGTGGTGGTTGTGATAGAGGATGGGCGTGTAGTGCATCTAACTTTCATGAGGGAGACCCGAGTTCCCATCTTGTCAAAAACCTGCAATTAGCGTTCACCTTTTTTATTAATGAGAACCTCTTTACATACACTTATATATTCAAAAATATTTGTTAGATTTACATAAACCATCCGATGTTTTCATTGTCTGTCCTTAACCATACCATACTTTATTTCCCATATCCACAATCTTTCTCTCATCAATTGGCATCCACTGATATTGTAGAAAGAAATGACTTTGAAAACAAGTTGGTAATCCAAAGTTTGCAGGATCGTCCAATATCAACATTCTGTCTTGCCAAAGAGTTGGGGTTTTCATATTATATTGCTGGATGGCACAAAATAAGTGTGACATTCTTCCTGTATAAAGAGATGAACCCTTTGTAAGGCGTTATTCCGCATATAACCCCACATTGCGTTTGCCATTCTATTTAATTGTTATCTATTACTACAGACAAAAAAATTTGCACAACTACATGGAGCCTG
Source organism: Thunnus thynnus (assembly GCF_963924715.1). Classification (NCBI taxonomy): domain Eukaryota; kingdom Metazoa; phylum Chordata; class Actinopteri; order Scombriformes; family Scombridae; genus Thunnus; species Thunnus thynnus. The sequence goes on from NC_089540.1 coordinate 7,299,295, forward strand.
GGTTGAAGAGTGTCAAAAACAACTAGTCTTTCAATCAAGCCAGATTTCCTTTCAAGTGGATATCTGCTGACAGGAAGGCTGATTTTAAAAATCACCACCATGACTCAAAGTAGAAGACGTGACTTCTTGTTGGGAGTTTTCACTTAGATACATGATCCATCAGCCTATAGAAGAACTCCAGCTGAGCAATAATTTACTGTACATTGACTATTACATACTGTACAGCTGTTCTGGTTGATTGTCTTCAATAAAGAGGCAGAGGAAACAAATGCACATAAATGAGAGGGAGGAGAAACACTATAGAACTAATTGGTGGGCGACACAGGCTGCCAACTGTATCAACTGTAGTCTTGTGTTGGCAGTAATTATACCAAGGTAAAACTGTTAATGTGGAAATGATTTATGAAGAGTTTGAAAATACTTTGAACCTCTGACACTTCTGACATGTTTTTTTAACACCATTGTAATGTAATTTATGTGATACACACACATCTTTTTACAATACAATACATGCTGTGTGTAAAGTCATCTTTGATACCTTAAGGAGATACACTGAATGGTACATCCTTTTAGCTACAAAGAGACATTTCATCTGCAAAGGACCCCTTACTGGGAGTAAAACGACAAAAGGAAAAACTTGCTATCTAATGTGGAACCCAACAGAGGTAAATTCTACCTCTAAATGTGTCCTCAATATTTCATTTCCCAACATGCAAATCACACCCTGAAGAGAGATTTTCGTGGTAAACAGGGACAGCTTAGAGAAACAAAATTAGCACAGGTCACCTACTTGTCAGGGCTGTTTGGAAGGATGGAAGGGATGCCACTAATAAGGGAGATACTGCCTTTTCAGAAGGGATGCACCCACATAAACACTTTTATTACTCTATTACAGAAAGTGTAGCCAAGATGAAATTCTACAGCCATTTCCGTCCAGCCACGCTCCACTGAAAACTCAAGGGTCATGGCTAATTGGTTGGGAAATTTTAAATGAAAGCGGTTGCTGGCCAATCATGAGGAAGACTGACAGGAGTAAACGAGATCAACAAACAAGGCTTGTGATTATGCAATTCATGAGGGATGTGCTAGAATTTTGGCTATATTAAGAAAGAGCTCTTCCTTTTGGAGCTGTAAGACATTATCTCATTTTCTTAGTTCGGTAGCAGTCACTAGTTGATGAGTAACCCCTGAACTGGTCGCTGAAGTGGGAGTTGCAAGAACTGTGAGTAACATCCAACCAATTTGAGTTTTCAGGCCGGGTTGGAGTGCTAATTTCCTCACCCTGCCAGATTTCAGACGAGACCTTACAAAGAAGCTTAAATTACATCCTAAAAAAGTCCAAAAATGAGAGCTCATGACCTTCAAACACTCAGGTTCCACTGCTAAATGTATCTGGAGTTATTATCCTCTCATTATTTAGACAAAGGACTACCATTTACTCAAGACATACCTGGAAGACATTCAGGCAACAGACTCTTGTGAAATGAACAGCATTTCACAGCAGTTGGCTACAACAATGAGTCACCTCAACTCTTTGCTGACTGGTGACTGTTTATTTGATTCAGCTCCAAATAGAACAGGTGTTGTGGAAACATGACCGATAAGTCTACAACTAACGATTCTTTTTTTTGAATAATCGATTAATCTAATGATTGTTTTTTTGATTATTCTATTGATTATTTCATTTCATTAATCCATTGGTATATTTGCCTATAAATAATAACCATAACTTCAACCATTAATCTTTCAACCTTTTTATTGAAGCATTTTCTCATAAAAACACTCAATTTACAAATAAAAATTTCCCAGCATAAAAAAAATGGAATCAGTGACATATTTTAACATGAAATCTCTGAGTGAAGGAACCATTTCAAACATTAACTTTTACCTAATGATACTATTCATCACAAAAGTTAAGATTTATGCAGTGTAGACTTAATTAGGAAAGGTGTCTGCCATTAATTACCGTAGATAGTGTTGAGTATGCTTTTACTTCAGTGGAAATGCACTTGTACTATTTATCTGCAAAAGGTTGCTCAAACCAACGTACAGCTTAACATAAATGGAAATCTACGTTGTTTAGTTTTATAGGACTATATGCACATAACAAACTGCTTATGACCTGTAAATGCACTGAAAAGAGTACGGTCTTGACCTGCTCTATGTGAAAAGTGCCCTGAGATGACTTTGTTGTGATTTGGCGCAATATAAATGAAAATTGATTGATTGAAAGCAGCGTTTCCATCTTTGTTGAGTTCTTATCTGAAACACAACAGATAAGGACGCAAAGACGACTCCCAGGCCCTGGCTACCAACCAACAATCAGACAAAACTCACTGTAATAGCGTTAGTCCATAAGCATGCAGAGCACCATTTTATTAGGTCTCTATCAAGCACTCGTTTCAAATCATAATGCACATTTTACAGATGTTCATCAGTGCGCTTTTCCCACTTGTGGCTCATTATTTTGGAATTCCTGCTTCTTTTGGTCACTGTCAAATGATAGAGGATCCAAGACAGATGATACAAGTGCCACAGAATATTCTTGCAAACAAACAGGTATTTGTGAAAAATGAAATGAAACTTCAAATCCTTCATTCATCTGTAACTGAAAAGTGGACTACCTCATACAACTATCAACCAGACAAAAAAAAAAAAAAAAAAAAAAAATCCATAAAAATCAATCTGTGTGTAGGCAAATCCAAACTTTACTCCCAACACTGCCTTGACAGAAACGATCCCTCCGTTCAGTTGTTTATGCTGCTGCTGATTGTCTCAGATACAACTGGCTGAGAAAATCATTCATATCTCCTGCATTCTGATGAGTTGTTATTGGCCAATTATTTTCCTCCGGCTGTCAACAGAAATGAAGCTGTATTTCTGCAAGCATGGCTAACAACCCGCAGGGAGGCCTGTCTGACGGGTGTGTGTATGGTAGTGGTGTGTGTGTCTGTTTGGGAGGGGTGGGGGGGGGCAGATTACACTACATAAGGCAAACAAATAGACTGCCTCCTTATTGTACACTTCCCCTCCCTCTCTTCCCGCTCTTTTTTTCCCACTTTTCATGTTCCTGTCCATATTCCAGCACTCTTTTTTTTACTTTTACTTTGCTTCCCATTCTTTTATTCCCTCAGCATCGTCCTTGTTTTCCCTTATTATAGTTTCACAGCTCTCTACATGCAGCTCTGTCTGGTTTTGGTACAGACTGTTCCTCTGTCTCTTGTCTTTTTTTTTTTCTTCTTCTTCTTCTTCCTCTGTCGTCCCCTCATTTACAATGTTCTTGTCTTACTGCTGCTGTCTTCATACGTCTCTGCTGCTGGTTTTAAGTTTGGTCTCATGATTTATTTGTCTTATTCTCTCCAATTTTCTTGTCTCTTTCAAATATGCACATACATATTCACAAAGAAACCCTGCCTTTACTGACAGAAAAGCACTCACATGCGCCATCTATGCACACTGTGTACACACACGCCAACGCAGGGCAAAATAAACAAGAGCAAGCAACTGACACACTCTTAGACTCGGTGCAAGAGAGCCCAGGCATAACAGGCCAGAAACAATTAAGTGCAGAGAGGAGATGGGCCCGCTAGTGAGGGACATTTACATTATTGAAAAGGACTTTGAGGGGAATGGTGGAAGCTGCATGCACAAAAAACACACACACACACACACACAAGCTGCCTGCTTCTCTGTTGGACATACCAAATAATGATCTCTCCTCTGTCTCTCTTTCTCCCTCTGGTCTCAGTTTCTCTGTCTCTCTCTCTCTGCTCTCTGCCACATCTGTCTTCCTCTCCACCCTCGCTCCGTCTCTCTATTGGATGTGCCCTCCGGTATCATCCAAATCACAATCTAATCTTTACAAATGGCATACCTACGGAGCTGCGTGATGTGTCACTCCGCATCAGAAACTAGGCCCAAATGGGAGTCTATTGTGCTTGACATTCCCCTCGCTCCTTTGTCATTCCATCATGTAAAATGTCAAAGTGTGTGTGTTTGTGTTTATGTACGTGTGCGTATGAATGTGTGCGACAGCGTTCTGGTAGGGCTGTATTTTTTTCTTGTGTGAGTGAGTGTGATTCCATATCATACTTTAGAACTGTGCCCTTGACTTTTGTTCGACTGTGTGACTGGATAGAATATATTTGTGAGGATTGGGTACTGTTTTGTTTTTGGTACTTTACTCTCTCTGTAATAACAAAAATGTAACTTCTCAATTTCAACAGGTTAGTTTATTGGGGTACATAAACTAACTATACATATATACATATTTAAATAACTAAATAAAGGTATGTACTAAACTACTCTAGCAATGAACTACTCTACTGAACTACTAGCAATGAACTACTCTAGCAGTTCTTTTTGAGAAAGATCAGTCTCTTGGGTAAGAACCGAGCCTGTTAGAAGAGGCCTGGACACAGTAATTATTTTTTTTCCAAGTTGGCCAGCATTAGCATCTGGTCCCTCTTCTGCCACTACCACAGGATAGGATCCACTGAGCTCAGGACTGCTGGGAAGCTCCGGTACACCTGTACCTCTTTCTTGGCCTTTTCAGTGATTGAGGGGTCACTGATGTCCTGGTCTTCATCTTATAAGAGCTTCCCAAGAGCTGAAAGTTTTGTCTTCTTATGCAGCAGTGGTAGCTGAAAATAGAAAATGGGCCTCATGATTCATCAAGCATTATTATCTTATCAATAGAAGAAGTATGTCAGTAATGTCCATATCTTACATGTGCTGCTAATGCGGCTGCCTTGTCTTGTAACCCATCCTCCTCCTCCTCCTACTGCTGCAGCAGCTCTTCTTTTTCTTCTTCCTCCTCCTACTGTGTCACATCTCCATCCTTTAAATAAAGCATACACAACAGTAAATTAAAACAAAGTGTATGTATAGAATAGAACACACGTCTACTTCATGATGAACAAACCTTGTGTCTGCTTGCGAGTGTGACAGCTTTGTGACTGCCTTCTCCGGGATGGGGATGGGGAGGATCTGCCTTGCGGTGGCGCTCTTATCAGAAGACGCACAGACTGTAGATTTGTAAAGGACCCTCATGGTGTTGAAGAAGTCTGCACAACTCCTGATGTCATCATCTGACACTATGTCCAGTCTAAGAAGAAAATCAGAAGTACAAAACACATCCATACATGCTTTGTCTCACAATCAGTCTAATTCAATTTTGATGATTCGTTATGACTTATTTTTTAATCAATAATCTATACCTATCTCTGTCCATTTCCCTCTTCAGTCGTAGGTCTGCCCAAACTGCCTGAATGGCAGGATTTTTTTTGATGAAGTGCTCTGCAATTAGGAAATGGCTGTTCCATCTTGTTCAGATATCTAAGATGATGAAAACAGACAAAACATACATTGCAAAGACATTTTTTGGTGTGACCTTAGTAGAACATAGTAAGAAAGTGGAAGAATACGGTACACCCTTCAGCTTTTAGAAATATTGTGTTTGACCAGGTGTTTCCTCAGGTTAGATGTGTTGCCATGGCCAACTTTTCATTTCACATTACAAATATTGCAGCGAGTCTTGTCTGCATCAAGTTTTGAAAAGTGTACCCGCTTGCAGCCGCTTTCGGCTCACCATTTCCTTGACTGTGCTGAACTTGAACAAGCTGCAGCTCACTCTCTCTCTTTCTCTCTAATGTATACTATACTCTCTCACCCAGATGTGCTCTCAGGTACTGAAATTTGGCACCAATTGATTTAATATGAATTGGTACTCAGTAGTGCTGATGTAATTTCGTCGGTACCCTTAAAACTACCGAGTTTGGTAATATCTGTGCATCAAAAAACACTTAACCTGATACTTTTGGATATGTTGGTGTGTCCATATGCCCTTAAACACAGACCTCCTTAGATAATACATGTGTGTCAGAGAGAGAAATGATTTTTGAAATGGAGAATTGTCTTTGATCGCGTGTGGTGGCATTCAAGTTTTGTTTTTGTTGTTTTAAGTGTATATTTGGGCTGAAACATATCTGTCCTTGGGGATTTGTGTGCAAGAAAGACTGACTGGGATAGGAGGAGACATGGGACTCATGGAAACGGTCGGCTAAGGCCGGCTTACAGCCAACCTGCCCCTTGGAGGGGAAGAATTCAGACCGCTGTTCTTAGCAAGAGCTTGTCAGCCCAAAGAAGCCAGAGGTCCAAAACTCACAAACAGTTACATAATTTTTAAGAACACACAAACACAGGGACACATGGTGAGCTGTTCTGGTATTGGTGAGAACTCCAAATAAAGACAGAATTTGATCCACATGTAGCATAAAAGGTTGAAGCTGCTACTGGTGTTGAGTTTGAAAATGTCAATACATGTACATCTACTTTTTTAAAAAAAATGCACTTACCCTATAGGTATTTTCAAATGTTTTTTATCTTCTATATACCTTTGCATTCTTATTTACAGTGTATCCTTTCCCTGCAGGGATCATTCAAGTTATCATCTCACCCCGTCTTACCTAATTTATAAAGTCCTTCTTGCATTGTTTTCCTTTCTCCCATTCACTTTTTGTTGCAAAAAGACTTTACCACTGCAAGAGAGTAAGGCTCGCCACGCTCTGGCTAATTTTAGACACTAGGATGCATTGACCTTTCATTGAGGGAATTCATATAGTTGCTGTTCTGGTGTATCCTTGTTTGTGTACGTGTCTGCTGGAAGACAACGGGCAGCAGAACAGCAGGGTGGTTCATGGCTGGTGGTGAGTGCAAGGACAAAGGACAAAGACGATGTCTGTTTAATAAAGATGTACAGTATCATTTATAGCTTGTGGAATGCAAATGCAATATTATTTTATAAATATGTTTTATGAAATTCAAATGTGAGCTAGTTAATGTGGGCAGGGTTGAAAGAGGACTATTTCCAGTCTTGGCTGTGTGAGTGCATTTTTGCGTTGTAATGTTTGATCTGACTATAATTTAATGGGATGGAGCATAACTTGATGGAATTGACTTAAACATATATTAAATAGTCTACTCACATCATTGCTGTATTATAAAAACTATAAATTATAGTAATTAAACTAAAATATGATGTAGCAAATGTAGCAAAGAGAGAAAGTCAAGCAGAGTGAATAAAAAATCAACAGCTATTTATTATTTAAAAAGGTCCCCATTAGCTATAAATCTACCACTTAAATCTATAATAATATAATTGTATTCAAAATATAAAACAGAAATCTGCTAATATTCTATGTTTTTCAACAAATACCATAAAGACTATTGATTGTAAGTATATAAAAAAACTAACATATTTTATTTCTCTGTGCCATAGATCTCCTTAATTATAATGAACACAGACACTGTAGTTTATTGGGTTTAATACCATATACACCATCCTGCTGCTGTATATAGAGCACTAAAACATGTATGAATCTGCCCCCAGCAGTACCCAACAAATGCACTGTTAACTACTTTTTTGAGTAACATTTGCTAAAAATTACACTGCCCAGCTGTGCAAGGAGATGACTTGTGAGTCTGTTTTAAAATGTGAAACTATATAGTTGTGACCCTCTTTTGAAAGATTTACATCTTAAGAACTGCGACAGGCTGGGGAAGCTATGAAGTATTGAGAGAAACTTTTCTACAAAAGAGGCGTTATCCAGTTAGAACAGGTACACTTGTCTTTTAATCAGTGCAGTTTACTACCCAGGCTGAGCTTAATGGTGATTCAAAGTGTATTTTTTACATTTTAAGGCTTTTTTTCTTCCATTTATATGCCTTTAAAAGAGCTCTGAGTGCTGCTAAAACGCAGTTGACCTACACAGCAGTACTGCACCTGAATGCATCCTGTGTAGACTACTGCTGCTGCTGCTCTGCTAACATGCTGCTTTCACTGCACCGCCTGTGTAGACGTGTAACGCTTTGTTGTTGCTTTGTTCTTTTCATGGGATAATCGGCAATCAGAAAGCCAGCTTTATCCGTTCAATAATTCCACAAAGTGTAACATTTCTCATTTGAAATACATATTGTAAATATCGCAAACCTGGATATACATATTACATAATCAACCTCAATGTAACTGCTGATGTACAACTAATCTACAATTACATACTGAAAGCTAATAGAGTGGATCACATCAGGATGGGAAATTTGGCCAAAATTTACTAAGTGATGAAGATTAACCTAGAATACACTATAGTATATATGAAGTGATTTCAGGGTAAATACATTTGGAGTTAATACATTAGAAAGGAGATGAAAAGGGATGCAATTGATATAAAGTTATGATTGGAGCAATTTCAAAACAATTTCTTATTGTCAAATGGCTTTTATAGAAGAAAAAGCTGTTAAGTAGCACTTAGGAAAATGAGTCTACTGAGTGATCCTTTTACTTTTGGTGATACATGGACTAAAATACCAAAAATTGAATCCAATAATGTATCCAAAGATGTATATGAAAGAACATGTTCAGAAGAAAGGCTTAAGCCTGGAAGGGATCATGTGTTTGGTCACGTATTTGCATGTGTGTGTGTGTGTGTGTGTGTGTGTGTCCACAGCTAATCTCACATACTACTGGACCCATCAGCCTAATATTTTTTTGTTCACATGCATGACCGTATGCTCAAGGACCTCTCGTTGTTGCAGTGATTCACAATTTTTGAAAAAACTATTTTATAATGCCATCGACTGCTGTTTTATACCACCATTGACTCCTCGCTCCTCTTAACCAGCCAGTAGGAGCCACAAGTGATCAACAACTGCTTCAGTTTGGAGTCTTGTTTCCTCTAGGGACAACCAATCATGCTTTGTTGCCACGTTAGATCAATCAGTACCTTGGGAGCAGGTTGTGTTGTGAATTCAAATTAATATTGATAAGATTCCTTACAAGCCTAAAGCTTAGACTTTTGTCTTTTATGATATGCGTTACGACATAACAATAGAGCAATCAGCTAGGCTAAAAACAAGGCTTACCTAGTCTGTTGCAGGCCACATTTTGGCCTTTGTCGTGGCTCAAAAACCGACATCCATAGAAAAGTTCGATCTCATCTTGAACAGGAGCATCTGCAGCTTAATTCCATACCCAATATATTATGATCCACTAAAGTTAAGCACAATATGACTTAACTAGTTTTTCTCTTGTGAATTGGGTTGGTTTTTCGGGGGCTGCCTCTATAGGGGCTTATTATGCCTTATTGTCCACAATAAGACCTTACTGTCTATAATACCCCCCCCCCCCCCCCCAAACAACAACAACAACAAAAAACAAACAAAAACAAAACAATGCAATCCCCTACTCTGCAATAAGATGTACCCCAGCATTCAGGCATGGCTGTGCCAACTCTGCATGCACACTCACATAAAACAAGCTTCTGCAAATACTACACTCCATTCCAGTGCTCATAATACACACACACACACACACACACACACACACATATACACACACACACACACACACATACATACAGACATCTCATTCAGATGCTCAGCTGCCTCCCTCCCCCACAGTGTTGTTGCTGGGGAGTGGCTTGCTGAAATATCACCTTGAGTCTTGCCATTTCCCAACCTCATTTACTTTATTACAGCAAGTGTCTGCCATGAGCAGGGGGGAATGGTGGGGGGGGGGGGGACAAACAGGAGAAATAGAAAACTATAGATAGAAAAAACACACATTCTCGTGCGGACACGTATGCATGCACAGACCACCTTAATCAGTCTCGAGGGGGACTCCATGCTAACGCGGAGGAGAGAGAGGGGAGATTAATAGAATGAGAAGGGGATGTGTGTTTCTGTGAGGATGGCTGGAGTGCCTGTGTGTGTGGGTGTGTGCAGGGCCTCACAAGAGAGGGTGGGAGGTCTGTTAGCACCAGTAGCACGAGCCAGAAGGAAATGACATCGTTGGGGTTGCCACGGCAGTGGAGGAGATACTCCCCCCCCCTCCACCTCTTCAGTGTCTCTTTTCCAGTCATCCCTCACTTCATCCATCTCTCGCTTGCTCGTGCAATCTTCCATCTATCTTTTTTGCTCTACTTGCTCTTTATCTCTGTCCCTCTCCCATCTCCCTGTTTCTCTTTATCCCCTCACTCCACACACTGCCTCTCCCTCCTTCATTTCCCCGTCGTCGTCTGGCAGAGCTCTCTATAAACATGCCAGGGACAGTGCCTCTTCTCTCCCCCTTCCAAATTGTCTTCCTCAGTCTGAAACGGCCGTGATGATTGCATTCTCACACTCCATTGTAAAACAAAAAAACAAAAAAACAAAAAAAAAAGAAAGAAAGGAAAGAAGAAAAAGGAGAGCGGATTGTCGCCGTATGACGCGGCCCTTTGTGGCATGCTGTAGGGAATCTGAATTGCCTGTCAAGCAGGGGACTTTCCAGCTTAGAAACAAGACACAATGGAGCTGTTTTGATGGGGGGGAGATGCAAAACAGAAGACCATCTCTCACAATGCCACGCAGTCATTATGTCCTGACTCTGCGTCATAATGCAACAAGCTCTCTCTCTCTCTCTCTCTCTCTCTATCACACACACACACACGCACACAAACAGGATGTGGCCCACGTAAATTATAGCTTGATGGTACAAATCAAATGCAAATTGCTTACACAAACAGAGGGAAACTGAGTGGATGTTAATGATATGACAGTCAAATGTGTTTTGAAATGTCGTTTAGCAAATACCAATTAAAGGGCAAAAAGAGCAACAATGTGGAGAGCTTTGTGTGCACAAATGATGCTGGCAAAATATTTCATACTGACATGTATCCTCTCTGATGTTTTTATTTTTCTCTATTTATAACACAAAATCATCTAAACGCTCCGGTTTAGGCTGCAAATGTTCTTCTTGTGTTCGCAAAGGGGGTTTAATTTTATATGCATTCATGCTATTTATACATACAAGGCTGAACAATTTGAGGATTTTTAAAGCTGTAAAGACAACATTGTCATACTGTCACTGTATGAAGTTGTCATGGCTAATGTGTTTTTTATATATCCAGCTGACACAGAGCCATATTAGCGCTCATTTTGGTCACACGTCTGACCTCCTGGTGAATATAAGTCCGATATTCACTCTACTTTTAGCTCTGTTTTAGGTCTCCACCAACTCCTGAGGGAAATATGTCCTCCTATAATTGCTAAATTGCACAATATGTTCACATGCTAGTTGTTTAACTTTCATGCCTGCTGTGTGGTGCTGGGCAGGTAGTGTACAGTGGGCTTATCAGAGCTTTATTTGCTGAAAAAAACAGCTAAAATATGCTAAAATGCTCTGTAGAGCCGAAGGCAGCTGCAGACTCGGGAGATGATTCTCTGTATGTTTGTTGGGTTCCTCACTGAGAGCAACACCTTTTTTGTGTTGCACATATTAATTAGAGCCAATGTTATAAAAACATTGATTAGTGCAGCCTTGAGACATTGTCGATAATGTGAGTTATAGCCCAATTGAAATTGCAGTTTTTATTTGAGAAAAATTAAGCATTCAATCCCACAAACAAATACTTGTATTCTTTTTCAGCATTGCAAAGTGATGTACTATTATGTGATCTATTTTGGTATATACAGTATAAGAAATATATATTTCATTATGACATTGATGGCATTGATTCTTATTTCCAAAAAAATGAAGAAAATAAGATGTTTAGAAGCAGCACCAGGGGAGGGAGGGTTCACAGCATTACAGCTTGAAGCCAGGAGGCATCACTGACATTTTGGGGATAAAGGTCTTGATGAAACCTTGCTGTTTCACATACACTCATGCTGGCCCTTCTAATAAATGCTAAAGAAAGGCCGGTGCCAATTTCCCAGCATGAAAACATATATGTTTTTTTTTTTTTCTGAAACAGGAGGACTCGCTCACTGATCAATAGGACAGACGTCTGCAAAACCCCCGAACCTTCCCTTCGCTGTAACTCTCCCCGCTCTCCCATAAAGTAAGTAGAACTTGCACTTTCACCGTGTCTTTTTCGCTTCACATTATCGCTGTGTAGTCCTGACTCATCTAGGCCAACTGGCGGAATAATAAGCAGAGAGGGATATTTGGTGGGACTTTAAGAGAGCTGAAACTACAGTGCTGTATTAGTGCCACTTTCACTTACTCAGATGAAGAAACACTGCCGGTGATTAAGCTTCTTGTGGATATGTGTGTTTGCTTGTGTGTGTGTGTGTGTGCCTTGGCTCCACTGGGACCCTGTAGCAGAGCCTTAAATTATACATATGTTCTCATTCCATTACCAGTGGCAACTACTAAAGCCTTCCCAGCATTTCCATTACCAAAATGAAGGGATGCACGCACTCACTTACTCACTCGCTTTCTCACACACACACATATAAGCATGAGCATGCTTAAACAGGACAGTGTTGAACTTGAGCTTTTACTCATGCAGTGACAATCCTGAGGAAAAAGTGACCGGAGTGCATCTGTGACCAAACAGTTGCCAGTTCAGATCCTCAGACAGGCTGGCAAAAATCTGGATGGTAGGAATGAATGATTAATGCTCTGTCCTCCCTTAACAACTGCCACTGAGATGCCAAAGAGGAAGGCATTTAATCCTCTTCTCCGGTGGAGCTGCTCAGTGGCCAGCGGCAGCAAACTTCAGTTGTACTGGGCAGCTCCCAGTTGTGAATAGCTCTGTATATGTGCGCGGAGTCAAATATTCAGTTTAATAATTCTGTCAAAGCGAGAAAATGTGACTGCCATGACTTATTGATCAGCTGTGGCTGAGAGAAGCAGCATTTCCTTTTTTCTTTTCTCTAGTTTTAAGATTCAGAGTCAAACGCAGTCATAAATACACTTACATGATATGATTCCACTTTCCGAAGTCACACATGATGCTAACATGCATCTATAATGGGAGATAGGGTTGTTATCTGAGAGGCTCTGATCATGCTATTGCGTGCTGGAACAGCTTGCGTAAGCCAATGAAATTACTTAACTGCATTAGCAAATTATACATCCCATACACAGAGTGTATAAGTGGTGATATACTGTGTATTACCACTGCTTCAGGCAGCGTTAGCGAACGCAATGTATGGAAATATATAGGATGTGCTGTGCAAAGCTGAATTCTCTTCAGTTTTTTTGCTTTTTTTTTTTTGTTGTTGTTGTTTTTCTGGAAGCTGTTTTAGTATTTCAGGCAGTTGGGTGAGATATGTTGGAGACTTGCCTGAACAATTCAACTGTACTCTTTTCTGCTGTGAACCTTGCTCCACTTCACTCCCTCCCACTCCACCCAGCTGGATGCCAGATCTTAAACCTTCTCCGGTAAACACCGGTACCTTGCTGTGGCTGCTTCTCATCAGCTTTCAGATCAGATCGGAGTGGTGGGCTCTGAGGAGAGGTGTTATCAGACAGCTGAACGGGAGAGGCCCGGCCGGCGCTGCAGTCATTTGAGCCCGGCTACGAGCTGAGACAACATCAGACAAGGATTAAATCAACAAACCGGACTGACCCTGGGTGACCAGGCAGGCTACTTACAACTCTGTGAAGAGAGGAGTATTTAGCCTGTTGGGGAGGAGACACAGAGGGGAAAGGAGCAAGGACGGGAGGAGGGGAACAAATGAATGAATAAAGGGAGCTATATTCGAGGAGACAGCTATCCAAAAAGGTTCACTAAGCAGCTATTCCCAACATAGACGTGATTCATGCTAGGAATATGGAATAATCAATGAATAATAAGCACGTGCCAGCACAGTAGCAGCCATGAGCTGATGGTAACAGTGATGTTGACAGGTTTTCAGTGTAGGTTCAGGTGGTCATATGAGTGGGTCCCAAGGCTCTTAACTTTTTTCAACATCCTCCTGGAACCGTCCTGAAATACAATCTAAGTCATCCCGAAATTCATGTGGACCGTACCAAATTTAAACTCTCTGTTTTTCTACATTATCAGTTAAAATCATTCAAAGTGACCATAAGTAATACATCATACAAATGATTAGATGATCAATCATCAACCTTTTTTATTTAAATTAATCTGAAAAGATTAGAGACTAGAGGTAAATCTTTCACACCACAAAGGATTCTCACAAAGTGAGGAAGACAGATGAGATAAAAACTGCCTTCAAGGAGCAAAAAACTTTTAACTGTGGTAAGTATAATACATAAAATAGATCCTGATAAAACATTTTAATGGTCACTTTAATAAACCCGTGTATTGTTTCATCATACTGATGTAGCTTTAACTTTCTCAGCTAACTTAACAATACTACCACACATTAATTCCCAGTTTATGAGGCATTTTTCTCACTGAGTGATGAGTTGAAGAAGCTACCTCAACCTCTAAAGACAGGAGGAGCTGCCAGGAGGAAGCAATAATTCATATTTCCCTGCAACCTTTACGAATGGAATATTGAATAATCGTTTTTGATTGGACACCACAGCAGACCAACATGGTGCTCTGGTTGTTCAGACTGAAGCTGCAGCAGGTGGAAGCACTGACTGTATATAGAGATGGACATCATGACAGCTTCCCAAAAGTGAAGCCAAAACATCTCAATCACCCCCTGGTGGCTGGCTGCAGTATAGGTCATAAGTCCTGCCCCCTCCATGTTAGTGGATGGGACATGATCCAAACTAAAAATCAAAGTTCATGTCAAATAAATTTTTCCTAAAGTTGATTTCTGTCATTTTAGGTTGTTTTTATTTAGCCAGTAGGTGGGAGACATGTAGCTTAGTAACCTTTGTGTGTGTATGTGTGTGTGTGTGTGTCTTGTCAAGGAGGTTTAATAAGAAGTGTTTGTACTACACAAAACGTGCAGTCACCGAGGTTTCTTTTGTTTATTTCTATGATTTCAACAGGGATTTGTTCACAATTTTAGTATTATCAGGGAAAAAATAGTTTGCGTCCCCTGGACACATCGATAGTGAGTTTACTGCATCCTTTCAGATTTGAATGTGTCAGAGATGCAGGACGCATACCTATCAACAACGCTGTGGTAAATCTTTTTTGTTTGTTTGTTTGTTTGTTTGTTTTGTTTTTGTCAGCTCAGCTTGTCTTTCCCAGCTGTTCCAGGAAGTCTCACCTCACCAGCTGCATCTCAAATCTCACGCTGCATCTTTTTTTACCATAAAAGGGATTTTACCATTTTTACCATGAGAAGCATAAGCTGTAAATGTTTTAAAGTGTAAATATCCTGCAGTCTATCCAAACATCCAGTGTTATTTTTGACCTGGTACTTGTAGAAAGAACTGCAAATATGACAACACATATTAGGAGGTTGGAATTAAATAAAAAGTTGTGACCGCATTTCCTCTTTTTAAGGTTACATACAATAAATTTCTAGATTATTAAACACCCATGTTTGCATCATATGTAACTTTTCACCTTGAGCCAGCAGTTTGCCAACCGTGCATTCCTGCATTTAAGACTTCATAAGTTGTGATGAAATCAGAACCAAATGACCTTGTCATTTTTACACCCCTTTGACTTCTTCAGTGCTAGTGCAAGAAAGGAAAAAAAACAAAAGGAAACCAAATGAAAGAATAACAATGCTGATGTAAAGGTGTTAGGTAAATAGGCCTTGTTATTGTACATTTCACTCTACTATTCATTCTTTTTCTTAAAGGTGCAGTGTGTAAGATTTAGTGGCATATAGCAGAACAGACTTGGCCAAAATGGAATATAATATTCATAAGTATGTTTTAATTAGTACAGAATCCCATGAAAATAAGAATCGTGTGTTTGTTACCTTAGAATGAGTGCTTTATATCTACATTGGGAGCGGGTCCCCTTCCACGGAGGCCGCCATGTTGCACCGCCATGTCTGTATAGTAGCCCAGAACGGACAAACCAAACACTATCTCTAGAGAGGGCCTTTCATGTTTTTCATGAGTTATGAGGCCACTGTACGTTGTCCTTTACACTTGGCGCTTGGAAGTTAGGGATGAGGGGGAGGGGTATCCGCAATCCGCAACCTCACTGCTAGATGCCACTCAATCTTACACACTGGTCCTTTAAGCAGTGTGTCCACAAGGCATCTTTTACCGGCAGGAGAGCACTGAGAAAGGTATGGAGCAAGTACCTCAGTAAAAAAAATAAAAACAAAACAACACTCTGAGGTGCATTTAGGGGCTGGGTAAAATGCAGTAATGTTTGCTAGCCAGTTGTGTGGCCAGCACTATGCAACCGCAGGGAAATAAACACAGATACTCAGGGAAGTTTCTATGTCCATTCAGCTAAAAAGCCCCCCATAAATATTCTTCACTTTTTCCTTCCAGCTTTAATATCCAATGATAGAATATACGATAATTCAGAAAAATAAATAAATAAATGTTAAGAGACATACACACATTATAAAAGCTGGATTATGACTTGAGGGTAACAAGTGATCTGATGAAGTTGGGCAAAGTCTGAGTCGTGCATTAACTATTGACAGTCAGGAAAAGCAATATTCAACATACAGTTTGTAATATCAAATATTTTGAATTCTTGCTTCCTGATCACAATTCCCATTAAGATCATTTGGAGTTGGGACTGTCTACATCAAAGGTATAATTTATACATAAATACACAAATTAGCCAAAAACTGTGGAAAAAAATGGATAAAGTGAGTAAGGTACAATACATCATTAAGCCTTTATCTTTTCTATATAAACTGCAGCATAAATGTCCAGTTATTGAATATATGACTGTTTTTGTCTGTCACACAGCTCCACAAACAACCTTGTATATATTGGTGGACATGAGAGCCTTTTCAAATCTATAGTTTCTTTGCTCTGGTCCAAATCACTGGATTAGTTTGTAAACCTGGTGTGTTTTCCCCTTGGTTTGGTTTCTCTTCAAAAATGGAAAAATCCAAGTGATTCAAAATGCATCACTAAAAGCCATGTGAGAACGTTCACTCCTCTCATTGGAGCAAAAACGTAAACAGAAAGAAGGTCCTATCTGCCAAATATCAAAAATGCAATGTACTTTGTTGCGCTAGTCCAGATCAGACCTTGATTCATTCTCCATCTAACCGCTGTAGCAACTGCTGATTTTGCTCATCCCAGTATGCAAAGCACACCTGGCTACAAGAGCTTGTAAAGTATGACTAGTGTTCAGGTCAGATGTTGGTCAGATCACGTTCCCACCACAAACGAACCGCTCCAGAATTTGTCTGGTACAGTTGTTTTTGTCCGTACCACGGTATGATTGCTGTGAATCGAACCATTGTCCAATTCAACTGGACCAAAAAGCCCTAAGTCATCTCATCTTTGTAGGTTTCAACACGCTTCAGGTCTCCACACCTCAAAAGCCTAGTCTGTCTTTTGACTTTCAGCAGTACATTATATATTTCCATGCCATGAGATTGTGTAAAACGTTAAATGTTATGACACTGACTTCTATTAAATTATACATATTATGAAACAGGAGCTGAAATTGCAATTTGTACATTAATAATTTCCCTGTTGTCCCAGTACCTTGTAAGCACTCAAAACCTCACAGCAGATACTGTTTTCATATGCAGCACAAGTTTTCAGCACAGGTTTTGCCCCTAGGGCCAAAATCACTCCAGTCAAGTAAAATATGCAATTTTGTGGCAGGTTTTAGAGATCAGACTGACTTGAACTTAAGTCTCATTCGCAGCTGAACACCGTGCACAGATAGGAAGTGAAAATGGGTTGGTCGTTTTTATTCAAACATTCATGATTCAGCTGAACTACTTTATCAGATCCTTCCATAATGGCAATGTGGTTCAGAGCTGCGGGTGGATTGAAAATAGGCTTCTGTTACAGTTCGTAAACAATCTGATAATTTACTTGGCACTGTGGAGAATAGGGGGGTGGGGGGGATGCAGAGAGCAAGCGAGAGGGAAACAGAGTTAGCAAAACAGAGACGCTGAAAAGGCATGAGGACAACTGCCAATTCAATGATAATTATACTCTCGGAAAGAAAAAAAAAAATCTGAAATCAACAGGAAAAAAAACATATTGAGCTATGGATTCCTGCCCGGGGTGAGGTGCTGACAGTATCTCTCCCTGCTATCTGAATCTGTCACAGAGCTTATTCCTCAATTTTAGTTCTCTAGAGTGCAGGAAGAAGAAGAGGGAAAAAAAAAAAAACCTCCCCCTGCACTCAATCTCATCTACGGGCAAAGCCATCATTCACACGGTCATATTTGAATTAGATGTCTAGACATACAGTTTGCCAAAGGACTACTCTGCTTTGTCGTCGAGGGTTTCCGTGCAGCCCTTATCCTCTATCAAAATGATAGAGTCCCTTGGAAGATCCCGGGCTAGAAATGAATGTGGCTGTAAATGGATGCAATCTGGAGGGGTTTCCTTGGAATGGGAGGCTGAAGTCCTGTAAAGCCTCTCTCTCAGGAAGAGAAGGGGAAAGAAACATCTATAGAATCAATATGGTATAATGTATGGTTTCATACAACAGGAAAAACAATCATATTGCTCGCTGGATAAGGGATGAAGTAAGGTCAGCCCAGCTATACTCACACTACTTGCTTACTTTTTAAGGCAGTATAAATATTTATGATGCTAATTCCCAGCATAAGTAATTAGTATTACCATGCAGTACCCACTGCCTATTTAAATAAGGGTTAAAATGCTCTTCTGAGACATTAAGAATGGGAGCCATTCTATCTGAGGTCTGGTCATGACTCGAACCCTCAATGATGACCTTGGGCATGAAAAATAATTAGAATGTCAGTACTGTTGGCTGCCCACTGAAGACCACTTTCACTTTACATAAAAGAAAAAAAGAGAGGCTCTCTGGATCACAGGGTACTTTAACTTAATGTGCATCTGTTGGACAGTAGCAGATTATATTAAAGCTTTTTAACCATTCATATTATACAAGAGACTACCTACTCCTTTGTAACTGTGTGAATGCAGCCGCTTGACCATGTTCAGCATGCTAACACTTGCTAATTAGCATTAAACACAAAGTACTGCTTAGGCTGATGGGAATGCCATTAGCTTTGCGGGTATTTTGTCACAGACCAAAGTATTGGACAAGTCAAACTTTTGACCTGATTATGGCGCCAGATGACAAGTGGGATTCACCAGAGTTATTACAATTAATCTTGAGGACAACATGGATTTCTGTACCAAATTTCATGGTGATCCATCCAATAATTGCCAAGACAATTCACTCACAACTATAAAATGTGTGTGGCACTAAAGGAAAAGTCATGGGATTAATAAAGTCATTAGGATACATTGTCATACTTAAGTTCATGTTAGTGGTATCATATAAAAATTAATGCAACATTAATATTTTATACGTGTTTCAACAACCGATCATCAAAATTTTAAGTGGAATTTAACTGATTTCACTCACCTTTGCAAAAACAAACAAAAGAAGTATGTAATGTATGAAATGTAACATGTCAACTTGTCTTAATAATTAATTTCCTTATTGTTATATTTCCATGAAGGGGGATTTGTTGTTGTTGTTTTAGTTTACTTAGACTTACTTAGACTTAGTCTGTCTCAGAAAAGGATTTATTTTTGTCGATGATAACAGCATTCTCATTAATGTCACGTCATGTTTTAATGCTAAAATTATTTATCAGTAAGAAGCGCGGTCGTGATTTTCCTTCGAGAAAATTAAGTGCCTGCGAGTAATTAATGATTACCGCCTAAATACCTCAAATCAACTGTCTGTCAGCTCGGTTTTACAATTCAGTCAATGTCTAAATGTCACTCAGTATTAATGTCTCAATTTCTTATTACTAAGTGACTCAAAATCTAATGAAATTCAAATGTTAACCAGTCGATTATAAGTTGAATATTAACTTCAGATGCATTGTATTCCTTTGTTCTCTATCAGCACTCCTCTCTGTAACTCTGCCAACCCCTCCTCTTTAACAGTTTATGTTTGTAATAACCACTACTTTCCTACTACCAATAAACCAAACAACAGTGTCACTGACCATTACACATTAATTGATGCCTGCTGCCTCTTGTGCTATATAAAGGCTTGGCCTCAAAATCAGATCAAAAGGTGAGCGGGGGGCTGATTATCATCGGGAGTTCATGAAGTGAAAAGGAATTTGTTCATGACACCTCGAGAAAACAGTTCATCCCGGCACCAGTGATCCATCGCCCTTTATGCGCACCCTGTGCACTGATCACTCACCTACGCTTGACCTCCACTATGCAGACAGCTCGCCCACACTCATGCGTCCATTTTCACTCATCTCACCGTGCCGAAAATTGCACCTCCTCTCTGATTAGTAAGTATTATTTATGCACTCGTGATCCTCGGTCTTTCACCCTTCTGCTGCCAAGAAAATACAGGCCGGCTACAATCTTTCATACAGATGAGTGCGGGGTTCTCCGTGTGTCTGATTCTTGTTTATGTGCGTACAAATTTGGGGGCTTGAATAGGTGCACCCGAGTATATATGTGTGTGTCTGTGTGTGTAAGTGTGTGTGGGTGTGAGGGTGGCAGTCAATTAAACAAACAGACACTGTCCTTGGATAAGCTTTCTGGGTTTCTCAAGCACCTAGCTTCGATTCAGGGAACACTACAGTTCTGTGTGTTCAATTCCCAGCTGTATAACTGGCTCCATCATACATGCTGTGCACAGAAAGAGGGGAGGGGGGAGAAAGAGAGAGCAGAGAAGGGGAGGGGAGGGAGGTAAAAAGATGGAGAGAGGGAACTGGAGGGGGGGGGGAGAGGAAGAGACAACACAAGATAGAAACAGAGACCTAGAAAAGGGAGGAGAGAAAGAGGGGATGGAGCCATTAAATTCACCACACAACAGTGCCATCTAGTGGGCTCCTTTTTTTCCATCCATCCCTTCATCCCTCCTTCCCTTTTTTCCTTTATTTCTCATTGTCCCTTCCTTCTCCACTGCCACACTACCTCCTGAATCTTGCATCTTACACTTCTTCCTATCCTAGACACACACACACACACACACACACACACACACACATACACACATACATCACACACACCAACATGCACACCTACACACATTAATATGCATGCACGCCTGCACAGATCCCTGATTTGGCATACTAAAGTAGCACTGACTGGTAATCTTCCCTGTGTACTGTGCCCATGTACTGCAATGATTCAAAACAAGCAAACAGGACACACACACACACACACACACACACACATACACACACACACACATACACACACACACACACACACAGTGAAGAAGTTGCTAGCCAGTATAAAAACACTTGTTTGTCCCCGCCGTACTCTTAACCTTGTTTACGTCTAATTTTCTGTCCCCTTACATTGCTTTTTTAACCTCCCCCTTTTTTTTTCTCACCCCTTTAACACATTCTCTCTATCTTCCTCTGCCTCCGTTCATCTCTCCTTCCACAGCACTACCACCCAGACTGTAAACAGCGGTGATGGATTACTAATTGTCCTACTCTAGATGCAGTGGGGTGGAGACAGCTGTGGGTGGGTGGATTGGGATGTGGTGGTGTTTGCGCGTGTGTGTGTGTGCATGAATGTGAATCATGCAATCAGAAAAATAACAGGGTTATTTAAATAAAAAAAAATCCTCTTCACACGCAACGGTGTCACATGATCGTGTGTTCTGTGTCATGCAGTATATGTTCTTGCAACATAAGCCATGAGATCTGATATGACATCAGACATTTTGACCTTCACAGTAAGCATATGTCTTTGATTGAGCATTTGCAGTTTGATACCTTGCCCATTAGATTTGCTTTGATAGCCATAATTAGGCCCTTTGGGGGGATCTGCTGCAATCTTCAAGCAATAAACTCTGTCCTCATCAAAATAAAGCAGGGCTTCACTGAAAAGGTGGTTTTCTCAAGTGTAGGTTTTACTAAGATATGACAAGAATCTAATAATAAAATAAATAGTAATAAATAATCCAACCAACATACAGATTTAATAGCCCTCTCTTTTGATGGGCAGTGGTGGTAGCACTGACTTCCCACAGTGGCAATTTGAACATCATGCTCAGAGGCAGACTGTCTGAAGGAGCTCCATGGTGTATGAAAATAAAAGCAAACAATTAAAAACAGACCAGACTGAATATATTACAGACAGAGATTGGTTGGATTCCCTGTCGCTAGCTGTCAGTCTGTTCTCTTGAATTTAGTGACTTTGGCTGTGCATATAAAGGTGATGCAATGTTGATGCAAAGTTCCAAAATTTGAGGTGAATGTATGTAAAAATGCTCCCTAGAAGTAAAAAGCCAGGGCTTCTGCCTCTGTTGCTAAGGTTGTTCCATGGGGTATTCACCTTGTCCACTCACATATTTCGAATTGAAATTCAGGCTCGAAAGATGTATTTGAGAAGTTTCCATTTTGAGTGAAGAAGAAATTAATCATACTACTATTGTTTGTTTATGACGCCTCTGACAGACAAGCTGGCCAATCAGTAGTGTGCTCTTTAGGAGGGGGTCTGTAATGAGACAGGAGTTAAAACAGCCTATTTCAGACAGAGGCTGAACTGAGGGGCTGCATAAAGACCCAATATAAGATAAATAAGGAGCTTTTTAATTGTAAATCATACAGTGAAAAAGCTCAATGTTCCAGTGGAGCCCCAGAATAAGATATAGACCTGGAAATGTGCATGACACATCTCCTTTAAGTTTTAGACTGTTGGTCAGATAAAACAAGCAATGTGAGGATGCCACCTTAGGCGGTGATGGGCATTTTTTGTATTTTTATAGGTTAAATGCTTAATAGATGAATTGATAGAATAATCAACATATTGCTGTCGCAGCCCTAAAACTGAGTGTAGAAGTTCATTCTTGAAAGTTGTATAATTTACTCATCTTTTGTGGCTCTAACTCTTTGTCAGGTCTGAGAAAATGACTCATGTGACATCACTTGAGCAATCTACTCTTTGGCTTGGAGACTACACATTCTTGTGTTACAAACTGGGAGCATGGCGTTTGAGAGATGGGTATATACAGGTCAGAGAGGGCATAACAAAAACATACCGACAAGCGAAATTATGGGAGATGTAGTATCCAGCATTTTCAAGTTTGACCCTTACTAAGGAAGTAAAGGTCAGGGTATCTTGGCCTTCACCACTTCAATTTGACCATTGTTTTCTGCCACATGGAAGTTCCTCAACTTTATGGTTGTGCCATACTAAATAGCTGGAGTACTGTTTTAACTTACTTGTATCTCAAACCGTTACAAATAAGCTTTTCAGGTGAAAAAAATAGTTATTTAACAGTTCAAGTTCTGGGTAAGATTGTCCTTATCTTTATAAACTGACTCAGAATAATTGTTGTCCTCTAAACTTCCCAAGTCGACACAAATTTTAAATGCATCAGCAGCAGTTGTGATGTTAGCTTTACAGATTTCAATACAGTATAGTTGTAAAATCCATGCAAGTGAGTGTGAGTCAGCAGACCTGCACTAACACCCTTCCCCTTATCTTCATCTCCACTTTCCAATCCATCCTCCCCTCTGCTTCCTGCTTCCTTCCTCTCTCAGTCACAGTGGTCACATCACCCATCAATTAAACCAACACCAGCCAACGGAGATGCTATCTGTTCTGTGCAGCTTTGGCTCATGGTGGAGGGGAGAAGAAGTTGATTGCCCTAATGAATTATATATGCATTATTGATAAGCTCTACTTTTGCCCAACTTCTATAAATATATATTTATATAACGTGTCACTTTGCCTAATCGTCACCGGCTGGCCCTGTGTCCTCAAGCTTCTGGCTAGGAGGACGACCCAGGAGTGGTGCCAACTGTGTTTATATGCAGGTTTGCAGCTTGGATTATTAGGAAGGGAGCTGCTTCAGACTGTGTTTGTGTGCAGACTAAAGATTTGGTCAGTGGGCAAATCCAATCTTATTCAAAATGAAAGCTTCTTGGATAAATATTTAAAGCACATAAGGCAAAAAAATGACTCATAGTTTCCTCAATTCAACAAAAAATGACATTGATGATTGATTGATTGATTGAATGATTGATTTGGTTGCTAAGAACAACCTCAGTCTTCTCCTGGCAGTTATCGAGCAGCTCCACTGCTCAGCAAATGTCATTCATAATTAAAATGTACAAAAAAGATGAGTTCAGCTTCAGGATTTCAGGCGGCGGCCCAGCAGGCCAAATCTTCCTGACTTCTTTGCAGCGATGAGGATTGATTTGATCAATCATCACCACACCGTCTGAAATAAATGTTCTCCTCTGGGCTTGAGCTGCTTGGTGAATAATTTAAACGCAAACTTTGGCAGCTTCTACACAGTCTCTTAGGGGGAGTGGCCTTAGCAGGACAAGATCAACATTTCATTGCCGTGTCGCTCCAGTTTGAGCAAACTCAATCTCCTCATTACCGCCTCTAGCCGCAGCCACATCAAAACCGATTCACGGGCGATTTTGTCAATAGGTTTTGGTCGTGCAGAGCAGTATTGAGGTACAGTACATAAGCTGAAAATCTACACATTTCATGCACAGAAGGCTATCTGTCTCCCTTCTTACGCACACAGAAACAGAGCGAGAGCAAACACTGTACTGGACAAATGAACTTGATTCAAAGCGTTTGTTCTTGCGATTGTTCCACTGTGTTTGCACATCGGGACAAAGTGTACAGTGTGCTGGCTCATAAGTAAAAGAGAGGACACATGTGCACACACTCGTGCACACATACATCTTCAAATGTGCCTGGTTAGGCCGTCGGAGCAGATATATTTCCTCCTTCCCATCATCATTCAGTGGAAAATATAATAAATGTGTTGTGGACTTGTACCATGTTTGTATTTGCATTTGAGCATGTTTTTTTGGGGTGGGGTTTATCCATGTGTGCGTGCATGTGCAAGTCCCAGACAAAAAGTTATGTGGCTCTTACCCTTGGGATGTCAGTCAGCCATGGTACAATCTCTATTGTTTACTGTTTACCAGCAGTCCAAACTGAGACAAAACGATATGTCACCAATAATGTGTTTTGCACTCTGATTGGAGCATCGCGGTGACAAGTCTGTCACTGGCTGTTGCAATCAACAGCGGAGCTCTCTGTTTCTTGTTCTTCTGATCTCAGTAATCAAGGAAAAGAAAAAAATCCCATCGCTGTCAATTGTAGTGATATTTCTTTCCGTACATCTGAGAGACAGCAAAAGAGCCCCACATTAAGTAGCTCCGAAGTACACTAGGTCTCCTTTGAGGGAGAAGGAATAGCTGTAATTGCCATCATTTCCACACCGAAGCCCCTTTCATTTCCCTGCGTGGCCCAAGAAATTCAACTTGACATTCTGAGAAGCATCAAGCCCCTTTTAGACTTTCAGTTTCCATCTGCTACCCTTTACTTTGTCTCTCTACCCATCTCATAACGTGGCCCTGTGCTCTACACAAAAAGACAAAAAAAAAGAAGACAAAAAAAAAAATCAAAAAATAGTCTCCACACTTCGCTGCAAGCTTCTGCAAAAAGCAGCAGCAATTACATTTCGAGCCTTGAGGGAAGGGGAGAGGGAAGGGAGGAGTGATGGGAAGAGAGGAAGTTGGTTTGGTGAGGATATCTGGGTGCGATTGGTCATGCCTTACCCTCCCTGCTGAATCTCAAAGAGCAAGAGAGATGAGTGGAATGGGATTGCCCATTTTGTTCCTGGATAGAGGTATAGAGTCCCCCCGAGATCTACAGCTTTGAACCGTCTCACATGTCACAGATACACAAACAGACATGGACACACACACACACACACACACACACATAGCCCGACTACTTTGGTCACTACATCCTGCGGGCCAAATGATGACTCAGTGCTTTAATCGTATTTGCAGGGGATTGATGCCCAGAGAGGAGGTTTCCTCGCTGCTGAAACCAGCTGAGAGAGAGCAAGAAAGAGATAGAGCGGGACTGATAGTGACAGAAGGAGAGAAAGAAAGAAAGAAAGTCTCAGACCAGAAGAAATAGACAGAGCCATCAGAATCAAAGGTGCAGCTATTGAACCAAGACGACTGTTTCACAGCGAACTCATTATTGTTCTCGGCGGTGAGAAGAGACAGCCTTATTATTCTCCTGTGCATAACAGGAACTCATAACAGGAGATTGCTGGCAGCATTTATGGAGTAGCGATAATGCTTAGGTGCTTCTTGTCCTTACCTTTGGTACACTCTTTTCTCACATAATCCAATCATTTAAGTATTCTCGAGCTTATTTTACTTGTTAGTACTTCTCATTCTCCTGAGAGTGGTGGGAGGCGGGTGGAGGCTGAGTGTTGGGAGGGATTCAGAGGTGAGGGGTGGTGGTGGTGGGGGATTAGAAATTTAACTAGTGGAAAAAAAATATAATAAATGCACTCGGGTTTGTGCATTGGTATATCTTCTTTTCCCATTCTCAATTTCTGTTTCTGCTCTGACAATTTGGCATAAATTAATAGCTGTGCTGTCATTGAAAAGAATTGAAGTCTGTGCACTTAACGCTTCAGCACAGTTTAATTTCTGACAACACCCTTTCCAAATGTAGCTGTTACACAAATGTATTATGCTACTTTCCTACTATAATCTGTTGGATTAGTTAGAATTAAACAGTCAGCAGAAAGCCTTGAATAATGACTGTTACTATAAATTTAAACTTACAGTATAAAGTTAAAGAAGCATGATTTTGAACATGTAACATATTTATATTTTAGATTGCAAATATCCAACTAAATTCATTGCTCGTGGTGGTGTATAGAGCTGGAACAATTAATTGATAAATGGATT
This sequence comes from Thunnus thynnus, assembly GCF_963924715.1. Taxonomy (NCBI): domain Eukaryota; kingdom Metazoa; phylum Chordata; class Actinopteri; order Scombriformes; family Scombridae; genus Thunnus; species Thunnus thynnus. Next base: position 7,325,845 of record NC_089540.1, read on the forward strand.
AGTCAATTGGCAGAAAATTAATCAAACTATTTTGATAATTGATTAATCGTTTTGAGTCATCTTTTAAGAAAAAATGACTAAATTCTCTGATTCCAAATTATTCAATGTGAATATCTTCTGGTTTCATTAGCCTCCTATGATAGTAAACTGAATATTTTGGGGTTGTGGACTGACAAAACAAGACATTCAAGGACGTTAACTTGGGCTTTGGGAAACAGTGATTGACATTTTTCACCTTTTACTGAAATTCTTTCGACCAACCGACTAATTGATTTAATGAGTGAATAATCGACAGATAAATCAATAATTAAAATGATTGTCAGTTGTAGCACTAAGGGTGTGTTACACAGACAGGTTGCACAAGCTGAGCAAACTCCTTGCTTCTCCTGCACTTTAACATGCCCTTTATATCATGATATCAAGCCCCAAATATTCAAAAACAACCTTGCTTTATCCCGTGGTTTAAAATTCTATTCTGAGAAGTTTCTCCTCCTCATTGGATCTGAAGCAAAACTACAGTCAGTCATAGGCTCTGTCTGAATGGTTTCTGGGCAAGAAGATGCTCCTCTGTGATTATAGTAATGATGCTGAGAGAACTTCTTGACACATCTATGCTCAAAAATGTTGCCTTTTGTATCAGCGATGTGAAGGACAGAATATAGAGGCTTTTAATGGACTTTATATGACATTATAAGATCCATTATGAAACATAGAATATATATTCTTCACATCTCCACTGTTGGCTGTATTTTCCATTGCTATCTATTATGCCTGAAAGTGTTGGTCATGAACTCTGGACTTAAGAATATCCATCTACTCCAACCTTGTCACACTAGAAGCACAGAAGAATTCATCTTGTGGGTTTGGAGTGAAGTGGTATTCTGTTCTGAGAGTGTACCTACAGTGCACATTAAGCTACAAAGTATGGTGAAAGGCTTTGACCCTGGGTCACTGAGTATAAAACATGATGTGATGGTTGAGTGCTGTGTAGCTACTGCACATGATGTCTGGAGCAAGCACAAGCAGCTTATAAATTGCTATAAGGGCCAGGGTGTTTATTGTTCCACATTAAACCATGTTAAAACAGGGCAACCTTAGCTCACAGTCTTCGTCTGATGATGAAGGCCACGATAGAGCCAAAAGATCCAGAACAATCAAGTAAGTGGACCTTGGAGTGGAGATCTGTCATCATTTAAATGACACTCTCAATATTACTTTGTTGTTAGTGTAGCTCTACTGACTTTAGTGTATCTTGACAAGTAATGGACAGATTGACATGAAATTTGGTACAGCTATCAATGGCACCCATAGGATGAATACTTATGACTTTTTTAAGCCCCTGACTTTTTTTGTAGCGCCACCAGCAGGTCAAAGTTTTCCTTGGTCTGTGAACTATCTCAACATGTACTTCATGGCATTTTGTACAGACATTCATGGTTCCCTGAACCCTAATGACTCTGATGATCATTGACTTTTCTATCAGGTTGACATTTTTAGTTCAGAGTGAAATGTCTATTGGACCACTGGGTGGATTAGTATGCAATTTTGTACACACATCTATGTCCAATACTTTTTATGTTTATTTATGACTAAATTCCTGCAAGACTGTCATCCCTATTAGCCACAGCTGCACTTTGTCTTTTCTGCCAATTAGCAAATGTTAGTAAGCCTTTAGTTAAACTAAGATGGTAAACATGGTGTCACCGCCCTAACATCAGCATGTTAGCATTGTCATTGTTGGCATTTAACTCAAAGCACCTCTGGTTGCGGCTTGCTTATTCATATGATATGAGAGGTGGTGAACAGGCATAATGCCTTGTTTATGAATGATTACATCTTTACAAACTTCTTTACAAATTACAAAGCCTGAAAAGTCTATGAAATCTGAGGTTGCATTAAACCTCATATTTTTCAAAATATGAGATTTGGAAACCAAAGCATACGTAGCTTCAACACTAGCTACTGACTAAGTATTTGCCATGCAAGGAAAATGAATGTTTAGAGTTTATTTCTATTCCTCTGCTTCTACACACTGCTGTGGTTGAATTGGTGTGGGCCATTGCTATTAGTGCCCTTCCACACCTACCTCGTTTGGTCTGGACTTTCAGACTTTTCAGTTTGATCCAAACCAAAATTACAGGTGTGAAACCTATCCCAGACTGTGGTGCGGCCCAAACAGCTGAACCTTGATCCGGCAAAAAGAGGTGGTCTTGGTACGGATCAAATTGAACCATGTTTCAGTTCTTTTTTAGTATGAAAACATTTTTTGGATGGTTCTTACTTTCAGACCAATTACAGGAAGTTCCGACAGGCTATTGTCAGAACCGGAAAAAGGAAAAATGAGCTGTGGTAGTACATGGGGAGAGGGGGAGACCAAGTTTTTAATTGAAATATGGTACGAAATTATAAAAAGTCCACTGGAAAAAACTCATAAAACTTTCCAAGTATTTTTGAAGAGGATATGAGTGGACAAAAGAGCAATGCCACCTGAAGATATAGAAACTATAGCAGCAGTATACAAAGGTGCGCATTTCCATTAGAAAAAGCATTGTGTTGACCAATGGGAAGGGCAAATTTGTTTTTGTTTTTCAGCAGTCATTATTTCTACAGAGTACAACTTATCACACCAGAAACACTATCATAGCCTACACTTATATAAACTATGGTACAAGATATAATGAAACGTTGTAAAATGAATGAACCAATTCATCATGATGGCTTGCATTCTATTGTAGATTAGTGGCAATAGTAGGCTATTAGCTGTCACACTTGTGCATACATATTTAATTCCACATAACTCCATTTCATTTTAAAGGAGGAAATGCAGCTATGAAGAGGAAAATGGGCAAGGCAAAACAGCTCCTAGACATAGCAGAAAGAGGATAATGAAAGAATTCAGGTGTACAAGAGGTTGCAGGAAGAGTTCATCCACACAGAAGACAGTAGACAGTAGAGGGAGTATGCCACTCTGGAAAGGTGGATGAAAATGCAGCAGGAGACCGAGGAGAGGCGATTCAGAATGCTGCAAGAGCAGTGGGCAGCCACAAATACCATGTTAATTAACTTTAAGCAGACATTCATGAAAGGCATGTCTCACCAAAGCCAAGCTCCACACCATGCAGCATCCTGGGGTCCCATGCATCCCTATTATTTTCCACCTCCTCCAGCTCCCAGTGACTGGGCTGCACAGCGGTCTTCAAACCTATCGACTACCCAGGCCCAACCTACAAACCCCTTTGATCAGACCCCACGTGTCCTGTATCAAAGTGATAGTGGTGAACCAAGCGACAAGTAGCAGTATTTTTTCAGTTGTAATTTATTTTACTGAACAGCACCCAGCACTTTAATTTGTATGCTGTATTTTAATCTGTAATGCTGATTTTTACTTTTTCATTTTAACTTCTATACAGTTTAGCTTTATCAACTTATATTTTTTATGGCAAAGTCTGTTAGTCAGTAGCTAAAAATGAAAGACAAGTTATGCAGAAAGTGTATGTGTTACAATCAAACAACATGTACTGAAGTGAGATGTAATTACGAACAGAACAAGATCAACACAACTATTGTAAAAATAAACTTTGATCAAATAATGATACATTTATTGTAGATGGTTTCAAAACATAAGAAGCAATGCTGCAATGCAAAGGCTGCAAGTGCCAAAATGATGATACACTTATGCAATACAAGATTTGCAAGTGGCATAAATGATTACACAGTAATAAAAGCAATGTTCATACTTACATAGTTGAAAAATGAGCAGACAATGCATTCTTAATGTTTTCCCCACTCTCACCATCAATGAGACGGTCTGCAGGGTCTGGTCTTGCATCATGAACTTCATCTTCATTGCCAATGTTTTCTTCGTTGTGACTCACAAAAATTGTGACGGACACATCTGGTGGCGATAATGTCACTGATTAAGGTGACATGACAGTCACATTGTTTTAATAGGCACCTCAATCTTCCTTTCAAGCGTCCAAAAGCCCTTTCCACAGTCATTCTGGCTTGACTCAAGCAGTGATTGAAAGTAGATTGTTTCGGTGTTACCCCTCTGCCCTCCAGGTATGGCTTCATTAGCCATGGTAGCAGTGGATACACGGCATCTTCTAGTATCACAAGAGGTACATCAACATCCTTAATGGTTTCTTGCCATCCTAGCAAGGGTGTTCCATTCTGCCCTTGTGTGTAAAGGGACGAATTTGACAATACACTGGCAACATGAACCCTCCCAGGCCAGCCAATGTTGACAGTTGTCACATACATGCTGCCACCAAGCACGGCACTGTGGTTGGGCCCAGATGTTGCTGTAAAAGATTAGGGAAAAAAAACAAATACCATAATATTCACAAATTATTTGGCCCTATTGAATAATTAAAAAACATGGATCTAAATAAAATGCATCCAAGAAGGCTATGTAAAATAATCATGCAAATGTATTTAGTTATTTATTTAATCTGCAATGAATTAACTATTAAATAACTAAATAACTATTTGACTCTATGTTGGCACACGGCAGGCCTGCAGCTGTCAGCAAGACTGTCATGATCATGTAATTGTAGTTGATGATTAACTGTCATACAAATAATTGCGATTGATGATTTAATTGTCTGTTTCTGTTCGTGTTATGCCATGCCATTTTCAACACTCTGTTCTATTTAAGTCATTGTAGCAGCATAGTAAGTGTCACAAGATGGCAAGTCACTACATTTTCCACAACATGTTCCTGAAAATGTTTCACAAACAAAATAATGCATTATGTCGACTGAAAAGCTTTTCATTTGAAAGATGCAGAACAGGAAGTGTTGAAATTGCAAGAGTAGCCTTGGCTGCTACAGTGTTGAACTGGAAGCATTTTCTTTATGCTACTGCACGGAAAAATGTAATGTTCTTTAGTGCGTTCGTATAATTGCAATGTGAAACCAAAACTAACTGGATCAAATGTATACAATGTAACAAAAAGCTTGGTTTCAGACTTTCAGGTTAGAACCAGTCTGAAGGTTCCTCTGTCAGTACCAGGACTGCATCACAAGTGCTTTATACCAAGCAAGTACTTGCAAATATGGAAGGTGTTTTACAGAACACCATATATAATTCTCAGATTTTTAAGGACTGGGATTTTTTTTTTTTTAATCATCTGTTTATTTATTGGTTTATTTTGCAGCAGTTTGCTCACCACAGCGGCAGCTCTGTTTACAGAACAGGGGAGAGCATTAAACCTTCTGAATTCTCTTGAAAAAATAATCAACCGCGCTGTGCAATAAAAACAACAAAGGCTAGCTTAATGAGCACAAGGCTTTCACAGCACCATTATCAGCCAGTGAGGAGAGATGAGGGCCCTCGCACAATTACAAGTCCGCACTTATCTTGTCGAAGCAGATTCTGCAGTGGGAAGAGAATCTTGTGTGTGGGTGTGTATGTGTGGGTGGGCGGCGAACTGCATGGCCAAGCCTTAAAAAAAAAAAAAAGCTCAATAAACTAACAATCTCTGATGGTCTAGTTATTTTTATAGAATTCCACAAACTAAGCCAACATTTCAGCTGATTCCTATCTTGCCATATTGGCAAGTCATTAACTCAGACCCAAGCATGATGAATATCAGGCCTTGTTAACCATTATAAAGTGCTGAAATGTCACACATTTATGATGGATTGGGTCATATGACATTATTATGGCTGCAGCATCTGTGTTAAAGGGGAAATCCACACTGAATCACACAGGGTAGAAAACTGCTGCTGCTGGTTTATTCTGTAATTGTGACATATACAATATATGCATACTGAGGGATACAATATAATGTCCCATGATATTTGTATAAGCCTTTCCCATAAAATGCCATTAATAATCTAAAATCTAAACTAAAATCTCAAAAAAGAGCTCTCTTTGGGTTGAAACTTTAAAGCATATTTCAGTTTTGGTCCCACCCCATCTAGTGATTCACTGTGGATTTACAAAGAAGGCTGCCACACACAGACACATTGGTTCTTGTGCCCAACAGAGTCCCATGTTGTTGTCTAAAACCAATGTGCATCCACTGCCAAAGAAGACTATGAGGGTTTCCCTTCCAACCGAACTGTACAGCAGCCGATTTCACTGATTAACACTTTCAACCAGAGAGGAGAGAACCAATTAGTTGAATCAGCCCTTGTGCAGTTTGTTTGGAAGGGAAAACCGGCGTACTCATCCATGGCGGAGGGCTGAACAGCAGTGATTCACAAGGAACAACGGTGGGGTTGCGGACTCATTATGTCATAGGTGAATCTAACTCATTACTGTCTGCTCTTTATTTTCACACCGCTCCTGCCATTCTATAACTGAGCAGTACAAATCTAAAAGAAACGCCTAACAAAATCTCATCATCACCGGTTTAATTGAAATATGAGAAGAGAATAAAAACTATTTACCAACCACCCATAACCTTTGTTAAAAAGAAAAATTGCCATCTATAATATGTGTCCCTGTCGTGTCTGCTAGGCTTTGAAACCTGAAGCCTTATTTCATTGAATGTTTTTCACTTTTCTCAAGAAATTATTAAATAGACTTTTTCCTCGTGTGCTTGTTTGCATGATAATCAACTTTATCCAAACTTGAGACTTCCTGTTGGAGATGGTTCATGTAAGAGGTTACTGTGGAGAAAAGGAAGACCACACACAGCGTCACTAAAGCATTAGTGCACCTGAAACCAGGCCTGGCCTGTGTCATCCAGCACCAGCACTGTCAGCCCTGTATGTAGTTCCTAACGACAGCTGCAGCAAATGTGCTAATGTGCACCATCTACAGGCAATCACTTAACTTAATCAGCTGTACTTAAATGCAATTAGATTCTACGTCTTTGTCATTCCACGCAAGTGCACATCAAAAATAGACAGTACATTCCATTTAATACTTAATTTGAAGTAAGTAAATAAAAGAAAATCAAACAGTTAAGCACTGAATTCAGACAGCTGGAATTACAATTTGAGGTACTACACAATTACGTGTAGTGTTATGAATGTTGAAGCAGCTCAGTATGCCTGTGGAATTACATCCATATTGTACTGTTCTGCAACTTATGGTTTACATCCAAAGCCAGTGTTCAGTGTCAGTGCAGGAAATAACGCCGCAGAACGTAGTGTGTGTAACGTGGTGTGGAGATCGAGATGGGGGGGGGGTGAGCATGTACAGTAGCACATAATACTTTCATGTAGGAGACCGGGTCAGTTTGCGTTACAAAGTCCACTTCTTTACAAATACGGGTGGGCTGTAGTTTGTATGTTCGTGGAGGCTGTGATTGCTAAAGGTTTAGTAAGGTTCACTTGGGTGTATTTCTTTAGCATGCTTATAGCTTCAGGGTAAAATCTGCACAGCTGTTTTCTAGACAGCAAGGGACTAAACGCTTTGTGGTTTAGGCGGGTTAAATTGCTGTTGTTGCTTTAAGCCCTCCTCCCACACTGCTTCTTGTAAATCTTTGGTATAGGTGGGAATTAGTAAGCATGGCCCACTACGTTACTGCTGCTATCTATTGCAATGAAGTGGAACCAGAAGCCATGAAATACCCACACAAGGCTGTAGCATAACAAAAGTTAGAAACTGAATGTTTCCTCTCTATAATGTATCTGCTCCTATGTGGGGATGGGGATGACTCATTCCGCCTTCATAGGTTCATGTTTTCTTCCCATAGATGATCCTTGATAATGAAGTTTTTGAGGAACTTGAAGTTGTTGATGTAACCCAGTAGAGAATTGGACTCTATAAGATGTCAGTCGGTCAGAATCAGTGTCATCTTACTCAGACTTTGTTCTTATTGGTTATATCAGGCAATGCAGGCTTCTGATTGGAGAAGGGAAATAAGTCCCACCCCCTCCAGGTAGAAGTTCAACAATACAGAGTAGAGGAAATAACACAAGCAGATGAATGACAAAGGATATAGCAAGCCACCATTGAACTCGATCACCTCCTTACCTCGAGGAGTTGGACTGAGATCACCTTTTGCCCCAAGGGGGAGACCATCCATTCCTTCACTCCCATCACTTGAGTACACCAGTGTGGCGGGACTGTTAAAGCCCCACATCTTATTACTTGATTTGTTTGACAAACCTAAGAGCAATTTGGAACTGAAACTGGATCAACACTACCCTATCTGACTGAAGCTCGCTAAACTGACCACAACAAAGGAACAAAGTTGAACTTAAATGAACGGACCAAATATATCCTGAACTCTGTTACACTTCCCAGACATTTTCTTCCTTTGCAAGTAAAATGTGTCAAGTAACCATTTTCGTGGGATTTATGTTATGTGTTCAAACTGTGAAGCACTGTTAAAACAGTTTATTGTTGTACTGAATGCATTACTTACACTATCCACCAGTTAATTAACACTAAAATGTCAGTTAAGAGAGGAAACTTTTTTGTTTTGCTTTCTTTTCTACAGAAGTCTTTAATATAATTTAGGTTGAAAGTACCCTCTGGCTCCAGTTGCTTATTGTGTCTTCTCTATTGTGCCTCTTTCAACCCCTCCTACGGACTTAGATAGTGGTCCTAAATATATCTGAGTACCCTGTGAGTTGGGTTGCACTGACATTCAGCTCTTTTCTCTCAGGAGAGACAGATTGTTGTCTGCACTGCGCCTCATGTTGTCTCAAATCTCCTGCAGGCTGACTCATTACAGTCTGCAAATCGGTGCATCATTTCGGTGTCATCTGCAAACCTTCAGCTGCCACAAGTATCACAGGAATATGGTAATTTTGCTTCACAAAAGGAAAAATCTGACCAGCGACAATAATGACAGAGGATAGAGAATATATAATATGCAGGACAATGGGGGGAAAGCCAGCGCTCTAATAGAGAGATCGAGGCCTCAAGCCAACAAATCACTCATCTACAGTGGCCTCTTACAATGTGTGATTTAGTAATTGACATTCCCCCTCTCATGTTGATCCTGGCTTCTGACTAGCAGTTCACTCAGCAGTATTCACACCATCCAATTCCTAAAAGATGCATTTAATCAGAATCACTTTGGCGCCGTCTGAAAGGCTCTGACGATCAAATGGGGATGCGAATAAGCTTGTCAAATTTGTGAACATAGGCATTTGTTGATATGGTGGGGGTTTTTTTGTCTTTTGTCCCTTGCCATATTTTTTTCTTGAAGCTCCCTATGTCTTAAAGATGTATAGTTGCACCCAGCAGCCTAGTCTTTATCTAATCTTTTGTAACCATGACTGACAGTTTTGTTCCATGCCTGCCAAAGAGAAATAGTTTGAAAGAGTCACAATTTTCTCTGCATTTGAGAGTTTCTCTAATGCACAGCTCCATAGCCAATTAATTGGGATGGATAGAAAGATTCTTTTTCTGCAACATCACAACCAAAAGATCTTTTAGATGTTCAGCAGTTCCGGAGACGAAACGATGATTCTGCACAGTCAATCATTGATCATCATGGAGCAACTGCAGACTGTCTTAAAAGATTACAGTGCAGTCTTATGATTTATAGCTATACTTTTCTTTTTGTTGCTTCAAGCCATCCAGCTTGTTTTCACAACAGATATTATATTGATCCGTCCCAGAAGAGAAAGATGAAAAATAAACTTTCTTGTTGTAGAGATGGCATCTACAGTACGTCTTCACTGATAAAGCTCCAAGACTTTGGAATAGATGCAACACAACGCTTGTTTATTGTCAAGCAGAAATGTTTGGGAGGACATCAACGCTCCATGCTTGGCGCTCGCAGACTGACACTTTTAATACTACTGCCAGAGAGGAAATATGGTAGGTGACCTAACACGGAGGCTTAGTACTGATGGTCACAATGAGAAGGCTCAGTGTCAAAGCCATTATACAAGCCTCTGAGAAAATACACACACAAATCAACCTCTGCCAGCATGCCAAGATTCTTGACTCCACAGACAGCCTTCGGGGAGATTTCCCTTTTCATCAGCTTTTCTCTTCTTCTTCCAACCAGAACCAGTTAAAAGATCAGGATTTGATATGCTGTCACTCATCTCCTGCCTGATTTGGATGACAGGCGGCTTCATGAGCTGCTGTGGAGTTGATGCAAACCGAGTAGGGAGGAAATTTCGAGGCTTCGGAAGATTCCCCACTGAGCAGAAAGGCAATCATTAGAAATTAGAAAGGGGAGGGGGAAGAGGGAAAATAGTTCAGGGGAAAGGGGAATAAATTTAATAGGGAGTCAATAGGTATTGATTTTTATGTAAATTTCTACACAGCAGAGGAGCGCCTGTTCGGTCATGGGCTATCAGGATCCAAAATAAGGCTAAAACAGACAAGGGGATATTACCCACTATTCACTGTGTCTGCTATTTTTCACTATTCTGCATCTTCCTCTGCCTGGCTACCTCTCCAGTCACTGACCGTTTCTCATTCTTCCTTTCTCTGTCTCATTCTCTTTCTCTCTCATTCTCTCCCTCCCTTCTCCATCCGCTTTGTATTACTGCCAAGCAGTCAAATGGATGTTGGCATATTTTAGAGCCCTGTTGTCCAACTCTCTCTCATGCGCAGGCCAAGTTTGTGGCTCAGCAGAGTGCAACTTGGCAGCTGACGAGACAAGCACACTAAAGCAATTAGCGCGGCCACCAACAGTCGCTTGGAGAACCGAGCGTCCGTTCCGTTCACGAGTCAAATATAGAGTATTATTTATATCCAAAGGTCAGCACCCTCTCTGTCAGAGGATTTCAGATCTGTTAATGTGGGACGTTTACACTGCAGGCACACAAAACAAAAGAAGTCGAAGCAGAGTGATGTTAAAAGGGCAGGACTGTGACAGTGCCACCTCCCCCTGCAAATGCACACATACACAGCTGAGGTTGAAGCTGGGCGATGTTAAGAGATCAGGATTTTAACAACCTCCATCTCACACACAAGCAGACATACAGCGCACGGGAACGCACACCCGAGCAAAGAGATCAGTCAAAGCGGCGCGCTGTTAAAGGCGGCAGAGTATGACAACCTCAGAGGGGCTGACCGCCCTTGCTGTCAGTAAAGATGACCCTCATCTCACAGTCTTTGTTCCGAACAAGAGAAGAGGCAAAGCGGACAAAAATGACAGCGAAGCCTAAGAATAGTATGTGCTGCTGGGATACCTGAAAGTAGCTGGACTGTTGTGACATGCCTGGCATGAATGTACTATAAGGGTTTCTGTGCAGGTCAGCAGTGCATCGGTCCATAGATTGTCATTTCTGAGTCTGAGATTATGAGAGTTATGTGAAAATTAGCAACTAAGGTGTCAAAATTGATAGTTGAAGCAAAATTTTCTTTTCCATTGTGTCCATGATGTAAAATTCAGTGTTTTTTCTTGACTTTCCATATGTAAAATGGTATCCCTTACTGGTTTCATAGTATTTTTCACCCCAAAGAGTAAGAACTTAGAGCTTACTATGAGGAAGGACCACTAAAAACACACAATTTAATACATGATGTAAAATTCCCAAATCGTCAGAACCTCTGCAGATAATTTATCATATTCCCTGACTTTGACATTTTCAAATATACCCCTGAACATTTCCTTGATATTCCAGCAGCCAATTCAGGCCAATACAGCTTTTGCTTTCTTTTATTATTTAGGTACTGTTCAATAAATAACAAGCCTGATTTGTAGATTTTCTATGTTGAAAAATGAACGCCGCTGACACACCGAGACAGCATGTAGCCATTGAGTGTTGACATATCTCATTGCTAACTGATCTAAATTTGATTCTTCATGCCCACAGCGGCAAAAAAGGTGTGAACTTGACACCTGTGCACATCCCCAAGTGTCAGTGAATAAGGCATTAAGTATGGTTTATAGCTGGTTTGTGGCCCCTTGAGAACATCCATAAATGAGAGGGCCTTTTTTTTTAGTTCAGGTCTAAGTGATTATTGTTTCATTAAGGATGTCACCTGAGGGATTTGCTACATTTATAGTAGTAAATGTAATTACAAACACTTCTGTGTAAGTGTTTCTTATTAAAATGTGACCCAAGCATTTTATTCAGCTTCATCAAACATTTTAGGGGTTACACATCACTGACAAAATAATGTTAGATTAAGATTGTAAGTCTCAGCATCTCCAACTGGAGCATCAATCGCTAATACAACTTGTGATTTATGATGACCACTCTTTTCTAGTGTGCAGGGGCCTGGGGCGGACGATGTCAGTCAATACCTGCAATATTGCCTCATTTGCAGCAGCTGTCAAAGTGACTTACACCCGTGCACACGCATACATACACATACACACACACAAACACACCTCCCCCACTGTCAAAGTAAATTGGGTGCATGTTCTCTAAACCCTATTTATGGGTCTCCCATTGTTTTTCTTGATGCAGTGTCTGACATGTGGAAGAAAGGGCAAAATTCATCCACCCATCATCCGGGGAGAGAGGGAGAGAAAAAAAAATGTATGTATTTGAAACTGAGAGAGAGACAGAGATGGACGGACGGGACAAAGAAGACGGAAAGATTGAAACAGACTGGCAGGCATGAGAAAGAGATGGATGGTTCGAGAGACAGAGAGGAAGAGAGTGAGACAAACAAACAGACAGACAGAGGTATAGACTTCATGCTATGAACTCAGCCACTACTCCCCCCCCCCCCACCCTTCCCACCTCAGCTTCCTGTCACTCACAGCTGATGACAACCCCCAACCTGTCTCTGCCTCTGTCACCTCAATCACACAAGGACCTGATACTGTCATCACACTCTGGGTGCCATATCAAACTAGTACACTGCTATGTGTGTGTATATGTTTGTGTGTACCTGATTGGGTATGTGACCCCTTGCTGGGGAAAGAATGTGAATGTGTGTGCGCACAAGTGGCTGTTTGTGTGTCTGCAATTTGACAAGCAAGCCTCCTTGAGAAAAGTCTGTCTGACTGTCGGTCTATCTGAAGAAAGCCTATGGATTAGGCCAGGCCAACAAATACACCTGCCGTAAATCTCCGTTGCTTACACCGGGACGGCAAATGCTTTGATCTCAGGGTGGCATTGAATACAGATCAAAATCTGTGATGTCGGATTCCAACTCTTTGCACGAACTCTCAACTCTCCAGATGATGTAAAAGTCAAGGAAACATGGTTGGATGATTGATACGGATCCATTGGTGTGAGGTTTTAAATGGATTGTGGGGTTTTTGATACATGCAGTATGTTTCTGGCATTAAACCTACAGGCATTAGTCAGTATTGCCCACATTCAGTACTTGATAATAATTGATGTTAAGAGAAGATTAGATTACAGCTCCATGTCAACGGTATTCAAAAACCTGTGTATTTTCAGCCTAACAAATAAAATTGTGGGGGAAACGCTAGGCCTACTTGTAACATTTTTATCTTTAAAATGGTTAACCTTGCATTAAATCATATTTTTGATGTCCCAATTTCTCATTTCACATCAAGCATGTAATGACAAAGTGACACTCTTAGTGCCGAACCTACTGAGAAACAACATCCATCCTTTGAGCTGCTTTCTCAGGCTGCTTTCAGACTGTATGTTTAAGTCTCACTGCTTTCATCAACTAGCTAACAAGTGCAGAAAGGACAAGTGTGCACTGCCTGCCAAAAGGAAAAAAAAAAGAAAGAAAGAAAGAAAAGACAAACAAGATATTTTTTTCTGAAGAGTCTATAGATCAAACCAAAGCTAAAAGATAAATTATTGGACACATTTATCAGATGGCCAAAAAAGAGAACTCCAATGGGATGTTCATGCTATAGGCGACTGTTTACCATCATGTTAGCCATATCTAGTATTATACATAATAGATTTTAAGTGGTGACACACAACTTGCTGTCAGCTTTAATGCAGCAAGGACAGACATGGTTATAGGCACAAAGCACCTGCACAGTTAAACAGAATTCCATGAAGGAAATGAATGAATGGCCCCCTCCTTGATCTCTACTTCTATATGTACTGAAACATTTATGCATATACTTATCTAATCTGGAGTCATGCATGCAGTCAGGTCTGGGGGCTGAGCCAATAAAAAAGGCAGCCGCGTTACAGTCACCAGTCGTCAGCAATTAGTAGACCAATAGGGTAGCATCTTAGATGCTTATGGAATGAGTCACTATGTGCAATTTCATTTTTTCATAGTCATCTTCTAACAGGGCTCTACTGGCTTAGGGGGGTAAACTTGATGATTGTACACCTGCCGTGACACTGACATGATGACACTCCAATCATGATGTAATAGGTCAACATTCTCCCACAGGTGTTGTAGGTGCAACTTGATGCCGCACTCTGTGTAAAGCCTAATTGACACTCTGCACCCATCAAACATCTCATTTCTGCCCCGCCTATCACTGGGGTCCTCTGTCAACGAACACATACAAGTCTTAACAGTGCACTTACACTGGAGGACTCTCACACAGTCAGCATGTCATTCAAAGCATCAACCAAGGGTAAAAGCACAATCACCCAACAGTTTAGGCAGAAATAAAACACCAAGCCTCACCTGAGTACCAAGGGCTAATGCACACAGTACTCTGTGCTCCAAAGCAATGGCCATTTCACCTCATCTAAGGGATGTGTTTCAGGTATAACCTTCAGTGGACCACCACCAAAAATAAGATAAATGAGCCTCACATAAAGCCAAACTAAGGGACAAAACGTATACCCAAGTACGCACATACCTCAAGCTTTGCGAGATCGATTTCACGCATTGTGTTCTGGAGTCCGTCACCTGAATGCAATACAAGAGCGAACTGCTGTCTAAACATTGCAGCCAGGGTCAATATAGCATGAAAAAACAAGAGAAAGTCGACCCCTTGAGTTTGGGCTCACTTCCACTCAAAATAACCATGATGACCAGTTTGACGAAACTCTAGCTCAGTGGTTCCCAACCTTTTTTCCTTAGGGGAGCCCTATTTTACCATTGAGTCATAACTTTTTCTTTTTGATACATTGAGTGTTGTCTTTTCCCTGATGCTTAGCCATTGTTCCATGCACCCTTTGGTTGTTTTAACTTTGTACTTTTGTAATGCAGGATAAGCCTATTTAGCCGGCTGAACTTATTGAAGGCCTTGGCTGAGTTCACTAAACTTCCAGATGTCAGTGTTAGAGACACATGAGAACTCGTGTTAGTGACCAATCAAGTCTTGTTGAAGGAAAACAACCTGTGTGATGGCTTTAACCCAATTAATCAAACTTTTAGAGAAACCATTGCTGCAGCCATAACCAAAATGAGTGGTTAGTTGTTTTTAGTGTGGTGTTCATTACTGCCTCTGCTCCTTTCAGTTGTTTTCACTGCTTCTCGCTTGGCTTCTGTTTGGACTGCCCCTCTGCACCTACCTAAGGCGATGTTCTTGCCCTATTGAAATCTATGCACATATTCAGAGAAATGTCCTTTCCTGCCTGTGCAGGGTGTCCCATTTTTTAAAATATAAGTTATGGATTTATTCATTAACTTTCATTATGTCCACTTGGAGTACACAAGAGGAGACAAGGAGGATAGGAGGAGCGTGTGTGTGTGTGTGTGTGTGTGTATGCTCGCGTACGGACAATGATGTGGAGGATTATGGCTAACCTTTAGTTTTGGCCATTTTAAGATGATTAATTTGCCACTGTGTTTTTAGCTGGAGGGCAGATGCAAGCAGAGAAAACTTATAATTGCCTCAGTGCTGCATACCCTTCTCAATGTCAAGCCTGATAGAGAGCCCTATTCAATAATGCCTAATCTAGTACACTGTAAAGAAAAACCTATAGAATCTACTCAATTAATGTGAAGTAACAATTTGCATTCAGTTTGTTTTGGTAGATTTCACCTCATGTTTTGAGTATCTAAATTTAACAGCTGTGACACACTAAAAGAAATTAGGTAAAGTCTTACCTAACCTTTCTCAATACATTACACAACTAATTACTTAAGTGTAATTAGTTCTTAACTCTTGACTGTTAGTAGGCAATTGTTCATCTACTTAATTATTATTAATTAATCAATATGACTAATTAACCATTACTTATTCAAGGATGGTTAGCTGTACTTGAAAAATTATTGTCAGACACAGGAGACAATATTGATCATGTCAATTTCTTTTTAATCAACCAAATGTTTAAAAAGTAAAGAAAGGAGGTCGTTCTCCAAACACAAACACTGTCTTATGGTCATGCTATTAAAGGCTAATTTGTGGTAGGTCGCTCAACACTTTATGCTTTATGCTTCAGCAAAAGGTTTCAGTCATCTCCATGGTAACCAGACGCTATCCTCCAACTGGCTTGTTTAGTTACATTATATCATCCCGACCGGGACTAATTAAAGTGAATACAAGGAACTTTTAACTGGTTATGAAACAGTCTTATGATGTCTCTGATGCCTCTATATGACCTACATAAGCAAATGAGCCCATCAGTGAGAATATTGGCTGTTTCTATATAGTTATTCTAAATGCCTGCCACCGGGTCAGATTCCCTGCAAAATGAGACGAAATGATTTACAGCACACAGACTGGAAGACGAATTAAAAGCAAAACCCGAATGTTTGACCCCAGCATCCCTTTGTAATGTAGTAAAATTGCTGCTGCAGTAAAATTGTCATGTTGGCACAGACCACTCCCTTCAGGATAGAAATGTGTCATCATAGAATGAAGACATAGTAGAGACAACCTGACTCTAGGAGTGAACCATTCAGATTATCATGATTAATGTGTCCCCCATCTCTATCTTTCATGCACTTCTTGCATATAATGTAGGTCAAACCAATAAACCATCAATATCAAACATTAACTTGTCAGTGTTCCCCATCAAAGATTAATATTAATCAATATACAAGTAAACAGAAAATTGGAAATAAATGTCAACAACCCATGCAATATGTTTTCCTTGACTAAAATGTAGGTATTCTGAACCGTTCATTGCAGTTACACCATTCTACTTTACTAGCATGTTGGTAATTTAAAGTTCTGTCGATATGTGTCTTTTTAAAAAGGTGGACTGTGCCATACTCCATTGAATTCTGCAAATTAGTTTTTTCACTTTTGTGAAAAAAGTAAAACAAAAATATACCTCATCTACAGTATACAGGAGAGGATGCACCCTGGTACCAGCAGTTCCTCCTTTGGCATGCATCAGCTGCAGAAGATGTTGTGTGTGCCCATCACGCTTCAGCATGAACATCTCTTCCAGGGAAATTGTTGTTATACGTCGCAAATCCTCTTTGATCTAGTTAATGAGTAAAAGGACAACATAAGAATACAACAATTTTCTCAATGATACTCACCCATTCTAAAAGGCCTGAAACTAAGTTTAAGTTGTTTAGGGTAAGTTCATCTTAAATATTTTAGATCTATCACTGTTATTATCTACATAAGATAAACATACCTACCTAAACCTAAACCTAAACTCTGCTGTCATATGAATGCATTTGGTAGCTAGCTTTACATTGCTTTGTCTAACCAATGACAATATAGGATACTGAGTGACATAATCTGTAGTTGAGTTGGAGGGGGGCAGAAAAGTTCCAAAAGGGCCATGGGAAATGGAAAATTGTCACCACGGGAAAGACTTCAACAAAGTATCACATCTCAAATGCAGTTATTTTTCTGCATGACAGCAGACATAAATAAATTAACCCAATATATATATTATATATTTAACATTAGCTTTTAAAAAGGTGTGTTAGTTGGAGGCTGGTCCATAGAGGCAGAGGAGGTTGCTCGTCCTCTATTTTTTGAGAGGCAGGAGGGAGATCAAAATATAAAAAAGGAATATTTGATTGAAATAAACCATTACCAAATTTCAGTATTATTTATAAATTATTTTTTCTCTCTTCTTTGGAAAAAATCCATTATTGAAATTCTGGTTAAAATGCTTCAACAGCAACACCTGCAGGGCAGGAGGAGAAAGAGCAGTCTGTGTGAAGTGGTGGTGGGGGGCAGTGGGGAGAGTGGGGTGGAGAGGGGGGGCAGAGGAGGACGGGTGCCTGCTGTCCTCCGCAAGGCGGGATCTCTTACATCAATTTAATGTACTTCATTTTTTTCATGCTAATCTATGATTGGCCAAGACAAGTAAAATGATGCTCCAAGGGAGGACGTCCTCTCCAACCAATCAACAACCAGAATGCAATATTGACATCACGTTGGCCCAATGACAGTTTCCAGATTTCATCTTCAATTCTCTCCACTGTAAGGCAGAGTAGCAGCAGTAGATAACGAGCAGTAGATAGCTGCTTGCGTTAGCCAACGCAACAGTTAGCTTCTTGTAGCAGCCTGAAGGACTTTTTATACATCCATGGAAGGACTGTTAAGGACTGTTGTTAAGCTAACCGGAGAATATATTTGGACTGTGCAGCGCAGCAGTGACAGGACGCCACCAGGGAGGCTGGAGAGAGAAGCAACTGAAGAAACAACCAGGAGAGTTAGCTTGTTTGTCATTATTGCTAATGATATCAGACTGGTTAACCAGCAGCCACAAAGTTCTGTTAACTAACAAACAAGACGACCAACAGCTACAAATGGACGCTATACTTCATCAATACATCAATACTTCATCTCCATGATAGAAAGAAGAAGACATCAGATAACGTGAGTCAGATACAGCTTCTCTCTCTCTGTCCCTTTGGTCGCTAACTTCTTGTCTGATGGCTGACGTAAATGTCTCTGTGGCTGTTGTGTGAATTTATCTCCTTAACAAGAATGCAGCAGAGATGATATAATGTGTTGTGGGTAGTTTGCTTGTTGAAGTTACATTGAGCTGTCTGGACTCACTCATTCATTTGGAATTGATCCAGTTTTTAATTGAGTGGTTGTTCAGTCACCTGTTGATGTTGTGTGATTAGTGAATGAGTGTGCAGGAGGTCTGGCTACTTGTTGTGACAATTTCTTCAGTTGGTTTTTAAGCTGAGTTGTCTATTGAATAATAAGCTGAAAGTAACTAGAATAACAAGTGTTAACATGTCAGCTTTGTAGACTATATTTTGTATGTGGTGCATATAGATAAGAGTGTGTAAGTCATGTATTTGATACATGCATTAATACTTTCTGATGCAAACCTACACTTTTAGATCTGTGAATATTTTTAGTGTTCAGTCTTTCTAGTATTCAGCACTGATCTGAACCTGTATCACATTATAAGCTTTGTGGTACTTTATATATTTCTGTATACTAAGAAAATACATAGGAAACACATGTAAATCATGTGATAAGTTGTCTGTTTTTGATGCGAACATAAATCTGTTGTCACAATAGAACAATACTATAAATTTGAATTTCACTTTGTTGGTAAAATGACACATTCTGAGCCACTGCACGGCTAAAATGAGCACTTCTTTGTTTAGAAACAGTATGTATATGCTAAATGTCTTTAAAGAAGCAGCCTTTTCACCACTCAGGGGTTTTTGTTTTTGAAAGTGATGATATAGTATGGTGCTGTTTGTTCTAAGATTCCGTGTCGATTTTCCTCCTGTCCTCCCCAATTTTTTGAGTCACCAGCTGCCACTGATATATATATATATATATATATATATATATATATATATATGAGCCAGAAAAGCAAAAGAAGACAGAGTCGACGGAGGGAAAGGCAACAGAAGAGAAAGGAGACAAGAAGCAAAAGGAAGACATAGAAAGGAGACAAGAACAGTGACGATCACAGGAAGAGAAAGTACGAAAGTTAGACAAGACGTGTGTGTGTGTGTGTTTGTGTGTGAGAGAGAGAGAGAGAGAGAGATTTTTTTGTTTTGTTTTGTTTTGTTTTTTTCTTTTTACAGGAGCATCAAGATGTTGAAGTAAAAAATGACTGAAGAAAAAAATATATAAATTTACTGATGCCAAACATCAAATAAGGAAGAGGGAGAGGAAGACGAGGAAGTGGACCCTGGAGGCCATGAAACAGGCCACGGGAGCAGGTGGAAGCAGCCAGGCTCACTTTCAGGCAGGCTGCCAAACAGTTTGGGGTACCAAAGTTCAGCCTGACTTACTGAGAGAGTGGAAGTGTGGCTTTTGGCTGTGTCCATGGTCAGAGGCCACTTCTCGCCCCTGAAGATGAAAATTTTTGGTGCAGTGCTGTTTGTATTCTGCCAGTGATGGGTTTCCACTGATAAAGCCTCAGGTCCTGGCTGCACGCAGACAAACACAAGGCTGCTCTTGGCCAGATGTGGTGGATAAACTTACGTGAACAGATCATTGCCTCACTGCCCAGACTCCAGACATCACTAACCGTGGGAGGGCATCCTGTGCCAAGACGGGGCTCATCAATGAGCACTTCTGGCTCCTCACTGCCACCCTGGAGGAGTATGGGTTGAAAGGAGAAGCCCTGTCTACAACTGCAACGAGACAGGGCTTAAGGCGGAGTACGGTGCTGTGAGATGGGAGGCCTTGCTGTCTCTTCTGGCCAGAAGAGACAGAAAGCAGCAACAGGCCGAAAACACAAGCCCGCCAGCCACTCACCCTGCCTGGGGGCTTCCGTCCCAGCTGCAGAAGAAGACTGCGACTAGACAGGGTTTCAGTTGGACTCTGTGAGAAGAAAGGTCATCGTGCTCCTGGGGACCAGGCATGTATACAGGCATGTATACAGGCATGCCGAGGGAACCAGAGACCACATCACTGTCCTGGCCTGCTTCAGTGCATGTGGGGAGGATGATCATCTATAAGGGGGGATATCCAGGGGTCCCCAATGACCTCTGTGAGAAGTCACTGGCGGGGAACCAGGATGGTGAGCTGTTAAGGAAGTGGTTTGTCAGGCACCTCCTGAAGTTCGTCGCCCAGGAGCATCCGCTGCTGCTCATCATCGACAGACACCAGTCCAACCTTGCTTGAACACGCAGCCGAAGAAAACTCCAATCGAATTTTTCAGCAATAACTTGTGACTATATATGGCATCTTTGTATCTATTGTAAGACACGTGGCAGTGCTTCTGCTGAGCCAGATGAGTCACATTTGCTTTTACAGAGCTGGTAGTGAACAGAACAGACTGGAGATGGGCATCAGTCAGTCTAGATCTGTGTTTTGACTTATTGAAGTTCATTGCAGAGATCAGTTTTTTAAAGGAGAAAGGGTCTGCAAACATCAGAAAAGTGGCGCTGTGAGACTTGAAGTCAGCAAATGGGTGTCATGCACTGTGGGAGGTCCGAGTGCTCTCAGTCCTTGCTAAAATGTTTATGTCGACGAGTTGCAAGTTTAGATGTGGCTTGATAAATGCTAAATACTAAATGTGAATGTCAACTTTTATTCAACAATTTCCCAACCTTGCTAGAACAGAAGATTTGCCAAAAACCTGCACATTGCTACATTTTAGAATTATTTAGGTTAAGTAGCTAACCTTGTTTGTATGTTCAACTCTGGCGTTAGCGCTGCACATGTTAATTAGCTTGCTATTTATCAGTGACAAACTGCCAGTGTCTAGAGAAGGCTACAAACTTAAATTCCTGGTCTAACACAGAAGCACAGCAACTACAAATCTTGTGATAGATCTTACCATTACATAAGTTAACATTTGCTCGGTCAAGCTTCAAAATTGCTGGATCCTACACTTCCCATAATGCAACTTGATAGAGTCTTTCAGTAGACACAGTTTTCAAACCAGTTTATAATACAAGCTCTCTTTTAAAAATGTGTACTCTCTAAGCCCAAACTGAGATATTTCTGATGACATCACCATGACATCATTACAACCACAGAGGAAGTGAGAAAGTTTGACAATATTATATTAATACTGTTTCACTTGCTTCAGAATATAAATAAGGAAGGATAAAGTTTTCTAACAAGCACGTCGACCTACAAAGTTGTCATGGCTGCAACTTAGTAAAACTTTAATCAGTAGCAGTGACAGTGTAAAAGCAGTCTGCTGTATGCGCTTGTTTCTTCTGCACTCTTTGTTCACAACAGACACTTTAATTGCCAGTATATTCCAATTAAGAAAAATACATTGTAATGCATGATATCATAAGTCTTATTAATATGTGGATCTGCTTCAGCTAGTGTGACATCTCCACAACATTGGCAATTAAAAACAGCAACAATATAAATAATACCAGTACAGCACACATTGTATCCATCCTTACCCATGCTATTTTATCCTCGTCTTGTTGCACTCCTCTTGTGCAATCCTTGTCCTCATTTGCATTTTAATTCCTGTGCTTGTGCAGCTCGGCGTGGCTAATCCTGTGCTAACCTAAATGAGGCCTGTGTTCTCAACTAAAGAGTGTGTGTTCCTGTCTCGGCCTTGCCGCTTCACTCCTGAAAACCCTTTTTTCGTTCCTGTCAGAGACGCACACGTATTTCCCACACACGTGAATACACTCGCACACGCAGTCGGGCACGTAAGCTCAAACACACAGACAGACAGGCAGACACACATATTTATCAAAAAAAAAAAGCTGGAAATCTTTATTTCCCTCTCAAATACACCATATAACCCTGTTTCTTTTTTTTTCCTGCAGCATCATATCTTGGTGAAGAAGACAAGATAGCCAATTAAATCAATCCTCGCTCCTTGTGTATGTGCTATGCAAATACTCCTCTGCTGCTAAAGGGAAGGAAAGGGATGACAAATTCTGGCTCTCATCTCTCTCTCCTCTACCTACAGTAAAAAGGTGCTTAGATGGAAAGAGGATTACAGCTTTGCTACCCACCTGAGACGCCTGTTGGGTGCTTTTTTTGTGTTTGTGCGTGAAAAGCCCTTTTACTAAACTGCTGACGAGCCATGGCGAAATGCCGAGACAGAGTGAGAGAGATGCAAATTGTGCTGTTGGTGAGTGCATCCTGATTGTATTTAGATAATGCTTAACACAGCAGCTGTTCATTTAGGTGTGAACGTGCGTGCGATATAGTGTGCGTACGGACGCGTGCATGCGGGCAGGCAGGAGTCGGTGTGTGTGTGTGTGTGTGCACCCAGGTGTAAAAGCATCTTCTTGTGTGAGGTTTGTGTTTGTTCACATATGGGTGGTGTATTTGTCACCAACCTCTGCTGCTTTAAAAGCTCTCTGCTACCATTTTTCTATCCCCACGTCCCAGGCTATGCATTTTTAGCAACCCCCCCCCCCCCCACCCCCCATTCATATTTAGTCATCTTTTAAGAACGTCTTACACACTGTATGTGACTATCTTTTCCCAGCCGTTAGCTGACTCTGACCTAATAAAGACTTATAGGGGTGCTCCACTGATTTTACATGTCAAAGCCAATTTACTAGTCACTTGGTGCAGCACACAAGCTGTAAAAACAGCTGTATAATGCCTTCTGTGATTCTGGAGGAGCTTTTTAAAGTCTGAGAAAGTCCTTAGAAATGTCATATTTTTAACAGAAATCTTGTGTCACAAACCAGCGACATGGAATTTGAAAGATGCAGGCTTTTACCGGGCGAGAAGGGTCTAAAGAAAGATGCTTTTGAGTAGGGTTTTTTTTTTTCTAGTTTACAAGTCCCTGAATGGTTGAGCACCACCATACTTACCCGACTGTCCCTCTCTCTATACACCCAGGCGCTGTCTTAGGTCAATGAACACTACAGCACTAGATGTACCAACAGTCAAGACAACGGAAGTACAGGCAGCCTTCTTTTATTATAGAGCGGAACAGCTTGCCCATAAATATCCAACATGCAACTTCAGTGAATTCCTTTTTTTTATTGAATCTCAGTGAAATATATATATATGCATTTTTTAAAATCTATATAAAGTACCTTGAGATGCATTTCATATATGAAAGGTACTATACAAATAAAGTTTATCATTAGTATTATGGGAAGTGTAGGATCCAGGGTGTCCATACCAGAGACTAAAAGTGAGGCATCTATTTTGACTTTTTTTGTTGTTGTTGTTGTTGTTGTTGTTTTTGTTAATCTGCCTCTCCATAGTACCTCTCTTAGAGAGAATACAAATCTTAAATGCTTGGTTCATATATACTTGGAAATGAACCATGCTGGAAACAAAACATGGAAACCAGTATCTTTGGGGGCTTTATCTTATGAGTCCCCTCGAACACATTGATGCATTTTCTTCCTTATACAACATTTGCTAAGCCGATTTTAAAATCACGCATTGTTTAGATCCATCCATCGTGCGTGTGCATTTGTGTCCCCATGACAATGCACTATAGAAACAAAACAGGCACCACTGGTAAACACATTCCTCCATATCGCTTCTAGTGGTCCAAAACTCCACAGGGTACCTTGAATGCCCCATAGTGTGAATCTAAAGCCTGGATTTCACGCTTGTCTGTGAAGTCATCTATTGAGAAAAACAAAAAAACAAACAAACAAAAAACTAAACTATGTTTTTCTTGAACAAAGAAGCACATATTTGTCAAATAGCAAAACAGACCAAGGCCATGATGAATTATCACATATATACAGAAACATAGTGTTCTTTATATGAGTTTCATGCTGAAAATATGTCATTATCCAAACACTGGAGATAAATGGATAATTATGACACCAGTTCTGAAACAAGAATAGTTTTTTTGAACATATTTAATTTTATGGTTTAATGTCAGTCATGATAAATCAGACATGGCACAGGTTGAAAGTAAAGTTATTTAATTTTCAGTGCCAGGTGGTAAAATAAATTAAAGCAAGACAAAAATAATAGTTCTGTAAATTAAATTTTCATTTCATTAAAGATCTTTGATTTATTTTTATTTTTTTTTGCCTGGCAAAGTAGCTGCACGTTAGCACACTGACGGGGAGAAGATGACAAATCCACCATTGATTTAATGGACTAATATTTTGACTGCAGTTACAGCACACACACTCACACATACACACACACGAGTCAGTGAGCAATGCAGTGTCACTGCCTATTGCTAGACTTAAAGCTTGTCTGAGTTAAATGTGGACTAATTCTACTTTTAAAAGAAGTCATTGTGGTTTGTTAAATGCATTCATGTTTAATCCAGACACCCAGCCATGCATGAGGATTTGCAGTAAAGGGGAAGTGAGGATCAAAACACACTTTTTCAGCTGTTTCTCTTTATAGATACAGCTCAGTTGGAGTCCCAGCACCCTTCACTTATCATCATTAACATGGCTTATAGGAGAGACCAGGGCAATGCCTCATTTGCCAGCCCCTCTGTAACCCTATTTAGCTCCCCACCCACTGGCACACATGCCCTCATCCACTCACTCTCATTTCTCTCGGTGTCCGTGTTTGACACACGCGCCCGATTTCGTTATTTCACTTTCACGCCCGCCTGGCACGGGCACAGGTTGAGCATCGAACAGGACCCGCGCTGGTAGGCGTCAGCGACTGTGCCGCTGCTGCCCGTTTAGCATTCAGCTCAGCTTCCACTCTCAGGACAGCGGGCTCTGCAGGGACATCACAGTGTTCAAGGCTTTTAAGATTCTATAGACGACTCTGTACCGAGAGAGAGAGAGGGAGGTGGGAGGAAATACAGCGATGGAGAACAATAGTAAAAGGAGATAGAAGGTTAAAAGAGGAACCGCGGATGATTTTGAGGACAAGAAAAAGTGGAGGGGGAGAGCGTGAGGGGAGTTGGGGGGGATAGGAGGACAAGAGACAGAGATGGCAGGCCCCCTTTTTTTTTTTTTTTTTTTGTTTGTGTTAAACACCACAAAGCAAAGCCTTGTGCTCCCGTGTCGATACTCAAGTCGTCTCCCAATTGCAATTACAATGCACAGTAGATTTTAGAGTGTAGGGAAACAGTAGTGGAGTGTGTTGTGAATGCATGGGTGAACACGGAGAATGTGTTTTTCATCTTTATCCTGCCGCTGACATGTCGGGTTTTGATGCTGCTTAAGTGTCTGGAAAGGCAAATTGCATGGCGGGGTATACAAGACCTTACTCAAACACATTTTCATCCAAGTCTGATACTCTAATATTCTGTGCACTCAACTTCCCACGCAGATGCATGCGGGGGCGGCGGAGCGGCGGCAGGTGAGCCGTATTCCTGTGGTTGTAAATCAAAACTTTGCAATTTCAGATCATTATTGAGCTACATCTTATCAATCAATAGCTTTTAGACCTAATGGGCATGCAGAGAGAGTGGGGAGCTGGTAATTACTGTCCTTGAATGGCTTGTGTATACATCACTGTTTTGCCTCTAAGGTGACCTGCAAAGCTAGAAAAGGAAAAAATGTTTCTTCTGTCGGGGACATGATGCTACATTTGAAGAGCAGTAGTCAGAAATTAAAATTAAAGCTTGCTGGCAGCGAATATACACTCAGCTTTGATTAAATAAAAAATGTTCCATGTAATCTTTTTTGTACTAATTCTTCTCTTTTTCTAGAAGAAGCTTTTAAATCCGTGTAATACAAGCAAGTAGCTAAAAGCTGCACATACTGTGATTATTAAGCTTTTGATTGTAAAAGCTCTGAGCATTTTAGCGTCTTTCAGCTCAGTGTTTTGGTTTTACGTCCCTCAGCTTTACTGGAGACATTCTTTGTTCAGATATCAATTCATCTTTTGATTTATCCCCATAAAAAAACTTTTTACTGCTCCTGGAAACATACGCCTTGCTTCAAGGTGATTTTTCGGCCCTGATTTAGACCCACAAAAATGTTTAAATGTATGGATGTAGGATTTTTCACATAGCCGTAATATGTGTGCCATTTCCCATCAGATATAGGCAGCGGTCACCTTTATGTCCTGCAGACTACATCCTGTTGGTATATTTCCATGAGTTTTTGGCCCAGAGAGCAGCACCAGGCACAGGGAGCACTTTATCAGTGTTTTGAATCATATTAAATGTCTAATGTAGACTTATCTGCTAGCTAGGGGCTACAGTAGCTCAGGCAAAGCTACTGTATAGTGGATTTTCACCAGTCCCAACTGGCTGATTAGCATTTCCCCTAGGCCACAGAGTTCAGTACCTGGGTTGGTGCCATATGCTAAGAGCTGGCTGTATATTTTCAAAAGGTCAGAAATGCACCAGGAGCAGAAATGTAAAGATATTTTCATCACAAGAATCTGCATGCAAATACAAGAAAAAAGGAGACGAGTTTATTAGATATATCCTGCAGAGAAGCTTTACAGAGGACTCCTTTGTGTTTTTTAAACTTTTAATTCTAATGAGAGTGAATTGGTTTTTGTTTAGTCAAGCATGAGTGCAAAAGTCTTTTCTTTTTACTGTGTAGTATCTGCTTGAGGGTATTTTCTTCTTGGTGTAATCCCGCTGTTTTGAGTAGGATATAAAGTTTATGATTACTAAAATCCTAGACATCAAAATTACTCATTCCCTTCCCCTCCTCTGTCTATCCTCTCTTGCTCCCTATGGTAAGGTAATTCTGTTTTCTAACTGCAAATAAGATCTCTCCCTCTTCCTCTGCCACGCTATTTATCTCCCAGCCTTCTCCCTCTTTTCAACACCGCTCTGATTTCCTCTTCTCCTCTAACCTTTCTCACCGTGTCTCCCCTCCTCTCCTAAACAAAGTCAGCGTGGGTGTGATTGGGCCTAAATTTGCATTAACAAATCGCGCTCAGCTCGCTTTTTCAGATGATTCAGCCCCTGTCTTGCGCGTGTGCGTGTGCTCGTGTATGTCTCTGTCACTTCTACGCCGGGCGTGTTTGTGGGTCGCCTTCCCTCTGCGGGCGTCCTACTTCTCAACCACCAGTCAGACCCCCGCACACACACACACACACACACATCCATACACACATTTTTACACATACCCAAATGTGCTTGACGGATTAATGCTTTTGGAAATATTAGCGCGCTTGCTGCCGTGCCTGCCAAGGATTACTCCATCTGCAACAGCCCCTTCCAACCCTAATGAGAATTCATGTTACATTTTAAACAGCCAAGAAGACGTCAGCTGCCTCGCTATCATCTTTTCACTCCTTTCAGCCCCGTATTCCTATGTGACTCTGAGGTGCCAAATTCAAATTCATTTCAGCGAGAAGAAAGTACATTGTAAAATACCTATGAAGCAAGAGAATGCACTTAATCCAGCAAATATGCTCACTGTGTTAGTTTTGCAGTTTAATGGAGCAACTGTATTATTCAGATAGGCTGGTCTCAAGGTTTGCACAAATGAGAAATGGCAAATGAGCGTGAAGCACAGGCGGTTTCAACTCACATGACGACTTAAAAGTACACACCACTTTCCAAAAGAGATCTAAGTGAGGCTCTGTTTATGAATATTAGTGTGGGAGTAGTGTGAGTATGCGCCCCTTCGTGTCTGTTAGGTGCGTGTTTGTAAGGAGCAATAAATACGGTAAACAGACGTCCTCTTTGTCCAGGATTGGCCCTGTCTCAAGCAGGGTGTCACAAGCCCTGACAAATATCTGTGAAAAACTAAAATGTCCCAGTTTTCAACATTCACTACAAAATTGTCCTGTTTTTCACCACAATTCAAAGAATAATTACAATATTATACTTGTTGTCAGCGCTTACATAGACATTTATCATGTTCTGTCCCGCTCATTATTACCTAATCCAATATAAAACCATACACAATGCACCACACATCTGAATTCAACACTGATTTGTTTGTATATGCATCAGTGGATCAATGTGTCATTGTCAAGGCTGTTGCTAGACTGCGACGTATGCGGTTCTTTCTGAGGGAACCTGTCAGCACGCAAACGGTTAGTTGTCATGCCAAAGAGAAAGTCGGCCTTTTCTAAAGAGCTCCAGGAGGCCTGGTAAAGTACTCTGCAATGAAAATGCTGCGTTCTGCACACACTGCAAGAGTACATTTTCGGTCGTGCGCAATTGAAATGTTGATATAAAAGATCATATTAGGCCGAACATAAGTGGTGGTTTCTCTGAGAACTCCAGAAAAGAAACTAAGTAAGGAGAAAGACTGAAAAAGAGTAAAGTACCCAGCAGTCTTCTTAAATGTAACTTTCTGTAAAGGCTCTTTCTAGGTTTTTGTTATTAATGAGATGCAATTGTGATTTAACGTTCTGTTGTTTTAATCTTCGTAAACTCGCAACCAGCTCGTGGCATAGCGTTGTGAAGATTTAAGTTATTCTTATGTTATAGCCTATAAAGTTATTTATAGGCCACAAAGAGATGTGTACCTTGTAATAATAAAAAAAAAAAGCTGGCAGAGAATGTGACACAGTCGGCCATTTAGCCGGCAGCCTGAGCTTGTGCACACAGACTTATACCTTAGTGGATTTTGGGAGGCAAAACATCATTTTTCGGCACTGTCCATGGTGTTAAAAGGTGCACCCAGTAGGTGTGCTAAGTAATTGTCCCCCATCCTGATGAAAACACCTATTGTGTGTGCATAAACGCGTACACGTGCACGTGCATGAACGTACGGTACAAT
Organism: Thunnus thynnus; assembly: GCF_963924715.1. Lineage (NCBI taxonomy): Eukaryota > Metazoa > Chordata > Actinopteri > Scombriformes > Scombridae > Thunnus > Thunnus thynnus. Next base: position 7,354,975 of record NC_089540.1, read on the forward strand.
TAAGGGTCCCGGTTTGAGGGGTTTGAAAATATGGTCACCCCATCAACAAACACTTTTGAAATCCCTGAGATGTCGCCTGTGTTAATAAGCCTGTGAGACGAGTCTCAATATGCGTCTGTGTGTGTCAACATATGTGTATGTCAGCTGAGCGCCTTTGAGAAAATAAGAGACAACCGGAGGTAAATCTCCACCATGTGCTGCTCTCCACTCGCTCTGTTTGTCGGATTCTCTTTGTTTTTTTGCCTCAAAGCGTGAACAAACAGCAGGACACCGGTGTGACATGATAAAAGGGAGGAGAGGAAATGAAAATGAGAGCTGATGTGAAAGCAAACATGGCATTCCTTCCTGCTCCTTTCGATTAGTTTGCCTTTTTTCTGTCAAAATTAATGCTGGCAAATGAATCTTCTACATTATTAACATCTGGATCCTGTATTCTGTATCTGTAGCATGTGTGGGTTGTGTATCTCTTGGCTAAGGATGGGTATCATTAGGTTTTATTGGTACTGATATTGATACCAATACTGCTTATCAATACCGATACTATTCTCCATAATTTGGTACAAAAAATAAAGATATTACATGAAAAGATTCAACAGTTATTCATCACAAACAATTACATTAGAAGTGCTTGAAACCAGCGTGTGTCCTGAGTTAATAACTACACTTTTTTTTTTTTATAACAATTAGCAAACCAAAGAAAATCTTGATCGACTGAAATACTACCTACTCTTCAACTAATGCGTTGGTTGACAGCAAAAGCGGCATTCATGTAATATAAACAAGCCAAATTAGACCTCCAAGCTAATACGTGCTAACACTTTAGCGGGTGATATAGTGATCTAGTGTCAGCAACATATTTTGCCGACACTGTGCAGCGCTTTCTCCTTCTTTTGGTTTTATGGTGGCTGGCGACCAGCATTAAGGTGCATTACTGCCAACTACAGCTATGTTAGAATGAATTACCGTTACATAAATACCAATAGCAGTTCTCTTTGTCCAGGAGCTTATCAATATTTCGGTACTGACCAGTCAGGAACCGGTACCAATTTAGTACCAGTTCTCGATACCCATCCCTACTCTGGGGTCTATATGTTACCCCATGACTGAGGCAAAATAAACGATATTTTCAGCAAAACTGCTCAGCAAGATGCCTTAAATGACACATTATTTACCTGGAATAATTGTATGTGTTTTCCTGTCCTGCTGCCAGATTTATTGCTTTGTATTGTCATCAACAGCACTACCTGCCATATCATATCCTCTCATCTCAGTCTGATCTAGCAGTGGTGTAAATGAAATTGGTGAAATTTGTAAAACCGAATCACAAAATCAACACTATTGTAAGCTACCACAGACTAAATTTGACTTTCCTCCTTCACCTAGGCCTTTTTTTTTAGTCACCTGATCCCACTCCTCCCCGCACACCTGTTCCTCACTCCCTCATTGGCCCACACCTGCCCTGTGTTGCCTCATTAAGCCCCAGCATATGTATGAAAAACAGTTTTGCAGTTCTGGCTGAATAGACAGTGTTGTGTCAATGCCATTGAGTTCTGTTCATTATATCTAACATCTGTTACTGCTTGCAATCTGTAACTGTGTTCAGACCTTCTTCCTGTCTCTAACCTGCCTACTTGTCTTGTCCTCCTGGATTCATTTGTCTGAAGGTACCAAACAACAGCCTGTTAACTGACCGTAGTTTCAAGTCCATTTTATTCCATCTGCTACAGCACTGTCACCATTTGGGTCCTCCTCCCTGCTGCCCTGTATCTGCACTGTGACAATACACATCAAAATCAGTGTAAACTGGATTTAAAAAAAACAAAACATGATTGTTTTCCTAAGTTATGTCCAAAAATGAACATGGACACATCTGCTCAAATTCATTTTAATGTTAAAAAATCTAATCTGCAAGATGTTTTTTTTTAATAAGCAAAATAAACAAAACTGACCTTTTCCTACTATGGATAATGTCCATTTGAATCTCTAAAATGTATTCTATACATTAGTATAGATACACTGAGTAATATTTGTAAACAACTTCAAATTTGACATCTCTTTTTCTTTTTTTTTTATCTTAGACTTGCTTGATTTGGGAAAGTTTGAGTAAAGTTGTTACTATTCATGTTTTCAGAAAATCCCTTTTATATCAAAATGAACAGGAGTGAGTTCTAAATGAGTAAACTCAATTATTGCATATAACTTATTTTCAAAAGCATCCAGATACCTTAAACACATTTTGTTATGAATTCACTTAAAAGTTGGCATTGATTTCCCAGAAACACCTCAATCACAAACACTTTCCTCTGTTCCTCTGTTTCCTTTTGATCATCATTTAAATGTCTGTAGAATTTGACTATACTTAAGCTGAGACAAATGCACTTGATTGGACATGATTTTAGAAAAGCACACTTGTCTAAACACAGCCCACGCTTATTCAGTTTATATTAGAGCAGAAACCAAGCCTTGAAACCAACAAGACAGAATCATGTTGAGGCATCGTTCCTGGAGGAGTAAAAAATGTGCTAAAGCAATGTTCCCCAGCACAGTGGGTTCCATTAGGCTGGAAGACACCATGATATAAAGTGGGAAGAAAAACACAATGGTTACCTTGTGTTTAACCAAGCTTTAGAATCCCTCCGTTGACATAGAAGAACCTGCTAAAGGAAATGCACCCCTACAGCTCGCAATCAATCAGGGCTTAACGGCAGGTTGACTAAATTGAAGCACTCCTAAGTGAAAGGCGCAGGATGGAAGCAGATGCAACTTTAGTTACCCGTGTTTGGATATAAAAATAACCTAAACCCACAATTCAGTCATCCCAACTTGTTTAAATGACTGTATAGTGTTCATACTGCTGAAGTGGGTCTGCTCGCCCCGCAACCTCCTCTGAGCCGATAAACTGAGCTAAATCCAGAGAGGTCCTTGAAGAAAACCTACTCCAGAGCACACACAGCTTGAGACCTGGGTGAAGATTCTCACCTTTTTTTTTTTTTTTTTTTTATCACGATAATTACTTTGAGCACACAGTGGAGATGAGGCTGGAGTGGCTTCGGGACAACAATTCTCTGAATGTCCTTGAAAAGCTTGGACATGAACAGCAATGGAAAATATTGCATCTGTTTTAAGTCCCCAAACTTTGACTAAAGTATGTTTTTTTTTTTTTTTCTCAAGAGCACAAAGCAAACTCCAAACTGATTATACAGTTAAGACCGCATTCAATGATATTAAGAGTATTTTTTTTTTTACATATCAAACAAATATAAATATATCTGTCCTTAATCTTCCACAATAATCTCCATATGAAGCGTCTCACTGTGTGGCCCTGGCTCCAAGGTTGACAAACTCTTGTGTTTTTCCAGCTGCAGTCCAACTTTTGTACTGCAGGAACACATTAATGACAAAATCCCAGAGGGAGCTTCCTAAAATAGGAATAAAATCAGGAGTTTTTTTAAGAAAAAAAAAAAAAGACAAGGTTTTCAGCTTCACAAAATGGGAGCTTTTGACAGCTAGAGACGAGACCGGCCTCTTCTTCTTTTATTTCACCTCTGCTAATTCATTCCCTTTATTGGACTTTTCTTTCTGATCTGTCTCTATTTTTTTTTTTTTTTTTCCCCTTTTCTTCTTCTTCGGCAGCGTAAATGACCCTGGAGGGTTGGCAGGCTGTGAGCAGAAGCGAGTCAATCAAGATTTGAGAAGAGAGGGAGAAAATCCAAGACATCACGCTGGATTTTCAGACTGCATGCGGCTACTGTGTGCATGTGTATGTGTATATGTGTGCCCTCCCTACAGCAGGGGGTTGTCAGCACAGGTTGGCCTGACACAGGAGTCGGTTTCAGAGGTTGCCTAGGAAATGAGGCGTAAAAACGATTCCGCTAACTCTGTTCTTAAGACAGACAGGGAAAGTGACTTTGGGGAGTTAACTACCACTCTTACAAAGGACAGTCTGAGCCAAAGTTAAAAAAGGATGTTTTATTTATATATATAATTTTTTTGTTTTCTCTTCTTTGAGAGTTTGAAATGACCTAGAGGATTTGTAATTACCTCTGGAGCATGACGTTTATCTCATTTCGACACCTTGCCTGCATGACACATCCTGGAGACAATGCAAATTAAAAATGCATGGTGGTCTGGCACCTACCTAGAGTTCAGGAAGGTGTTGTTACAGAGAGCAGACATTTGACAGTAAGTGGAGGGATGCAACATGCAGAGGCGGTCTAGTTTATTTATTATTTGTTTTTTTTTTTGTGGAGTGCTTTCAACGCATGACTTGATTTTTCACCTGATGGATGTAATTCACAACCTGGTTTGTCAGAATTAAGTGGAATCTTCACGTTATTCACATGAGTGATTTTAAATGAAAGGTTAAGTTTACCTGAGGTCTCAAGAATGTTATTGGAAATGATGGAGCATTCGTCTTTGAGTTAATGAACTCGGGGAGAAATCCAGGTTTACTCCACAGAGGTGAAGGGGGCTGAATCAAAATATGATTAAAAGCTAATTAAACACACCATTAAATCGGCAATGAATGTGGCTGCCTGTAGTGTACAATGAGGTTCATGTATCACGCCCAGCTGTCCGGCTGAGCGCGGGCCCCGTTTCATTTGTCACCGCCGTCTGAGTTCGATGTGGCGTCCGCGTTCGTAGAAGTAGTTTCTCTGTTGATCCACTTTTCTGCACTTGTGCAAAACTCTGATATCTAGTTTTCTGATCAATCATGAAGACGCACAGAACTTATAAATCAATTTAACACATTCTGTAACATCTCTGTATGTGCTGAATATTGTGTTTCCCTGATGATTTTTCTTTTTTGATCAACTATCTCATAAATGTTTAATTCAATATCAAATAAAAACCTGACCTTTAACGTGAACTTCAAAAATACATAACTGAAGATTTCTGAACAGTGAAATAACTCCTCAAAATGTGTTTTTTGTTTTTCTTCACCTGTGCGGATCTATACAGGTTTTTTGGTAGCTAACTCTATGATGTATAGCACGCAGCTTGATATCATTTTCAAATATTAATAAGAGTGTGAACATATTGTACAACTTTTTTCTTTATACATGTAATATGTATCTCTCATGGATAAATCCCACAAGAGCTACAATAGACACTTTTGATGATGTAATCATTTGGCAAAGTTATATCTTTCTCCTTGCCAGATATTTATCTTTTAAGTTGATGTAAAAACACAGGAAATTCATAAATCTAAAAAAACAAATCTACATGCACAGCTAAATACCACTGATTGATTTGAAATATAATTTTTATAATTTGGGGGAACTGAAAATTATTACTTTTTTTTTTTTTATCCCCGCCCTCTTGGAGCGCCTACACATCTCCTGTGGGTGCAGTCTACAGTACTGTTATAAATATTGCAAGATGTAAGCAGAAAAAATATATTTTATATACGCAAATTATCTTTTTAATGAAGTGTCAATCAAACCTGTGTGGGTGGTTAACTCTGCAAGTTTCTGCTGACCATCTGTCACAATGCAACACTCAAAACTGTTGAAAGGCGAGACTGTGTTTCATGCTGCTAGACGACGCGAAGGGAAGCGAAGCAGATGAAAAGAACGGAGCAGCATAAGCTAGACAGAGAATTGTTGCAGGGTTGTGTCTGCCCTAAAAGTTATGTTCTGTAAAGATCAGGAGAGATGGATAAATCTCTTCGGTAAGATTACAAATTTGTGCTCTAAATTGCTTATTTCTGTGCTCGATATTTTAATTTAGTTCCCTCACTCCACTCAGTGCTCACATTAATTTCCTCATCACTGCCATTCCATTTGTTCTCGATATGCTGTGATCCACTTAGAATTTATGCAGTCTTGATCTTGGAATGAACATGGATATACTTTAGTTTTTGTCTTGTTAAATACAATAACACTGAGATTCCTTTAAACATATTTTATGTGTGTATATATAATATTTGTTATCAATATGGATATGCTTCATAGAAAAGTAGATTCAGTTCCATGGAGCACTTACTGTCATCCTATACTGTACAAGAGTGGAGGTGAGAAATGAAGCAGTTTAAGAATATGAAGTAAACAGTGCTCAATGTACTAATAATGTACACAATGACACTGTTCACATGCTGAAATTGAGCAGGTAAATGTTACCGTGTTCAACATTTTTGGTTTAATGTGATAGAAAGCAAAAATTAATTGGCTTGAAACATAAAGTGCAGCTGAGGCAGATGGGGATGTTAGTTTTGAAAGTATTTGGTCGTAACCCTCAGTACATTTTTACCACAGCCTCATCGGTTCATGAGGCCTAAGCACACAAATCCCACCTGATTGGTCCTAAAACTCTGATTTGAGGGAAAAAAATGAAATTTTTCCACACGTTGAATAAAGTCTTACACTAATATCTCCCTCTATTTATCCATCTGAGACAAACTCATGGCTTTAATAGACATAGCAGCCCTTGTATAATATGTTTAGATAGAAACCTGCTGTATATTAACTAGATGCAATTAGAACAATCTTCTAAAGTTATGCACTTGATCTGTGGACTCTTTCTTTCGTGTGAAAGGGTAACAATGGTTCCTCTACTCATTAGTGTGCTGGAACATCCTTTGGTATACATGATGTGCTTCGTCCAGTTACTGTGCCCTGCCATTTTGGAAGTCCCTCTGCGGAAAGAAAGTTCACACACATCATAATTTCAAAAGAAGAGAGTTCACACACACACACACACACACCCATGTATGTATAATTACCCCTTGTACCACTGTTAAGCATTGGGAGGCATATTTTGAAACACCATCTATTCTTTTGTTCTATATTGGAATATATACATAATGTATAAGGCCAACTAAAGCTAATTAACTGTTATGATGGCCTTTTATAGAATGTATGAATAAAATCAATAATAATGCTAAATCTTTACTTACATATTCTACTCATACGCATTATGAATGTTATTAGCTCATATTTTTTTGTGTGTGACTCAGAGGGATCTTTTAATTCACAGCACAGCACTGAATAACAAGTACTCCGGCTCTCTGATTGTAATGTAAGGTCTTTTTTTCTCCAGTTTTACCTAAAAGATTGTGAAAGGAGGAGGTGGATGAGGTAGAGGAAGGGAGGAAATATTGCAAAACTACAAAGAGCTATTTAGCTCCTCAAACAAATAATGTTGGTGTCAGCGTAATGCCAGAAACGAGTCCTAAACCCATTCCGAAATATAATGACCTGGACACACCCCTCTGTCAAGCAAAATAAAAGTACTGCTTCATCAGCCTGTTCTTTTTATCATCTGTTTTTGGCATTGAGGCGTGTTTACAAGACAGCTCCTTATTGTATTTCCTGATCTTATCCTTTGCCCCCTTTCATTTCCGTCTGGTGCCTTTCATTTAGACGCCACGATGCAGCGCCTCCCTTTTTGCAAAGCTTCGTCAAAGCCCGGTACTAAATATGCAGTGGCCTCAAAGGTGCTCTTTCCCTCCCTCTCTCCCATCTCTCTATCACTACTTCTCTCTTGCGTTCTCACTCACTTCTTTCTCCCCATCTTTCCTTTCCCATCGCCTTTTCACTCAAAGCTCAAGAGCAACCGGTGCTCTCAGAGGAAATACAGGCTCTGCCAAAGAATTCATTGAATTTGTTGTACAATTGATCCCTTGGAGGCAAGCTGGGGTTGAGAGCGGGATGAGGGGATGGAGGGCTGGAGGTATAGAAGGGTCAGGAGAACGGGGAGGGAGGGTTAATGTGAAAGGCTGGCACTGCATCGGGGGAGTCTGATTGAAAATAACACGGCAAAGTCTCAATTGGAACGGATCCTGTTCAAATTTACTTCCCCCTTACCTATCTCCCAATGCTATGAAGTGGGTAAAATGGGAGACTGGAACAATACAGGCACAGCTGGGTTTTTCTTTTTGTTTTTTCCCATTGGAGACCAAAAATGAAATCTTTCACAATGACTGAGGACACAATCCAAAACTTGATCCAATCCAATTTTTGTTGATTTTAAGTCATCATGTGCCTGTGTTTTGTCTTTTCTCTAAATTCTCTCAAATCTCTCTAAAGCTCTCAAAACTCTCACTCTCTTTCTCTAAACTCTCAAAAATGCAAAGTACAAAAAATTGTTATTATCTTATACATAATTTAAGAGTTGTACCAAGGCTCATGAGTTGAAATGCATGTCAGTTTGGCAGGTGGTGACCTGACCAACCAGCAAACCCCTCGGGAATGGTCACATAACGGCGGTCACATCAAGAAATTGAGCAATTCTATCACAACAAATTTTCGGATTTACAGCTGAAAGTATATAATTTCATGTTAGTAATTTCTTGAGAAATGTCATCAGAAGGACTCTTGATTTTACAGAACAGCAAATGAGGTTAGCTGGTGTGTCTCACTTATTCTCGCTCAGACACTTACACCTCAACTGGGTGAGGGTCAACAGTGCTTGTGTATGTTCCCAGAGAAATTGCAAAATGGACTAGATAGCAACTGACGACATCAGTAAGTTCTTGCCAAGTATTTTTAGCCACAGAAGCGACATGGCTCTAGAGATGGCAAGGTCAATCGATTTGGTCAGTCCTCCACTTTGGTTCAGACTGAAATATTTTAACAACTATTGGATAAATTGCTGTAAAACTGTAGATATTCATGGTTCCTACTGACTATGGTGAACCCCTGCCTGTATTTTCTAGTGCCATCATAAGGTTGACATTTTTTTGCTAAAAAGTCTTGCCAACTATTGGATGGATCCATGATGTTTTGTGCAAACATTTGTATTCCCCAGATGATGGATTATACTGACTTTGACTGACTTGTCGAAACATTCTGTACAGACATCCATTGTTGCCAGAAAATGATTTTGGTGATCCCCTAGATTTTCCTCTAGTGCCACTTTGTAGAAATGTTTCAAAAATGGATGGATTGTCATGACCCCGCAGGATGTATGAACATGTTAGCAGACCTTTTACCTTTGTCATAATGGCCTGATCACCATTTTGCATAAAACTCTTATATTCTCCTAGTTCTTGTTTTATATTCTCCTTTTGCGAGGTTCCTTCCAATTTCCAAAGCATATGGACTCTAAATTGTCCTCAGAGGCTCTAAATTGGTTACTATGGGCAGGTACCATTCAGGATGAGCATTAGCAACAGACATCAGTCAATAGGAGTCCAATTATTTTATCATATTGGAAGAGATGTTGTTACAACCTTCATATATCTTATCCCTATTAGTGTGTCCATTGGTTAAATACTGTACAGTTGTGTGATCATAAGACAGTAAAAGTTGGATGTACATCCCGCCCATCATCCACCCACCCACAAAGGATTCAGTGTTATTACAGTGTTCAACACATCTGACCACAGTAATTGAAATCATAATATTCGGGCGCCTCGGACAGGATTTTTGATGCAGTTTTGGTAGAATAGCAGGCTAATGGCTTCCACATAGATTTGATCATTAGAGAGAATGAAAGCTAGCTTTTGTAGGGCACTGGTGATTATCCACCTGCTCCATTTTGAGCTGAAGGAAAATTGGACCACCAATTTGAATCTGCATGGCTTGTATTCATTTTGAGGTCCACGATGGCATCAAAGGGTGATTGTGGGGTGGTGTTTGTTCTCTTGTGATGAGACACAAGAAAGCCAATCATATTACTACACAAAGCATAATGATGGCAGCTGATGAGCAATTTGTACAAACACAGGTTTTTCAACACGCCGCCCATCTTGGGCTTCAAATTCCTTGCAGAATTTTTGTAATGTTGCTATCATACTGAGTGATGAGCTTTTGTGATGTTATTACAAAGGATAACCCTGGAAGTTTTTTCAACTGTATATTTAGATACTTTTTACCTCAGTGCTCCTACTTCATTCAAAGTCCCTTTTTTTTCTAAGAAAATAAAATGTTTTGGGGTTTTTTTCACATCTTAAGTCTTTTCCTAAATCAAGTTTTAGAAAAAAATTGAAACATATCAGGGGAGATTGGCAATTCTGCAAACCACAGATATGTTTAATCTCTTCTTTTCAATACATTGAATACATAGCCTATGAACATTTCTACAATACGTATCATAAGGAAAGTGACGTAGTTCAGATGACAGCTCAATTCCATGTTAGGAGGAGGTAGTTTGGGCGGTTGGCTATAGAATTAATTGCATGGCAGAAAGTTGCAAAAGCATCAAAGCAGCAGAGACCACTGTTCAAGACCACTGCTTGTTTCCTGTTTCAACTGTCAAAACCGGGTATTTTTTAGCGTGACAAAACCAAGTATTTTAACCCAAACCATGATTTTTTCCTAACCAATCACACAATTATTCAACTGATAACGGCCATTTAATGGAGCATTAAATGACACGCAAAGCTTAAAATGCGATCAACATTGAAACATATAGATCTAAACGTAGAGATTCAACTTGTCCATGGTTTGCAGAAATGTACACTGCCAATGTTTTATTCTGGTTGGGACAGATGATCTACCCCATGAATAGATCATATATAGATAGATGATTTATCCCAACAAGAGGTAGATTTCAAAACTTAAGTTCGAAGGCTTCTAAACTCACAGCAGTCTGTGTTTGGAGAATAACCAAGACCAGTGGCTAGCTGCGTCTCTTCAAAGGCATCAAGGCAGGGGAGGAGGTTGTGAATAAAACCATTGTTAGGCAAAGGTTTTGCCCCCCCCCCCCTTTTTAACTTTATTTCCATAAATTGTAATATATCATGCTTCATGGGTATTCTAAAGGTAGTTAACTCAGGTTTTGCAAGCTCTGAGGTATCCATGAGGGGCTGAAATCCCTCTTTTCCTTTTTTGGCGCTGTAAAGTGGAATAAAGCAGGGCTCACAAGCTGCGCCTTTCCATCCACTGGGTTGATTGGAGTAGAGGAGCTGATTCCCCCTGTTTCACTCTCAGCCTGACTAGTTCTCATGGCGCTTTGAAGTGCCTCACCCAGAGCTCTGGCAATCTGCAGGAGACAGATCTCCAGACATGCTGAAAGAGGAGGAGCCCAAGAACTGAGGCGCATGTTCAGCACACGCTCACACATAGGCTACACTGCTGTAGGGCATGTGCACATGCAAACATATGTCGCTATGCATTTCTATGTGAACTTATACACGTTTCAACACACTTTTACATTTTTTCACACACAAGCACTTGCTTTTATCTGAATCCTAAATACATGTATTGGCTCATAGCTGCAGGCAACACTATCTTTTTTTTCTAAATTGACTCTCATTTAATTAGAAACTGAACTTACAGTTCAGCATGATAATAATCATAGTCAATGGCACATTTCATTTCAACTTGTTTAAGATTTGAAAAGAAACACCTGTGATAAAAGCTGCCTTCCAATTTCTGGTATTTTCAAGTAAAATTGCCTGAAATGACTTTTAATTGACTCCAACATGTTGCTGCACTCCAAAATCAACACTGATTCTCAGCTTGTGTTCACTCCCAGTCAGCCCTGCTGCCATTTAGCTTCTTCCCCCCGGTGATAATATTCCCATCATTACATAGATGACTATTCCCTCGACTTCTCAGCCTGAAATGCTTCTAAAATCTCCAAATCTCTACCTTCAAACACACTTCCACAGTGCTGCGAGCTATACGTCCCAAGCTACAATCCATCCAGGCAATAATTCTATTACTATACAGAACATAGCATTTAAGGTCATCGCTTCTGCCTCAAAACACACTGACTCACTGGATTGAAATGTGCCTTCAGTCTGCATTACTTCCACAGTATCTGTCCCTATAGTAACATCTCCAAGGATGGGCAGACATACGTTCTCAGATGTACTGTACACACCTAGAGGACAGTCACTGCTATCTGAGTTTAGTAATTCAAGTTTCCAATGAGTGTACTGAGAGACAAGCAAAACTTCAGCATAAGACTTATGGAACATCCATGCAGAGGTTAGATGCCTTTTTTTTTTTTTTTTTTTTTCCTGTTTTTAAATTGGCATTCTGGTTGGAACCACAATCGTGCATGAATCATATACATTTCATCAGCCAAGATCCTGTTAATATAGGCAGATGCATCCAACTGTAGTAAGTCATCAATTTTTAGAAGATGGGATCACTTGGTGTAAATGTTTTCAGTCATTGTTTGCAATGTTACAGTATCTACATCTCAACTGCAGACTGTTTGATCTACAGATCTGATTCCATAGACACGGGGGAAAAAAGAAGATATAACAAACTGCTGATAAAGTACCTGTAGGAGAGATTTTGCTATGTGGTCCTCTGTTCTCATATCTAATGTCTTGATAAAAGCAGTAAATAGAGTAGAGAATCCACTAATTATGGCAGTTTAAGGCATAATCAGTGGATAATAAGGCATACTATTAGTTTTATTAATACAATCAAGCAAGAACAGAGTGAATTAGCTGCTGCACATTTTTTTTTAGATTGTATTCAAGCTCTTTCAATCAATTCAATGGAAAAAAATTACTTTGAAGATGGGTGGGGGTGGGGTGGTTAATTTAATGCTGCGAGCAATGCACTAAACCATAAGGCATAAAAATAAACATGGTAGTGTGTGAGCAATGTTAAAAGAGCATAAAAGGGGCATTATAGCAGAAATGCTGTTATAACTGTTAACCACGGCTATTTAAAGATGTGTAAGTGCAGTGTAGGTGTTTTTTTTTTGTGTGTGCGTGTGTTAAAAGAACATTTTACTCATTGGTTTGTTTAAACTGTAGGAGATTACATTCACTCATTGTGGGTGTATTGGACAGAAGGAGTGACTTTTTTTTAAGCTATACAGTTTGAAAGTTTTAATATCATCAGTGATCATGGCGGGAAAAAAAAAACAAAACCCTGTAAAATAAAGTCAAAAACCACCAGAATTCTGCTCTGTCAGTGACACACCAAATCTAATTATAGTTGGAGGCAATTATTCAAATTCACCAGTCAACTGTTGTACTGTCAGCACATAATTCCTTACAGCTCTGTGGAAATGAGCAGGAAGATTTCTAACCTTGACTACACCACTGTCCGTCTTGCTTTGAGCTGCAATTCCTCCCCCAAAATTATACTATCACTACAAATAACCATCAATCACACTCTTTTACCTCCAAATACGCTGTGACTCGCCAAATTGAAACTCCAGCGCACGTTTTCCTTGCACAGCTTTAATCTTGCGTGGCAGTATTTCAAAAGTTTATTGGACAGATTGTTTGCTGACACAAACACGCAAACACGTAAACACTCATGCGCCCACATGCATACATACATGAACACCAACTGTGAGAAGATGCCCAGGGAGCATTACTATTCAAGGTGTTGCCAGAGTATTTACGCCCTTCCTCTGGTGTGCAGTTGACCCATAAAATTACTGAGCCAAATGGATGTTTGACTCCAACAACACCCTTAGGATGTTTATGCTGCACTGCAAAATGCAGTCAGCTTCAAATTGCCCTGGAGTAATTGCAGGTTTTCCAAAAAGCCACGATGGCTCTCGCAAGCTCCAGCGCTAACATGTCTGATTTGGAGCTGAGATATAAAGGTGTTTTTTTTTTTTTTTTGAATGTGGGATGATTTGGGTAAAGGATGGTTGGAAAGGGATCAGCGTGGTTATATAAATCCACACCTTGGGCAATGTCTTATGTTGGAACTAGAAAGGGGTGGGTGGAGAAAAGCAAAAGCTCTGCAAGCTGTTGCACACGGGGATAGGGAAATGATCCCAGGCATCTTGTTTGCATTGTCTTGCGTGGCCATTGTTTTGTGAATGTCATGCAGCAGCTTCCAGCTCTCAGTGTGTTGGAGAGGGTTGAAGCGGAGTACTATGACAGTACACACAAGTATGGATGCACACACAGACATCTACACTTGCACGCACACACACACACACACACACACATACAGTTCCAGCTCTTCTAAAGTGTTGCAGAGGGTTGGAGAGTAGCTTACAGCTTTTCCCCCTATAGCCGCAGTCTGGAAAAGCTCCATTACAGTGTGTACATCGCCCTCTGCTGGCCGACTGTGTGAACTGCATCCACACACAGCTCCAATAACTGACCCTAAATGTCTTCATCCTCAATTTTGTTTCCTCCTCATGACAGTTGATGCTATACCCAGCTGTTCCATTTGAACCATTCTTTAGCTCCCTGGCAACCAGAGGCCCTATTTATCAACGCAAAGTACATACTTAACATTGTTTTATCACCTTTTATACTTCATAACTGTTTTCTAATTTTATTATACTTGGTTATAGACATGATTTTGAACTGATTACAGAAAGTAAAGCATTACTGCTGTTTCAGGTCTCTACAAACCCAGCTGAAAAACATAGTTAAATACTGTACAGTGCATTTTCATGTGTATTTGGATTTCTTATATTAGGGTTTTCTGTTCATAAAAAAGGTCTAACTAATTGATGCCAAGCGTAAGTAGCTTCACTATGTAGTATAACATTCCGTGCATTTCTTTGCCAAAAAGTCATTAAAAAACATAAAAATTAATATATTCTGTATTTGTTTGTGCATAGCTCTTATAAGATACAACATATTTCCTTATTTGGTGTTTAAATAATGTTTCATAGTAATATTTGTATTTCATCACCTTCAACCAAATACCCAAGTTGCCCCTGTTACGACCCTGCCTAGGGGGAAACCCTGGCGCAACATGAAAAACGAGACTCCCCTCGTCCCAGCTTCCAAGAACCACCAACAACAAAGGATTTAAAGCCCTTTAAAGGTTTATTTAAAATCTTAGCTTCAGGGTGGGCCAACAGCAAAACAATAAACAAAAGGGAACTAAAGCTGAGCAACCTAAAATTACCAACTCAAACAAAAAGGAACAAAAAGTCAAGTTGCTAACCTAACTCCTAACTTAAGAAAAACAGAAGAAAAAATGTATCAAACAAAAATGCTACCAAATCTGAACTATTATATCAATTTAGCAAATCTAGGTACAACATTTCACACTGAAATATGTCAGCTGGCAGGCTGGCTGGGAGTAGAGAGAGGAGAGTGTGCATGAGCTGAGGGAAGCCGGCCTTTAAACTGCAAGCTTGGAAGCTGGAACCCATTAGCTCC
Source organism: Thunnus thynnus (assembly GCF_963924715.1). Taxonomy (NCBI): domain Eukaryota; kingdom Metazoa; phylum Chordata; class Actinopteri; order Scombriformes; family Scombridae; genus Thunnus; species Thunnus thynnus. Next base: position 7,369,982 of record NC_089540.1, read on the forward strand.
CTGGAACAACCTGCACACTCACAATCATTCAATCAGCCGAGCTCACCTGCAGCCCATCACACACAGGCACCACAGCAGGATCACCAGAGAGAGGGAGAGAGAGATCCATAACACATGCACAGAGGGATTTAAAGTACATACAGTAAATACATTGAAAATGTTGAGATGACCTTGGGGTTGTAACACCCCATCAATGCCATGTTGTGGCAAAGGAAAGGGTTACTACTTCAAATACTTTATAATAGGTCATAAGAAAGAGAAACATGTATTTGACTGATTTGACTTGACTTTGTACTGAGCGAACCTGAAGAAGCTACAGGCAAAACGCGTTGTTCGCTCTTAATAAAGTCACAGTAAAGTCATTACAGTGCGCAGTGGTTAATTTTGATTTTCATCAAATATATATTTGTATTATATCTACACTCACAGTACAGCTGTGGCACCTGTGGGTCCCCAAATGAAGAATTAATGTCATATCATAACATATGAGTTGACAGGAAATGAAAAAAGTTATTCAAAGTTTTTGAGATATGAAGTTCCAACAAGACAGCGAAGTTATGAATGTTGCTTATAAATCAGTAATTATCTGTGTAGTGTTGTAATCTTGGATCATCAGCCCTGCTGTGCACTCAGAGAAAAAAATTTGATTGGGGGTCTTTGGCAAAATAAGGACTTTAAGGAAACAATATATAGTGAATTGAGGGATTTCAGTATTTATGCTCATAAATAAAGATATTAACAATTACAAACTTAAACCTCACATATAAATTCTTAAAATGCAAGCAGCACTCAGACAAATTAAAGCCTAATTTAGATAACATAAAATGTAATGTAAGCAAAGCCCATGCTGCGGGCACCGACCAGTGCATGAACAACACAACCACAGTGTGATCCTGTGCTGGTAAAATACAAGGACCAGTGAGTTTTGAGCTTATCCCTGTCACCCCTCATGTACTTCAGGCCCACCGTGGCTCAATACGTACTGTGTGTAGAGAGGTATGTAATTGATATACTTTTTACTGCTCACAGGATCCCATCCCACTGAGACTAAAACTCTATCAAATACTCTGCTCACAAACAGTCTCCTCTGGTCTAAAGGCCCCTATCAGTATTAAGTGAGCATCGTCCGCCTCGTTCATGTCAGTAGTGATTTCCTGGCTGTATTTTTGATAACAGGCTGCATAAAATATGAGGAGATAATACAGCTTGAAATGGAGATAATAGCTATAAAGTTGGGTGTGTTTTTGACAACCGGAAAGACTTATTTTATGTAATAAATTTGTCTGGATTTTACTCCATTCAAGGGTCCCATAACCTTAGTAATTTGGCTACTTTGGCAACGAAGCTACAATAAATAGAAATTGACAGCTGTTAAAAGATTCTTTACCTGATTGCTTTAAGTCCATTGATGTTGTTAATGTGTCAATTTTGGAAAGGTATTTTAGAACCATTTTTCTTTTTGTTGTGCAGCCTTGATGAAGGGATTTCTGCCAAACTGCCTCGGCTTTTAATGTGACGATAAAAATATTTTTTTGCAGAACATTCATCATCATCCATTTGTCGCAGACTCTGGTCTTTCTCTCCGACTTTTAATGGTTAAAATGAGCCAAAAAAGTTTCGAATTTCCCTAAAATGAGGATGGTATTTAATACAATGTGTGGATCAGGGACAACCTTACTAAGTATTACACATTGTCATTCACTTCTCTATCTCACCTTGCAGTTAAGGAGCATTTATTTAAGTCAGTCAATTACAAGGAAGGTACTTACAAGAGGACATATTTCACTATCAAATCAATAAATATTCCAGCAAAAAGACCTCCATTCTCCACTTTCATACCAAGCTGGATTTTTTTTTCTTTGTCATTATTGCAAAAATGTTTTATTTGAATGTGTAGTATGACCTCTACACCCTGTACTCTTTGAAAGGGATATTGAAAACCCTCCTGTGGAGCAATTGTTGTTAGCAGTAACTGTCACCGTTTGAAATCCTAATTTGCTATAAATCAGAAAACAAGCTTATCGCCAACTGAGAAAATTGCAGCAGCCTTTTTTTATTTTTATGTTTTGGACATTTATCCTTTCACAGACAGTAAATGACTGCTGTGATGGCAAAGCAAAGAAAAGTCAGTTTGCACAATAAAGTATGAGGTGGATTTGAGCCTGCGGTATGATATGCTAATACTCATACACTGAGTGAAAATGTCTCCCTTTCTTGTGTATTGTGCCTGTTGCAGTTTTCTACTATTTAAAAAAGTGGCCAGAAGGTAAGAAAGTAGCCTTCAGAACAACTATGGCTAGGTTCCTTATCTCTAGTATTACAGTATTACACTAGCACACTAGCACTAGCATCACTAGCTATACAATAAAGACTTAAACATCCAACATCCATGACTGATTTGTTTTGGCCACTTAGGGGCAACAGAAACAAGCTGTAAACATAACAATGACATATTTAATACATTTGACAGATTTACATTTTACACCTCCAGCAGTTATGAAGCCACATTACTGTCCAGAAATCACCATTGACCAGCAGAGACTTTCATCACGCACCCACCCCAGGAAGGCCTTTGGTAGCATGTCTGGCTTCCTGCTGAAATCATGCAGTGAAGAGATGGCAGAGAACTGGTGCCTCATCTACCAGAAATCTTTGGACTTGCATACTGTTCCTTCCATCTGGAAAAATTCCTGTTCCTAAAAAAAGCATATTGTAAGCAAAATGACTATCAACCAGTTGCTTTGACTTCTGTAGTTATGAAATGTTTTGAGAAAATCATTATCAGCCTATTGAAAATAGAAGTCAACTGCTCAGTAGACCCTTTACAGTTTGCTTACAGGTGTAAAAGAGGTACAGATGATGCTGTCACAGCCATGGTGCATTTTATATCCAAGCACCTAGAGGATTCTGCTTATGTACGTCTTTTATTTGTAGATTTTAGCTCAGCATTTATTACATTACAGCCATATCTATAAGTTAGGAAGCTGGGTGAGCTGAATGTCCAACCTCTCATTATTAGATGTACAACTCATTTTTGACCAACCATAAACAACAGGTCAGTGTTAATGGTATTCTTTCAGTACCCTGAACCTTGAACACAGGGGTCTTCCAGGGGTGTGTTAGTTCACCTGTCCTTTTTACTTTATACACTTAATGAGTGTAGGAGCCATGACCCTAATAACTACATCATTAAATTATCGGATAATATTGCCAGGTTTAGGTTTAATGAGGACGGATAGCAACATTTCAGAATGTTATTCAGAAAAACAAAGATTTGCAGTATGGTGTGATAATAACCATGTTGTGTTGAATGTTAAAAAGACAGGAGATGGTGTGACACTAGAAGAGTGAAACCATCTCACAGGTCTTCTCGTACAAATACCTTGGTACACACTGACTTGGAGCACGCATGTTGACGGTCTTTGTAGCAGACTAATACAACGTCTGCACTTTTTGCTGTGACTCAGAGTTCATGATGTTGATCAGAAGTTTATGGTAGTCTCTTATCAGGCCGTCTTTGAGAGCCTAATTAGATACGGCATCGCATCACAGCTTGGTTTGGTAACCTCTCTGTGCAATTGAGTGTCCAAACTAGTCCAACTCATGTAAACTTCATGGAAGATAATGGGTGTATGACAGCATCCATCCCCTACAAAAAGGCTGTTCAGAGGCAAGCCAACAAGATAATAACTGACCCATCCCTTGTGCTATACAGTGAGCAATAGCTACTGCCATCAGGGAGCAGGTTTAATGTACCACATTATCGATTGAATAGATTTAAAAACTCTTTTATCTCTACTTCAATAAAAATTTTTAAATGGTGGCAGATGAAATAAGGATGAAATCAATATAAAAACCAACAGAGCTTATATTTACTTACTGACTATTTTCCAGTTGTCGCACCTTTCCATACTTTTCTTTATTATAGGATTTTATCTATTTAACATCAGTGTATGTTTTTTTCTGTCTTTTCACTATATGTTTTTTTATTATTATGTTCTTAGATATGTCTCTTGTTCCCTGCAGCTATCTTACCCTGTCTTTTATGTATGTGGGACGTTTTTTATGGATGCAGCAAATTTCCTGTGTGGGGACAATAAACTAAATCTTGAATCTTAGCATTTATTTGGAGGTGTGTTTCTGGCTACCCTACAGATGTAAATCCATGTGTCACTCTCCTTTTTTTCATTTTGGTCTCCACTTACTCCTGAGGGAATTACCCCACCACAGTATGTTTACCAACTAGTTTTTTACTGTATTTGTTTGCCAATTGGTGCTGAGCAGCTGGTGTGCAATGGGTTTTTAGAGTGCTTTTGCTGAAAACAATTGACAGCTGTGGCCAAATAGGTTATGAGGGGAAGAGTGAACAAAAACAGGAAAGTTGCAGGACGGAAAACCAAAATAATGAGCTGAAAGATGCTATAAATCTTAGGTTGTGTTGCTTGGGTTCATCAGAGACCTCTGTCACATTACACATAGTCAGACACCTGTTCAGGGCAAGTACTTTTGTGTGACAACAACAGGCTTGACACATTCTTCAAAGATAAATTGATCAATTTTATATTGCCAGATAAGTATTAGCTGATATGTTTGATTCCTAGTAATGGCTAGTGTTACAACTTGCTAGAACTAATAGTAGCTGGTAAGCAGTTATTTTGGGGGTTGTTCATTATTTCACCAAATGTCCCAACACAAATTACCCCCATTGTTTGAGTCTTGTGATTTTTAACGGTGCATGTAATAGTTCTGTGTATGTTTGTCATGCACAAACACTTGCTTTCAGTAGGCAGATGTGACAAGAGTTTACTCTAACAGCCAGGTAAACACTCTCAGTCACAACCTGGGTTGGCTTGAGCAGGAGCAAAAAAGAAAAAAAAGGGCCCCTAGACTATGACACAACAGTTCTGAAACAACAAACAGTTCAGCTTTTATCCAGCTGAATCATTCAGGGTTCAACCCTCATGATGCCTCAGACCTTGAGGGTACAGAGTTGAGAATCTGCTGGGCAAAGTCTACAGGTACATGTACACTCCCTGAGCAAGAAAATGTCTCTGTCAATAGAGGGGCACTTAAGTGGATCTAGCTTTAATAGAGTACACAGACAGCCTGGATATACTGGATGTCAACACAATTAGCGCTTGAAATGCTCCTGTAATAAGTTTGTCAGCTGTTACCACATAGAACTTGAGCTGAGTCATAGATGATGGATTTGAAAGATGTATGTGTTTGTTGTGTGTCCGTGTGTGTGTAATAAACAGTTGTGACGTCTTTGGAATTACACGTGTGTGTGTGTGTGTGTGTGTGTGTGTGTGTGTGTGTGTGTGTGTGTGTGTGTGTGTGTGAGTCAGCAAGATGAAAGAGACAACGTATCCCTTTTGGATCTGCAAACGCACACACATAAGCACAGACACACATACAGGTAGGCATACAAGGACGCGCGCAAAGCAAAATCAAACTCTCGCTCAGACCGGATATGAACATGATTCAAGGAGTCACCAGGGAGTGTCATTTCTAAGTATCTCCAATGGGACTCGCCTCAGGTAATCCATAAGCAATTATTCTGGGGAGACAACAGACAGGCCTGTCATATCCGTTCTCCTCTGTGCAAATGCACTCAGGCAAGAACAAGCGCTGCCACGAGCATGTGCACACACACACACACACCCTCGCACATTTGTATATGGATGTGCAAATCTGAGCATCTTCCTCTCACCTTTTTCTCCCACCTCCTCTCTCCTTCACACACAAATACACCTAATCTCACGCATGCTCTCGTTGCTCTTCTTGCTCACACAAACTCAACAAATTCACATGTTTTCTCTCCTCTCACATTCTGTCTCACTTTCACACTCACCTTCTCTCCTCTGTGCACACTCACATATAGGACTTTAAATTTCAGTCCTAACAAGGTCCTTCCACTGACCTTATTTATTCCTTCTTGATAAACTTAAAGGGACACTCTGATTTTATACAAGGGTATGTTTACGTGTCATGAGCAGTACTATTCAACCTATGTAAACAGCTGTATAATGTCCCTGAAATAACCATGATGATGTCATCAGAGACTTCAAAATGTCTGTTACAATACAAACTTGGAGCTACATGTAGTGTTTTGGAGACATTGATTTACCAGACAGGAAAATGGTTGAACAAAAGATGATAATGTGTTGGGGAATCACCCATATTCGGGGACAGTCAGGAAAAGTCAGGAAATCTCAGCCTCTGGTGCATCAACCGTTGACTGTTCATTTGTCTTTTTATGAGTTGCTCAACTTTTACTTGGAAGTACAATAGTGAATCACGGAAGTTTCACTAAATCTGGGTGAATAATGAATGAAAAAAGGAAATTTCCCCCAATACAAAATCCTTAAGTTAAACCAACTACCCTGAAGCTATTCTTGATGATAGTTAACTGCAATGTAAAATATTAATCCAACACTGAGGATAAACCAAAATCTAATCACGTCTCAGAAACGTTGTTACTCCAAAGATCTAAACCTCAATTTGTCTCTCACAAGTACAAAAACACAAGAACACACATACACATATACAATCAAAGAAGTACAGCCTTGTTTGTCCTTCCACCTTCCCACATCAGAGACCCTCTCTAGTACTTTCCTTATAAAAATGAAAGGCAGTGTCTTGCTGATACAAGCAATGCTCCCCTGAATTTTAAAAACACAGATGAAACACACCAGAGTCCTTAGACGACCTGCACTGCACACTGCCCCACTGGGACTCCTTTATAAAATGTTCGACTCTTAGTTTGGACTCAGTCAAGGGAGAAATGAGCAGAAACGGCTCAAACACCTAGCTAACACCCTGCCCGTGTCTGCTACCTTTTTAATTCATGCCTTTATCGCTTCTTGTCGCTTGGTTGCTCCCTTCTCTTGTCTCCCTTATATATGTATATTTTTTCCAATTACTTGAGTGCACAAAAGCCCTTGCCCATTTGGAGTGCAATAAATTATCGTCTCTTAATTAGGCATCGAGGCGGTAAAAGCATGTCTGTCCAAGTTGAGAGGTGCAAACTAATTGGATTCTTGACTGGCTGTCTGGATAAAATTGCTAGACTATCAAAGCGAGATTGAGTGAGTGATTGAGAAGGTGGGAAAGAAATGCAGTGTGTAAATGAGTTTTAAGAGGGGAAACCCAGAAAAGGGAGAAGTACTGAGAAAGGCGGATTGTCAGAAAAGCGAGTGGGAAGATGGCAAAAGATGAAGGGAATTGGGAAGCAAGAAAGGCCTAGACAAAGACACATATCATAGAGATAAAACACAGTAACAGGCAAAGATACCCAGATCAGTCACAAATCCAGAATGTGTAGTTTCAAATCAAAATCAAGTTTACACAGATTTAGTATACTCCTGATTATTGCATTTTAATGATACCATTTTGTACCCATTTTGTACCTTGAAGGTAGAGAGTTCAAGTTAATACTTTTCTTGCTGAACATTCCAGACACCCTATCCATTAGTGAGGTTTTCCCCGCCAATCTAACTCAAAGGCAGGCCACCTTTTTATTACTGGCCGCCGCCTTTTTGTTGAAAATGTGAGCATGTGATGTTGATGGAACGGAAAAGGTGGAACTCAACTGCAAGGGCAGTGCAGCACCCAGACAGTCAACGGTGGTCAAGGCAGTAGTTGCAAGCATGTTTTGATTTAATGACTAAATGATTACATTTGCAAGACGAACATCAATACTCTCTACACCGTCACTCAGAGACTAACGTTGACGCAGCGGAACAGCGAACTCCAGCAGTAACAAACGAGACCGGCTGACCGATACATACACCGCAGCATTAAACAACCTAAACCAACTCTAAGGTGAAGAAAGTAACTCTGAACAGTCTGTTTCACCTCAAAAACCTTGCGCCCGCGCAGCGTCTTGGACAACAATGGCTTTCCCCAGAGCTGACAGTGCAGCAGAGAGGCTGCTCTCCACTGCTGGAGATATGATGTTAATAACAACACAACAGAGCACTTTGCCTTCCCCTCATTTTGTCATTCTCATACAAGCAGGAGACTGTAAGATACTTTCCAATTAATTCATTAATTAATTAAGCAGTTAACTTTTTAAAATAAAAAGGCTGCGGACCATTTATTTTATCTGCCAGTGTGACAAATGCTACTGTCATTTGTCACAAACTTTGTTTTTCATCATTTTATTCCATCTTGGTATTAAATTTAAATCCCTATGGATACTTTCATCTGTCAAATCAAACAACACTCTAAAGGTGCTAAAACTGTATGTGCCACACTACACATGTTCTCCAGCCTTTGTCACCTTTGTCTCAAAAAAATCCAGGGAAAAACCTGATTAGTAAAGTGATCATTCCTTCCTTTGGCCTTAATTGTGCCCCAGGCCTGGTCTGATCAATAGACTAAATTGTTCATCACAAAAGCCTTCAGTGCCTGTCTGGTGCAACAGATTAGAATGCAAGGTTGGTGCATACATAACAAGTCTGTGATTAAGATCAAATGCAATAAAGTAGAAATGAGGGGTCTCCATTCCAAAAATGCTATCAAAAGATGCAAAATAGGTTTTGGTAAGCAGGGGTTTTTTTAAGCATTATTCAGGAGGTAGAGAAAGGTGAGAGGAGTCCTGATAAGGTAACTGATTCTCATTAACAACCCAATATCTGTCTTCTCTCCTTTCAGGGGGTGGTGAGCTGGGTATGAGACCAAAGTTAGTGTGTGAGCAAGGAGTAAGCCGCAATTGTTGTTTTTCAAAGTGTTCTACAAAGGGATGAGCTTAATACTGGAAAGGGAAAGACAAACATATTTTTGGAAAAGTTGCATTAATTAATGACTGTGCTTAATGGTGCTGAAAGACAGGATGAACCGGCAACAATGGAATACCCACTACTACCTCCAAATCCCCCAACAGCTAGCCTGCAATTAACACAGACTGTGTAAAGGCTAATTGCAGGCTAAAGAAGTAGACAACCCTCCTTTTGCCCTTTTAACCTCAACATCTTGAGAATAGAGCCAGGCAATAAGCTCAGGACATTTTTGAAGGATTTTCCTGAGGTCATAGGTAGGTATAACTGCCAGACAGCCTTTGGGCCCTTACTCCACCTGCTCACAGGTGAGGCCCAGCTGGCAGCCAAACACCTTGTAGCATTCTCTCAGATGTACTTAAGCCAAGTGAAGACGGCAACTCTAGATCCAGATCAGGCCAAGAAGCAGCGGTACCAGCGCCAGCAAACTGGCCTTCAAGGACATCAGCCAAGTTCCTGGATTCATGCTGGCAGCTGTTGCAGCCAGCAAACTCCACAGCTCTGGTGGTCATCAAGGCGCTTGACCAGAAGGTGGTACAGTTTGGCAACAGCACATCAAAGGAGATGGTTGACTGCCTTCAGTGGGAAATATTTGCTACACAGCAAACCTTTCATTCATGGTCAGAGAGACAATTGGAGACCATGGAGAGTCCTGCAGGCTGCCCGCCCCTTCCCTTCTAATGCTTGACCTGAAACCTGTTAGCCACAATAGCCACAATAACTTCAATAATAGTCCTGTAATAATGGCAATTTTACCTTCACACTAGCAATTATTTGTCAGACTGGGTTTGGGATTTCTCAAATATAGGCTATTTAAAATGTAATGTTTAACAGTACTATAAGAGTCAAATGATCCCTTAAGGATAAAAGGTGCAAACCACAGAATAGCATCTGTGGAGGTGGCAGGGATTCAATGTCTTGCTCAAAGACACTTCAGTAGAGCAGATGCTTGCTGAAACTGGATAAGGTTCCTTTTTGATCTTTTTCTAGTTGAAGGACAGTCTGACATCATGGATCCTTAAGAAAAAGCTTCTGCTTAAGATTAAATGCCAGAGGACCTGCTTTCATGTAGCTGGCAAAACACAAATAATTAAGTGAATGAGTGGAACACCCACATTTTCTAAATAGGGCATCTGCAGACCTCTTTTTTCTAATTTTCCATGTGACATTTGAGCTAAGCGCACATAACTGCACCAGTTTGAATTCAAGTTATTCATCCCTGTTAGTCTTACTGTGGAATAATTAAGCTCCTCCTTGCTAGTTTTTCACTTGTTAGGCTAGGAAACACATTCTTCTATTACCTTTACCTTTTTGAAGCAAGTGTATACTTTGTCCTTTTTTCTAAGGAAATTATTATGACTTATGTCTCAACCACGTGCTGTGTTCCAAGAATCTTTAATGCAATAAGGAAGTGAGTGCTGTGAGATTTTACAAAGACATTAACACAAACACACTCAGTTTAGGCAACAGAATACCCTTTAGGAATAAAGAAACGACAACGTCCTGATTGCATATTGATCTTTTTAAAACACCCTGGATTACAATAGAACATTATGACTGCAGTCGAGCTGTATGACTTATTATAGCACATTTGCTCTACTCATACTCAGTTCTACTCTAAACAAGACACACATGGTCTCTAATAGCGCATTGACTTGTGAATAACTTTCCCTTAAATAACTAACCAAATTGACGATTTAATAGATAGTGACTTAGAGGAATCAGAGGATGCTTGGTGTAGATCCACATGTTTAACTCAGTAGAAATGAGAAGATGAGATATGATATGTAATAAATGGATATGTTCAGTTCCAGTTTTAGATTTCCATGGATAACAATTAACTGATAAGATTTGTATCTTAGGAAATACTGCTGCCAATTAATGTCCATAATGCAGTGACATGTCTGTTGGGTTTATATGCTTATTTTCTTGAATCTTAACAGTGACATCTGCTGGACATTTAGAGAATTAATTTCCTTAAGCTGGAAGACAGCATAGAGAGCAAGGCTCTTGCATAGCCTGCTACAAATACACATATAGAGCTAGTAAGAGTTGAACAAGGAAACATTCTTATTTAGCGTAGAATAAGTTGTTTAATCATGAAAAATCTAATTTTCCCACTGCATTTGGCTTGGATGTACAGTGGCCCATCATCGTAATTTCTTATGAACATATAAGCTTTATTTTGTCTTTGTCGTTACTGTGGTTATGCTCCAAATTCTCTTGCATTTTCCAGATCCACTCCTGAGGGAGTTGGCCATTATTTCCCCTCTGCTCGTGTCTCAAAATGCTGTCATTGCCTATTTGCTTAAAATGGCAAATTTTTACCACCAAGAAGCCAAAGACACATGCCCAAGTTCACTTACCCCTAACACACACACACACACACACACACACACACACATACACATACACATCAGGACAACAAGAGCCCATAGCATAAGCTCCCCAAGGAGTACAGAGGACTGTCTCTTTTGGAGTCTTGTCTTTCTCTCTGTGCTGTGGCTTAGCTGCAAAAATCCTCTGGGGAATGTAGAGCCCCAAGACTACCCATACAAGTACAATTGCAGTGGTAGCACGAACAGCAACACACTCCACCAACTCTGGCCTGATGCTATGTACAAAAGTGGGACAGTGTTTGCCTAAAGGAGAGTAAAGTGGTCTTGTGAAGGAAGGTCAGTGGTTCAAATTCCAAGACCCATGGGGAAAAATGGAATGAGTAACAGTCCCTGCTTGTTGCTAAAGTATATCCAAGGTGCCCTTGAGGGGGAAAAAAGGCCCACAGTTGCTGCTAGAGCTGTTTAAGCACCTGGACTTTCACACCAAATCTCGAGTCTTAATATGGTGGTGCGTCACTGTATGTACTGTACTATATGTGGACCAAGGTTGTGTAGGAAGAACAACACACAAGCTCAGCAAATCCTTCCCTTGATAAAGGTTAATAAAATAGTTGGTCCTCAACCTTTCGCGGTACCTTTCAGCTGAAGAGCAAAATCCCAAGACACATTAAGTTATTGTATCGATTGTTTGAAATGTCACACAAAGTCTTGTATGAGAACACAAGAGTGTCAGTAAGCACATTTAACTGCTGAACTTGGCTTAAATTGCATTAAACTTGGATGGAAAAGGTTAGAATTAAGGGCCAAGAAATGTTGTTTTTATAAAGCAAACACAATTGCTTGACAAGGGTTTCAGAAAATCTCAAGGCGTACCTCCATTGCAGTAGGCCAACAATGAATTCATTGTTTTGTCATGTAGGAAACTATCACCTAAGTACAGAAGATACTGTACAGTTTTAAGAGGATAATTGCTGTCTACGGACATCCACATATCAAGAAATGACACCATTTATGCTTGGTTTGCTCCTTTTTAGAGAAGCACAGATGGCCTCATATTGAGACTCATGATTTTATAGGTTTAATATGCAATCAGTATAATTGTGTAATAGATACTGTGAAACTAGTTGTGATGACACATTCTACTAATTAAATTCAGTCAGTAATCCACATTTCTTAGCTGTGCTTCCACAATTTTGCCTTTAATGTTTCTTAAATTGGACTCAGGCACAATTTAACAGAATTTAAGTAGAAATTCATTTCAATGCAAATTCAAGGGAATTTATTTATATGCATATATGCTGATAGTAAATGCACACTGTGTATCTCCTTAGAGCAGTAGCTGTAGAAAGCAACCCTTATAACTGTTATCTATGTGCTTGACAAGTCTACTTATGTCATCTTCAACATAGCCTCTGTATTTACAGGTTGAATAACAGACAAACAAGCACACACCTCCATTATTTGTGGATGGCAACCTATAAATTGTCTTTGTCATTTTTAGTGTTCGGGAGCTTTTGGTAAACTCATTTCACTCACTCACACCACTGAGCCGTGTGAACGACGTGTTAGCTGTTCGCCGACAAAATCCCACTGAACCCTGGCGTCAGAAGAACAATTGCTCCCTGGAAAATCAGGAAGAGCCCCAAATGTCTACGGGAAGTTCACATGATAAACTCAACAACTTCCCTTTCCACAGGAAATTCATCAACTCCAATGAACTTGACACGTTGAGGTCTAAACTTAGATGTTGACATTAGCACCTGCCTGGGTGATTCATCGTTTGGAGAAAAAATACAGATCAAGTGCTGTGATGCCTTCTGCAGCATCTGTTCCCATGTATAACCATATTATTAGAAACTCCATCCACCAAAGGATAACTTATTACCTTATGGTGTAGTCAAGACGATTAGACTCCACATTGCTAGATAAATCTAATAACTAAAAATAGTCACTGATCCAAGGTTAGACACATGGGCAATGTGGTTTTGCGACCTAGCTTCTAAAAACGAATTCAGATAAAATGGTCTAAGAAAGAATAATACATTTTTGGTTGAACTGCTCACAGCGTTGTTGACACTTTGGGAACCACTGATGTTCAGGGACTATCCATGTAGGTTTATAGTTTATGTCTGGGAACACACGTGGTTGATTTTGTCTTAAATTGAGATGGGAAAAATGTGCAGCGCCTTCTTGAAGGGCACCAGTAACTTTAAGGAGACATGGAGAGACACCAAAATGCCATACTCTAAACTTATTGAATTTGGGATTGCTTGCATCTTTGTGCGTCCCCTAGAAAGAAAGACAGAAATGGCTGCTGGCATTTCACCCCATCCTGCTTTATGAGAACGGCTCCTGACATTCTCACTCTGCTGTATTGCTTCAGTGGATAAAAAGCACACTTTAATGTGAAAAGGAACATTTATTTTTGACCTTCTCATAGACTTATCTCAGACAACAGTGATGTAAGCACTCATATCCTGTTTTTCCATAAAAATGTCCACAGAGACAGAACATATAACACCAAGGTCATAAAGTTCAAATGGAAACATTAAATAAAGCACTATATATTCGTATCAGATACAATGAAAACATAGCTACAGTTCAATTTATTGCCAAGAAAACACTGAATTAAAGAATAAACTGTTATTTGTCCTCCATACCTTTTTTAGTGTACCGGTTATTGAAACAAAGCGACATTGAGAAATACAACCAAATCTTTCTATTTACACTGAAGATCTCCATTTTTGTCACTGTTAAACATTATTACACACAGAGCAAAACTGAATCATAGAATATAGAATTGATGATGTCATTTTGGTAGTTTAATGGTCTTGACTTTGCGGCTGAATCTCTTGTTACTCCACCTGGAGGCGGGGTATGCTTTTTATCTCTTGTGGAATGAAAGTGGAGGCAATAAGTGCTAGAAAAATGCAAATTGCACATCAACATTATTTTGCCTCCATTAATAAACATTATATTACCTATTTAGACCTTTTTGTCCCTTCTTAAATAACAAAGAATTATGTAAAATCTAATCAAGTTGGCTTGAAATTGACTGCTCATGGGTGGATGGTCAATCCCCAAAGATGAAGTGGACTAACCACTTTAAAGATGATATTCCAGGAATACAGCCAGGTATTGCAGGGGATTCTCCAACTGTGGAGTAAGTTAACATCAGATGCTCACAAATAAGAATCAGCCGATGGCTGAAGTGAAGAGTGAGGTGCACCCTACTGACATCATCATTGTGCAACAAGTCTGAGGACAGCCTCTTGTGCATGGTGTAGTCTCAATAAAGTGAATGAAGTGTGTTTTTATTCAAGGATTAACTGAACTTTTAACCTTTTCAAATAATATGTTGCATGTGGATTTGATGAAATAAGACCTCAGTGTGAAAATGACAGGAAAAAATCAAACATTTTGAAAAGATAAAATGGGAAGACACTCTCTGTCACAAGCAAATTAATAGTTCTGGAGTATTGGCACACCAGTACAGTATGTCTCACTAAACAGCCATATGCTTGTTTTATAGAAAAGTGAGAGAAAAAGAAAAATTGCAGCAAAAAAGCATTTCACCCCCTTCATTCCAATATTAACCCCGGGCTACAACTGTAACACAACTCACATATTATGTATCACATAAAATCATAATGGCAGGACTTGTCGGACTGCCAAAAAAGGAAATTAACACAATAAGTCAAACAGAACACAACACTTTCCCAATATTAATGCATGTTAATTGCACAAAATGAGTTAAGATATTTAGGCGTTTTCTACAAAACCATGAATAAAGTATGAACAATGTGCAAAAACAAGGACGTCATCTACATTTATGGGACTCCTGCAGTTAATACTAGCATAACGCTATTTCCTCTCTGTCACTTTTTTTAAAAAATTCTGCATTTATTAACTTAGAGTAAAATTTATGTAAATGCATCTGAACAGACAGCAATGGCTACTTTGGTTCCTTTTTAATGAACAAGGGAAAACATAGGTGGGTGGGTGGGTGGGGATTCCGATGAATTTACAAAATATACACCTGTATACCACTTGTTCCAGAAACTGTGATTAATTTAGTATATAGTGGTGTGTGTATTAGCACATGTTTGATTGTGTTTGTGTGTCTGTAGTGTAAGTATGTGTGGATAATTTCAAGGATTTTCAAAGTGCTCCATCTGATAACGTGGTGTTCAAAAAAAAAAAGAAAAAAATTAGAAACTGACTTGTGGCTTGTTTCCTAGTTGCCATGGTACAAACATGTCCATCGTAGCCCAAAGTGCCTTAGAGTAGGAATTTCTGGTCCAACACTGTCCATTTGTCCTGGTTTCCTCTGGATCGACTCCAACCTTGTGTCATCCATCTAGAACAGGTTTTTCACTAAGCCTTTAAGAGTCAAAGACAACACGAACCAGCATCATATTTGCTTTTAGAAATCATAATAAACTATAATAAACTATGCTTGTTAAGATTCTGGTCCCTAACTGAAAATCACTTTTGAGAAGCTTGGTAAAATAATACCCCAAGCATCACATATTCTCTCTTTTTTACACTGCACTGGGCAACTTTGCACAAATGGTAGCAAGTATGGATTGAAAGAGTTCCATCTTTAAGCTATCTGCTCATACATGCTCATGTTGACTAGTTAGTTTGCAATGGTATGTGCCAAAATAAACCAAATGGAAAAGAAAAATATATCAAACACTTTTGAGTTCAGTTTCTTTGGACAGAGAGTTCTCTAGCTGAGTAGGAAAGTGCACAAGACAAGAATTTAATTTGGACAATTAGGGCGGATTTGTATGAATTAAAGAGCATGGGTGTCTCCTCTGTTCTCCGTTCAAAGATGAGCATTTTCACAAATCTTGCCCAATGCAGCTTTAAGATAAGACCAGTTTATGCTGATTTATTCTGTCTGTCTATAGCTTTCAGTCTTGGGGTTCCAGTCCCTCCAGATGGTCGGGGATGGGTAGACCAGTGAGGATCGTCAGACACTTGTTCCACACGTTGAACACAGGACACACGGGCTGAACAAAGGAGACATGAAACGTGTGCAGGTGCTGGGAGCCGACGGCATCGTAGAAGGTCAGGTAGCCGGCGTCGTAGTCTAACAGAACCCCGACACGCCGCAGGTGGGGCGAAGGCTCAATAGCCAACTCCTTGCTGTTGTGGCGCACCACCCAGGAGTTGTTGCAACGGCAGAGCACCCAGGAGGCCGAGTTCTTGCCGATCCACTCGTGCTTGGGGGCTGATTTGTAGGCTATACCCACAGCGTACCTAAGGAGGGAGATTCTTTTATCAGCAAGTGGAAACCCCAGGCCTTTCCTAAATCACACATATGCCAAAAAAACTTACCATGTGCTCCCTCCAATCAGAGCCTCCCAGTAGTGGCGCCCACTGTCGATGTAGACGTTCCCTACCACGCCGTAGCTGCTCTGGCTGGTGAAACGTTCCTGGTTGTGGCCTTTCTTGGACGTGGTTTCGTCCCGCTCCACTGTCAGGTTATCATGTGAGACCTTCAGCTTCTTGTGAGCAGATTTGGGATCCAGCTTGAATGGCTGGCCTGGCAGTGGAGAAGGAAGGAAAATGGAAAACACATTGATTTTCAAGTGTGAATGCATTGAGATCTATTAGAGCCAGCGTTCTTTACAGAACAGCTAATTTCTTTTCAGTTAATTCAATTTCATATTTGCCAAAGGGGGAAAAAATCCATCTAAAGCACAGTAAGTGGAGCAAATGAAAATAATGAATCTAATAAGCTACTCCTGAATGTTTATACACAATATTTCTGTAAAGGTCGATTCTGTATGGAGCGTTCATTATCACTCGTCAGTCGCTTACTGTTGGTTTTCAGAGTCCCCGGTTCACTGCTTCTGCTCCCCGCTTGGTTAATGGCCTTGACAACAAAGATATACTTGGTGCCGCTTTGCAGACCGTGCACTGTGTAGTGGTTCTGCTTGATGTTGGGAACAATCATCCAGCTCTCCAATGAGTTACACAGACCTGGGAGGAGAAGGGAAGGGAGGGCGAGATGGGCGAGAAAAAGGCACAGAAGAGAAGGTGGAAGTATAAAGAGGAATCGGTTAATTCGATGAGTTTTCAGTTGTTTAAGGTTCCTAAAATTCTTTTAAGTTTCCTAGAGAGGAGTGCAGTTCAGTACAGCTGTGTGAAAGCATAGCGTACTCAATGATTGGTTGTGTGTGAGCCTGTGGCAGTGGGAACAGGTGAGAGGGTGTGAAAAGGCACAAGAGGAAACCATTTACACTCTGTTGGCTTCACAGCTGCAATATGCTCTCACTGCTTGGCGTGTGTGTGTGTGTCTTTTTTCTTTTTCTTTTTTTTTTTTTCTTTTCAATGGCAATCCACTACTGCTGCACCACCTCCTAAGGCAAAATGTAGACCACTCAATCATCTGCTTTGGATGCCGTCATGCAGAATGAAGAAGTCTGTGTGCATGTGTGCATATTCTCCTTCCTTGTCATGGAAGTAACAGCCATCTTTCTACTCTGTGTTCACCACCCAGCAGTGAAAATATCTGCCAAGAATAATCTTTGAGCTTCCATGAACTTTGCATCTTTGACAACAAAACATGATCTGGGAAGATTAAAGAAAACTAAAGAAAGCCACCAACATGCACCGGCATTGTCCAACATGCTAATACTGAACTCATGAGCAAATATTTACTTCCTCATTGCATCCGGTATGCATATGCATTATTGTGAATCCCTTATGCATAGTTATGCAATATGATCATCAAAAGAAAAATATTAAGGAGTAAAACTTAAAATAACACAAAAGAAATGACTAAAAACAACCCAATTTGCATATATTTGTGTTCTAACCAACCAGAGCACGGAACAGAAATGGCATTGTGACAAATTAATAGTTATGACTTAACCATTGAAGTAAGTACTGCTACCATTCCTACTGGTTTACACTATCAGACTTAATGTGAAAACATTAATTATGATGAAACACATTGCAAATTAATTTAATCAAGCTCGAAGTCCCGTGCATATCAAATCAGAAAACGGCAGACACCATCACTTCCTCAACACAAATTTCCCACAGGAAATCCAATCCAGAGCTCTGTACTGTAAAGAATTATGCATGAGATTTAAGGATGTTGTTTGTGTGTTTTTTTTATACTAACATTAAAAGGCTATTCCACTTCTTGCATAGTGATTGATATGTATTGGTCCAGGGGAGATTTTCTGTGACTCAGACGCCAACAGCAACACCTCTGACATTATCGGATGTGAAAACGGAAGGAGAGAAAAATCACAGCATCTCGGGGAGCTGAAGCACACCAGGATGTGAGAGAAAGAGGGGGCAAGAAAGAGGGGAATCAAGTGTCACATTAGTTTAATGGCTGTCGAGAGAAGGCATTAAACTACTGTAACGTGACACCGCGAGAAGGCAATGACAAAGGTGTGACCTTCGGAAAGATGGGAGGAAAGAAATCAAAGATGGCATGTGGAGTTTGAAAAGGAGGAAGGAAGTGAGGCAGGAAAGAAGGAGTCTTAGAAACAAGAAGGGAGGATTTGTGCTGTGAGGTCTGTTTTTGAATTTGGAAAAAAAAAAGGGAAGACTTCAAAAAAAAGAATAGATGAAAGACAGAGAAAAAGCAGTTTGATTGAAAGGGAGGAGGGGAGCTCGTCTTTAGATGCCCTGACCCCATTTTCTACCTTGTAGTTGTTGCTCACTCGAGTGTGCTGTGCTCATGATTTTCTGGGTCGGGTAAGTGTGTGTATGTGTGTGTGTGTTAGCGTATACTGTATGCTATGTTGTTGTTCTACAGGACAATTGTGTCACTAAGTGTGTGTCGGGGATGCTGATTCATTTTACAGCCGTCGTCTCTCCCGATGCAACGTCTCATCCCTACGGTGCCACTTTAAACCTGGTGGCACGTATAGACATAAGAACTCTGTATATCCACTGTAGAAGCCTCGTCTCTTACAGAGAGCTCCACATACAGCCAGGATTTTCTGCTGCGCTATTGTCAAATCTTATTCTCCTTTCATCCTTCACGAGCTCCAGTTATTCGAAGTGTGACAACATCTGAGAGTGATGGTAGCATAAAGGCTCGAGGCTTCGGGAGGCTCCACTTCGCCCCTATCTCGGTTTTAGATTTTAAAGTACTTCAACTCCAAACTGCCTCGTAGGATGACAGCGGCCACCAGAAGAGTGGCATGACTGTACTGAGCAGATCTCAAGTCTGTAAATAGCAAAAAAATAAGATGTTTTTAGATAAATACTCAAATAATAATTTGTGTTTTTCCACAAAAAGTTCAATTATCGAGTTCAAATACTCAAAGTGACATCTCGTCCCTTCTCCACCATTAAAAATTCCAGAATCTATGTGCACTGGAGGTTTCCACATCACACTTGTGGAAGTTGCATAGTGAGCCACGACTGGCTCCAAACCAGTTGTCATATCACAAATCATGCTTGTAGGTACAAGCCTTAAACTCTCTGCCATTTTCCATGAGTACAAAGAAATTTTCCATTTTCAGCAGATGAATTTAAAAACAGTTTTCTAGTGTCTGCACATGTATCATTCTGCACAGTGAAGCTCAAACATCCAACTGCAGTAACAATAAGGAAAACACATTTTTGAGCGGAGGAGAGGGGGGGGGCTTTAAACTTTTCATTCTGCACAAATGATTGCATTACAAATGCATTGAAACTAGATGCAGGATGTCAGACACCTTATTTAAAAAATGATTAGGACTTTGTTTGTGCAGTCAATTGCAATATGTAAATTTTATTTGCAAACATAACTCCTCCATGCTCTTTCAAAGACTTCTTCGGAAGCTGAGAGTTACTGTTCCTTTAACTCGAAGTACAACAACCAGATTTCATTAACAAATCTAAACACTAAAGCTCTGATTGTTATAGTTAATTTCATGTTAGGGAAACAGTCAATGAGCACAATACCAGACCTATTTGAAACACTGAAAAAATGTGAGATGTGGACTGGATTTCCTCCAGGTTGCTCCAAACATTCAATTTCCCAGAAAGACATAAAATGACCCCAGTGTCCTGAGTGGTAGCTGCAGCTCGGACAATCAGTACTAGAGAGGATTTAGAAAATACTACAGTTGTGTTTCAAGATGAATATATTTCTTAGGGCATGGGCATTCTCTCTCTACCAGACATACTTACTGGCAATGTTAGACTGTCCAGTAAAGATGGCATACTGGAGCTCATAAGACACCACTGTGAATTCATCATCAGACGTCCAGTGGACGGAGATGGTGTCATAGGAAGCCGTGCACAACTCCTCCCTTATGGACGGAGCACTTGGAGCTGCAGAGAGATAGAAATAAAAAGATAATGAACTACTTGAATATCCTCCGACAACATCTCTAACGTTATGGTTCAATTGAATATAGTTCCAAATGACACTGATAATATTCCAAAATGATAATGCACTCAAAGGTTGTCAGTTGTTACAACAAACAGTAGCCCCAATTAACCTTGTACTTGCTCATTTGCTTCAATTTAGAAGTATGAAGGCTTCATTACACACAGAATTGAAGATGTTCTTTCCAGTAGAGTGGTAGGTTGAGCATTAAAAGCAATACGGAAGAGAAACAATGAAATATTCAGATAAAAAGCAGCTCACATTAACATAGTGGGAAGGGTAAATATCACAGTCCTTTTAGCTGTAACCAGTGGGACTAATTGCATAATGCTAGAGTGACTCTGTTACACTGTATCCATGTGAAAACTTTACTATGGGGAGTTGGGTTTTTTTGGCTCTATAGTGAAACAAATAAAACCAATCCCTTTTTGTGTTTAAGCCATGAAGCCTCCAGTGGAAAGAGAATGGACTGAGGTAATAAACAAAGATACAAAAGCACAGCTTAAATTGATTGTGGAGCCACTTCCTATCTCTCTGTGTGTCTGTCACTCTCTCTCTCTCTCTCTCTCTCTCTCTCTCTCTCTCTCTCTTTCTGTAGCCTTCTGTCATGAGTGGTTGCACATAGTGGAGTGATTCAGACCGATTCACTTAGTGAAAAGGCCCTCCAGCAAAGCCCTCACGCATCGCGGAGAATAAATACGAGCCAGCTATTTTCACAGGCCTTCAAATCTACTACACGTGATGCCTTGTTTTTGTCCCCAGTGTGCTCATAACTCAGACGGTGACATTTTGATGGGTCCTCGCAAATGGGACATCGGAAATTAATGTTAAAAATTAATTTTGGAGTTAATAGGCTGGGGTCTGTTCCATCAAACGTCTTGCTGGAAGACAGCAGACACTTCAAAAGAATTTGGAAAAAATAACAAAATTTGAAATGAAAGCTGGATTAGAATCATAATTATCAGAGGTTTTTGGGTTTCATGGTCGGTGAGAAAGTGAATTAAAGGGTTAGAATATAGCTCCAATAAAAAGGCAATTCGGGTTATTCAAAAGAAAGAAAACATCAACAGATTATGATGCACATGAATCAGATCCCAGTGTTCAAAATTGAGCATTTAGAGTTTAATTAATAAATGTCCCTCTGGACGGAAAGACTGTGATGAAAATGTAGAGGTTTACCAGTGAGGTAATCCAGATTCTCCAACAGCTTCTTCTCTCTGGTGAAGTCCAGGGCGAAGGTGTCGAAGGTATCGGTGAGGTGTATCTCAGGGATCAGCACTTGGGTCGATGCAGTTGCCATGGAAACCCTAGGTCACAGAAACAGGTTTTCATATTACAGTATATGATAATTAGATTAATTAGATTAAGTAAACAACTAGTAAACATACACCTGCCCTTTTAATGTTTCAATCTACAGAGATACTTCCACTATTTCTACATTTTAAAGTATGGACCACTTAAAATAGGCTAAAAACCGTACTTTAAAAGTTTAGTTATAATTATATATATAATATATTATGTAATTTAAGTGTTTATTATTGCCTTTGTAAATAAAAAAGGGACATTGCTTTACTGCAAGATGTAGAAACAAGGAATTTTAGCATTTGCACTTCATCAGATTTGCATAGATATGCAGCATTAACAAACCCCTTAACAGTTACTAAATTAAAAAATACTGAGCTCAAATCTGAATAAAATCAGCCTCCTAATTAGTGAGGCTGTGGAGATTAGGTTCTGATTGAAACACTAGTTTTGTTTGAAGGACTAAATGATAATGATTTCTTTTTATACCATTCAGCTTTGTTTCTCCTGAGGATTGACATAACGGACACCAGTTTTTTGTTCTCTATTGCCAAATCAATTAGTCAAAAAGCTTAAGCAGTGAGTGCAATAAGATTAGGCTACATAAAAGATGAAATCTCTCTCTACCTGTCTTTGCTGTAGGGGAAGTCAAGTGCACAAAGTTTCCAAATTGTTTCTCATCATCTCCGTGTGCACTCCTCTGCCCTCTCCTTAAAGCTAGATGTTACTTTGCTAAGCTGAGTGACTCCAGCGTGTGTGGTGAGTGTGTGGGCTGTCTGACCTCTCGTTGATGCTCTTGGCAGTCTGCAGGAAGCGAGCGTGATCGGTCTCTTTCAGCGTTTGATCGGCCTGTGTGATGAGGGCCGAGGACCTCTCGATGCACTGCTGGCAGTTGGAGATCTGTTGGGCTAGCTTCCGAAGCCTTTGTGCCTATAAAAGATGGGAAATACGTGATTGAAAAAGAAGGCCAGTGCTGTTCGGCTGGATCACGTTTTTAAAAAATGCACGAAAATACCCTCACTCAAGTCAAGGTGTTGTAGATCATTAAGGATGAGAACATAATCAGAACTGACGGCAGCAAATGACCCAAAAATTGGACGTTTTATGGATACATGGAGATGGGTGTTAACATTTCAAAGCTGAAACCACTCATACAGAAAAAGGTCAAACCCATTGGCTGACTGATGCAGATAGGCATCTATATCTTCATGTTTTCTTAATTAGTATGAACATCAAAGAATTTTAGCAAAGGGCATGAACACATCCATCATGCTTAGCCAAAGTTACAGGAAGCCAATTTGTTTTGATTTCCCTACTTGTTTCTTGTTCTGTGACTTTGAGTAATTTTCTGTTTAGAAGCTTTAATTTGCTAGCAACTGTGAGGATGAAAGAAGATTCTACTGAACACGTATAAAGACGAAAGACTAGCCGAGAAACCGACAAACGGTTTGACAAAGATGCTGGGATTACACGAGTTAAGCTTCTCCCATGTCACTGCTAACGCTAAGTTTGCTAGGCGTGTTAATGATTCAATTGCACGCAAATCATGGATTTCATTTCCCCAGTTTGCCCCCTCGGTTCCATTCCCTCTCCCTATGAGCAGAGATTTTAAGAGACAGATTGAGGTCAATGGTCGGATTGAGGTCGAAGGACGTTTCATCAGTGGTTTGGCTTGTAAAGAACCACAAACACTGTAATCTCAGTTCGATTCTATTGAAGTTTGCAAAGTTATCGTCATGATTAAAAAAAAAAAAGACAAGAACGTAAAAAAAATAAATAAAAACAGGAATAACAGAAACTTGTTCTTGGTAAAAAAGCTTTTTTAGGGCTATTGATCATGATGTAGCACTCCACCAAATAGCCATTTGTACAAATCTGTTTAAAAATAAAAATAAATCTCTTTGTATCCATCCATATTTCTACCTTCTCTGATGCAATCCTAAAAGCTAAAAACCTACATCACACACTGAAAAAAAGAAAACATGTAGTGAGTTCCAAGTCTCATTAGATACAGCTTAAAAAAAGAAATCATCCGGGTTTAGAGTACAAGTACAAAACTCGCCCTCCCATATGCTGTGGGATCTACTTTTGGCCAGTCAGACTGTTTTCTCCGTCTGTTCGAAATGTGTTGTAGAGTTTGCATTTTAGGCAGCTGAACAGTTTGCCGTCTGTTCAGGATATAAGGATCAGGTCAAGTGGCTGTGAGGAAGTATTGCATTTGACATAAAACAGTAGCCTAGAGTGCTTTCAGTGCATGTGTGTGTTTAAATAGTGATGAATAAATGTGATGGCACCGCCAGTCAATCAACTGTGGCGATTCAAACCTTTGGATGGTGAATGCTCGTCATCCAAATACTGATTTGTACCACACTTGCACATTATATTGAATGCTGAATGAGTGAGGGAGTTGATTTGTTTTTATGTTTACACATACAACTGTGGAATATTACATCTGCAGACAATATCTGCCCCTTGATGATCGTTTATACTTGCTGGAATGGTTCGCTGATGGAAGAAAATATCATTTTTAATGATTAAGGAATGTTGTTATTAGCCTCAAAACATAGCATCAATAAAGAAAGTACATGCTGTTTGTGGTGGAAGAACAAAGTGGGTCCACAGGAGCTTTAAAACAGGCAAAAAAACTTTAGTTTATTCACTGTTTCCCAAACTAAAAAAATCCATAAATCAGAGTCTCTGGCTTTCAGAGGTAAGAAAAAGTGAGTGAATATGAAGCGAAAGGTGAATATAAAAAACAGCAAAGGAAAATAAATGGTGTCTGCGATCACACTCCTCGCCCCTATGAGTGTTCATCTCACCTTCCCCTCCTTGATCTTGCTGCCAATGATCTGCCTCCTCTGCTGAATAATGTCAATCAGGAGATCACACTCGTCCAGCAGCTTGCCCTCCTGGCGGGACGCGTTCACCTGAGGACCAATTCACAGAGAGTATTAGATAAACAACGAGAATGATGGACGGCGGGGATATAGAGGGATATATGTTATAGTGGCTCCGCATCATGTCGACCGCGGGACAGGGTGTCATTTTCATCCATCAGCTGGCCCTCCCGCCTGAAGATGAGACATATTCAACCATTTTGCCTCCCGCTGGCTTGAGTGCTGAGTGACAAGTGAAATAAACAGGGAGGCCTGCGGTAATAAGAGAGCAGACACTCAGAGATCTGCTGAAGAGCTAGACACAAAGAGTAGCCCCAATTCACACGGCAGCCATTTTGAAGTTGGGAAATCGACCGGTTCTTTTTTTACAAGATAAAAATCTGACATTTGGCATTTTACAGATTCCCCACAATCTGGGTTGATATAGGTTTATATATGTTAGACACACGAAGGCACACAGCTGTTATTGAGACTCTTAGGTTAATCTGAAGTCCTTAGTTAAGACCCGGCAACCACTGATTTATGCCGTGATCAGACTACACGGCATGATAACTATGTCGAACTTGGCCGAGAGAGTCGAGATGACTCTCTCAGAAATCACAGAGACCATCTGTCTGTCTGAGTTTTATTGCAACAGTCAGAATTCACATTTGCAAATGGATCTCCAGCTCGCTAGGCTGAGAGACAGCTGCGGTGAAGTTCAGCCGTCGTATTTCTACGTCACAGAGCGTCTCGTCGTCGTCAGAGGCTAACAGTTGTCTTTTAATTAATACACAGTTGGCCTCAATCATAGCTATTTGGGTTTCTGCACCTGCCTCTTATCTGCTGAGAAGATGCCTCTGATCACTTTCTCACCCTTCATATCTGCTCTTGTTTCTTCTTGCTGCTCTCTGATGCATTTGGCCTAGCCTTAACCTGAGAAAACATTCAGTCAGTGGATGATTGTAATTTCCCTCACAAGAGACATGTTAAAAATGTTTTGAACTAAGACCATAATTAACTTGTTGTCTTTCATGAACTGCACTATGTACAAAGATGATTAAGGAAAAGGAGCTGAAGACACACTTCCAGGGTCAGAAATGGAATAACAACCACAACCGTGGCATCATATTGTCAGACTACAGTAGATGAGAGAAGGCTTAACAAATTCTGACATGCTAGTCTTTTCATCAGGGCCTCTTGAGGCTTCCTACACACAGATTTGGTCATCTTCTATATAGATATACTACACTGGATGGTTTTTAGAAGACTAGCATGTTCTTGGTCTAAGTACATGATGAAAAAGACCTTGTAATGCTGTCAAAGTAATGGATATATGTAACCTAGATGTCGAAACCAAACCAAATCATTGTTTGGCCTGCAAATGACAAAACTAATGCATGTTAGATGTGTCCAATTTTTATGTGCAATATTTTAAACTGGCAATAGAAAGAAGGAAAGAGGCATATTGTGTGCATGGAACATCAATAACTATGCCTAGAATTGTTGCCAGCCCACAATATTTACCACTTTATGGCATCCAAACTCTAAGAGCATAAATCCCAGTGCTGTCCTGACTATGTTAAATATATATAAAAGTATATTTCGTATCTGTGGCTGTGGGTTCAGAGATCTGCTTGGCATGAAACCCACTAATGGCAATTACACTTAAGAAAAATTATTTAATTTAGTTGGAAGGTGTTTGGGGAAGTGCAGTTGATGCTGTCGATTAAATCCAGGGCAAAGTGGCATCCAGCTCCATACTCTGAGGGATTTGATTCACTTTGCAGTTGGAACCTTTACAGTCTAAGCAGGCTATAAAAGTTGTTCAAGTCCAATTATAAGACTGCAGGTCCTAGCATAATGTGTAATTCCTCATTGTGGTCATTTCCACACGGTCCTTTCAGCACCTTGTAAAGTGTTTTCTTGCTGCGGCAAAGCGATAGCACAGGGAGCAATGAAAGGGAAGTATGCTGTAAGTGTTGCCAAGCCAACAAAAGATTGCAGAGTTACTCATACACTCTCTCTCACACACACACAAACACCCATGTTGACAGGTGTTTTAATAATGACATCACAGGGACTCATTTGCCTTTCCACCAAAGAGCCAAACAAGGCTGGAAAGGACTTCCTCAATATCCTCAACATACCTTCCTAGACTATATTTATGTGATTTTTTTCCGGGATCATGTTGCCAACAAAAACAATTTGCCACCTGGATTACATCTCAGTGCTTATGTGAGAATCAACCTCTTAGCTCTGCTGTATGGAGAGGCTGTATCTGTCTTTTCAACGGTGCTAATTGGTTTCTTCGACATCACTGTGACGAGTCTGGGTGAGCTTGAGATTTAAAACTGTTTGCGCTGTGAAAAGCTCATACGTATGTTATCTTTTTGTGGCTTTTTGCACGCCAATTAGTATACTTATACAGATCTGAAATCAATGGGGTTTTTTTGGGCACACATAGAAGTTCCGGTGGGTCAGGAATGGTTTCCAACTGATAAACAACAATTAATCTAAAATGGAACTGCAATTAAAGTTTGCAGTGTTGTTTTTTTTTTCTTGGCAAAGATCGGAAAGACTCTGATTCGCTTTCTCTGACATTTCATGACCGTTAACCTTAAGCACTCAGTGTGAATAAACATGACAGATATTGCTCATTTCTGCGGAACAACCGCCCACAAGGCTGCATGAACACACACACAAGTCATCCTCTACAGACACGCTGTGGTCATTCTCTCTCCTTATTTAGTCCAGTGAGAAAATCTGGAGGCATTTTGTAGCCTAAAACACTATAATAGTGTATCTGTGAATAAATGGTTGATACATGGTGAAATAGTAATAGACAGACACACACACATACACACAGTTTGTGACCGGAGTACATCATGTGCCATTTAAAAATGTGGAGCATCTAATGACTGTGGGCAGAGCCCTCTGGAGCATATGATCAGTATGACAGATTGTATCCTGGCAGGGACATTAATTGATTCGTTTAACCACAGAGACACACATACACACATACACACACACAATGACTCAAGCCTTGAGGATATTAGAAACTTTCGGAAAGACACATCCACCAAACTTTCTTGTGACACTGTGCCTGTTTGTACAGCATTATGCCAAAGACATAGAGGTTTTGCTGCTGTGGCTTTTGCTAATAAGACTCTTAAATTAGATTCCCACAGCAAAAACAGTAAGTCTAGTGTTTTCTTCTGCGAGCTGCTTGAAATCATTTTCTTTATTGCATTTTACAAACAAACTAATTGCCTAGAATTATACCTCTAAGACTATTTGTAATTATTTAAAGACACTTGGATACAAACTCACCGTACCATCCCTAAGACACGATGTTGTCCTATTTTTTTTAGCATGCAAGAAGCACCAGAGAGGGCTCCAAATAGTGTGTGGCATTGGATGCTAACAATTACAGCATCTTGACTCCATTAGTCGAGACATGCCAGCTGGAAAAGAATGCTGGGATATGACATAATGTGGGGCAGGATTGTTAAATTGTGGAACCACAGCACAGATAGTGACTCAGAGGAACTGGATGTGAGCTTGCAGTCTTTTACACCACTAGTACCTGAGTAGCTGAGGACTCAATTCATAGATAGGATGTTAAGGACGGATTTGTTTTTTTAAAAAATCCAACAACTCATTGAACTTCTCTTCTAAGTATCCATGATACTATTTTTATACAACATCTAGAGTGTCAAAGACATCAGTATATCTCAGCAGACATCTCCAGAGAAGCTTGGGAATGGATTCATCTGATGTGAAATATTCAGAAAGCTCCATCATAGCATGCCAAGCTTGCCCATACAGTGCTTTTGCCTGTGTGACCCTCTTATTAAGAGCTGTCACATTCACCCCTCTCATGGGTAGCTGTGTGTGCAAAGTCACAACATGCTCCATAACATTCTTTTCACTGATTTTTAAGAGTTTTTTTGGCTCATTATTGTTGCCAAGTTCCATCACTGTGAGCATTTTTTCCGCTCGTGCAATGTGACTCTTCTCACCTAAAGGCAGCGTGCTATCACTGTTCACTCCTCTAGCTATTTTAGGGGTTTAAAGTGTGTGGTGAAACCGTACTGTACATGTAGTTGTGACCATAATGCACTGGGGGAAAAAAATAGGTCAAGCTTTTTTTTTTTTTGCCCTTCGCATGTGCATCATTTATTCATTTCCGACTTTTAAAGTGGAGCGTTGCCTATTTTTGGTCTTTTTGGTGTGTGTAAAATTCCTGCATCATCACAATTGGCACTCCAGCTTAGTTCAGAGAAAACATCTTTGCGTGACGGTGGCACAAAAACATACTGTGCACACAGCACTTTGGCAAAAAAAATAAATAAAAATAAATCTCCTTGATAAAACACAATCCTCTTTCCCTTGCAAGGCCGTGCCAGGCAGGGAAGCTGCTCTCCATTATTTCTAAACTAAGATGTCGCTGCCTTTTAACCCTGTGGCATTGCTTTATTTAAAGCCTCTTAGTGGGTCAGCATAACATGAATGGGCAGGCTAGGCACAGAATTGCCTTCAATAGAGCTAAATACACACAGACATTCATACACCTTGTTATTATTCTAACAATAAACATATTAGACAAAACCAGACGTTGAATAACTGCAAAAACAGTGCAGTGCCTTCAATGTTCATTGTCAGATTCTGCACAAATAAAGCTGTTTGTCAAATTAAAAAAGGTTTTATTTTGGAAATTTTGCTTGATAAATTACTTAAATGAATAATTGTTCATCTAAACTATTGCAAATTAATTTTGAGGTTGTAAATCAACTATTCAATAACTCAACTCATTATTTCAGCTCCAAAATACAATGTTTTCAAATGATATATTGATTTTAATCAGCCTCTATAGTGTTAGTTTAGCTGCTAACCTTTGCTACATGCTAAGCTAAAAGGTCTCAATCTTGACTCATGATACAATTAGCTTAATTTCCTTTTTTGTAATTGCATGTATTAATCTAAACTCATTGTTATTATTGATTCAGTTATTGCAAATAATAGTATGTTAAAAGGGAAAATACCGTTTGTACACATCCATTATCATTACATTTAACAGAGCAGATCAATAGAGTAAATTCTACAATGAAATCTGAACATATATGACATACTGACTAGTCATTGACAATGTGGGCCAGAGTTGACCTGACAGGACCACTGGGACTCACCTCTACATGTTGACAAGTCTGGATCAATTTCCCCATAAGTGACTCCAGCTCGTTGTTCCTCTTAATCAAATTACTCAGGTTGGTATCCAGGGCTTGCTGTAGCAAACACACACACACACACACAAAAAAAGAAGAGATAACAGAGTGAATGAGACATAATGCAAAGAAACAGAAGTGAGTGCAGATCCGTAAATCAAAGGAGGATAAAAATTCAACAGATCGACCCCTTAAGGTTTCTCTTCTTATTCAAGTTGTAAGACAACCTCAGGCGCTACATCACAAAGCAACACAAAAAAAAAAAAAGTTGTAATGCAAGTTGGAAAACATTCTAAAAAGCACAAGATGAGCAAAATGTCTGATCCTTCAGCGCAGGTTCAACAGAACAAGAACAGAAACAGAAGCAATATTTTTCTTCCACTTTTCTTCTTTACAAGCATTCTCAGGAGTCTCATAGTTCTCTCTTTTTAAAAAGAGGTGCGTTTAATATCCACATACCTCTGAGCGCGGGTGATACCCCTCATCCCTGTACTGCCTCCTCATCCTGCCCCGTCCAAGCCTCCGACGGAGGATCCTACACTAGGAGTGGATATGACTGGGACAGCCACTCCACTGAGCACCAAGCCATGCGCAAACCCGGCCAAGCGGCAAATTAGGCATCAAAAGCTTTCCCTATGAGAGCACGCAGCGCTCTCGGCTAACGAACCGGCAAACAGGTGACAGCACGTCAGAGCTCTCCCTTAACGCTCCTCCCCACTTTTTTTTTTTTTTTTTTTTTTACCCCTCCCCCTTTTCCCCTTTTCCTCTTTTGCTGCTTTTCATCCGTCCGGGCATAAGCTGTCTCCTTTACTTCCAAGACTGTCATATTATTGCCAAACCAAGCGTGCTTAAGCCGCTCTGACGCTACGTCTGCACTGTCCTGTTGAAAACTGTTTTCCAGATGAATTTAAACTCAACATTGGTGAAATACTGAGATTTCTCGCACGTCTCAGTAAAAAAAGGTGTGTACTGGAGCCACAAGGCCGGAACAGCAAAATGTCAAAAGGCAGCTTCATCGGGGAAGCGCAGGTTTTCCGAAAGCAAAGGTAAATCCATCGCTGCAGATTGCTAAATTAAGAAAGGCAAGCAGCTAAATATGCTCCATTACAAGCTCAATTCACTTAACCTTTTAACCATGTTTTTCGCAACAGTGTAAACACAGCCAGGTGCTGATGTTGTGCTGAGGATTAAAAAAGGAGTTACCCAGAGGGGATATTGAATGAACAACAGTAAACACAGATAGAGATGGTGGGATTTGTGTGTATGTGCTTGAGGCTTAATGGATGGCCTTAATACGGTGATGACACACAAAAGCGGAAGCGGCATAAAGGCCTACTCCGAGAGAAATATGACGCTGCTGTTGCCATACTATCATCTGGAGAGATAAAAATAAACTAAACCTCTTAAAAGGATGATCATCACAATCACAACAATAAGTCAGCAGCCGCATCACGTGCGGGTTGATATATGCAGCGTAAATGCATACCGCAACGTACAGAGAAAAACATATTCATGAGTATGTGTCTACATACATTATCTTCACTATGTATACAAGCGCATGTGTTGAAATGCATACTTTACATCTCCGCATGCACTCGTGAAATCTTTTTTTTTTTAAATGAAACCTGCTGTCAGTCTCCATAACTATGTGTGTGTGTGTGGTGGATGTATCCTTTTATTTGTGGCTAAATTTTGGACATTATAGGGTTAACTCCCATCTACAGTGTCCAGGTTGCCAACTAGTATGAATCTTCTAGAGCTGAACGACCTGCCTCGGAGGTTGATCACCTGTCAGTCCTCCTGCTTGTTTATCTGCAGTGTCTGCCTGTTTCTCCTTTTCTGCTGCCAGTCCTTGCTGGGTTTTTCCCCCCCCCCCCTCCACCAAAAAAACAAAACAAAAACAAGTTTCTTTGTAAAAATTAATCTCTAATCTGAACCAACTGGGACTAAGCCATGTTGATTTGATGAGTTTATAGATATCCAGTAAACCAATGGATTCAGATTATCTTATCTGTTAAGATGTATGGATGAAAAATCAAATAAATAAAAAATTTTTTACTCCACTGCATATCTTTACTTGAACATTGAGATACATACATTCATACATCATAGGATCCCCATTAATCTACAGTAATGCAGCTGCATGATGAAAATGATCAAACAAATAGAAAGACCGAATTAGAACATAACACAGAGAAAAACAGAATATACTGGAGGCCATGTTAGCAATGTGAAGAGAGATGATTCTCAGCATTAAGATGCTGCTGTTTCTGGCTGCTGTGTGTAAGATGGTCCAAACAGAATTCAGGTTTACTTGAGGGAGGAAGTGTTTTTAATAACTTGCAGGACACAAATTAAATCAATTTTATTCCTTGAAATGTAGGGAAGAAATGAAATTTGTCAATTTGATATGGACAGTTTAGAATGAATCCCAGAGCTATGTTTTGAATTTACTGCATATATACTGCAATATATGATGGAATTATGTAAAACATCTGAATACTTCTTCCATCACTGTGCAAGAACTTTGTAATAAAGTTTTTTCCTCAAAAGGCAGGGTGGCCTGCTGTATTTCTCTGTATAATGACATAGTGGTCAGTCTCTGATCCACGCAGTGACATTCATGGCCACTTGGCAGCAAAGAGAATTCTCCAGAGACTCAACTGTGGGAGTCTGTGAGTGAGATTGCTTGAAATGTAAATATACTTCTAAAAATAAGATTTATTTTCCTAAAGTGCGGTCAGCTGACAGAGTTAGAACCATCTTTTGCAAGTGTTCCTTCCACAGCATCTGCTCTTAATCAAGCTGTTCTCCTGCAGCATGCTCAGATCCTCTTTGAGCTTCGTCTTACAAGAATCCGCTCTGTGAAACTGCGGCGAATTTCGAGTGTTTCATCACCTAATGTCTTCCTGTCAGTTTATTCTTTTTCTTCTTCTTGATATTCTCTACCATCTCTGTGTGAATGAGTAAACCCATTTGTCGTGTACTGTACTTGTGAGCTTGTATGGCTGTGGGTGTATGCTACTGTACTGTATGTGTGAACTAAGTCACCCTGAAGCAGTGCTGATAATCTAAAAGTGTACACACACACACACAGACACACACACACACACTCAAGCACAGAAAGAGACAGGTAGGCAAGTGAACCTGAAACTTCAGAGGAGATACGTCTTCTCAAGATTTACCGGGACACTGAGCAGGATTGTGTTTACAAGAATCCTCAACGAGCTGCCAGAATTTCACCCCATTTGTTTGCTCATATGTGTGTGTGTGTGTGTGTGTGTGTGTGTGTGTGTGTGTGTGTGTGTTTGAGAGAGCAAGAACAGAGAACAAAGGCGTACAGTTGAACAGCAAGAACAGAAATGAAAGAAGAAGCAGGCAGAGAAATCACAGCAGTGGGACAAGAACTGAAAGCTCTCACTATTGGATTCATCATTTATTTGTTTCCATCTTAACACACATCTATACAATATATATATCTATGACTTCTGTATTTGATGGTGGATACCGTTGAGTTTGCTCGACACCCAGTTTTCCTACCAGTAAGCTCCTCTCTAAATTTGAAACAATATATTTGTACGCGTGTCTCTGTGCGTGTTTGTATCCGTCTAAAAGAAAAAAAGAGATGATTCTTGCAGGAAAAAAAGTAGCCCTGACTCAAAAGCAAAGCACAGCAGAGAAAAAAGAAAACACCACAAGGGAAGATCGTTGTACTGGGAAGGACGAGTATGTGTATGTGTGTGTTGTGAGACAAGAAGGCCCCGAGCAAAGAGAACATTCAGTACAGAGGGAAAGAAAGTAGACAGTGAATGTGCACAATACTTTGTAAATTCTCCAGTAATGGCTTTTATCTACCTTAACTGAGAAAAACCAGGTTTGTGTTTGAGACAAGTTTTTATCAGAGACGGTAAAGAAATACAAAGGTGGATCTGTCAGAAGCCTCGCAGCGACCAAAAACTCATGGTGCATTCAGGCACTTCTCATCAGCACGATAAGTCTGAAATACTCACAAAGTTTCCTTCAAACTATCAACAGAGGGTACAACTTCCATTTTTAGCTAGCAGCGTGGCTCTAGGGGTGGCAATGACAGCGCTAATTGGAAAAACTAAGGTAGTAAACATAGTAAAGATTGCCTGGTGGCATTTGATTACAGCAGAATGGATTATCGGACAATAAAGGGCTTTCTCTGTTGCAGTTAGAAGAGCCTTTTCTGACATCTCTGGTCCAAAAATTGTGGAATTTGGAGGATCCAGCTCATGAATTAGCTGAAGAAGATGTCAGATAACGTGAGTCAGATACAGCTTCTCTCTCTCTGTCCCTTCGGTCGCTAACTTCTTGTCTGATGGCTGACATAAATGTGTCTGTGGCTGTTGTGTGAATTTATCTCCTTAACAAGAATGCAGCAGAGATGATATAATGTGTTGTGGGTAGTTTGCTTGTTGAAGTTACAGTGAGCTGTCTGGACTCAGTCATTCATTTGGAATTGATCCAGTTTTTAATTGAGTGGTTGTTCAGTCACCTGTTGATGTTATGTGATTAGTGAATGAGTGTGCAGGAGGTCTGGCTGCTTGTTGTGACAATTTCTTCTGTTGGTTTTTAAGCTGGGTCATATATTGAGTAATAAGCTTCAAGTAATTAGAATAACAAGTGTTAACATATCAGCTTTGTAGACTATATTTTGTATGTGGTGCATATAGATAAGAGTGTGTAAGTCATGTATTTGATACATCCATTAATACTTTCTGATGCAAACCTAATCTTTTAGATCTGTGAATGTTTTTAGTGTTCAATCTTTCTAGTATTCAGAACTGATCTGTACTTGTATCAGATTATCACAACAGAACAATACTATAAATTTGAATTTCACTTTGTTGGTAAAATGACACATTCTGAACCACTCCACGGCTAAAATGAGCACTTCTTTGGTTAGAAACAATATGTATTTAAAGAAGCAGCCTTCTCAACACTCAGGGGTTTTTGTTTTTGAAAGTGAATTGTTTTATTGGCATATAAAATTGTCTCCCACCCCTCCAGTTTCATCGGGTGGGGGACAGTTTTATATGCCATAGTATGATGCGGTATGTTTTAAGATTCCATCTTGGTTTTCCTCCTGTTCTCCCCAATTTTTTGAGTCACCAGCTGCCACCAGTACTGACACACCCTGATCTACACATCTACATCACTGCAGCAATGTGAGAAGTTGAGAACCTGAAATAAAAGGATTTTTGCTGACATAGGGTGCTCTTTAAAGTTGCTCTTTAAGGGAAATTCATGGAAAAATAGTACAGTCTCGCCAACGTGTAATTACCCATTAATACTACATTTCCAAAAATTCATGGCACTGGAGAGTTCAGCAACTAACAAGTCATGGTTGGAATTTAAATGTGGAAATTGTCAACTCAACAGGATGGACTATATTAAGGAAGTAAATAATGAATTATGTGTTTTCAAAATAGAAAATATGAATAAGACAGCTGAAGGTAAATATAAATAAGTAAATATTGCACTTATCAGCAAAGTCATGAATCAAATAGATAATGTCTTGTTTCTGCTCATGTTCTATTGTGATTGTTGGCACTTGACAATTGAAAGTATGTTGCTTCAGCACTAAAAGAAAGCTGATTACAGCTAAATTGATTACTATATAAACACAACAAACATAATTATTTAAAGAGTTAAAGCTGACACACACACACACATACACACACAACAGCTCCAATCTCTTATCCTCAAGGTTCTTTCTCCTCAGACCCAAAGCCAAGGACTTTAAAAGCTATTTCCAGCTGCCTTCTCCGTCAATTTCCTGTGACGGGGGTAATTTTATCTCTGAAAAAGGATGGGTGTTCCCACAATAACCTCCATGGCTCTTATCAGACACACCACCACCACCACCACCACTACTGCTGAAAAAAGGAAGCCATTCCAATCATATGATATTCTTTTTTTTCCTATATGGACTGGAGATATCTCAAATTCCAGCACATCAGGGCAAAAAGTGATATGCATGAAATGGTCCGGAAAATATGACCAAAACAGTTTCAACTTGTCAGACTCCAAAATGAAAGAAGAAAATCATATCTGAGTCGAAAGTGGGGAAAAAGACTGCCTGTAACATCTTAAGTATTTCAAGTTTAACGGTTTAAGTTAGCTGGAAGATGGAGGCTTTGGAGCCTGCTCTGCACCTCCTTTTTTAGGAAGTTACACAAAAGTTTTCAGGCTTTATGAATAAAAAATCAAACGTGTTGTTCAATATGAATATTACATGGCAGCTGGGATGTTTCCTGTGGTGATTAGCTTAGATTGAGACCTCAATTTATCTCCTACCCTGTTTCTGTTGCTTGTACAAAACTCTGTTTTCCACAAAACTGTGCTTCTTGAAAGCCTCAACTCAACACAGTATAGCTTGTAAAAAATTAAGTGTAACATATATTGTGCAATTAATTATTGCTGAGAAATTATTTAAATGATGAAATGGTATATTTTCCTTTGTCTAAAAGCTTAACAAGATTACATTAACCATTGCTTATGTTATATAATCATAAATTGAAGATGAGATTACTGTGTCTGTCAAGATTTGTTTATTTACATAGCGTGTGCATGTTTTTACTTTGCGAGCCATAAAATGCTGCCACGCACAGACAGAAAAAAAAGCTAATTTTTGCTGAAATGAATTAAAGTTAAGTGAAGTGACATGTACAGAATTTAGCTCTCTGCTTTGAAACTGCATCGAGCCTGAGGTTAAGAAGCATTGCTATTATTACATATGCAGCAAAACAAGTCAGTCAATAAGAGAAGTGGTGATATTTTGTATGATGTTTTTTTATATAATAAGCCTTTTATGATGAAATTGAACTGTATGTCTATAACCTAAACAGCTCATATCTCATTAATGAAAGATCTCTTTAAACCAGACAGCATAGTAACCGACTTTATTCACAACTAAAAAAGTAAGTTAAATTTCAAAGATCACTCGCAAAGACAAAGTAAAAACCTGACTTGGCGCATACAGTCTATGGTGTTCAGCTCAGGGCTAACAGGGTTTCACCCTTCGTTTGTATCAAACTCACGTCATGTGCCAGCTGGATGGCGTGAGGGTTATGAGAGCTTAACAGGTGGTCCAATTTTCGCTGCATGTGCAGAAAAAGCATATTTGTTTTCTGTGTGTGAGAAAGGAGGTGCCCGCCTGTGTGTGTGCGTGTGTGTCTTTCTCCAGATTAGTGTAAGGGTAAAGGCTAGAGGGGAGTTTTCTTGTATGTGTGTGAGAGAGACCGAGAGAGTAAGCTTAAAAGTTAATGAGGCAGTTATACAAGCTTTGTTTTCCCATCTGTTCTGTCTACTGCACTTTGAGGATTCTAACTAGTCTTCCAAACTAAATGACTAAATATACCATTTGTCATCGCTGTTCTAAACAACTTGAGCTTTTTCTGACCTGACTGCCCTTTTGGCAGGACGACATCCACGGTTGAAAGAAAAGAAAAACAAAGTTGATGTGAACAGTGTATGACATGTCTGAGTCACATGCTTCTGTACTTCCACTTTGGCTTCTGACATCATAATTCATGTGGGCACTAGAGGACCTTAACTGGTACATGTAGGTCATTCTAGACGTTTGAACACACGACTAATGCTGGAATATTTTTCTTGTTATGTCAATTAATCTCATTCTAAGCTAACAGAAACACAACAATTCTTAGTTTCAGCTGATTATACACAAATGAAAACATGCTTGTGAACATTATATTCCATTTCTGCCAATAGATCCCTCTAAATCTTACACACTGGTCCTTTAAAGCATATAGGGTCAAACAGAGGGTGAATCATATGCATGCTTCATACATGTAGCCTCTCATGCAACCTTTAATGCTGAGATGAATTCTATTTTAAAATACACATGTACTGCACATGTATACAAAACATAGATTCCCAGCATGACATGTCATGCTAATCATAATGCATCTAGGAGGCATTACGGTCATGCATTTGCTTTGCTTACAAGGGCAATTTTTTGCGACCTGTGAGCATGTTAGAGGAGAGAGAGATCTGCTTTTGCTTTGTTATAGCAGGTAATTAGCCTGTATGATAACTGCTGGGTGCGCTGACCTGTGCTATGCTACGTTCTCTCTCCGGATGAATGGAAGGAGAGTGGGGAGGGGAAGGAGAAGCGTGATAATTAGATGATGCACTGACCTGTAGCTTTCCTGCTAATTATTCTTCCTTGCTTAAATTTGCTGAAACATGCAAGACGAGACGGCACAGACACCTGTGTCAACTCTGATGACAAAGACATCGGGTACATTATTGGAGGTTTCAAAAATAAAGGGTGCCAACTAGCAGAGAGCCTATAATAATAGCTGGGACAGTGCATTAGTGGCATCATGCAGATTTGAGATGACCCTGGTGAAATAAAAACCACGTGGGATGTTTTTTCCTGCTTTTTTCTTGAGAAAGAAACAGTGCAGACAGTGAAAATGCAGCTCATAATCACTAATTTTGTTCTTTTTGGTGCGTTCTGGCCTTTAAAAACATTTTGCTATTTAGACACAAATGTTTTAGTTACTAAAGTATCTTGGAATCAGTTCTTGTGACTCAATTTCTTCCATTATATCACTAAAGGCAAGCATCCTCTCTGAGGACGTATTACAAACTACTTCACACTTGAACATGTGTATCAAACCTCTTGTAAAAAGGAAAAACCTGTTCCTCATAGGAGTCACACCATCATGGCATTTCTTTTAAGGAGGTTCGGCGAGGCTGAATAAACACTTTCCCTGGGAGCACGCAGTAGGGTATTGCTGAAAATGTTCCCTGGGTACATGGCGCTTTTGGAAAAGCTAGATGTATTTTCTTGCTCATTGTTCCGTAAGAAAATCTCTAACATGTAACTAGTGTGTGTGTGGGGGGGGGGGATAATCAGCATGGTCAAAAAATGTTGGCCATGTTTTACACTTGAATGGTTTGACCTCAAAAAAACTGCATCTGTTGGACATTTGGGGTTACATAACTGGCATCAAGAGATATAAGGGTTTTTTTAATATTTCCCTAAAACATTGTTTTATACGATTTTTTTTCTTCATATAAATTATTTTATTTCATTCATATATTTGTTTTAATCTACTTGTATCCTCTGGATATTCATGATTCTTTGAGATTCTTTGGTTTGTGTGTTTTTTTTTCCCTTGTAAAACAACTGCACCACTTTTACACATTAAGGTCAATTTATTATATATTTATGAGTACTACTCAGCCGGTGCAAACTGTTGTATAATGTTAAGTTTGAGAAAATAACCCTGATGATGTCATCATCAAGCTTTGACTTGAAAACAATGAATTTATAACAGTAAGCCTGCATCACAAACCAGCTTAAAAAAAGAAGCACATTTGCCCAGAAGGAAGGGTCTAATGAAAAAAAATGTTCTTGCTTGCATCATGGGAAATGAAGGATACAGCATTTTTGGAGCTTGGACTGAAAGTCAGGATATCTCGGCCTCTGCTGTTTTGATTTTGACTATTATGGGGTTTTTTTATTTGTCTCTCGGAAGTCCTCCAACTTTATAGAAATGTCAAACTAAATCACTGCCCTTGAAGAAAAGTGCTACGTTATTAGATTATTAGAACAGCAGCATCCGGTGGACATTCTGGGTAACGTTTTACTCTGCATCAGCTCTGGTGTAACACACACACACACACATTTATACACACACATACTGCCTCTATAGCCATTACCAGCACACTCTAATAGCCATGCTCAATTAAGCACACCTACACCCAGCAGACAATTGGCGCTCGTTAACCTGCAAACTCACTGAAGACACCATGCCTCGTCACTAATGACACTCCCCATATTCTCTCTGTGTGCAGGCCTCTGAATACCCTCCTGGCACACTGGCATGGTGTAGCGATTATGCTAATTGCTTAATTATTCAGGAGAGATAATAAGTCAGCATGAGATGATAAAATCATGCTTGATAATCGAGTTAGATGGGAAATTTCATACTGCAGAGCGGAATAAAATTAAAGTTTAAAATTAATTATATGTTTTAGATAAAGTATGGAGGGAGTCTAAGAAACTGAGAGTTCAAAGACTAAATCACTCCATAAAAGCAGATGTTAAAAGACATTTCAAAAATAAAATGATTAATCTACATCTGTGCTTACCCTGAGTTTTTCATAGCGGTCACTCAGTGCTGCCACTTGGTGGTCTCTGTGTCTCCCGACCAGTTTGCACAGCGAGCAGATCAGCTGATCATCAGTGACACAGTACATGTTCACCTTCTCCTCCTCGTGCTCCAGGCACTGGAGCCCTCGCAGATGGGAGTCCGGCATGGGCTCGATGAGCCGGTGGCCGGTGAACGGCTTCTTGTTAGGGTGCGTTGCGCGGAGACACTCCTCGCAGTATGACACCTCACACGTCACACATGTCTTGACAGCATCCTGTGGTGGGTCCTGCTCACAGAACTGGCACTGGACCGGCTCCGGAGGCGTACCTGGGCTGGACATGGCGGCACTGACGGGGACGAGCGCCAACCGGTTGCTCCCTTCCTCTCCGGGAGAGTTTGGCCCGCTGTGGGGCGCGGGCAAAGGCAGCGGTAGAGGGAGCCCAGCTGAAGATGAGGCCCGTTGAACTCTATCAATAATGTTCTGCAAGGTCACGTTTCTCTTAAGTCCTTCTAATCCACGCTCAGGACTCAGGGAAATGACATATCTACAGGTGGGGCACTGGAAGGCGCCGATGCTCTGAACAGATTCGTTGGTGGCGCAATGGGAGACGAGGATGCGGTGAGCACAACCGAAGCACAGGCTGTGGGCGCAGGGGAGCAGCAGCGGGTCTTCAAAGAGCTCCAGGCAAATTGGGCAGGTCAGCTCTGACTCCAGAGTGTCCATCCTGCTTAGAGGAGGCCAGGCGGGACCAGGCGCAGCGTCAGCGAAATCCAGGAGAGCCGCTCAGCTGTCTGTAGGCCAGAGACAGAGAAATAGAGATAGAGGAAAGCAGAAAGAGAGAGAAAACATGGAAAAGAAAGCACAGGGATTTGTGATTAAATGGTGTGAAACGGCTTACTTCTCACTGCTTTCTTGGGAGGGCTTATATCTCAATGGAGCAGACCACTGAGTGGGCCTAAAGAATGGCAAAGTGTTAAGTGCTGGATTTCCTAAGTCTGCGTGGAAACTGAAAATGAGGGGAAATTGATATCTTCAAAGACTAGATAAACAGAATACTTAAAGAAGTTCAGTATGTTTTATCATCAGACATTTCAGATGTTTAAAGAGCAGAAACCGACAACATTCTGACTATGAAACTTCCACTTCTGTCCACAGATGCTTGTGGAATATAAATTCCCCTCAGGCAAAGCAGTTTAGAGTAAGGACTGCTTTAGCTTTGAGAATATGGAAGAATGACAGTGATTGGATGCAAAACCTCTCTTATTGGATTCAAGGTCTTCAAAGTCATAGCGTGCATGGTGGCTGCATTTTCTAAGGAATACCCAAACACACACTCAATCACACACATTGTTGTCATCTCTATGTCCAAAGTGTTATGCAAAAAGGGAATCAATGCACAAAAAACCAATTAACACCAAGGTGTAATTGTAAAGTACTAAATTAGTACAGAAAGTATATACTAGAAAGAAGACAATATGCTGCTAGACCACCCAAAAAGGGAAGGAGAGCGGTGCTGACAAACTTAACCACAGACTGAAGGCCAATCCTACTATTATCTTGTGGTTTCATCCACATCCTACTGTTGCCCTATCTATTTATACATTTGCACTGCTGCAGTGACATTTGAGAGTTTAGACTGGGCTCGGATTAAAAAGATTCCTGTTTAAAAGCAGACTCTAAAATTTCAGATGCTGTCGCTTTATTGAACGCACCATCAAGGAAGAGCTTTCAAAACAAACCATGCTAACGGTATTGGCACACACAAATAAAGAAACTTTGCCCTAATGGCTGTCTGTCTCGATCTTAGCACTGAGTGATGAAATACGAGTATTGAATTAAATTAATTAAATAAAGGAGGAAAGGAGCTACTGCATATTGTGTTATATTATATCCCACATGTTGTTGACTGTGTTGTCTAATTGATTGCGCAGAAAGCGTCTGCAGCAGCCACAGCTGCAGCCAATTAGTAATTAGTACTCGTTCCTTCTTTCCCAGCAGAAAAGGTGAACCTTGATTTCCATCTGACCCTGCATGTCATCAGTGTAACTCCTAGTCAAAAGAGGAGTGACTAGAGAGTTTTGTGTAGTACACCATTACAGGAAAATCTTGGAGTAGAATCATTTTAATACATCTAAGATTCGGTTTCTAA
The DNA here is from genome assembly GCF_963924715.1 of Thunnus thynnus. Classification (NCBI taxonomy): domain Eukaryota; kingdom Metazoa; phylum Chordata; class Actinopteri; order Scombriformes; family Scombridae; genus Thunnus; species Thunnus thynnus. Next base: position 7,412,181 of record NC_089540.1, read on the forward strand.
CACTCAGCGCTGATGTGACAGTGGAGGTGTGGTGTTGATACTTGGCACAGCGGTGGCAGCTGCAGCCAATCTGTAATTAGTGCACATGTTCTTTTTTTTTTCTCCCCCTGCAGAGGAGCTGAATCTCGAATTCTGTCTGACTCTGCATGCTGTCAGTGTGTGTCCTGGTCTCAGTGAGGTTAGATGTTGAATAGACAATGAAGAGGAGCTGTCTGTTGTTTTCTTTATGGTATTATTACATTTTGTACAGTAATTGTGCTAAGACAATATGGTGTGCAAAGATGTGTATGATGTGTTATTTCAGTTTCAGCCTTATTATGTGGCCAAAATTTTACTTTGAAACTCATATTTTTTTTCTTTGTTCCTTCATTTATGAAGACAGAGGGCTGTTAATTAAAAAAAACTGTCAGTTTATGGCAGATAATGAGGATTTCACACCAGCTATATATGTAAAAAAAAAATAGGATCATTTATTCCATAAAATGAAGAAAATTGATTACTGAAAAAGCAAGTATTGAAAATACAATAAAAGCATTCTGGATATGCAAATAAATGCTATAAAAATGTTGCAATTAATTCTACAACTAAGACTTCAACAGCTCAGGATGATGATTATAATAATAAAAAGCTATAATGCTTTATCTATTTCGGAGGCAGGATATAAGATAATCCACTCTTATTCCCACCGTGTGGTATTTTCAGCAGATGTCACTGTTTGCTGAGCTCAAGGCTTTTGTGCATCTGAGTGGACTAACACACTCAGAATATCTCTCCTATTTGTTCCCTGGCCATCTTTATGCATGGTTTCCTTTCATCCTCTGGAAAAAAAACAAAAAAAACAAACAAAAAAAAAAACCCCACAAGTGCTGCAGATAAACTATCCTCACTTGAGCTCTCTGCAGTCCAAGCACTTTTGTCACCGCTGATATTTGAGGCCAGATAACATTCATTTGCAGTGCAGATAAGCTGCACAAAATAGAAGGTAAAATATCGTGCACAAAAACCATTTTACATCCGGTGAAAAAACTGATGTGAGTCGCACAAGTTTGATCCCTTATTTTCAAATTTGAAAAAAAAAAAAGGAAAATGTTGAAATGAAGCAACTATGGGTGAGATAATACTGAGAAGGAGAGGACAGAAACTGAGTGAGGAAGATGGAAGTGATCCAGCAATCTCATGCTTAAAATGGAATGAAATGGGTGTGTGAGGGACCGAGAACCCGACAAACCCTCACAGACACTCATCACATTTACACTTGTGCGCATGTCCTCACATATCGATACTCACTCGCACCCACGCAAATACACAGCAGAGCCTCCCTCAGGTGTTTCTTGAGAGGCTTGTTGACGGTCCAGTAAACTGTAAAACTTGGAGAGCTGAGTTGAGTTGTCAAAGGAAGATGTGTTTTTAATGTTTTTAGGCTATTGATTGATTTACTACAGGGATGATGTTCTGAATGTCAAGCATAAAATGGAAGGAAAATGGAAACTCGCAGGAATTCTAATGCTAAATATTCACCTCTGTTTGATATTAAAGTGATCACATTTCATGTAGGAGACTGATCATTTATTGAGGGTTGACCCAATTTCACTGCCTGCAAAAAAATGCACCGATTCATTAAGTCCCTCATAGTCTGGAGGTCGAGGTTGAGCGTTAAGCTAAAATGAACATTAACTAATGGGTTAAAGTAAAACAAGTTAAGATTAATGGATGGTGTGTTACTGAAGCAGATTTGAGGCGGAAAGGTCATTTTATGCAGCTGTCAACCGAGCATCGTAAACAGCAGATAGCATTTTACCGAAAGTACAGAGAATAAAAAGGTACAGACAAAGCCGGGGAAAGTTTGACATTGATGGAGCGCTGACACGTTTCTGCTTGACAGGAGGGACACCTGGAGCCACTAAAGGATAAAGAGAATAAATCCGCCTCATTCTAACAAAGAGAAACCCATATGAATCCAAATTTCTGCTTACACATAGACATGCATACAGAAGTCACACAAATCCAAATTGGCAGGTGAGACAGGGTGAAATGCCTTTCAGCACACCATAGGTGACACTGTTGAACCGTGCATTGAGGTGACGGAGCGGGGGAGCAGAAGAAAGGAGGAGGAGGAGGAAGAGGAGTGTTACTGAGGGGAAAAGGAGGAGAGGAGAAGAATAGAAATGAGGTGGGGGGGGGGAATTCAGATTGGAGAAGGAGGAAGTTGATAAAATCCAGATGAGGTTATTTATTTTTCTCCCCCACCATCATTTTATGCCTCATGACTGTCAGAGCTGCCACTGTTTGTGAGAGGCTCGTCTCTCCTGTGCTGGCACCGCTGAAACGTCAGTACCAATACTCTTCAGTGGGGGGCAATATAAAGCTGAATGACTAGTGGAAGAATCCTCCACTGTGTTATTTCTGCCTCTTTTTTTCCCTGCAGCTTCTGCATGTGAGCAATAACAGTAGATTCTTTACCAAATAGAAATAGGTTTCATGTAACATACTATTTATCTGTAAACAGTAGTCATATACATGTGTTTTTTTAATTGTATTTAGCTCAATTTGGTGCAATTGACTGTTGCTAAAACCCTCCCCAAACTGTGATTGTCCAATCATAGCTTAGCAAACAAGGCAAGCTTTGGGTTTCTCTACATGCTGAAGCAGTGTGTGTGTATGTGTGTCTTAATATAAAAGACATATCTAAAGTTAAATGGGGGAAACTACACAACCTCAAGCCTGTCATTCATATTATATGAGAGCGTTAAAGTACTGACGAAGTGATTTCTGGTAATCATCTTGTGAATAATAGAAAATAAGGCAGCAAATCTCTCTTACAGCACTGCTTGTATAAGAAAAGACTTGATGTGGTGAACCTCTGAGCGCGGCTTTGACTTTATCCACACAGATGACATAACGATATCAAAACAGATGTATGTCATTTTTAGGTGCGCGGTAGCGATGCCTGTCCTCTCAAATTATAGGGATCGTCATTCCTGTATCCTCTTCCTCTCTTTCTATTCCTGACAGCTTTTATTTCTCTGCCTCTCTCCTGTTACAAGGCTGTGTGTAACAGAAGTCCCAAATGCTACATTTCTATTTTGAGGGGTAGAAATGTCATTGCCCTGATGCTACTCTCAAATAGCTGGTGTTGTATTTTGAAACAAAACCTGCTATGTGTTCTATGATCCATAAATGTCAGCGAGTAACCTTTTGCAACTGAACACATTTTAGTGTCCAGTTGTTCAGTCGGTGTAAAACCAAAGGATGCCTATTGGCTGCATGGTAAAGAAATGAGCATATCTATGAATACAGCTAATGAAGCAATTCAGAAATTAAGCCACTGTCAACTTTTGATCCCTCTTCCTGTTTATATTTGGGGCGACTGTCCCATTAGTCTGCGCTCTACTTCTAAATCTTTCATTAACTTTGGGTCCATGGAGGTTGCGGCTTTCCCTTCCACTCATAGTTTAAGCTGTTAAAATTTTCATAGGAGCTCTTTCTATCCATTTTCTAAAAACCGATTCGACAAGAGCATGCTGCAGACAAAAGCGGAGGCGAGAGAGAGTCTGTGTTTTTGAAATGGGGAAATAATGTGAGTGGTTCCCTGCACTTCTACATAAAATATGGAGTCGCTCATAACATACTGTTAATAATTGTTTATAATTATACCGCAGATAAAAAAAATCTTCCTCTGTTTTAACAGTTAAATCTTTTCACTACGTGTTTTTTTTTTTTTTCTCTTTACACGCCGCTTCAGGGGAATTTAATTTCATTTCTGTTTCAACTTTTCAGCAAAATGAATATTTCAGCCGCTCATAGGTCTACAAATTGAGTTGAAAAAAACGATACTCCTCCATGGCACTGGTGAGTAATTCCATTGCCAGATCACTCCCGGTAAATGATGTGAAGCAAAATCACTCAAAAAATAATTATATTAAGCTGCCAAAAGCTATTTTAACCCCCCTTTAAAAACACACACACACACACACTTTTCAGGGGTGGGTTGGAGGGGTCCATTTGGTGAGTTGACGTGAGCGGCTGTGGCAGTCCACGGAGCAGAAGTAGGTCATCCCCGTTGACCTGGCTCACATAATCAGCATACACTGTGTGTATGTGTGTGTGTGTGTGTGTGTGTGTGTGTGTGTGTGTGTGTCACTGTATGATTGCGCTGTTCCAATTCTCTCTCTCTGTTAATTCACAGGAGGCAGAAAATTGCAAACACACAGCGAAATATTAGAACCAAGTGAAAGAGGGCAAAGCATCTGAAGCTGGGCATGTAAACATGATGGTATCTGCTTGTCAGTCCTCATAATGTCACATTTTCAGACCGAAAAACACCTTGTATGGTCAGAATTTGAGATGAAAACCTGGTCTGAAATGCCTTCGGTGTGGACCAAATAATTGAAAGTGACCATAGTGGTTTGCCAAATAAAAATTGCACATTTTACCATGAAAATTTCAGCTCTTTACAGCAAATTGCAAATATGTTGACATCTTTAAAATCCCGTGTTTAAACTTACCCACAGACATTACCTACTTTCACAGCAGGGACACACACAGAAAGAACCGGTGCTCAATTATTCATATTTCTGTGAAAAAAACTAATTAAATTATTAATTTTTTTTTCAGTGAATTATGGAGCCCAACATCTAGACCTTTTGACATTTGTTTACCTCAAATCTGTCGAAGAATTTTAAAGATCCCTCAACTGCTTATGGGATTTGCGATCCAGAAAAAAAAAAAAAAACATAATCTGCTTTCATAGCAGCGGATAACGCGCTGTGAGAGATTAACCCTCGACCTCATGGAGTGGTAGAGAACTAGTTGTCTTTTCAGGGTCATGATTTCTGGGCCAAGGTTGCAGCAAACTTCCTTTGCAAATTGATTTTTTTTACAAAAAGGATTTTTTTTTTTTTTATCACCTTCCATACGCTGTATAGATGCAGCCATGCGGAAAGAGTGCTGATATGCTCCGCTGCTATGTGAGAAAATATTTTTCTACAGCATTTCCTTGCAAAATATTTGACTTGGGCACTGCTTGTAGGAAGTATGTGATTAATCTTGCAGCACAAGTAGTGGAAAAAACTCATTTTAGCTACAGCATACTGGCTTGCAGGTGGAGTTGCTGTAACGCCAATTAGGACAGAAGACGAAAAAGTATACTTTGGTGATGAATATGCCCAGAGTTGAAGCTAAAGAAGTCCAAACTCCACTTTTAGACTGTGCTAAAAAAGATTCTAGCTTTAGATGTCCCGTTCAAAGGAGTATTAGATGTCAAATCTCTCTCATCTCATCTCCCACTCTCTCCACATATCCACCCTTCTCCTCTTGTCTCCCTCTCAACTTCCTCTCCCCTCCCATGTACAGTGCGAGGCGGCATTTGATCGTTTGATCGCTAACAAGTTAACAACACTAACTGTTGCCACACACACACATGCACACATAATGTCTTTGTCTGATTCCAGACACCCTGCCACGTTGATCCCTAATCCGCTTCCGACCATACTGGCTGTGACCAATCACGGTCTTTCATGTTCCGAAGCGGTCAGTCACACGTAACACGATTGGCCGGTCGTTATCCGGGATGCCGAAGCTATTAGTGATTATGATAAAGGGTGACATTTTGTGTGTGTGTGTGTGAGTGTGTGTGGATGGGGTCTGTCTGGCATCTTGCTTGTGTGACCCAGATTGGGGACAGTGCCGCATGTGAAATTAGATGTGATGTTTGGGGGTCGGAGATTATAGGGGACAAAAACAAATCTGGTGTTGTCAAGGACATATTTCATCAGGGTGAACGATCTTCACACCCACAACACACACACACACACACACACACACAAGCCTTAAATATTAGGTGAAAATATTTCTTAGTGCTTGTTGTAGCTTGAATAAGGCACCATGCTGCTGGAATTTACTGCACTGCAACAGTTCAAAGTGACAGCTATTATGTCAGAAATTGAAAGCTGTTCATGATTAACCTCAAGGTCGGTTCCGTTTCACTTTTGTACCTCTTCTTTATAGAAAAACCCAGCTCAAGTATTGCGGTATATCAGTTTGCTCACATGTCTTAGCGTAATGTGAGATTGTCATGGTTAGCAAATAGATGTGCTGATGCTGAAGACACATTGTAACTGTGCTCAGCTGTGCAGTGTGAGACAGTATTACCTGGGGGAGGTCGTTCAGGATGATGGAGCATTCACTGATAGGCCCATGTGTGCTATATTTCTTTTTAATAGACTGCAAATTTAGATAATGCCTCCGTCCATGATCACAATTATTATATAATGCATTAATGTTGCCTCAAAATATGCACTTAGCTGAGATGAAAGTGATTAAATTTGGTTATTCCCTGAAGTACTAAATAATCGTTGCATTTTTGATTGGATAATGAAATGTTTTCAATATGAAAGCAGCCCCAAAGAGTTGGAAAGGATGAGGTAAGCGAGAATCTAGTGCATAATATGCACGTATGAACAGAGCACTATAAGGATGAATCAAAATCATGCAGCATCCCATCCCTCATGCAGTGCAGCTGCAAGGTCTGCAAAGTCTTAATAAGTATTATTATAGTTTTACTTTGTCTTATTTTTCTAAAATAAGAAATGAAAAAGAGAAATCTTGCAGTGTAGCAAGAATATTTCAACTTGTTTTCAATGCAAATCCCCCTGTTTCAAGTTTTATTCCTTTTGACTCCAGTGCAATGGTTCTTAACTGGTGGGTCATGACCTTTTGAGTGGGTAACAGATGTGTGTGTGAAAAAACAAGACTAGGTCAAAACCTAGTATATGGCTTGACTGTGTATGGTCAACATGTGAAACTGTGGCTGAGTTTGTTACAGGGAGAGTTGGTGGTAGGATCTATAATGTGAATTCCTGGATATTAAATGTTCATCTGCAATTTTCTGTAGTGGTCCCAGTGATAGGGTATTTTTTGTTAAAGTGTACTGAAGTAGTATATCACATGACATAGTTAAGCAAAGTTTGAGTAAAAAAAAAGGGTATAAATGCAGTTGCAAGAACAATACTTTTCACTCATATCGAGGGATGTGTCATTTGACAGAGAACTTAATTAATTTTAATTATAACTATTCTAATTATAACTATTCTCATTATCTGTTAACTCCATCATGTCTCTGTTTCTGCAGGTTGGTGTTCCTGTCAGTGTCGGAGCCTCCGTATGAGATGCTTTGGTAAGTAAATGTGTGCTTTTAAAACTTATTTAGGGGCTCCATTGTAAAGGCCCCCTGAGGACATTATTGAAACTGTTCATGCCAATTCATTTTGAAAGAGCAACAGCCGATAGGGAAACTCCAACATTCTGTCGGCTGACCAGTTGCGTAACTTGTCACTCAGTGAGTCAGTCAGTGACTGACTGTGACAGACATTCTGGGTTATAGGGCTGGTCAGTGGCTGGTCCAGCCAAAAAGAAAGTAGAGGGATAAAAAGTCAAACTTTTATTTTGAAGTCTACAAAATTTCTGATGTTACGCTTTTATTTTGAAGGACATACATTTCCCATGACCAAGTGCACATGCAGTAGCCATTTGCTGCAAGCATTGTCATGACAGTAACATCCAAAACTAATGTTGTCACATCAGTAGTTAGCACTCATTCCAGCAATCGTAAACATGGCGAAACGCAAATATGACACCGACTACATTGAGGGTTTTCTTACATTGAGGACAAAAGAGAGGGTCCAAAACCTCAGTGTGTTGTGTGCAGCGAAGTGCTGGCACATAGAAGCATGAAGCCATCAAAAATGAAACACTCTGCTTATAAAGAAAAACCTGTTGAGTACTTTCAAAGACAACTCTGTGATGCTGAGGGCATCACAAAAGTGCCTAACATCATGTTCAAAGCAAGAGCTGGCACTCTGTGCATCTTACCATGTAGCTCACCATATTGCAAAGTCCAAGAAGTCCTACACCATTCCAGAAGACCTTATCTTATCTGCAGCCATTGACATGGTCAGAGAGGTGCTGGATCAATCTGCAGCAGATGAACTGAAGACCATACTGCTGTCAAATGATACCATAAGTAGGCGGATTGAAGAAATTTCTGATAACATCAAACAACAGACCACAGGTCACATCAAGGCAAGTGTTCACTATGCATTACAGATGGACGAATTCACAGATAGGACCATGCAATTTTACTTGTTTATGTTTATCTTCCCACCACTACAACTACAGAGGACGTGTTCAGTACTATGGATTTGTACTTGGGTTCGGCGGGCCTAAGCTGGGATAGATACATCGGAATCACAACTGATGGCGTCGTCTCCATGACTGGAAATCATCTAGGGTTGATGATTCATTGAAAAGGCACCAATGGTGACATGGAACCATTGTTTATTTTGCATCAAGAGGCCTTAGCAGCCAAGGATATGGCGCCATTACTTCAACTTGGAAAGATATCGTCAAAGTGGTGAACCACATTAAACGGAGCGCCAAGAACAACTGGTGCTTTCAAAAGCTATGCAAAGACCCGGGCAGTAAGCATATACAGGTGCTGTATTATGCAGAACTTCAGTGGATTTCGAGGGGAAAGGTACCTGACCTGTTTAGCAATGATGTGTGGTTTGCACAAGTTGCTTATTTGTGTTTGAACAGTTAAACACATCAAAAGTGTCTGTGCAAGGGAGGGGACACAATATATTTGAACAGTCTTTAAAAAATCAAGGCGTTCAAAAAGACTGCACTGTGGGCAAACCCTGTTTCCCAAAATAGGATTGACATGCTTCCCAATGCTTGTCATGAGGCACAATGACTGGACACCACAGGCAAAAACGCTCTGAAGAAAAAAGGCACAGCACATCTCACTAAACTGCAAGATTGGTTTAACAACCACTTCCCAGAAAAACACGGAGATGACAACTGGGTGTGCGATCCCTACAATATTGAAAGCATCACGTTAACCAGGCAACAAAGAGCGTCAGCTAGTGGAGCTCTCATGTGATCAGACACTGAAAAAGAAATTCACTGAGGTAAGCCACCCCCAGTTCTGGTGCAGTGCTGTGATGACTGAGTATCCATCCCTCGCCACCCATGCAATCAAAATCATCCTACCATTCAGCACTACCTATCTTTGTGAAAGTGGCTTCTCAGCTCTGGTCCAGCTGAAGACAAAGCAGAGGAACAGATTGGACATTAACTACAACCTCAGAGTTGCTTTATCTACTATCATCCCAGACTTCGCGACCTTTGTCAGGAGCAAAAAGCATCCCCAGTTATTAATTAGGTCCCCCAAACTTAGGTCTGTTATGTCAGCATTATGATGAGGGGTTCAAGTAAAGTACTACTGAATATATATGAACACAGTGCTGTTCAGTATGTATCCCCTGATAGGGTAAAATCTGCCACATTTAAATTTAGATTCTTGAAACTTGATGAGCATCACTAGTTTTAAACTTGTTTAAAAAGCATATATGCCTATAATTCAGGACAAGTCTGCCTTTGTATTTCATTAGGTTTTTAGCTCTAGTTGCACTTTTGTTGCACATTTTTGTTCATGTTTTTCACAGTGCATGAAGACATTTTTTGTGAAATAAATTAGAGCCGTTCAAATATTTGGGTTGCGACTTAATGACTGAGGAAAAATGTGGATCCTGAGGCTAGACTAGTTGAGAACGACTGCTCTAATGCAATGAACAAGCCTTATTCTTTCTTGCTTTCAACTTACAGGCACTACATAAAGACACACTCAGTTCTGGAAAATTGCAGTAGTTTAATAAAAATAAGGATTTGAGTTCTTAATAATAGACAAAAAATACTTTAGGATTTGTTTACAGCGAGTTAGCTTGAAGTTATTTGATTCCATCGTCTCAAGAAACCTGTTTCTTTGCTCATGTGACATCAGTTCAACCTGAGAATGCCAAAAATGACCCTGCTAACCTAAATCACACAGGACATTGCATGTCATAATACCTAACATATGCACAGCTTTGCAATATGCTTACAATTACACATGATTTTGAACCCTTGCATATTTTGAGTATGACATTTCAGAGCAAAGTGAGACTTGAAGTGATATGTTTACACAGAATCAGAAGGGAAGGAATGTCATTAAAAACATGATGATATTGAACTTTCGAGAGACCTCTCAAGTGGCGGATATTCCAAAATGATCTGTGATCTGATCTAACATCTGCCGGTCTGCTGCAGGTTAACCAAAGCCCTTGATGCATATCATATTTTACTGCCTTTATCTCTGAAATGACTTTGTAAGAAAAGTGACACAATCATGCAGTGCAAAATGGACTGTAACGATAACATATTTACAGTTCAGATGTTAAAACATTTGGGTATTACCGCACTTGAGATTTGTAAAGTACTGTACTGTAGAGACTCTTGACAACTGTAAAAAAAAAAAAAAAAAAAAAAAGAAAAAAAGTTTGAGGAACCACTTATCCTCACCACAGTACTGCACAAGCTGCCAAGTCTCACTGAACCGATTGTGCTCATTGTCACAATTTCTGAAGTTTCCATGGCAACATTGCACTCTGAACTTATTCGGTTGGTGATTAAAGAACGCACTGGGGTGAATAAAATGAACTGAACTGGAGTGGAAATAGGGGGAGGAAGAGAGAGTGAGAAAAAAAAAAAAGTATACCAGTTTGTCTTTGTCCTTTTTTTTTTTTTTTTTTTGAAGGATGTTTAGATAGCAATTAGCAGTTTCCCCTCAAGCATCTGAAGTGGGCGACTGCTGACGCTTTGAAGATCAAATTAACCCATTAGGAGGCGATAAGAGTTGCGTGAGTTACACCTCCCCATTTTTTATCATGTAAGCTACACGCTGTTGAGATAACAGCATATTTTGAGGCAACGTAGGTGGCTAATGCTATTACCAACAGCATATTTTGGGTAACGTAGGTGGCTAACGCTATCAGCAACAGGCAACAAAGTTTTCCTGAAAATATTTTGTCCAAGTGATTAAAGCAACAGCACTCAGGCAACTGTGTGGGTTTTTTAACAAGCTCATGGATGCACCTTCCCCGTCCTGCGAAGCTTTTTAAACAAACTGACAGAAAACACACTTCTCTAAAGTATCCCACACAGGAAACGGAATGACAATACCACTTCTTTGCTATATTTGTCTGCATGGTTTCCACAGACAATCTTCAGGTTGAGGGGAGAAAAAAAAGAAGGATCTGAGAGCTAAGATGCTTTTCTCAAGCCCGCCCAGGCTGACAATGCCACTGAAACATGTCAAGGGAAACAGGAAAAGAAACAGCAACAATACTATTGTTGCTATATTGGTCGGCATCGTGACAACTACAAACTAAGCTTCAGACAAAGCCTTTTGTTGTTCTTACAGTTACTATTTGTCAAAGGAGATATGTAGGACAGAGTGTCATATAAACTAAACTTTTTATTGATGAGGGAAACTTTTTTCTTACTTTTCACACAATAAATCACTATATATGATTTCCACACTCCCTGTGAATCACATCTGATCTTTTCACACATAAATGGCAGTTTTTAGGACTAAAATCTGATGAAGCTGTCATAGAAGCAACACATGCCTCTTCTATTTATGCATTTCCTTTAAGTTACACTCATCATTCCTTGAACTTGTACTATAAACTTGTCGTACAGCAGTTACAGTAGCCTTCCTTCCTTAAGTTCGCTATTGTCTTGCAGATCAAACACTGAACTCTAGATTCTCTTGATCCCGGTGACCCGTAGCAGGTGAGCAGGATCAGTAGTAGCACTGAGCCTGTGGCAGCCAGCTGTCACACACACGCTTCGGCACACACTAGACACATGCACACTCACACACTCATGCACAGATACATATTAAACATGCCTCGGTTCGCAGGAGATGCTGTGAAATTGAATAATATGACCTCTGGGAGGCTTGTAAAAACACAAAGTAACAGAGTTGTGCCATGTGGGTGTTTTATCATAAAAGTGTGTTACGTTTACTGTACATACACACATTAAGAAGAAGCTAAAATGTGTCTGTTCCTCTCTAGCTCTTCAATTAACACTGTCAAATTCTCTGTAGAAGTGCAAAAATGACCAAACATTTGGGACCTTTCAAGCCACTCACTCACACTTATGCACACACACACACACACACACACACTTCCAGCACTCAAGTGCACACACATTTTAAGCATCCCTCAAGGCACTGTCTCATGTCTTTATGTGTCTTGGTCTTCAAGCACCACCAAAACACACACAGTGGCTCTTTGAAATTGGGTCACACAAAACAGACTCTCACGCGATGTAACCCCACCCACACATACACACACACACTCACACACACAATTTAATATTTAAAAATCTCAAAGTCAACAACCCTGCTGCTCTTGCAATAAGACACAAATTTCACAAAAAAACACAAGCAAACCAAAAATTCCAACCACACTCAACTCATTTTTTTTGAGCTTGACCACACATTTTAACATAGAGAATAAGACATAAAATTACAAATTTTATAAATCTGAAGTTGTCCAGAACTTCAAGGACAGTTAAAGCAACCAGGAATAAATGAGTCATTCATAATCATAAACGCCATATGGCTAAAAAAACTCTCTTTGTTACAATGTAAATTCAGCAACTGCAGAAGTTTCTCTTCGACCATGATACAGATGGCTCTGTAACACTCATTGGCTGAGTCCCGAAGCCACTGCTCTATCATTATCATTCCAGTAATGCTGGCACTCATCGCTTCCACTCCTCATTTCCACTGAGAGGTAGGGTGAAAGCATGCGGGAATCCCCCAGGGACTCTCAGACTTAAGTAAACTAAGAGGAACACAAACTCCCACTGATACAGGCCCCTTATACAGTATGCATAAGTTAACAAAACAACCTCCCCTCCTCTTTTCCCTTCTCCTCTCCTCTTACCTTCCACATGATTAAAATCCCATCATCCACAAACAAAGTGAAAAAGAGAGGAAGAGAGAGAGGTGGGGAGAGAGAATGGAGGCTATCTTTGGCTCTCTCTCTCCTCTGTGGGATGTAGAAGCAGCGGCAGCGGCGACGGCAGTAGAAGCAGCGGTGAGCGGCGAACTTGGGAGTCAGTGAGGATGTGGATACGTCTCCGTGGCTGTGTCATCACCTCTCATGACATGTTTCCTCCCCTGCCTGTGTAAGCCTTTCCATCCTGACCCAGCAGAGAGAGAGAGAGAGAGAGAGAGAGAGAAAGAGAGAGAGAGAGAGAGAGAGAGCAGGCACAAACTAGTGCACCGCCTCTCTCTCTGTCTCTCCTCCCCTCCTCCTTTTTGTCCATCCCTCCCTCTCTGTTTCCCTGTATTCAAATCTACCAGTGGGCTGCCCTGTCTTTAAGTAGGCCAATCACTGGACCACTAGGGGCGGGGTCTGGACCGGCCGTGTGAGTTTGTAGTCAGATGTCTCCATATAGACATTCTGTGAGTAAATGTGTGTGTGTGTGTGTGTGTGTGTGTGTGTGTGTGTGTGTGTGTGTGTGTGTGTGTGTGTGTGTCTACTTGTCCTTGTTTATATGCTTGTGTGCAGCCCCATATGTGGATGTGTGTGTGTATATGCAAACAAATGCCGGTTGAGAGCTTGCTGTGAGCTTCATCCCTTTTAACCTTAAATGCTCAAAAGCTGGTATACAAATAATGTGAATGAACAAATATGACTTCAATTGAAGGCCACATGACTGACAAATTCAAGAAATTCCTGTTTGGGTGAGAACCTTTCACCGGCACTAGCGGACATCTGGGTCAGATTTTACTTTCGTTCAACTTTTCCTTGCGAATTCCCACGGACGGCCAATATGTTGTTGCAATATGTTGGGAAACAGAGAAATCAGCATATGTGCAAGAACCTTTCTTTTTGAATAATATCACACTACCTGACTACGAGGGTTTGTTAAGTTACTTAGAAAATGGATAACTCGTTACATAATACACATTGATGAAGTAATTACTCAAGAACAAATGTGATTAATAGTTACTCTGCAAAGCTGCATAAAAGATGCCTTTTAAGTATTCCAAATCCTCTACACCCACCCGTCACATCTTCTGTGTTTATGTATGCAGAAACATAAAACAGGACATTGTAATTCAACAAGCATGCTGCCTTCATTTAGAGGTGTTTATTGACAACGAAAAGCTAGCTCATCTCCAATGAATGCACGTAGTACCCCAGAAGTTCTGTCCTCACAGTGAAAACCCAGGTGATTCCTGAAGGTAGCTTGATCAGTGGCTGGTGTTAGCAAGCCGGTAAAGTCTAACCGCTTCCCCACACCTCCAGCCCCCTCACCAAGCCAACAAGTTTCACACCAGTCCAACCTGATATCAACCCTCCAACAACTCATAGTTTCTACTTTGTCGTGCTTTCTTTCAGTGTTCAGCTACTATCAATGAAACTCAAATTCACAACTTTCTGTATTTTACGTTAAAAGCCAACATTATGGGAAAGTAAAGCACACCAGGGGTTGTAGTGAGGTGCTGATCACTGGAAGTAGACTTGTGAGTGGGAAAAAAGTGTTGCACGCTCTGGCTCCATATGCAGTTCTCTTTTATTTAGATGAGGTTTGGGACCTCAGGGCCTTCAGGGCCGAAACGTCGACTAAATAAAAGAGCCAGAGTGTGCGACACTTTTTTTCCTACTCTACATTTAAAAGCCTACCAGGAGAAGGAGGCATTATGACCTTTGAGCTGTTGAAAGGCTTTTAATGTGAAGCATCTGTGCAGGAAGGGTCGTTGATGGTAACTTACCACTGCATTAAAAAAAACAAAACAGCAAAGTAGAACAGACTACAGTTAATTAGTAATAACCTTTCAACAGACAAACTCAAGTCAAAACTGTGGTGTGACATGTTGCAGCAGTGATTGAATAAGTACGATGTAAATGTAGATGCTGAATTTGTGATAAAAATGCTGTTCAAATGGAACAGATCAGAAAACGGGGAGGCTTTTCACTAAAATATGATAAAATAAAGATACAAATCCATAATGAAAAATAGCTATTTAAATGTTTGTCTTTATGCAAGCCTGTTTCAAACAGGCCTCTCTGCAGTTTAAGTAAATAAATGCCAGTATTTGTGAATTTACTGTATTAACTTTCGTCTGTCTCCACTTTTGCATCGGTGACCCGTCCTCAGCAGCACTTCACCCTCTGTAATTTTAATGTCTCCCTGCTGTCTCCCCCTCTCTCCATCTACCTTGAAACTTCAGCTGCTTTGGCCACTACTCATAAAAACAACCCCCCTACTTTTTTTTTTTTTTAGAGAAGCAGCTTAACTTAATCTCCAAGATGCGAGTCAGTCATTTACCCTCCCACACAAGGCACGCTGCCCTCCCTTGACTGCAATCTTTGATCAGAAATCTTCAGTATTCATCAGATGTCTCATTGGAAATTATACCACACGTTCTGTCTGATTCACTGTGGATGGTTAGTCCTGGCAATTGTGCATAACAGAAAGCCACACAGTGCCAGAAAAAGAAAAAATCAGGCCAAACCATTATTCTTTACAGTCCATGTGACGTTAAAGCTTGAAAGCCGACTGCTCATTGGTAGCTAGATCCTAAATAATCCCTAACATTTTGCCCTAAGGGAATGAGTCCTGAGATTGGAAGTGTAGAGCATGGTTCCTACTTCGCAAAGGCTTTAATCCCGTCCTGTATCCTGGACTGTAGAATCACAGAGCCAGAAATGGTATTCTGGCCCAAAATTTAAGTTTTATGCATCAAGTGAAAATGCTCGTTTGGGTCTGATAAGTTCCAGAAAGCATGTCTCAAAATGAATGCACCACTGAAATGCCAAGTACAGATTTCAATTAGATAAAGTGTTTTTGGAATTCCTGTAAGGTCAGTTAAAATTTGCTTTTACCACTTTCAGATGGAGCTTGTTTACCACTCAGCGTTTCGGTGAATTTCAAATGAGTGAGTTTGAACACAAAAACGTTCCTTGAAGTTTAAAAAGAAATCACAAATTTCTGTGATCATGGAAATAAGTGATTTCATATCTAAACAAAAATGATGGCTCATTTGCCAATCCATATTGATGGGAACATCCCCTCTCTGGAAAAAAATGGTGTATTAGTAACATTATAACCCTAAAAGCAAAAGCAGGAAAGGCTCTCTGCAACAATCTGCAGCCTAAAGTATTCAGGACTGTTTGGATGGTTTGTACTCGGTGTCTGTCTGTCTGTGCAGTACAATATGTTCATGCACAATATTTGGATTTGGATGTGTGTGTGTGTGTGAGTGTGTGTGCTGTGGTGGGGATCCTGGCTGTGTGTTTCTGGCGGTTGGAGTGGGATCAGTCAGGGTGAGGCTGCAGCTAAAGAATGTTCTTCTGGAAAGGGACGAGGAAAGAGTTTCCATTTCGGGTCAGTTCTCGGAGAGACCAATAACTTTCCAAACCCTCTCCACCAGTCCACCAGGACATGAAAAGTTTGCTCGCCATGGGGAGAAGGAAAATGTAAGCAACACAGTCGGTAGTATCACTTGGAAAGAGAAATATATATTTTTCTACAGTGAGGTCAATACACTGAGAATAAATATGAGCTGAGTGGTGAAATCTGAATGTCCCACTGAGGGTCATACAGGACTTTTAAGAAAACTTACATATTTTCAAGACTAACAAATTAGCTGCAGGGAGAAAAAGATTAATACAATTCTAAACTGTGTCCTCAGATTGAAAACTCTTCATAAGCTAGTGACTTTCAGGGAACATCATCCATTTCAAAAAGAAATTTATCTATGCTTTATGCAATATCGGTGTGTCATTGCAGAAAACGGACACCTGTTCTGTTTCTATGAGTCATAAAATGAAACTCAATGTCAGTTTTTGGCTCACAAGAAACTAAACTGACTTTCTGTATTAAAAGTTTCCAAAGTTTAGTTCAGCAGACAGTTTTAGAGGATACAGGCACAAATTCTATTATTTCTATAACTCTTCAATGCCACAGTGTAGATAAAGACAGTGTACAGTCATTGCATAAGCAGGCCTTCAGTTATTATACCCTTGGAGGTTATCCGGCTGCACTCTGCAGAATTAAAGTGCACAATGCTTCTTCATTCATTCAAGTCTCTCGGTGGATGCTGTACTGTAGCTGAGTCCTCAAGTGTCTTCTAGCTCAATACCACAAAGCTGAGTGACCGTTTATCACCTTGAACTATATGTTCCCATCTTGCCATTGGTGATATTTTGATTGCGCTTCAAATGACATTGCACAAATGGAGATGGAAGGTATTGAGTTCAGAATCATAATGACTTGCCAGGCACAATAGACATATTTTGCCAATATTTCTGCACAGAAAATAGAAGTTAATTAACAAAAGACTCAATAACTCACATTCAGTTGAGCAAAATAAGATTAGCACCAATACACATTGATCATACAAAACTGTTGGGACATGCAATATACATTAATGAATGTCTACATTGATCACAAAAAATGATTAAACTTCTGCATGTGGATTGTCAAAAGGGGATGTAAAACAGTATCAGGAAGATGTTCTGCATAATTTGTACATTAAGAAAAGCCTCAGTTTACCTTGTACTGCTGTTATATACATAGTGTAGAAGCAGCAAGATGTTAGATGAGGTTTAGTTTCCATTCAGGCTTTTCAAACTGTAATGTCAGGAGATGAAAGAGACTGTGAATACAAGATGAAAGCTATTGAAAGAAAAACCTGCCTTTTTTTTTTTTTTTAAATGATTTTTGAAATTGTTAGGTTCACCTTAGATGGTACCTTTTTATAAAATTTAGACAAAACTTTTCACACCATTCTTACCTTCTGTTTCCAACTTTCCCATGACAGTTTTGTGAATTTAGAAAAGCTGGTCTCTACTTTGAGTTTAGAGAGGTCTTATTTTTAACAACCAGGAATGAGTGGAATGCAGTGGACTCCATCTCCTCTCTCGGGGTGAGACCATTATGGGGATAAAGCGTGACAGGGTTATGACCAAGACCTTTCAGGAGGGCACCGTCGCTGTGGGTAGCCTGGGATTTGTAGGGTTTATAGTACACATATGTGTAGATGGACACGTGACCCAAACACTCTTTTCCATAAGTTCTTAGTCCACCTTTAAGGTAAAATGAATGCAACCTCAAAGGTAAAATTAATGCAAATAGAGACATACTGTAGGCTATCCAATAATGCAAGTCAGCATCCCAAATATACATTAAAACATCCATACACACATGAGCTCTATCAGTACATTATCTTTCAGAGGCATCTTTATGACTTAGATATACAGCGTCTTAAAATCTCTTCAGTCACTGATCACTATCCTGGACAGTGCATTAGATATGCATTCATAGTGCATGACTCATGGCAGGCTGGGTTTCTGTATAGCTGCTCATGCATGTATTTGCTTCTGAGTGTGGTCGTGTCTCGCTTGCAGCCCCTGAAAAATGTGTCTATGACCTTTTTTAGAGCTTTTTGGTAGTCACAGCTCAGACCCTTTAGGAAAATGCCAAACACATTTCCCCTCAAACTGACCTCTGGCCTTCTAAGTGAGTTCACATGCGGGCGGTAAAGGACTGGCTTCAATCAGCCAGGGGAAGATGTACAGCTGGTACCAGCCGAGCAGAGACACAGACACACGGCAGCTGCTTTGAAGCACAGTTTGGGATTAGGAATGAAGGAATAAAAGAGGGGAAGGAAGGAAGTGCATATACAAAAGTATATCATAGCATTTGGTTTTGTTGAGGAGGTGCTGTTGTGGAGCCTGTGAGCAATCTGTCTCTGTCAAGTGACCTCAGTGAATGAACTGATGCAATCAGAAAGAAATACAGAGAAAAGCCCCGAAAACAGAATTTAAGAGAGGGGGAGGGGGAGCGCAAGAGAGACAGATTAAGAGATATGGAGGGAGAGGGGTTGGGAGAGCAGGAGATAAAGAAGTCTAAGTGATAAAGCTTATATTCAGCTGCACAATTTCCTCTGAAATAGATATTTTTGATATGCAGTGCAATAAAACCAAAAGGGAAAACAATCTGGATGGCTAAACATTTACATTGTTTTGTAGTTTGAGTGAAGTGACCCTTTAAATGTGCATAAAAAGAAGCATATGTCACATTAGGAATATTTCAAGCACCACAGGGATGCAGATAAATCAGCAGCATTAAATCAAGGAATCAATTGAGTGTGTGTGTGTGTGTGTGCAGTCATGTTCATTCTGAGTATGTGAACTGACAGTCAGACCTGACATAAACATCCCCTGAGGTGCTTCAAGAGCGTCCAGACCATGAGATTCTCTAAAAGAAGACACAACACATTGCTTCAAACGTCATGGTGAGTCAGAGAGTCAAACAAAGGTCAGTCGATCAACGGAAATATTTTGATTCACCGCTATTTCTGAGTATCGAGCAAGGAGCATGAGGCAACTGAGGTCAGAGTGAGTAATAATAAACTTTGAATCAACAGTAGTTGCGAACATCTGTACCCTACTGAGTCTTTTCAACCATGGCATCAAAGAGGATGCGATAAAAGACATCATCCAGGATGATGAGGAAAGAAAGTGCATGCCTTGTCAGATTTCAGGGTTTAGATCAAGTTGAAAGCATTCAATAGTTCTTTTACCATTATGCATGCACACACACACACACATACATCTAGATCCATTGCCTGAATCTGAAACATGCGCAAGCAGTAACAGCTCAAGGTCATTCTCTGTCACACCAAAGAGATTCACTGCAACATCACACAGGCTAATGAAAATATGCTCGTACACAGAGAAGCACACATACACGTAAATGCCCGAAAGCACACATGCACATCTGCATGCAAGGACACAAACAGACACGCACACACAGATACTGATAAACATAAACATGTACTGTCACCGATGCTCTCGCACACACACGCATGTGTGTATATATATATATATGTAGGATGGGTGTCAGGCAGCATCATCATTAGTTGTCAGCGGGCCCAACGTGTCCTCAAACTGTCAAGAAAAGAAGTCCAGTCCTCGCGGCTCACCCTCAACCCAAACCAACACCAGCTGGCGCACTATGACACATGACCCCAAAGAAAACAGACTCATAACATCATTCAGGAAATAAATGTTATGAAATAGCATAAACATGTCAACAAGAGAACCAGAGATTATTTTTTCCCTTAAATTGTTTTTTTTTTTTTGTAGGTATTAAATTTCAGCTATCTTCAGTTAATTGTTTGAAGATAAATAAGCTTTTTAGAGTTAATAAAAGCCTATAAATATCAGTTTTAATTGACATGCTTTAAACTTCTTCACAAAGCAAACATCTTTGTATTAGAGCTACTTATAAAAACAGGAATCTCAAGTCACTAATGAGCAGGTCTGAGTATAAAACCTCTTTCCTTTAAGTATTGACACACTGTAAATTTACCAGGTTTAAACTGTATTGTATTTAGGCTATTGATTACACAACATTGAACATTTGAGAAGCTGTTTAAGTAAAAAACTTCCTCATTCATTCATTGGCATTTAAATCAAAACTGTGCAAAAGGGACAGCCTGTTTGTTGTACTAACTATGCTACTGTAAGCGTTGAAGGTTATAATAAGAGACATGTGCGCATCAGCTGCATATCATAAATCTCTGGATATCATGCACAGCTTGGTGAGCATCAATCAGCTCTCAGGCGGTCACTGTCACACACAGCTGAGTTAGTCTTTAAGCTAATGTGCTACTTCAAGCGTCACTACATTAAAATTCTCACTCAGAGGAGAGTACGGTAAATCTGCCATCTTGTGTGAAGTGATATAAGAGTGCGTTGGGACATAAAACATTACATCACTTCTCTTCTTTTGAGCCCTTGCAACTCTATGATATATTTGACGGAAAAGAAGGTCATCATTTTGTGGAGTGCAGTCATACAAACCCAAATCCTAATTATGTACAATCTCCAACTCTCCAGTTAGTGCATCAGCATACCTCTCCACAATGCTCTGCTTGTGTTTTGCACCCTGCCACCCCACCATGTGTCCCTCAAAGTTGCGTAACTCCTCATTTCTACATGAAATGGAAGCTCAGTTCATGAAGGACAGCAAACATCGTTAGCCGCTTAACAAGCATTGCTTTTCAGTATAATCACAGTCCTCATATGTAAAACCAGAAGTGCTTAAACCTCAACTGGAATGAAAACTAGCTTAATTATGTTACAATGTGCAGGGCCATGAAACAATCTACAATAAGCAGACTGGAGGTTACATCACATATCAGGCGCTTGTGACCCATGACTATTGGTTTCATTTTGCTCTCCTCACATCAGTGCCAATAATTCAATCAGCACAGCTTGAAACTGCTCCAGCCGGGACACCAATTCCTACTGTAGTGTACCTACAAACAAAACAAAGTGTAACTTTGTCATTTGTAGCCCTGACAGAGGTCACATGAAACTTTATGTGAATATGTTTCAGAAGCAAGTTGTTATTTTAAAGTCATACACTGCTGCTTTAGATGAGCCTTACCGCTGTGAAAAGAATTGACTTTTTCCCAGGTGTGCCTAGTGACGGCGTGAAGCATGAATAAGTTATAAGTGAAAGTCAGGCTCTCCGACCTCCCCTGCTCTCGTCCCTGCAGTGTAGTGCACCTATGTGTGTGTGTGGTTAATGTAATGCAATGGTTAATGTACTATAGTCTACCTGGCAGTGAGGAAATATTCTGATTAATGGGCCTGCCATCAACTGTGACAGAGAGAGTGCACACACTTGCACATGCACACACTCGTAGAGCAGAAAGTAGGAACATCTCACTTTGCTCATAGTGTGTATATATAAGCTATGTATCTTCTATGGCCATAAAAAGAATCAGAGATGCTAGCTGGCGATGCAGATGACTGTGAAATGGAGTGCAAAGTCGGTGAGAGGAATCGAAAACTGGATCAATCAGAGGACATACATTTTATATGAAGGTGGGGAGGGGGCATGGTACAGCGCCATGGCAGTGTGACTACAGTATAAGACAGCCATGAATTATAAATGGAATAAATGATGGTCTCAGTTGGATCATTAATGGTTTGAATTATTAATCAAGTCTATCGGGCTCAGGTGTATTTTTAATAATCCTAAATCATCCGTTTAGTCGGTTTAGGCCTTGTTAAAGGCACAATCTGTAATAGAGAAAGGAGTTTGCCTCAACATAAACATCAGAAGACAAGATAGGAACTTGATATCACACTAAAATTAAGTTGACAGATCTATTGATATTAAAACTAGACCACAAACTAAGTGTTATATAACTTCAACTCTACAATTATATATCTTTGTGAATATACTTCAACATTGTTTTGTAGGAAGGAGTACATATACTGTATAGTCAAACACTCTTTAAAACGGAGCCTAATTTACTTTTTCAACTCATATCGATCCATCATAGAGCTTTTGAATGACAGAAGTAGGCCATATAGCAATCATTGCACCTTTTGATGGATGGTGGTTGATGCAATATCAGCATGGTACCAGCTGCTGCAGAATCCTCATCGCCATATTAATATGTATATGTCTAGACTACGTAGATGTACCGTATCTTAGATTTTATAGTTGAATTGTTGATTTGCCAGATGAATTCAAATTATAGTATGTGTTCTTAATTTGGTCTTAATAGGTACAAGGAGTATGCAACAACGTGCCCCAGCCAGAATTGAACTTAAGACATTGCGATGCTTGCAACTCAACCATTAGGCCACCTTTTTTTCATTCTTAATTAAACTTGCATTTGTCTTTCATTCATCCATCCATCTGTATTCATACTTGCTTATACTGCGTAGCATCACAGGAGGCTGAGTGCAATGCAGTGTACACCCTGAACAGGTTTTTCACAGGGCTAACACATAGAGGCAAACAAACCAAAGCACACAAAGGAAACACATGCAGATATGGGGGCGGGGGGTTAGGGGACATACACACACAGAAAGTCCCCAATGTGGTTGTGGATTTCTTGATGTTAGATGACAATGCTAACCACTGAGCCATGCCTGAATTTCAGTTGTTAAAAATTCAGTTTAATCTAAATAATAATCAAATTCTGCACACAGTTCATTGGATATCTGGGTACCTGGGAAATCCAGTTACTCAGAGACAATAAAAAATAAATAGAAAATGTTCAAGAGGCAGATATAAATATCCAAGTCACTTCTAATATGGTAGAGAGACAGACATTCAGACAGACAGATAGTTTTGCTGGCACACAGAGGTGCAACCCAAGGGATAAGGCTTCTTAAAGCGAATGACATTTGCTTCCAACATGGTTGCTTGCCCTCTCTACGTGTCATGTTTCTATATCGAGCTCGAGCCGTCCCCTCAGGCCGAGCCGACACCACGTTTCTATTCTTCTAACATCAGCACAGACAAATACTGCCAGCTAGACATGCAGGGTAACACACATAAACACACACACACACACACCCACACACAAGTGACCTCAGAGGTTCAATCAATAAACCACCCACAGCACTTTTCCAGAGCTTAGAAAGAGACACTGTGGCATTGTGGGACTGTGTGTGTGTTTGTGTGCTTGTGTGTTCTGCTACTGCTCTCCAAAACAAACAAGACAATCTATAAGACCATTAATGATATTGCTATTACTCTCCTTTGGAATGTACATCTCAGCACATGATATCTCTCCGCACGAAGGAAGCCATTCTTGACATTGTGGCTAAAAAGAGAGGGCTCAAAATGTTTTGCTCAAGTGTTTGATCCACTCTTAGAAAGAACATCGCCTCCCATTTAACACAAATCAGGTTTTAGATGCAGTAGCTGGTGAAGAGGCCAACAAAGATCAATCACACTGAGATAAGCATGGTTTGAAGTACAGTTTGACTGGTTTATTACACTATTGTAGATCTTGTGGAGAGGACCATGGAGTAAATTCCTGTTACTCATTCCCTCCCTCTCCAAAATGTGAAAAACAACCTATATATTTTATGTTAGTTATTGATTAAAAGTAACAGTCAGCAAGCCAAGTAATTTACAAAAAGGTTCAGCATCTTACAAACTTAATTCTTAATTGCCCTGACTATGTCGTATTTTATGACAGTAGTCTAAGGAAGATACAAATCATACTCTTCTCCAAATCACTGTACATCCATGCCTCAATCTGCTCAGTATGTTGGGAAACAGAATCATTTTACAGATCCCTAAGGTAAAACATCTTGACTGATTACATGTTGATCGATGCAACAAGTTCTCATAGTGCAAATAAATAGTTTAACCTCCAAGATGTTGAAGTGAAGTTGGCACTGCATTGGGCGTAATTTAATCAATAAAACAGTTTTGTTTCTAAGTGACTGTGATACTTCTAACTAGACACACTCCTTCTGTGGTTTTCCCTCAAGGCTAATGTGGAGCTTAAGTAATCAAATCTCCGGTAAACATCTATCAGAGAGTTATGCTTTGTTCAGACAGCATGCAAATCATTTTTTATAGCCGGTCATAAAACCTGACTTGTCCACTTTGTAATTTACAAGTCTCAACATTGGAATTGTGTTTGAACAATATAATCTTTTGTTGTCATTACTAAATTGGTTTTCTTGTTAACAGTGCATGTAAGCATGCTGAGTAAGACTGTGTTTTCCGTCTAGAAAGGCCACAATGTTTGGTTATTTGGGGGGATTTCTTAGTTGCAGTACTGTGAATCAAAGCATGAAACATTTTAACCATGTCTCCATTCCTTTGTTGGCTAGCCTTTATGTTTATTGTCCTGTGGTTGTTTTAGTCAGAAAGCTGAGAAAGTCTAAGCATAACTTTTAAAATTTCCATTCTCACCCTAAGACATCGTTGTAATGGATGAGAGCACAAATCACAACTCTGCACCTGGAAAAACTGCTCCACATAATTAAGCAGTATCTTTTCCTAGAATCACATGGGGGGGAGCATGATGTAACAACGTGACACAGTGATAAAACTGCTCATTTGTGGATACATTTGAAATGTTGAACTCCACTCAAACCAGCTTTGGGAGCAGCTCTCCCAGCACTGCTCTCCTAGTTTATGTATTCTCCACGAGGACACATCGATCCACTTCTGCTTGTAGGCCAGACATTGACTGAGCTTCAGCTAATCAAAGAGCCAATTAATGCAGGCAGCAGTATGCACGCTGAGCTGCAGCGTTAATCAATGGCATACTAAGCTGCACAGGCACAAAGGCTTTGTAAACCGGATGAGGCAAACGGTGTCAGCTATTATGTTGTTGAGAACGATCTCATTTGAATTACCTTATGTTTGTATTTAGGAGATTTGTTCTATTGTATTCTGCTCTGTTGACAATCACAAGTGAGGTTTTGTTGATGCCATTGAAAGAAATCAATCCCTTGAATGGCAATACTCTAGACTCACTGACCATTTAGTCATTCATTCATTCATTGTCTTTGCCATATTAATAGCCACCTGGGATTATCCACACCACTGCAAAATATACACATGATGCATGACTTCCCACTCCAAGTCAATTTCTTTCCCCTTTTCAGAAAACCAGTCACCCATATCGGTAGTTAAGCTAACACCAGCTACAATACACTAAGTTTACTTTGTACTGACATTATCTGAACTACCTAGAATATTCCACGTCATAATAAACGTTGAAAATACTCATTCGTGATGATTTCTTATCCTTGGGAACATGTTTTAACTTACATGCTGACCATTGGTACTGTTTATGCCACCAGCTCATCAGTCTAATTACCAGATGGTCTTGGTAGTACCCAAATGAAAGTCACATGCTTTTCTATTGACATTTCGATTGGCTAATGCATGAGCCAGTGTTGCAAAAAAGTTTGAAAGCTTCATCTTCGTGCAACTAAGTTGTAAGCAACTTTTCAAGGATATATTCATAGGATACAAACAAATTGCACTAGGAAGTTTAAGACAGGTAACACTGGTTGGACTTTGTTTAAAGTCATGTCAATGCAGCATCTCAATAATTTTGCTGCATATTTCATACACAGGTCCACTCAAGGTAACGTTATGTTCCATGAGTGTCTATGCTATTTGTCCATCCCTATTATATTGTATTGTATTGTATTCTATTCAGGATTATCATCACTCTAAGTGTGAGTTCTCATAGTGGTAGTGCTCTCTGTACAAGTTTCCCAGCACATTTAACAATAGTAAGACTCCACTATTGTCCTGTATTGGCTGGCACAAATATACAATGTATTGAGAGAAGTTGGATCGTCAACACGGCCAAAGCTGCAGTCGAGCCAAAGCTGAGTGTCCAGCGGAGATGGAACAGAACAGGGCACTTGACTAGTTCACGGTCCATCTCATCACCAAGTGTTTTTGGCTCTCTCAAGCTTTGTCATTGTGCAGATAAACATTCAAGTGCCATGTTTGGTCACCCGTAGAACAAACCAGCTTATTCATACAGTCCAGTACCCCCAGGGTAAATGAATGGAGGGCATTGCAAATAAAATGCCTTCTTTCCAAACTCTCCCCCCTGTCTTTTCTCTCCATTCAAACTCATTTTCTTGAGCTTTGGTATAAGACAAGGAGGTGGTGAGGAGCCAGAGTTCTGCGGTTGGGGGGAGATGAAACTTGAATGCAAAGCTCTTGAATCCTCAGCAGAGAGATGGGATTTTATAGCTGGAATGTGGGGGGTTTGGCTGGGCATGAAAAAGATTGGACACATTGGCAGTCGCTGATGCCAAGGCCTCCTAGCTTGAGACCCTGCTGGGCTCCAAATATGGTAGAGAGGGTGTTAAAACTGAAAATAATTTGAGCATACTTCAAATAGTACAGACTTCAAAAGGAAAGGATTTTAATGTGTGTCAAATCACATTAAAGAAAAGAAATATTCAAATCAGTAAATGTCCGTTTTTAATAATGAATAAATGATTGAATCTATGGTCTTTTTCTTGGAAAAAATCTTCTGATGCATACAATGTGATGTGCTTCATGTTTCTGACAGAAACAACAGCAGTTTGCAGTTTGCATGGTTGGCTATGCGCAGCAGCAGCTAAAGAAAAGAGTGTTACCTCCAGAAATTCAGATCAATGTCAGCACTGTATTGGTGCATCATTTGATTTCAAAGTGATCTCTGAAAACCAGAAACACAGAATTCTGAAGATGATTGACTTAAATTGCACAAATATCTCTGGTTTTAATTTGCTATCTAGCCATCTTCGGCTTTCTCCAACACCTTTTACTCCTTGCTGTGAACTGGCATGTATGCTCCAGGTTAAGTGTAATGTATTCAAGCCTTCCTCCACACAGTATCACTTCATTTTAGCTCAGCGCCAGTAGCTCCAGGTACGCAACTGTCACATCCTGCTGCATTCACCAACACTTCCCTCTCCACATGTCAGCACTGATAAGGGAATGGAGTGTGTGGAATCCATAATGGCGAAGGGAGGGACTGGAAATGTTATGAACTGTGAATGCCTCCATGACCGCAGTAGGTATGGTTTCTTAATGGCTTCAAATGGTTTATATTGGCTTGGCTAGAAGTGAATAATGAAACGATTCATCCATCTTGACGCAAAAGGTCAACACACTACAAGGACTACTAAAAAATAATCTACAAAAGATAAGGGTCATTTAAGATGCCTCAGGCCTTACGTATGCGGTAAAACATGTCTTCAAAAAACGCAGTATTGCTAAGACAAGGTCGTTTTTCTGCGTTTCTGGGGGGAAATGACATTTCTAAGATGCATAGTTGTTTGACCACACCAAAGATATGTTTAATTTGCTGTATCTTGCACTTAGGTAAGTTGTTGATTCATGCTGTTCAGTCATCCATAGAGAAACCCTACTGACTGCACAGCAGCTAAATGCTTTTTACACCATTATTCAATATTTAGAGCTGTGTGAGTGTTGTGTGCTGACCATAATGAACCAAACACGAAGAAAACATTACTACTTTGTCAACTGTTTGAAAAAAGAAGCCCAAGGTGATGTTTAAATCAAGTAATCACAAATATAAGCTAAAGAAAGGTGTAGGTAAACACACATGTTCATCATAGACATTTGTGTTCAGCTTAGCAAAGTTGTCCATAATTGATAACAGCATATATACACTTTGTATAATTCATTGGCTATGTCAGTTGCAATTCACTTCAGACACATTGCATTGCAGTGAGGGATGGGAGGGTATTTAATGCTCACAGAAATTCATGCAGACCTGAAGGAGTTTATCCTACTTATCATTTGAAGCCGAACTGTATTTTCTAATCTTTGCAGAGAGTGAGTACATATTTGCATGCATTAAAACCCAGAGGCACTGTACAAAGTAGAGGAAGAAAACAACTTATAAGAAAAATCTTCAATTTGGGAGTATCTTGGAGCTCAAACAAATGTTAAAACTGATTTAAATTCCGCATAAACCATCATTACAATATAGTGAGAAACACATCCCTCTGTCAGTCAAAGCTGTTGCTTAGTTATGAGTACACTGAAATCGTTACTTACATTATTTAGCAATAGCATCTTTTGACAGCTCATAGAACAAGCTAGCGGACCCCTTGGCTCTGTATTTTAAGTTTCAGTCCTAATTATCCTAAAATCTTAGCTTATGTACCTTCTTATGCTTGAGTTTTGTCTCAAGATGCACCCTCATAATTCAAATACTAGATCTCCACAGAGACTATCGAACCCAACAAACAAGGCCTATTATACTGACTAGCAAACTAAGCTTTATCATATATCCAATTCGTCTGTGAAACATTGGCTTCCATAATTTGGACATGAGTCCAAACAAGCAATTTGTCCATTGGCTCATGTATGTGGAGACCAAAGAATAAATTGGATAACATTTTGGTATAAATAAACGGAGGCCTTCCGGGTACTTGCAGGGTACAGCTAACAAGCTAGTGGTGAAACATAAACATGACATTCTGCAAATGTAACATGTAATATGGAACAGATAGCTCCAGTTCTCAATTTCAGTCGGCTGAGCTATGTTTCAGGCCGTTGTAAAATATTAACACAACCTTTGACCACCTAACAGTTAATTAAATGATAATGCACCAGCTAAACAATCACCACTTATGTTCGTGGAGTTTGCAAGCATATTGTGGAATTTGCAAAGGGAAAACGTGGACCAATAACATTTTTAGATAATGGAATGAATGGATACAAAGGAAATAAGAAATACAAATTAAAATCTGAATACTACCATGAAGTAATGCCATAAACCATATGTTGGTCTGTTATTTTATTAAATGAGGTATTTTTTTATTGTTTGCATATATGCAAAATAGTTGGCTTTCTGCTATGCTATTAATTACAGCACATTATCTACTTGCAATTAAACCAAGGATCTTGCCTATATGACGCATTGGAGTACAAACAATACAGAGCCAATTAAAAGTCAATGAACAATGCATGCAGCAGTTTAAAACTAAAGACAAAGCTGTGCAAAAGCTACACTGAGACAATGACAGCAGCACACACGTGCATTCAACTCCCACGCTTGGACCACATGGAGCAATCAATCCCCCTAAACACCACCACCCCACCCCATCCCGACCCACTCCACCCCTCCGATGTATGACATCCCATTGTGCATGTGCTACGAGAAAAGGAAAAAAAAAGAAAAAAACTCTAAATCTATTGCCTCTAAAGGAATGGTCCCAATGAAAGTGAATTAAACAACAAAGGAGGCACTTACATTCAAGAGCCTCACATGGTCCTCCGACAGAAAAGAAGAGAAGCGTGCAATGATTCCAGTCTGAGAAAACAATAGTGAGTAACCTTGAAGGGAGAGGGAGAGAGGGAGAGAGGGGTAGAGAAAGTGAGGTAAAAAGAGAGAGAGTGAGTTAGAGAGATAGAAAAGAAAGGTGAGAGAGAGGACGCAGATTCATGCATCCACACACCCAGCGTACACTCAAATCAAAACACTTAGGATCTTTTCTTGCATCTCCCCTCCTCCTCCTCCTCCTGTTCAGCTTTGCACCCCCCCCTCTACCCCCACCCCCCACCCCCAACCCATGCCTTCGGGTTTTACTCGTCATGTGTTCAGGCTCAGGGAAGCGTGAAGCCGGGCAGAGGAAACCAGCGCTCCAAGTGCTTTGTCCAGCGGTTGGGAAACTCATGCTTCCATTACGTGGAGTATTGAGCTTTTTGGCCCCTTCTGTGTGTTTGATCCAGAGCAGATGGATGGAGAGGCAGGAGACGATATCCAGAATCTTGGCTCATCTATCACACCTTCCTGGGATTTCATCCCAAAAACAAAGAATAGTGTGGAAAATACTGCTGCTAGATAAATCTCTTTCAGAGGCAAGTGTCCAGTTTCCTAATACAGCTGGCTACCAGAGTACATTTAAGTAAAGTCAGTCCCAGCAAGGATAATGAAACTACCAAGACTGATTTTGAATGCAGAGACACACTTACATTACCTTAATTCAACTAAATGAAGGGCTCTTGCCATGCAACAATTTGCTGATAACACAAGATATTACACTTATTTTTTCTCTCTTTCTTTAAGAGCTGATGCAAACTGCCTCAATTTTTAGTAATATTTGCAATTTTCCCAGTTTTCGGTTGCTTTTAAGTTTTAGTGGTTGTCACCCAAGGGAATAGCAGTACAGAGCAATAGGATCAGCAGATGTTTCCAACTTCACAGTCCACAGTTAATATTTGAGCGCCTGGGGACAGAACTGACTTTTTAAAGACTAATACAAAGCATTTGATTTGCCAATAGCTGGTATTTAAATCTAATGCCAGAAAATTATGAATTATTAGAATTGTTTCAATGAAACTCACTGCTTATGGTTTTAATCTTTCAGCCCTAAACAGGATGAGAAGCTACTCATTTTAGACTAAATCAATTTCTTTATGTTTGCTGATGATATCATTTATCTATATGTAATCAATTCATGTTTATGTTGAAATAAAACATTAAAAAAGGAAGTGGAATGGATTTCAGGTTTGGTAACGAAAAAAAAGTTTAGTTTTAAATGTCTCAAAGTCTATGGAGGATCTCTGATCTGAGACTGAGAACCATAATTGATCCTTCTGCTTCAGTGTAGGTCCCTTATGCTACAGTTTAGGGTTCACCATGCCCCTGATGATGCCATTAGGCTTATCTTGAGTTAGATTTCTGTCAAATATTTGAAAGAAAAGCTTATAAACTGGGGACATGAAGTTCAAAAGTTAAGAGCATGTAACAGGCAGGGAAGGTTTAATGAAAGCTGCTAATAGTTAGGAAGCATAGGAAAAAGCATGGTTGAAGTTTGACTCATACTTCTGTCTCTTGTGAATCCCTGGAGCTCCCATTTAACTTTACTTGAGGATAATACACCTTTTGATATTTTGAGCACTGAATTTCATTCTTGACCTTTGGAAATAGTAGTGTAACAAAACAATCTCAAGTAAAAAGTCCACTTTTTTAGCTTTTTCTGAACATTCAACTGCTGTCTCACTGTCTTCTTCTGGGAAATGGAGCTGGCTCAAGTTTCATCATGTGAAGTAAGTGTGGAATGTTGGTCACATGATAACAGGTGTTCATAGAGTAAATGGGAAAAGATCCAAATCACATTCTCCGCTCAAAGATGTTCTTTGGATTTAATGGCTTCCTTGAAGTTTCTCCGATTACCCAGTGACTCCTTATCGACTTTCCCAGTCGATGCTGAAACCAGCCTAGAGTTCATTCAGTCTCTTGTCCAGGGTCCTTTCTGTTTAACCAATGTAGTGTGCCCTACAGTTGCTGCACATGATGTCATATACCACTGCAGTCTTCCTCTGCAGGAAAGGTTGTGTTTTCAAGGTGTACCAATAGCGATCTGAAGATGGCATGGCTGAATATTGAAGCCACAATTGCTCCTTTGGCCACTCTAACCATAATAAGGTGAACAGGAACGCTTGAAAACATGAAGTCTCGAAAGTCTTGTTTCAGTAAAACTGTCTGTTCTTGTTGGCGATATAAAAATATTATTTTTTAATGAAATATTTATGGATTGAAAGGCGGCGTACAGGCATGTTGACTTGATTGACAGATGTCTCTCACACTCAGTGTTTACCCCGACTCAGTTTCACCCAGTATTTGGATTATTTTGGTGGCTCCAGCATCTGACAAAGATAGTGAGAACACATAAACCCAACTCCAAGCTTCAAAACATTTAAACTTCAAAAATGTCAAGACTTCAAAGCATTTCCCTACAGTCTTTGGCAGAAAGTTCTTTTTTTTCTTTTGGCACATACTCTGCCCTCCCCTCTGATGTCTCTGATGACAAGAGACCTCAGGCTGAAAATCAGGCTGCAGGTCAGTATACAGATTTATTCACATACAAACCAGGCCAATGACACGAAATGTAACTCAACACAAATGAATGAATGAGGATCCTCTTCTTCTAGTTGGTATCATTTTCCGGTCATTATACTGAACAGCCAACACAAATGTGTCTAGAATTCATTTGGTTGAGTCATGCAGATTAACCCATTTGCCCAAATTCTGCTTAAGGAAAGCAATTTGGACCCCCCCCCCTGCTGACAGCGGTTAGGATTTGAATGACCTAAGCTGTTCCAACAGCCATAACAACATGATCAGCAGCTAAGTCAAGATACACCAGGGAGCTTGAATATCTGCAAAGACCTGCTGATGAGGGAAGACATGCCTAATCATCTGCTTCAGTGCTTGTGCAAGAGAGGAAAAAAAAATCAGATTAAACTGAATATTGAATGTGCCATGCTTTTGAGTGACGATGATTTCATACTCCATAAGCTGATGCTCATGTCTATATCTTCTCTCCCTCGCACCCATGGAAGTGTAGGGAGATAATCTTGAGATGTGCTAGCTCGCCAGGGAAGTGGTGGGATAATCTTACAAGCCACCCAGGAGAAGCACTTGGTTTTCAATGTGTAGTATCTGACTCAGATTATGCATGTGAAGCCTTTTTTTTTTTTTTTTTTTTTTGCTGGAAGGGTAACTCAGCAAAATGGCCCGCTTGCTGCATATTGCTTTGATAAGAGTGTATACTAAACAATGCCAGAGTTTGAGTGATCAATGAGGGAGGAACAGGTGATATACAGTGTGTCTACCATAAGACATTCAAAGACATTTCAAAGCTGTGTTGCTTTGTGTTTGTGGTGGTTGCAGCTGTCTCAATATCTCCCCAGAGCTCAAAGCTCAGTCCTAATATGTTCCACACCGACCTCTGGCACTTTTTAATGCTTTCATCCTTTCTTTGCTGCAGTGGAACACATTATGAGGGACCTGTTGTGTCTTACATTACTTCAACATAGCAGTGAGTAAGAGGGGCATTTGCATTTTTGCCAATTGTGACATGCAAGTTTTTTTCTTTTCTTTTAAATGTAGTTTTAATTTACTTTTTTTTTTCTTTTTTCAGTGTCAGGCAGCTGAACAAGTAGAAAGCAGTGATTTGATTGTGGCTCATTAATACCCGTAGCTATCTTTGAGGACACAGAGATCATGTTCTGCCTATCTTTTGGGAGGTAATTTGGAGGGTTTAGCAACCAAGGGGATGTTCTACAATAAAAGCCTCCATGTGGTGGTACTTTATAGTCTGATTCCAGTATTTTTGGACTCATTATATTTCAATTTTACCACCTTGCTGCCTACCAAATAAAGGAAATAATGATTCAGTATTTCTCCAATGATTTATTCCTGGCTGTGTTAAGGAGGCTTTGCATTTATACCTTCCTGCTGGAAAATTAAATTTACAAAAAATATAATTTAACAGTTAACTGAATAAATAAATTAGCTATATATATATATAAATATATTTAAAGAAAGAAAGAAAAAAGGAAATGGGAGCGGATTAGGGAGACTTGGACTCTCTAGGAATTCTGGCTACGGTCCTGTGCTACCTGTTCCCAAGGCGCTGCTGCACCAAAATCAAATAATTACTTCAGACTCAGAAACAACACCTGTTTTGTGAGATAGACCGCGTTGACATTCAAACTTAGTGATCATAATAAACTTTGTTGTCATGCAGCCCCTGACCACGTCTGATAAGCCATTTGTGTTTTTAAAGAAGATGCTTGGGGCTTTATCTCTTTGAAAAGTACTTTGAATGTGCAAAAAGGCCAGCTTAGAGTTGATGGAAGGAAAAGAAGCATTTTAAGATTAAGCTGGCTTGGCGTTGACGTGAGGCTAAAGTGAAACACAAACTTTTCAAAGGAATCGGCAATAACACAAACTCTTTACCTCGTCGGCTGCCACCACCCACTAAACACCAACTTAAAAGGAGAATCTAAGGAAACTGCAGTTTAATTACATCATGTTAAGTGACTTCTGGTTACTGAAGTTCCACAGTTCACTACCTTGCAGCCTCGAGGGCCACACTTGCTTTCATACAGCAGGAGTTTGGATTATAACCTCAAAAGTGCATCAACAAGATATTTAATGGGATCAATATGAACCATAGTGAGATGTTAGTTTATTTCAGTGCTGGCATACTGTGCACACATATCCCAGCTGTGTACTGTGTACAGTTTGAAAGAGAAACAAACAAGTCAAGGCTGCTTTTAAGTGAGCATCAGCAGCTTTTTATTCTCTGCTAAATCTCCCACAGGCAGGAGGTCAGCTCTGACACACTCATCCACCGTCTGTTGACCCATTTAGCCCATCTGTAGAAGGCAAAAAAAAAGTACATTACTGGTATTTTGGGGAGGCCTTACAGGTCACTGTTATCAAAACCGTTATGTCCTAGTTACTATTTGCTCTCTAGTGAAATTGCCTGTTTGGATAGCATCAAATGTTCATTCAGCATCAGTCTTAACAGCAGGAAGGCTAAAATTTGAGTGAAATGTGTGTGAGACGGTAAAGAGAGAACACGGTGTTGTCAGGTGGCAACCTTCCATGCTTTTAATTTGGAGCAATTTCTTTAAACTACTACTATTATTATCATTATATTATTATTATTTATTTTCCACAGGTTTTATGACTCTGGACTAGTGAAAGTAGAAGTAAAATCATGTGATAAAAATGTTTATAATGTTCCCTTTCTTACAGCAAAAAGTAAAAGCTATATTGCAAATATAACAATGGGAAACAATACTACAGTACAGGCACATGAACAGAAAACATGCTCCTCTTTCTCTCTTCAGGGCATGAAGATTTCAAATTGTTATTGTCATGTACATGCACATATGCCCTGCCACTGAGTCACTGCATAAATATTTCATGTGCTGTATCAGCTGAACCAATGACAAAATATTCTTTTCTATTTGAAGACACAATACATCCAGTACATGGCTGACTGGAGCGTCACTGGAGTATCACCAGAGGGCTGCTCAGTTTAACAACAAAGGAAGTCCAAGTGGAAATTAAATGTTTGTTTCCACAACTCCACAGAAAAAATGTCTTACCAAAGAAAAGGATGTTTTACATTATTTGTTCCAACAAGGCAGATAGACCATGATCGACAACTTAAATAAGCAACTTCCTCTTTGTTTCCTCACTCTTTTTTCCGCGGGGGCTCTCTTTATATTAGTTAGAAATCAGCAGGGAGTCGAAGGGTATGAAAGATGAAGGATGATGCAAAGCACAGAAGTCACCCAGTCCTCAGGGACTAATCATAGTAAGTATATTATCACAGTAGATGACAAATGAGATGAATCCCCTGATATTCAAGTGAATGCATTGCCTTTAGCCCATCTAACAGCACATGGTTGACCTATTTGCTCTTAGTAGTTAAAAACCCTATCAGTCAAATGACACAATATTTAATGATAATGACAGGCCAATGGAATTCACAGAAGATTCTTTAATTTAAAGCCATAGTTTTTTTTGACACTTTTGACCTATAGATAACCATTGCACTCATGTTTAAAGAATACATCTGGGTTTTTTTTACCAATTTGGTCTTGTTTGTAGTTTTGCCCATTATTCCCATCAGTATGAAAAAATGTGGCACTCAACTAAGTTATTGCTGAGATCTGGGGACAGGCTGACATTGCTAAAAAAAAAAAAGAAGTCAGATGGGGCAAAATATAGCAGTCAGACGATCATACAGGTTTTAAACAAACTTTATACGAAATTCATATGAAAGAGAAACTGAAGGCGATAAAACGATTCAAAAATCTGTTTCTTCCTGGATTATCACTGACCTACCAAAATCCTGCCTATTCTGTGCAGGGTCCCAAGGAATTATAACCTGTCCCAACACATGAGGGACAAGAAACCTCCAAATGAAGTGGTTTATATAATCTGACTAATTCTGTGGCTTGTTTACAACCTTTCGGACCACTCATGTTTCTTGCTACATCAGACTTTGGTTGTAATAATGTTGCCATATTCCCAGATTTCAGCAATTTGATGAGTCCAATGTTATTTAACACATTCTCCTAAAAGTTATGTTCATATGATGTCTAAAGAATATGAGCCAAGCTGTCATGAACCAGAATTACCCGTGAACTCCACCACCCCCATTTTCTCCTTAAGTACATTTTAAGATAGGAAAAATTGTCTTTTTCCACACCGTCTGACTGTATTATACTGAATTATGTATCAGCTTGTTCCAACTCCAACAAAACAGCTACACTGCATGCTGTTTCCACTAATTGGATTTTCAAACACAAGGCTTCATGATTCTTTTATGCACCATTTCATCAAATGGAAATAGACATTTGTAATTTATATAAACTTTGGGATCTCCACTAGAATGAGTATGTAAGGAGGTTGTTTTATGTCCTGACCAATCTATGCTCGGGGTGTTTTGGCACAATCCCTCTCTCCTAATGTTCCAGTCCATTTTTCTTCTCTACCACTGTAATAAAACACCAAAACAGAAATTGGCATTACACTTTTCCTCTCCATGCCAAGTCTTCTGTGGCATTTCCACTTGCCGTATTACTCGGTATGCATCTGCCTCTTCCCTAAGCCTTCATAACCTCGGGCAATGCTTCGGGGCTTTGGAACATGTGTAGGGGGAAGGGCAAGCATGTCATGATTGCTTACGCTTACGTGCCAGCCTTTCCTGCCCAACTCCCGCGACCCTTGGACAGCCTTTTAATTATCCTATATGTGCTATGCCAACAGTAGGGAGCGAGACCCAGCTGTGAGAAGCAAGCATGATAGCTGACCTGGAAAAAGAATGCCTTTACTCGGAAGGGCCCAGAGGGTTTAAAGGGTACTATATAGGAGAGCGGCTTGCAGGGCTGAAAGCATTGGCAGTATCTCTCCCATCAGCCCCGGCTGTGTGTGTTCACTTTGAACTGCTGTTTTGAGAGCCATGTGCAGAAACATGAATGCGAGCCTTCACATATAATAGGACAGTAGCTCTGCTGCAGTTTTGCTGTTTGCTAAGAACTTTGTTTTCCCACTATACTTAATTCAGATATAAGTGAAGGACTCAGAGGACACTTAAAGACCTTTGAGCATCCCCGTGGCTCTCATTCTCATTAGATAAGGGATTGAATGCACACAAGGCACTGTTTTACTGGTCTTTTTCCTACTGCTTCCTTCTCCGAGCGTGTGTAGTAATTTAATTAAGTCCACCGACTTTTCTAAAGGGCAACTGCAAGAACCAACACAATTAATAAAATGGGTGACTCCTCTGATCTTTGTTGCTCTTTGTTCCGCTTTCCTCATTTGAGTGGCTCAGCACAATCCCCTCACGGCCCATGACTTGATTTGCATTTAGAAAAGTCAAATCTGGCCTGTCTCCTGTAATTATTCATAAACTTTAAGTACAAAGTAAATAGCACATGAAGAATTCAGCAAGTGGAGTCCTGACAAAGCTACTCTTTGCAAGCATCATTTGTATGCAAGAGGCAGCGCATGGAAGCTACAAAACTGAAGCTTCACTGTCGTAAAATGTTTGAGAATGTATGGATTCGAAATCTTTATACCTAAATGATGACTTATCTGAATGCACAGCTCTACAGCATGACTTAAAATTAGAGTTTTGGCTCGGTGACAAGTGATGGTGTAAATGCTGGTGTGTCAGATTGCGGCTTCAACGTATCCATGGTCTTCTGGGATTTATCCTTTTGAAATGTCAGCGTTTAACTGATGATGTTGCTCCCAAAATGGTCGCTTCTCTTTGGGATTTTCTCTCAGGCTTATTAGCACACTGGCTGTGGCTCATAGATGGCTGAGGGATCCCATAGGACAGTTCAAAGTGTAACGAGGTTAATTAGCAAGAACCACGACCTAGACTAAAGAACACTGCTCATAGTATAAATGTAAAATTTGTGGGTAATTTATAACTCTTTAATTGAAGACATTAGACAAAGAACTATATAAGTCAAACAATATACATCTAATTTACTTTTATCTAAAGTGGATTTTGATTGAAATAGGTTTTTCAAGGCCAGCGCCAATATTTAATCTGCAGAAAATCATATATTTTACTGCATCTTTAAATTTTACAACATGAAATGTTCTAATGAAACCCAGGATCTGATCAAGATTACAAATTAGAAGCACTTATCACTGACAAATGTGTAGATTTATATTCTTTACCCAATATATATGTAACTAATCTGCACACCATCCATCATATCAGATGTGAATATTTTCTATCAGCCTGATAAAGTGGTCTACCCTTACTCTGGAACAGAATGTGAAGGCACATTTGGGATCAATCCATGGCACACCAGGAGATAATCTATCTGTGATTTACAAGGCCCACACTTCATCTTGGACACATGTGTGACATTAACGGTATTGTAAAGTTTTTATATGAAGCTCTGCCAACGTTGAACAACTGTCCAAATAGCCGTTACCCAAAAGACATCATTCATATCATGTAAAGTTAAATTTAGAGCCCAACCTGCAAAAAGAAAAAAAGATGAAAATGTGGGAACGAGGAACGAGACCAACATGACCACCAAACTGCATGGAAATATGTGGTAATAACAATCAAAAAGCTTAGACATAAATCAACAAGGGTAAAAAAAAATATCTGAGCTGCTCGTGTATTCAGCATAATCCAGCCAGAAATCCCTGCCCACATGCCTTACACACACATATACATACACACACACACACACACACACACACACACACACACACACACACACACACACACACACACACACACACACACACTAGATTAAGTCCATAAAGGTGGTTTAAGGATACATTGGTCATGCAGCCACCAGTAGAAGGTCAGCGTCTAGAGGACTGTTCCCTACGGCAGTAAAGAGAAAGGTTTTAAGGTCAAAAACACAACAAGCACCCACACAGAGAAACAGAAAGTTGTGTGTGTGTGTGTGTGGGTGGGTGGGTGGTTGAGTAGTTCTTGTATGTGTGGTCAGCTATTAAAACAAAACTGAAATTATTTCATTTGTGGTCTTGCGGTTGTTGCTGCACATTCCATTAGCATATACTTATTTCCCTGCCTGCATGAGTTTATGTACAGCACATGTGTGGCACTGTTGACACATGCGAGTCATGTTGAGTAGATTATTGGTCTCCCAACCTTGCAGTATACCAACATCTGTTTTCCATTGCATGTCTTGAATTATGTATCTCCTCACCTGCTTTTAGCGCACAGTTGGTCGCACCGCTTTACAAACGTACAGTACATATAGTGGATGTGAGTGTGTTTTTATAGGTTTGTGATTTCTTGTAATGTTGCAGTGCACTGGGAGGTCACTTGTGAAGACTTCATTAAAATTTCAATTCATTATTTAAAATTATAGCATTCATTTTTTCTCATTAGCCAGCATTTGGGAGGTTTATTTTAAACTTAAAATGCAGGATTAGCTCAGAGATTTCTGTTTAAAAAAAAAGAGAATATTTACATACAGTTTATAATCATCATTTTTATTTTCCTTTTTTTTTAACCCACACAATTGTGATGTACTATATAACAGTCCTTTAACATGTTCCAAGTCTGTAGAAATAGCACCGCACTGAACAGTCGACCCTTTGTTTCTGTAGTGAATTAAAAATGAGAGCATAGGTGTTCTGTTATCCCGTAGCATAAAATAGCATTTCTATATTTGCTTTATCATCTGCCTCTAAATTCCCAATTGAGATCATGTTGAGAGCTTTTCAAATAAAAAGGCAAACCACAGCATCCACTTCCCTGCATGTATATTTCATGCTCTCTGATTCCCATACTGTATTTCTACATCTGTATAAGTCTATATTTTTACCTTTTCCAAGCAGGTCCTCTGAACAATGCAGCCTTTGGCTCTTAGGAAGCATTAAGGTCTGGCAGATGAATCGGAAAAATCACGCTTCAAGAGGGAATGAAAAGCTCTCAAAAGCCACATGAAATCTTAAACACTTTTTCAGCGCTTTTTTTTTTTTTTCTTTTCATTTGGCGAGCGGTGCTACCACTGAACAATCTTAAAGGTTTCACCGGGTGGGTATACAACACTTATATTCTGTTTGGAGCTTGTATGACTTGTTTCTCACCAGGTGAGAAATGTTGACTGTCAACAGGTCGAAACCCTTAAGTGTGAAGAGCACAGCTGGGAAAGTGAGTGTTTGTCTTTTTTTTTTTTTTTTTTTTTTTTTTGAGAATGAAAAGAGTTTGGTTGAAATTTTTATCACTGAGAAAGTGTGAATAAATCAGAGATTGTAGTGCTTTCAGCCACATCAATGACTCATTATAATGCTCACATTATATATACATGATCACAACTCGGAGCTTACAGAGAAGTGCCATCTATTTCCTTTAAAAGGCACTTTAAGCATTTGTAGGGCCGAGCTACTAATGTGCAGACCTTGCACTCAAATAGATTAAAGTTCTCACTCTACCTTGATTTTCCACCTATCTTCACTCCTGTGTAGTGAAAATAGAAAATTGAGTTGTCTTACCCACTTTATTTCAATTCAGTGTGCCAAGGGCATATTCATGGTGAATTTTCTTTGGTCCTAATCCTACTGAAAAAAACTTTTTTTTTACAATTTGATATTCGCTCTGTTAAAGTTTACTGCCTAATTCTAAATGAACCAGAAATTATAAAGCAAATAAATAGCTTTAGTTGATGTGTAGTGTGTGACTTCTGCTAAGCATGATAGACGTGCGGGAGCTTTTTAAATGTAATAGACCGTTTCTGGCGCACATAACAGTGGAACACATGAGGAAATATTTTGCTGTACTGTAAGTTTCATGGCTCATTTTAGGTTCAGTCTTCCAAGCACAATGCACAGCTGCCACTTAAGTGTCAAATACGGACACTTTCAATCCATGAATCATAATGTATTAAGGTATATTTTAAAGATCTTTTCGCTGTGTTGGCAGAGGAGAAAAATTTGAAAATATGTGACATATCATCGCCATAAAACATTATGACCAAGCCTATTACCTATTTACCCACCTAGCAGACTTTTAAAGCTGTCCAATATTCACTTCCTTTTTACTTCTCCCCAGATATCAAAAACCAAAACAATGAGCTAAAGAGGCTTAAAAGCTTTGTAGAACTGCAAAGTCGGGTTGTAATTCTCTATGGATCTGTTGAATGTTTCAAAATCAAACATTCAACAAACTGTTATCTGATTCATTGTTTATCTAAAAATATTGATTGCTGTAGTTTTAAAGCTGACTTGATGTTCTCTCTCAGTGTGGTTATTTGTTCTGTTGAATACACTGACCTTAAGAGGTTTGATTGCTCTGAACATACTTCTCCTGAACTCAAGATTCACACCATCAGCTGTAAGTAGATGAATTCTAAATCATTTGAAATACCTAAAAAATATATTAAAACATGTCTGCCAGGTCATGCAAAGGGCAATTTATGCAAACCTGTCCTAAAATTAGCTCCGTTACAAACTTTGCCGAAAATCCTCTTGCAAGGGTTGATTTAATGAGCTTATATTTTGTGCTGTTTCCTCCAGTATGGAAATGTTTTTGGCAGATGGTGCCCCCCCAAACACGTTGCACTTTCTCAGGGGCAGGTGCAGTACGATAGGCTGTTTTTCACCGCTGATGAAGATGACACACATATACAGTGCAAGGGCATGTTTGCATGCCACAGGACAGAGGCAGGCAGATGCGGCCCGTTTGAAGTAAATGTGGAATTGATGTTCGGATCTGTTTGTAAAGAGGCAAAACATCTGTTTGTTACACTAACCAGCAAAATGCCATGTGTCTCTGCTCCTCTGAAGCATGTGGACCCACAATGCAGGGATGTCATGCAAAGCTTTTTCTCTCAACTACTTTTTTATAAGATTTGGTGGAAAATCGATTTCTGAAAGATGAGGAAAAATTTAAAAAACAAATTCCAGAATAAACAAAAGGCGAAATCCTTCAATTAATCTTTCTATCGGTGATCTGACCAGACCTTCCATGAGCTCTTAATCCTTTCCTGGGACTCATCCTAATATGGGATTGAGAAATTTGGTTGTTTGGGCAAGACTCACAGCACACACACACACATACATCACCTTAGTCACTTTTTCCACTGTATTTCAAGGAGCTTGTGGCTATCTCGAGCGGTTTTCTGGCAAGTCTAAAGCCATAGAGTTTTCTTGTGCTCCAACTTTCCAGTAGTCATCTTGTGTCTGCACATGAAGCGATGAGGAGGATACCGCTGGATTTCAGATGTCAACTTTTGGCAAACCCTGTCTGGTTAGTACGTCTCTTAAACTCATAAAGCATGAGAAGATATTTACCAGGACATTCGGTAGAGGTGGCCTGGAAGTTAACAGTGTGGCGTGACCAGCATGATGAGTGTGAAATGACTTAAAATTTGAAACATGACTGCCCTTTTCATCACTGGAGCAACTCTGATTAATTGATTCACACAACCGCAGATGAATAAAATCTGTTTTGCTATTTTTTTCTCAAGGCTGACAAAATCGTTGCATACAGTACTACAACCTAAATATGGTAAAGAATGTAACATACAGTATGTCTTCTGTGCCGATAACATTAACTCAGTAGTCGGCTTCAATCTAGAGAAGAGGAAAACATTCACTGTAATTCTATCCAAGATGAGGTTTTTTTATCAGCATATGTATAATTTGGTTAAGTAAAAGCTTGAACTATCACTGAAAAAACACTAATTTGCATGAAATTGCATACTCTGTGGGAGTCCACAAAGAGTTTCTCATTCATTGTTAGTACTTTAAACAGATACAGAATGACGCAGCAAACTGAGGTCTTGGGAAATAGCACGTCAGACACAAATTGATAGCAGATGTGACTTAAGATCTCTGGATTTACCTTCTAGAGGCACATTGACCAAATGATCACTTTGGATTTCCATCAGCAATTGACAAACACTGTTTGACATATTCAGAGCTAAACCGTCATACGATTGTGGTCATGGTGAAAACAATAAGACGGTTGCACACTATCAGGGAAATGTAAAGGTCTGGATGCTGATGCAGTCATTTCTGACTTAGTGAAAGACCACAGATGTGGACCGACACACCCTTCTCAAACCACTCACTGAATAT
Source organism: Thunnus thynnus (assembly GCF_963924715.1). Lineage (NCBI taxonomy): Eukaryota > Metazoa > Chordata > Actinopteri > Scombriformes > Scombridae > Thunnus > Thunnus thynnus. The sequence continues at coordinate 7,455,346 of NC_089540.1, forward strand.
TTCAACTCACTGAGGACATAAAGAATTTTAACTGGACTACTTCTGGCAAAACTGTAAAAAAGTAGGAGAGTATGATTTTATTCCACATTGATCACACAGCTTTTGCTTTGATGCATAAGGGGAATAAATAATGCAGCAGTGTTCTTGTAATGTTCTTAAGGTATTACAGGCTGGGTTTTTCTAAAAGCAACTTGGGGCACAGAGAAAAGAATCTGAATACTGAGTGTGCCTTTAGCAAGCCTGGCCTTGCTACAGTAGGACAGCACACTTAAAACGGCTCTGATTTCCTGTCATTCATCCAAGGATGATATGTTGTTCACAGGAATATGGAAACGAAATGTTTCAAAAGCCTGTGTGACCATAAACACCATGTCATCAGCCTTGAAGACACCTTCAATTCCTTATAAGCTGCTTAATTCAGGTATGAGGAAGTGCAGTCAGCACTTTATCCTGCTGGTTCTTTTGAGATCTACTATCCAAGGCCAGGCAGGTTTTTTGTTCTATAAAGATCTGAAAGAGAATACAAGAAGAGGTGTGAGGTTAGATGCTTCTTGAAAATGAATAAAAAGGTGAGAGCAACCCACAGGCTGCATTTGAGGACATCTTACCAATATTTACAGTCTTCTGTAATCTGCGTCTGTGCTGTTGAACTGCAGAAGTCCACAGCTCCCTCTGCTCTCTCTTTGTCTCATTGACAAAAAATAAACTGTCAACATCGATTGTGATTTTTATGGTGCTGTGTGCAGCATTTTAATGCCAAGACAGTAATTCTGATGTATTTGTAAAAGTGCTGTAAACAAATGACATTTTTGCAGCTATTAGTCCCATAGCTGAAATCTGCTGGATCCATTTATGGTTCAAAAGAGATTACTTTATGATTGATGTTTTATTATATGGGTAATAAATTATTTGATTCCCACTGCATTTCTCTAACTGCAGAGTTTCAGCTTCACATTAGCTGACTTTGTCTGATATCCACCGCCAAAGGCTCTTGTCATCTATAGTCCTCGTTCTGGCTATTTAAACCAAAAGCAGGACAGGGGACACTGTGCACAAGAATAGCATTTATTGGAAATGTGGTCTTATTTTTATGAGAAACATAAACCAAAGTCCTTTCATCGTTATAGGTTGTTTCTTTGCAGAGGATATGGATTCCAGCAGGGTAAGACAGTTTGCAGGAAGCCCCTAAAGAGTGATTGGCGATGTGCAGCATGCAAAGTTTCTATGAAAATGAAAGACACTGATGCGCTCCACAAAACCAAAAAGGCTTTTTCCACGCTAGTGTCTCTCTGGGACAAACTGTACTTTGGACAGTATGCAACATGTTAGCATGTTACAGTTAGTAATATTTTAAAGTACAGGAGTTTGCTAAATTTGTTTTGACTGAAGTGTATAACAGGAATTTTCGACATTATCACAAAAGAAAACATTGAAATTGGACTATTATGCAAAAACGCCATAAATGGCAGCTTTTTTAATGTCTTTTGGTTATGGTTATGACAAATAAACTATGGTTAAAGTTTGTATTTTAAAACACTGGGTTAAGGTAAGGTAAAGAAGATGGTTACAGTTAAATAAAAAAAATGAACATGAGGCGTTAGATTGGGAATGGACAGAAATTCTGGTCTCTTGCATGTGACCCTAATATTCATAACCTTTGCTTTGCTGAATAAAGGAAAATTACCTCCTGCATGGTGCAAATTTTGGCATTGCACGTGAATTGTGTGCTGCAGGTTCACCCAATATGAATGTAATACCTCTGGATACTGGGCGGCCTGTTGGTGGAACTGGAAGGTCAGAGGATTTCTAAAGTGTTAATGGTTCCTCCTCTGGTGATAATGAATGTCTGTAGCATTTCATGATAATACATACATACATTAGCTGTTGGAATATTTCAGCATAGACCAAAGACAGTCTGGCTGACTGACATTGCCATATCTACAGCCACTCCCGGGACTAAAAATAACACAGCAAAGGATCATAAAAGAGATCATATCCCAGAGGGGAATACCCCATGACAAGTTAGACGTGCCATAACCAAAAAGCTATACGGTAGATTACAAGCTTCTGTGGCTTCTATGCCGAACAGTTAAGTAATTCATGAGGAATTCTTTTCTTCCTTCCAGTGAGAAAGGAGACAGAGAAAGAAAGAAAAATCAAATGGAAAAGTGAAGGAAAAGATGGAGAAAAGAAGATGGAAAAAGTAGAGAGCAGACGACAGACTGCTCAACAATGAAACATTAATATGCCCGCTGTGTACAGAATGGGTAATTCTGCACCTTTCTGCCAGACTCATTTCCTGCTGTAAAAATGGAATCATGCATACACTACACTGTGCATAGAAATCGGTTAAATACATTTTCGCAATTTTTTACTGCAGGCATGTACATTTTTGTACAGTTTCCTCAGGCTTCATAAACACCAGACTGGCTGTGCTGTGACACAATGAAAATGTCAGTAAGTTTCCCCTCTGATGAAAAGCAAAAGCAGACCACTTCCCTCGGAAACCAGCAGAGAATTCAGCAATCGTGTCGCTGGAATGTTAACTGCTAATGTTGTGCGGCGCTTGATTTGTCTGATATGCTGGGGAGTGGGAGGAATTGGCAGACGTACATGTAGATGAGGATGACATGGGGGAGGACGGTACTCAGTGGCAGAAATAGAGGCGTGCAGCGAAGATAAGTATGAGCCATACGCTTAGTTGATGGGTACAGCAATAAGTGGCTTTGTTATCAGTCTCTTTATGCTCGTTAGCATTATGGAATTAAACTATTTCTGAACATTTTCCAAGCTCATGACAGCAGAATATGTCAAAGTTTCCACCATCACAGACTAAGACAATGAAAGGGTGTAGAAGTAGGAGAAGAAAAGTGAGAACGTGTACAATATGCAACATTTTCCACAAAATAACTTCCAAATAATTTTAAAATATCTGTCTTTAGAGGCAGAAAGTCTGACCAGGATATTGAAAAGCATCCATAAAAGAAGAGAACGTGCTGAGGAGGAGAGAGGAAGTGTAGCAGAGTTAGTAGTGGCATACTAAAAGAGGAGCAGAAGTGACAGCCAGGTTCTTATATCCTATAATTATAGCACTGCCATCACATCTCCTCTCTTCACCTCCTGTTCTGTCGTTTCTTCCTTTTTAACCCCCAGCCTCTCACTTCCTCTACACAATCGCTTCCTCTCTCCTCTTCTCACGTTTTCTCCCCCTCTTCCCTCTTGCACTGTCATCTGTCATTCCCTTACTATTCCTCCTTTTGCCTCCTCCTGCTCTTCCTGGAGAGATCTGGGCCACTTGATGTTTGTGCTCACCCATGGGAAAGACTCGCCTGTTAGCTCACCCAGAGGGGAAAGTCCATCTGTGGACTGCAAGAGAACCACTGTTTTGTCGCACAACTGCTCTAGCAAGGCAATAATCAAACCAAATTCAGGCTTAGAGATGTGGTTTAGTTTTGTAAACTACGATTTTTTCCAGAGTTTTCAAATCAAGTGGACTATTTCCAAGGTAAAGAATAATCATTCAACCTCAATATTGTGTTTCTGACTTATCTATGTCCCTACCATAACATTGCAATGAATCAAATCTGATACACCAGTTTGGGTAACCTTATTAAAGTCCACAAGTTTGTGCAACTTGAGACAAAAACCAAACTGATCAAACTATTACTGCCACAGTTTATGTATGAGAGTTCCCGCAGAGTGTTCCAATAGAAACTAAATACAGTTTTAATTTCTCCCTCACACTTCACTGTTTATACAGTCACTGTCCCCTGTAATGTGTTTTTGTAAAATTACCTGATGAACAACTGAGATTGAAAAAACAAACTCACCACAAGATCCATTCAGTAGCTGTTCTGGAGCTCACAGTCATATCACATGATCTTCGTCAGCAGATGGAGTTTGCCCAGCTGTCATGGAATTGTAGATGATCAAATTATTTTTTTTGCAGCACTTAAAGAACTTTTTGTCCTTGTTTTCTTAAAAGTTGAGGTTCAAATTATACCATTGACCTTGAGAACAGCAGTCAACAAAAACAAACTCACCACAAGATCCAATTAGTAGCTCATCTGCTTGTGCCATGAAGCAATTATACTAAATCTGCCCCTGTTTAAATGCAGGACAGAGACTGGAAGAGGCAGAAAGTCAAGTATTAAATTAGTTTCATCTGTTACATTTAAAGTGGACATATGCTTTATGTGATTTTTTTTGTCATTTATATACTGTTATGATGTAGGATGTCTATGTTAAACATGGTTAAAGTTCCAAAACTTGAGGTGAACGTACTGTATCTATAATGCTCCCTGCAATTCAAAAGCCAGGGCTTCAGTGTGCACTGAACGCTCTGTTTGCAAAGTTTTTGTTGTTGTTGTTGTTTTTTTAAAATGTTTTTATTGGAAACTGGTGTCATGCAAATATCAAATACAGAATGCAAAACTGTGTTCCAAAATTGTGTCCCTTTTTTTTTTTTTTTTTTTTTGGTGTAACAGAACAGACCCCCCACCCATTCCAAACTCTCAGAAAAAAAACAAAACAGAAAGATACACACATATAAAAAGAATAAATAAAACACACAGACAAAAGGTGGATTTGGGCTTTTCCACTGTAATAGGATACATCTGCGGGCTATGAGTGAGGCAAAAGCAACAACATCAGAATGTTTCTTAGTGAGGCTGGTGGGTACAAGGGGTACCCCAAAGATGGTTATCAAGGGGCAGGGTTCTGATGTAATATTGAGGGCTTCTCCTAACATATTAAAGAGGCAAGACCAGGGCTTGGCTAACTTTGGACAAAAAAAACATATGAGTATGATCTGCCGGTGATAAGCCACATCTATTACAGGTATCATGTGTATCCAAACAGGTAGCTCCCAGTCTGAAAAGTGAAGCCAATGCGGAAGTGCCTTAAACCTGCATTCTTTCTAATGGCCATCAGGGGGCAACTCCACTAGCTGCACAAAGAAGTCTGATTATATGGACGCTGATGAGAAAATTACCCTACTTGATTTATTACCTCAGTAAACATTTTCCTTGTTCAGCATTTGGTTGTAATAAAAGACCCTCTAAGGAGTCGGATGTTCAATTTTTCCAGTGAGTACATTTTGTTTTAATGGTTTTAGGCCTGTTTTTCGCTAGCAGAAATTAGAACTAGTATTAGCATTATCATTGTTAACCATAGATTGTAAATGCACTGTGCTAAACCAAGCTAGCAGCTAGTGCTATGGTCAGCTCCACCCTCTCATCCAAATATGGTCACTTCAGGCTCCAAATATCAATCATGGTGCCAGTGAAAATGGCGATGGTCAAATCACTAAACTCGCAGCTTCAAAACTGAAGTCCACAAACCAATGGGTGTACCTGGAAACAACCTACTAAGCCTAGCATTTATAAGATAAACCCTGTGTAGGACCTCAAACTGAATTAGACTTAGACAGGCACATGAAGATGTAGACTTGACCCTGGCCAGTGCTTCTTCCTACCAATCATCTGTCACTCTGTTTGCAAAGTTTCCTCAACTTCCCCATCAAACTGACATCAGATCATTGACACAAATAGCTTTCCATTCTGTGGCCTTTGTTGGTAAGGTTATTCCACAGGCTGTTCATATTTTTCACTCAAATATATTGGATCCGATTTGGGCTTGGACATGTATGGATGTATTTGAGAAGTTGGCATTTTGAGTAAAGAACAGAAAGAAGTGAAATCCTACCACTATTGTTTGTTTATGTAGCCTCCTGAGCTGGCGGATGTCTGTCGAGGGGCAGCTTCCTGGAGCTAACCAATCAGAACAGGTCGGGCTCACTGGGAGGAGGGCATGAGGGGCTGCAAAAAGGGCCAGTGTGAGTTCAGTAAGTATAAATAAGGAATTCTTTGAACTGTTAATCATGCAAAGATATTCCAGTAGAGCCCCAGAATAAAAATATGGACCTGGAAATGTGTGGAATAAGTCCTCTTTAACATTTCCGAAGTCATAGTCCAGGCTAACATGCTTTAAGACTTGTTTTGAAATGTTGAATATCTTTAGGTCAAAAACGTAACCATAATCAGACCTGAAGCTCACTCAACCCAAAGTATGTCTTTTATGTTCCCCGAGATCTTCAGTCCATCCAGAAAAGAACAGGAAAAGCCAAGGAAAATCTTCATTCACATCCTACAAGCTGGGCAACATCCACACAACAACTTTTAAGTGGTGAATCAATATTTCACAAAGTCCCCTGCGCTCCACCCTGGGCTGCAGAGGGCCTTCACCAAACAATAGGATGCTGACCTGCATTATTCATCCTTCACTCATTCACTCCTCTCTGACTCAGACAGAGCACACAGGGGATTCAACTTTCCCAAACTAAACTTCGGATAAGAAAACCTTTCAAAACATCGGCCTCTCCATCCTCAAATTGCTGTGGTATTTTGAGTAGTCTCGTACCATCCCTAATAATGTTAACCACGTTGAATAATGCATTAGTGATTCATATCGCAGTCAGGCCATGCCAGAAGCCCCTCGGTTCGACCGAATGTCAATGAGTAAAGTAAACAAAAATTCACTGGGAATTTTTTTTACAATCTAAAGTGATTTCAGTGATTTTGTTTCCAAAAAGCAAAAAATCCAAACATCAGAAGAACTCAAGTTGCAGCATAAATGCTCATTTGATTCATAAATGGGTAAAAAAATCATCCTGCAAATATCATAAATAGATACAGATCTATATTTTAGGTGCACTTCTGTGTCTTCAATCACCTTTAAAGCTAACTTTGGGGATAAAATAAGCGTAACTCAGTTATTAAAAAATGGCTGAAATATCGGCAGCAGATTTTTAATGAACTTGACATTTAATGCTTCACGGCTTTGAGTAGGTGTCCCCTAATGTCTTTTCATAACGTGTAATTAGGCACGGACCTTAAATAATGTGTGCGTGCAAAGGTTCCTAACAGAGGAGATGAGGATCACTCAGCCTCAATCAGTGTATTATCTCTGCTCCACACCATTACTGAAGCTGGCTACCCTAATAGCCTCTGAATTAGATGTGGGACTGATTGCACATTGAATATAAGTGAACGAGGGCAGTGGATGTCAAAAGCAAGATCCAAAGTGACTTTAAAGAGCAAAGTGACAGACACCTGTGGAGGATTTTGTAAATGCAAAGATGCATCACTTATCTGTCTGCACCCTAACATGTCAACTATATGTTTAACAGTATGACGGTAATAGAAGCTCCTACAGGGAGCACGGAAATGATCAAAACAATGATATGATCATTTGCGTTTCAGACAATGAGTTTTGGTTATTCACCAGAAAAATGGCAGTACTGACCATCTGTTCAAGCACTTAAAACAACATATGTTTGTCTTTTTTTTATGACCTGTTGTGGTCGCACAAATACTGACTGTACTAAATGATGTCATTAGGGTTACTGGTGTTTACACATCTTTAAAAGAAAGCCTGCGCTACAAACTGGTGACATAAAGTTTGAAAGATGTGGGTGTTTACATGGCAGAGAAACACTCTGAAACATTATCAAGTTGCATTATGGGAAGTGTAGGACTCAGTGTTTTGGAAGCTTGACCCATACTTAACTCAGTCTAGATATCTCAGCCTTTGCTGCACAAATTTCTGTTTGCTTTATCTATGTCTAGCAAGTTTCCTAACTTTATGCCAGTGTCATGCTAAATCACTGCAGTGCCCCTTTTAACCAAGTAGATTTCTTGAACCATGACCTCTAATCTTTACCAAAACCAATTTACCAATAGGATTACATGGATAGAAATAACTCCATTGCAGCTGAATGTCTTTAAACAGGTATAAACCAGTGGAGGCTGGTCCATAGAGGCAGAGGAGGTTGTTCCTCCTCTATTTTTTGAGAGGCAAGAGGGAGATCAAAATATAAAAAAGAATATTTGGTGGAAATAAACCATTACCAAATCTCAATATTATTTATAAAATATGTTTTCTCTCTTCTTTGGAAAAAATCCATTATTGAAATTCTGGTTAAAATGCTTCAACAGCGACATCTGCAGGGCAGGAGGAGAAAGGCAGTGTGTGTGAAGTGGTGGTGGGGGGCAGTGGGGGAGAGTGGGGGGGAGGAGGACGGGCTCCTGCTTTCCTCCTCAGGGCGGGATCTCTTACATCAATTTAATGTACTTCATTTTTTTCACGCTGATCTATGATTGGCCATGACACATAAAATGACGCTCCAAGGGAGTACGTCCTCTCTAACCAATCAACAACCAGAATGTAATATTGACATCATGTTGGTCCAATGATAGTTTCCAGATTTCATCTTCAATTCTCTCCACTGTAAGGCAGAGTAGCAGCTGTAGATAACGAGCAGTAGATAGCTGCCTGTGTTAGCCAACGCAACAGTTAGCTTGTTGTAGCAACCTGAAGGACTCTTTATACATCCATGGAAGGACTGTTAAGGACTGTTGTTAAGCTAACGGGAGAATATATTTGGACTGTGCAGCGCAGGAGTGACAGGACGCCGCCGGGGAGGCTGGAGAGAGAAGCAACCGGAGAAACAACCAGGAGAGTTAGCTTGTTTGTCATTGTTGCTAATGATATCAGACTGGTTAACCAGCAGCCACAAAGTTCTGCTAACTAACAAACAAGATGAAAAAACAGCCACAAATGGACATTATGAGATGAATACTTCATCTCCATGAAAGAAAGAAGAAGACATCAGATAACGTGAGTCAGATACAGCTTCTCTCTCTCTGTCTCTTTGGTCGCTAATTTCATCTCTGATGGTTAAATGTCTCTGTGGCTGTTGTGTGAATTTATCTCCTTAACAAGAATGCAGCAGAGATGATATAATGTGCTGTGGGTAGTTTTCTTGTTGAAGTTACATTGAGCTGTCTGGACTCATTCATTCATTTGGAATTGATCCAGTTTTTAATTGAGTGGTTGTTTAGTCACCTGTTGATGTTATGTGATTAGTGAATGAGTGTGCAGGAGGTCTGGCTGCTTGCTTCAGTTCGTTTCTTCAGTTGGTTTTTAAGCTGAGTCGTATATTGAGTAATAAGCTTAAAGTAACTAGAATAACAAGTGTTAACATGTCAGCTTTGTAGACTATATTTTGTATGTGGTGCATATAGATAAGAGTGTGTAAGTCATGTATTTGATACATGCATTCATACTTTCTGATGTGAACCTTTCTAGTATTCAGCACTGATCTGTACCTGTATCACATTATAAGCTTTGTGGTACTTTATATATTTCTGTATACTAAGAAAATACATAGGAAACACATGTAAATCATGTGATATGTTGTCTGTTTTTGATGAGAACATAAATCTGTTGTCACAATTGAACAATACTATAAATTTGAATTTAACTTTATTGGTAAAATTACACATTCTGAACCACTGCATGGCTAAAATGAGCACTTCTTCTTCTTATGTATATGCTAAATGTCTTTAAAGAAGCAGCCTTTTCACCCCTCAGGGGTTTTTGTTTTTGAAAGCAAATTGTCTTACCCCTCTGATTTCATCAGGTGGGGGACAATGATATAGTTTGATGCGGTTTGTTGTAAGATTCCATGTCGGTTTTCCTCCTGTCCTCCCTAATTTTTTGAGTCACCAGCCGCCACTGATATAAACAGGTATCACTCATGTGAAAACAAATTCCTCTAGTGCCAAACAACCAAAGAGAAAGCAAGAGCAAGCCGTGTTACTGTTATACCAACATGGCACCCGTCCCTGCTTCCTCTCAGTGCGACTGTGTCCTGCTTGAAAAGCCAGCAGGTGAAAGAGAGATGAAGCGACCTCGGCGGGGCTCCGTTCGGACAGCCGTATTGCAGGACATGGCGTGAATGGAAGCCAAACGGTCAGCTATGATGCTGTGCCAGAAACTAACTACAGACAGGATCTTTTCACACAGCTCTGTACACAGCACAGCGCTGAGGATGATTCAACAGACACCAACTGGTAACCACGCTCAGAAGATCATCCGTTAAAAAGCATATTTGGATGTTCAGTTCATCGAGATTTTCAAAAGGTCCTTTCGGAAATTGTGTACTAAAAAAAAATCTGCCTGTCAAACACTTTAGCAGCTCACCAGATGGGGCTTAAAGAAATGTGGGAGCGAATGTGATCAAATGCACACACCTTGCATCATTTATTTGGTCACACCATAAAAAGTATCTCAGCAAGGAATGTCAGTTTTGCTAACGTCAACATGCAGCTGCATAATGTTGCATCTTGTTGGAAATGTGCTGTGGGACATTTGTGACAGCACAGTTGAGCTCAAGATATGATGTTCTGGTTCTTACTGTATGATGTATTTTTATTTTATTTTATATTTTGTGAGATATTTGTAAAAATGCACATAGCGTGCACAGAGCTGGAATTATTTTGCAGTAAAATTTCAGGTTTGTAAATGATGATGCTCATGTATAATTTAAGGTGCCCCTAAAGTGAACACTACAATTTATAATTTTAATGTTTTATTTAGCTTTTATTCAAGTCATTTTATAGATGACTATCAAAGACCTATCTCCCTTTCTCTCTCCCACACACATACCTTCAGTATGAATCACCAGGCGCACGGATTTAACAGGATATAGAGTGAAATTACAGTCGTCAAGGACAGCACAGTTTCAGTTTAATGACCTTCACATCTGGCCTAAAGTAGTCTCTGCATATGTTCAAGTGTGTGCATGTTCTATATAGAGGTAGTATACATATGTCTAAATGTCACTCCACTGTGAGACATGTCCACTGACTGTGCCAACCTCACAATTTATGTAATGTGAGTCTAAACTCTTGGTGAACAGCGGTCTATGTGGCCACCTGTGGCAGTGAAGGGATGATGGTTCATTTTAAAATGTAGTCAGTAATCAGTAGCACATGAAACGAAGAGTCATAAATTGTGCAAAATAAAATTAACTAGACAACCCCTTATTAGGTCCCTCCCTAGCTTTCAACCGCAAGTGACAACTGAGCAAAATCCATCCGAATCCAATCCACTGATATACTGCGACAGACTGAAGACTGAGCTTTCATGTTCAAAGTCAGAAAACTGACTCATAATTTCAGCTACAGTATGCTAACATTAGCCACCATAAGCTACAGGTCATGCCAGACCAAGTAAGACTGCAGCAACTAAACCCTTTATGAATTCAACTTGATTTGTAAGAGGAAGAAGGTATTTCTTATTTGAAAAGTTGAATATTCTCAATTTAATTATAGATTATTTGGCACAACCACTTTCCCTAACTCTAAGCCTAACCCTAATTCACCCTAACCCGTATCATGAGCCATGAGCAGGTACTGTCGAAAGAAATAATTTTAGAAATGTTGGCACTTGACATCAAAAAACATTGTCTTTTAACCCAGGGTTTTTGCAGAATCATCCAATATTAACATGTGACATACCATGGAGCTGCAAGATCACTGATCAAGCAGTGTGTAGGTGCCTCTATGTGATGTCAAACAGCTAATGTATCTTTAAAATAAATGGACTTTTACATAAGTAAAATGTAAGTTTATCTGACCACTAGTTTTGAGTAATTTGCTAAATTATTTCTTGTCCTACAGATGTATTCAACACTTAGAATGGCTATGTATCACCAAATTTCTAATCATAGTCATAGTCCAGGTTCTGATCGTGGGTCTCTGATTTTATTTACATACTTATATTTGTTTATTTGTTTTAAACATTTTTCTCAGTTAGTTCATCATTTCTTTTTTTTTTCTTCTTTCCTTCTTTTTCCTTTTTGTCCTCATTTCTTTCCTGTTTTCATCCACACAAACTGACATCTGCAGCACTCCCCTCCTTCCTATCTACTAATTGAACTGATGGCTCATTGATTGCACCTGTGCCTTGTATATGTAAGTGACCTGGAGCCTTTGATTAAAGGCTTGCCATTGATTTTGATTTCAGTTGTGCACTATGCAAAAAAAGCAAAACACTTTTATCTAAGGCTTCTTTTACCCACTCACATCTGCTGTTTCATCCACTTGAAATGGATGAAACGAACCTTGACTTGCTTTTTCAATTCCATCCTAGTCAGATGCAACATTCATGAGACCATTGCTTGCCAGCCCAGAAAACAATGAAGCATGACCTTATTAGAAATCCAGTTGAATGGAAATAACAAATTGACTGTGGCAATTTATCTGTCAGGGTTCCCTCGCAGAACTGGGCCATGCAGTCGATGGATTGGCCCATTACTTTCTATAAGTGTAAGCTACTGAGAAAGGCCGCGTGTGTGGGTGTTGATGTGTGTCTGAACATGTGTGCAGCATGCCTGTGCATTTCCGCTCCGGGGGGCAGATCAGTATATGTCATGGTTGGTTGAACAGTGCCCTCCTGTCACAATGCTACAGTAGTTGCACTCATGAATGAACGCACACTGCCCCCTTACAGTAGCTCTTCCACAGTAACATACACCAGCCTTGTTTGAAGTTTAGTCATATACTTTTAGGACAGATTGTTAACATCAGATTTTTTGCCATTTTTTTAAGTTTCTGTGACATTTATCTTTGTTGTCCAAGTCATCTTGACTCATCATCATTATATCATATTTGTATTTTTGTGGCATTTTGAGCCCTTTTCCATCCAGCAGCACTTTAATGGACGCAGTTCAGCAAGTTCACTTCAATTTTAGTACAATTGATCTAATATCTTAGTTTTGCACAGAAGCAGTGGATGACTAAAATCTCCAGGCAACACTTATCTCCAACAATGAGGTTTTTTTTTTTTTTTTTTAGACCACTTTCTTGTCCTTTTTTCTTTTAAGTTATCAGTAGATCTTAAAAACCACAATGGATGACAGATTTCAATGAAATTTGGTAGAAAAGTAAGCCAAAGGAGAAGGATAAAGTGATCAGATTTTGTTCAGAGCCAAGGGTATTTACAAAAGGCTTTGAACATTTTCTCATGAACTACAGCACTTAGTTGAATAAAAGAAAACTGGTGTATTTCCCTAGTTTTCTATGCAAATCCAGCTTTTCATAATAATTTCTGTTGACTTCACAGGATAGTGCAGCCTTGGTGGAGGTTTGTGCTCTGGGGTGGAATATGTGATTGAAAACTTTTCATTTGTTGAACTTTGTTTTGATAGTCATCAATCTATTGTCCATGGGAATAAACTTAATGTAGTTGTGGGTGAATATATGGTTTTTGACTGCTTTGTTTGTTTTCTCAGACAAGTAAATTCAGGTCAGCAACCTTTCTCCGGTTTCCTAACATTTCTATCTTCAGGCCAGTTTTTGGACCGCATGAAGCAACACATGAGAATGAACCAACTGTTCCTGCTAATGAGGACCTTGTGGGTACAAATTCCTTTCAGGACGTGTGTGTGTGTGTGTGTTTCTGCATCTGTAGGCAAAAGAAAGATCATCGTGCATGCGCTGCTTAAACTGTTGCTCATAAAACAAACATGCACTACCTCATATGCCCCTCTCAAATGTGATAAAACGAACTGAAATCCACATTTTGTTTACTGACATGCATGAATACTTAGCTCCCTCCAGGAGTGGGACTGAACTGCGCTGGCAATTACAAGTGTCTCTGTGTGGATGAGTTTGTGCAAAACTATTTGTGCATGTGTATTTTTCTGGCAAATTGTCTTTTAGTTTGGCCAACTGGATAACGCTACTCCAGGCCAAGTCATTAGCCACTGAAATAAAGCAGCTTTGTTCTGTTGTCATGGTCCACAAAATTCTATTTAAAACCAGGCTCCTTTCCAGAAAACGACAAAAATGGGACAAAAGGAAACAGAAGAAGCGCACTCAAGGGCGAATTCACAAAAGCATTGCGTGGCTTTTGCGACCGCGAAACCTGCACAAATAAGACAAAAAGAAACCATGTAATTCACAAGGCATCCGCAAAGCACTGGAGTCCTCCTTGGCCTTCACTTATAAAGCCCTTCTTGGTTTAGTGTGCGACGTATGGTACATGTTGAAACCATGACTCCAGATTATTCCCGGTCAGCCTTCAGCTCTTTGGACGTGTTTTTTTCCACAGTTCGTACCAACTTTCGAAGACTTCTCTCAGCGATTTTCCTCTTCCCCTGACGTCCAGGGAGGTTCTTGACAGTTGTATACTTCTTACAGTTTGTTCTGATTATTTAGGCACTACCTTCGAAACTAAAGGCTATTTATGCAAAACTCTACACACTAACCACAAAATCTTACACCGAACCCGCAAAACCTTATACATCTCTTGCAAAAGCAAACAATTCTTGCAAAACTCCTCATTTTGTTTTTGCATCTATACAGTACACACAAACCATAATTTGAATAAGCACACGAAGCACCAACTATGCTCTGATAGTATAAATGAAAAACACTTGTGGCTTTTGCTTTTTCTCTGTGCAGGGCATAGCAGTTTGCAATTAAGTTTTGTCATACATGTAGTAAACACACATACACAAAGGTATCCAAATGTGTAAAGCAAAAAAAATTAGGTTAAACGTCGCCTTTATGCGTCTGGCCATATTGTAAGACTTCATCTACATCACATGCAATGTTGTCTTGAGCCAGGCAGTATGGAAAGTATCTCCTCGAGTGCTGTAGCCAGGCCAGGCATGACTCGCTATCCAATATTGGCCTCCATTGTTGTCCAAACCAAATGTTTACCTGCGGCCTATTTATAGTGCTCAAGTCCTGATTTGTAAGTGAACTCATTATTCTAAAAGTGTTTTCACATGCGTTGATGTGGAAAGGCAATCGGCAAAATAGTGTAGCGATCTAGAGAGTGTTTACAGTTTTGCTAGAAGTGTGTTAATAAATTACAAAGTGGGTGTAAAGCAGAGAACATGCATTCAGTTTTGGCACACTTGGTAAATGCATTGGCTACAAGTGTTAATGGTTTCAGAGATCGTGCTTCAAGAATCACTGTTAGTGTTTAAGCATTCTAAAAAAAAAAAAAAAACCTGCAACAACATTGCGCGCTGTTGAAACAGGAAACCAAGGTCTTTGGAAGTGGCCTTGTACACTGTAGAGGTCTTGTGTTTGGTGATAATAGCACTTTTCATGCTCTCAGACAGCTCCCTTGTTTTCACCATCGTGAAAAAGTGTTTTGTTAAGTGTTAAAGTCATCATTCATTGGCTAATTCAAGACATGTGGGCACTGACAGTTTGGTATTGTTTCATCATTTGCTGCTCTGTACCAAACACAAGTGTCTATAGACCACAGCTGTTTCACTAGATTCATTTTTTCAGGAGATATTCTACATGATGTAGTTATGTAAATGTCATGGTTGCCAATAATGGTGACCAGAACTGTATTTAAATTAGGTAATATGCATACATTTGGCTTAAAATTGGCCCCTTTCTATGCAAATGAGCCTTGTTGCACAAACAGTCCAGTTCACAAAGACCAGCATGAAATTATTAGCATCTTCAGAGAGTTGGTGGTGACTGAAGCACATTTATAAGGATTCTCACTCCCAGACTTTCCAGTGATCATGGCAGCAGTGATTGTAGTCAGGCGAAGGCATCATGTGGGCGTGCTGGTTTAAATTCCTTGCCTGAAGTTTTGAGGAATGCCTCTGCACCTCGTTGGTCGCAGTCTGAAATTTTAACATCGTCCTGCCTACTGTGTTCTTGGCGCAAAGGCAACATCATACTTTGCATAATTGCAATCAGGTGCAAAACAAGGGCAAACTGCACTCACCTGCAAAACTTTATGGGCGTGTTTGCACTGTGAATTGGACCTTTAGATGGGGCAGATAGCGGTTGCAAGTGGTGCTATCAGCGGCCACAATCTGTTCTTTGTGAATTCGCCCCTCAGAGCACAGTGTCTGAAGCAAGCTGCCTCCACGCCGTCACAATTAATCAGAAGCTCCTCAAGGAAAACATGACATGCTCCTTTCAAACATCAGTACACAGCAAAACCTTTGATTTGTGTTGTGACAGATGGACCCTAGAACGAGAGTTGCATTTCCTCTGCATTCCTCTGAGGTATAACTGACAAAGCGAAGAAAAATACAACTAATGAAAAGGTCCCCAGGTTACTTTAGTGGATAGGAAAGTGTGGATCTGATTGTGAGATGCAAGAAAAGATTCCAATTACCTTCTGGGCAAGAACTCCTGATAACCTGCTGGGGAGAGAATAGAATTAAAGATAAACGCTCAAAACTGGAGGCCCTAAATCTTAAAGTGTTTCTTTAGAAATTCCCATTGTCACTGAGAAATTGACTTTATTCTCACTATCCCCCAAGTCGATTAGGAGGAATGAGAGAAAGCATATTGCACATTGTGTCTATTTCAATCATTAGCTCACTCCATCAGTCAGTCACACACACACACACACACTCTCAAGTCTCTTTTCCATCACACACAGAGGTAGACACCCAGTGCTAATCCATTACCTTTTCCAATGTGTCTAATGGTCTGCTAGCAGTTAATTTCACTTCTCTGAGAGTCTGTAAGGTGATTTAACATGCTATCAGGCTGGGCTGAAGAGAAACCAAAAGCCATGAAATCTTTTAATCTCTTCTTGTTTCATTCCTATTTCCTTTACTCTCTTTCGCAAAAACCATTAACATTCCCACTGCTCTCATATTATTCCTTTTCTTAAAGTTTGCTTTGCTCAGACTCACCTTCTAAAAGTAGTTTGTGTAATTTCACTTAGTATCAGTTGTGGTTTGGCTGATATGCAATGAAGAAAGAGAAAAAATGTGTTTGTTTGGCTTTTATGGATCCGCTTCAAAAAGCTATCTGAGGCTCTTGGCTGACCTCTAGTGGCACAATTTGGAAGTTACACCTAATATTCTGAAAATCCTGCAAAGAATTCAGTTTTATGAGCTGCAAAATATTCCAGATGGGTTTTTTTCCCCCAGCATTACAGCCACATTTAATGAAAGACAATTGCTCAAGAAATGAGTAAGATATTCCATTTAGCTGCCAAAACATCAAGGAAACACAAATATTAATTGAGTTAATTGTGTGTACAGCTACAGTAGGTCTTGGCTTGCAATTTCTGGAGTTCCCCTGCAGGAATGTGACATCATTTTTCCACGAGGAGCGCTAATATTTGGCATTTCAATGATAGTCATGGAAAATGCCACCCGGAGCACGACTACATAATTTCCTGTGAATGCCGAGCTGACTCAAGATCCGCTGACTTGTGATCGTATTTGCATCAGCTCCATGCTTATCAAACCATCGGGTGGTGGTTTATTAGCGTGCACCTTTTTTAGTTAAGGGGTTAAAGAGAGGAAAAAGCATAACAGAGCAGTCAGACTTATTGACTTGCTTTGGCTTGAGCCCTGCGTATACTTTTCTGTCTTTTTCAGAGATGACTCATCTGACCATCTGACATTTTCCATTGCACACTAGAACACTGCTTCTATTGTTTGAACCACTTCGCTCACAGACATGTATTTTTCAGGTATAATAAGGGGTTTACACACTATAGCCCAACCACTGCACCGCACTCCAACAAATTTTTGAAGGTGACACTTTGAAACTGTCTGCTCACGCCTCACTTTGACATTTACAGTCGAGTGACTCAGAGCTGCTTTTTTTTTTTTTTTTTTTTTTCTCCTGTCCTTGCATCTCCAGCCTGAAGCACAGCCGTCAGGGTTAAGGGCTATGAAGATGACATCTTTCGCTCAGACTTCCAGGCTCACGTTGCATTAGTCACTGTTCTGCTGGCTGGTTGAGAACCCTTCATGGTTGCATCTCCTCTTCTGTCTTCTAACTCCTAACTATAAGCACTCAGTGTGTCACTTTCATTTCCTCTTGAAGCTGAAAGCTGCCAAAACAAGAAACTCAAGATTTTCAACACTCAATGGTTCTTTAAATGTATTAGTTTTGTGTGTCACCTCAGTTTGGACTAGAAAATTGAATTTGCATGCAAAAGGTTTTAATTTAAAAAAAAAAAAAAGATCTCTGTAGTTTCATAATGTTACTGAAGCAAACGTGATTAGTGCACTGTGTGCATATGTGAGTGAGCAAGAGAGCTCTGTGAGTCCTTGAGTGCACCGCTAAGGCAAAAATTACACTGCAGTGACCGCACAAACAACAGTGGTAAGCCACCCACCAGCAAAACATTTCCCAGCAGTCCCTGAACCCTTTTTTGCTTTGCAGACAGACACACCCAGTGCATGTTGTAATGTCTTGCTCTTTCGGGATATTACAGTGTACCTACCTGATGACCTTTTTGATCTTTAAAAAGCAAAGGTATACAGTATATACCCTTGTAGAAAATATAACCATGCTACATGACTGGAAAGATTTCCAGAGACCCAGAGGACTCAAAATACTTACATACTAGAAAGCTTTCCTACCGTTGAGATAATGATTGGCATTTCCTTCTCCCACCGAAGATAAATGACTGACACTTTTTTTTATTAAAGAAGAATGAGCGAAAGCACATTGTGTATATAAGATGTACTACTTTTGAAAGTCAGCAATGATATCATCCTACACCACGTCCTTTGACCCGGTGATCAAAGTGTGCTGTCTTTTTCAAATACGCTTGTGCAGCTCTGACAACTCAGTAGCTAGATAGCATTACAGTCTGAGGCTGTGGCAGAAGTCAAGATGTGATCTGAGTGATGTTGAACATTGTGTGAGAGATGATGGACAGATTTCTTCCAGGATTTCAGAGTATCTCATGAGGATACTTGGCTATCAACAGCATTATAAGGAACTTTTATACTGTAGTACCTCTCTATGAAACCTTTTTCACAGCAGGAAAATCAGGTGCAATTAATAACATTAACGGTGACAGCATCTCATTTAATTCCACTGCACTCATATTGTGCATGCTGGCTTCCTGAACAGAGAGATTGTTAATGTTATTAGTTCCACCTGTGCTTTTCCTGTTAGGTGACGCCCTGGGCCAGATAGGAAAAGACAAGCACAGAAGAAGCACTTAAATCTGCACTACATGAAAATGTATATCAAAATAAAAGAGACAAGTTTCCGCTAGTTAAATACTGTACTATAAAAACATCATGCTATGGTTTAGTTCACTATGACATACTGCACTGTAACATTAGGGAATTATATATTATACTAAGACATACTGTACTATCACATTACCATGACTATGACATATTATACTATGACCTTTGTTTTATATGCCATAATGTGCTATGACACACTACTTTTATGTTTCCAAACAGGATCTGCCCTTTTGCCAAAGCATTCAGTCCAACAGCAGGCGTAAACTTGATCATATTTAATTCCATCGTAGCATATTGATGACACGCAGTACAAAAAGCAAATACCAGATATTCCATTACAACTTGGACCCAGTAAACCCCACCAAAAAACATCAACAAAAAAACACCATAGCACTAAGTTTCTTTTAGTTTCATAGTGAATTCAACAAGACAAACATGATCTTGTTTTGGGGAGACAAAGCTAGGACCATTAGGATTATTGTTCTTTTTTTTTTTTTCTTTTTTCTTCTTGAATAAAAATTGTTATATTGTATTTATATATTACAACACTCAGAACAGAAAAAAACAAAGCAATACAAAAAAAATTCACAAAATATGAAACTTGAGCAACGCATGGAGAAACAACTTTTAAGAGCAAGACCTATGGCACGTTTATTTCCTCACACTGATTTACATATTTTCACAAAAAGGTGCTTATAACCGCAAGCTTTGATGCTAAATTGAGCACAGATGGATCCCATGGAAACGATGCACTGTGGGAAGCAGCAACATGCTAATGCACATGGTCTGGCAATAGATGGCGCCAGAACCTTACCACAATCCTTCTGATTCTTGCACTTTGTGAGTCTTTCTCTTCCGTTGTCTCCTCAACGTCACATCCAAGCAAATCAAAGACAACATGAGAATATGTCAAATTATTTATAGTGTGTCTCCAGAGTTAATGCTGAAGTGGCTTCAAATGAGCAAATATTACACCATAACTTGAGAAAATGTGAAATATTTGCCAGCAAATACCCACTTGACTGTGACATTTGAGCCAGGTTTGTCGTGGGTGCAGATACTACAAAATTATAGATATTCAAAATGTTATTTCTACCCAAATTAGTAACAACAATGGATTCGAAAGTATTGATAAAAAAAAAATATGAGAAAACTTCCTCTTTCAGCACCTCAATAGAATTCCTATCATTTTAATGTTTCTTCAAGCCTCTCATACATGTAATGTGTTTGCACAAATATTCAGTCTAGCATGAGAGGTGCAGCATAAGAAAACTGATCAGTCATTCATGTAAATGTTAACTTGAGCCTTGTATGTGTGAAATTAAGTTCCAGACATTTCCAAATCTGTTCATATTTTCACCAGATGCATGTCAAATCATATTTTCCAAAAAATTGTGAATGTTTTAAAATTTGTTTGGGAACAAATTGATGAAATTTTCTATGTTGAATATTTGTAATGAGAGCAAACATCTACTAAATCAAATGAGGGTACATCACCGTTCTTCATATTCAATAAATTCTTCACATCTGGCCTTTAAGATATGATTTGAAAAGGCGAAAAAAGTATTTGAAAATACTTCAATGAGGTGCCTGGATCGTATGTATGAATACTTTTTGTTACATGGTAATTTAACACAACTGGATGAAATGAACACAACTGCACTATAAATATTTTTAAGTAAAAAAAAAGAGACTTTGGCACATTGTTCCTGCAGTGCAGCAGGTGGCAAGAGCACATTTAAGCAAATTTACAGCCGCGTGCTTTATAATTAGATCTAATAAGTGAAGCATTTTACATTCACAGCAGTCTGATAAACACCAACATTTAGACTGCCTGTTTTAAAGGGTTGACTTACTTTTAGGTAGATTGGCAATTTATATACTTTACATGTCAATTTACATATATATATGTATATATATATTTATGTATGGTTTGTGTATATATACAGTCAAACGTAATCTGACCTTGAAAAGTAATCCAACATTTGATCATTTTTGACACGTAGCTCTGTGGCTGAACTACATTAGAAGTACACACACAAAATTCTACATTTAGCAGCAACTAATGCGTACATCTTAGTGTCTGTATGGTGAAATTTTATTTAAAAATGTAAAAAAAAAAATGAAATGAAAATATAATAAACTAAAGAAACAAATATTTTCCTATTGTTTTCCATTGAGATATGAAGACTGAACTTAATCAGAATATAAAATATGGTCATGGTAACATTCTGTAGAGTTGTGAGAGGAGAGGGTTTGTTTTTTTTGTTTTTTTGGGATTTTTTTTTTGAGGTATTTCTGGTGGGCATTTTTCAACGCTCCCAACTCTTTATGGACGAAACATAAGGGCTAGGAACAGAAGCAACGTCCGTACAAAACGAGAAATACTAGTGGCTCTTGGATGTAAAAGTCTGTATAAGGCAGCAGCTGCACACGTAAACAAAAACGCCAAGGCGCTAAGATGCAGGAGAAGTACAGGAGGAAAGGAAGAAATTCATGGATGAATGGATGAAATGCAAGCTGAGAGAAAATATACCAGGTAAAATGAGGATAAGGTGTGATTGTCAATAGGGAGGGGGTTTGATCATGCCATTGTCTGGCTAGCAGAGCAGAATCTCTTTAGTTACCGAGATAAAGCTGAAGTTCATGGTCTAAGCTCACACCAGAGTTTCAGGCAGTGTGTCAGCATTGTCTGAGGACAGCAGTTGCCAGATCTGCCACCGGTCCCGCTGCCAGTCCTGCCACTCGGGGCTATGCGGCACCATTTGCGCCTCTGTTGGTGGGACAGAGTTATTCTGCGCCGTTGTCGGCCTCCCTTGCTGCAGAGGGGGCCGCTGAGCCGTAGCGAGCTGAGGTGAACTTTGTGAACTAGCCAGTCGATGATGAGCGTTATAAGGGGGAGGAGAGCGGCCGTCGGTGAGCGCAGCGGGGCCGCCGTCGCCAGTGTTCGCCCCGCCTTGAGGTCTGGAGGTCGGGTTAACTCCGAGTCCGCTCGCTCGCTGGAGGCCCTGCGTGCTGTTGAGGTGTGACGTCACAGAGGGGTTGATGTTTATCTGCAGGCGCGGTCGCCCCGTGTCTGTGCCTACATGAGGGCTGGTACACACTCTGGTTACCGGCGGGTGGGGTCTGCACTCGGCGATGCCAGGCACCGCCTGAGTCCGTTGTGGCGTCGGCTGCTGCCTGCCATCGCCATGGAGTCCGTCGAGACCCTCCTGTGAGCTGCGGGAGCTTCCCTCTGACATGTTGCCATAGGAACCTAGAAACAGAACATCAACTGCTGTACATCAGTGGAATTAATTATAGTTTAATGAATGACAAGGAATACACACATCACTTAATAGTAGCTGCTTGGAAGGCCTTCTTGCATGTTAATGAAAAGATGGGGACATAATGAAAATATGGAGATATAAAGAAATAATAATAAAATAAACTTTAAAAAAAAATTATTTTTATTATTTTTTGTTCCTCTTTCATGCAAGTTAAATTTTACTACAACATCATATTTAAGTGTGCTGGATTAAATAATTTGGTAATTATGCAAAAGTCAGAGCTCTCAAACATCCACAGCATAATTTTTACACTTTATGAATAAAGTGATGCATAATCACTTAACTACTGCAGCTGTTCAGTTCTAAGTACCGCTGGTTTTATGTCCTCCCAGCTTGTTAATTAGTTAAATGCATCACCTGGCATCACAGGTGTACATTAGTAGCTATTAGATGGCTTAAAATGAATAAAAATCAGCAGGAATTTGGTTTCTGATAACTAGAAATGAAGATCACAGAAGCTACTGTGTTTTCAAAGGCCTAGGTAGTCAGTGCTAGTTCTTAATCTTCGGTGTCCTGCAGGTTTCTGTTCCTCCCTGATAGTTAAAAACTAACACCAGGTGTCAGGCACACGCTGCTCTGGATCATTAACCACTACGAACAAAAATGTGCAGAGGACCAGAGTGAAACGGTTTACCTGTGTATGGTTGGTCCTTGAGTGCTGGTTTCAGAGTAGTGTGCCACGTCCCCCAAATGTTAGCATGCTCCTCTGATATAGAGTCTGAAGGAAGCAAAATACTCAGTTACACAGTTGACAAAAGCACATGTAACATGAACAGACTTGCTTCTTAATATTTCTTCTGCATGCCCAGCAAAAAAAATTTAATTTTAGAAAAGGCCAAGACTGAAAATGAAAAGCCAAAAGTTAGAGAAATTGCACCTTTTGCAGCCCAGGTGTCAGCTCCAGGCTCTCTGCTCCAGCCGGCCACCTGCCCCACCAGAGTGTACTGTTCTGGCACACGGAAGAGCTGCTCGCTCCCCGGGCTCTCCGGTTCTCCTCTGCGTTCACTCAGAACCGGGGAGTTGTTGTCATACGGGGACACCTCGCCACTGGACACCTTGTTTGAGTCACTGGAGGAGCGGCGTTCACTCAGGGTGAAGGGCTCCTCTGACTGCAACATGTCAGGACTCCTGTGGAGGGAAAAATGAGGATGAAAGAGAGAAAGATAGAAGGAAACTGAAACAGAAGACCACATGCTGTGTGTGTAACTCACTGTGAGGCTTTTCTCCTCAGAAGGTAGTCCACCACGTCTGGGTCAGTCTCCAGAAGACTCATCAAAACCTCATTTTGCAAGTCAGGTGGCACCTAAAATATATATTTAAAAAAAAACAACTTTAAACCCTGGAAATGCACAAATCATTTGCCCTCAGTTAGCATTGTTCTTTCAGACAATAGTCAGGCAGCAATGCTTATTTTTACCCCTATATTAACATCAATTGCAATCAGCTGACAGTGAGACAATTAAATGTACTTGATTTCTAGTAAATAAAACCCCACCTGTTCCATCTAATAAAACAAGAATCCAGCCTGGCTTTTATCAAACATGAATCATATTTACCATTTCCTTCTCATTCATCCAGATTTTATTAAAAGCTTTCACTCTAGCCCTTTTTTTCCTGGCTTCCTGCTTCTTCAATGGCCCAGTGTGAATAGAAAGGGGAGAAACAATGAGAAAGTTCAATCTCTATATTGTTTTCCCTTTTACCTTCATTTCCAGTGCTTTTGTTAATCTGATCTCCAGGTGATTAGCTGAATTTTTGCTCATCGAATATTGCAGATTACACGTGTAATGTAGAACCCTGCTCCAAACTTTCTCCCAATGATTCCTATCTTCAGATGCTTTTGAAAGTGAAAAGTTGCCAGATCTTTAATAGATTCCGACTTAAGCAGGTTATGAAACAACTTTCAGATGTCATTCACAGAACTTTAGCTGCTGTCCAGTTGTTTTTACTCACCGAGACCGAGCAAGTCAGTCCCGATTCACTATATGTGATTAATAGGTCTTCACTGGCTTACTGAAGGAATGTAAGCCTCAGGGGAGCAGCAGTAGCAGATTACAAAACATTACGGTTTAAGGTTTCGGACCTGAAATGACCTGAACCGCCTGTCTGCACAGTTTGAGAATCCTGGACAAGAGAAAGGAACAAAGCAACTGATGAGGCAGTAATCCATGTGAAATCATGACCTCTTCTGACACCGCATCAAAGATTTCATGTCAGAATTTCCTGCTTTTATTTAGGAAAGAACAAGTTCAAGTGTCTGGGTGAAAAGTTCTTGATGTTGTTGTCAGCTAACTGGCAATACTTTACTTTCTAGTCGTATTTAATCACAAGAGAATTCAGGTGTGATCCTGAGCAAAGCTTGGCTGCAAATATAGGCAATACGTAACAAACCATTCACTCCCTCGTCTACAAAAACACTCCTCATCCATCTGTCATCTTTTACTCTCTTTGTTTGCTTTCTTACTTTCCTCCTTTTGCACTCGCTAAACCAGGCAGAACTTTGTTATCACTAACTAACACACAACCATTGTCTGCTAAGCCAAGAGGGGATTGTCTTACTTTAAGTCTACACAGGAATGTGAGACGGAGAGCGTGCATCAGTTAATGTGGGACTTGCATGTGTGTTTAGTGGGCAGAAGAATGAAAGGAGGAAGTAAAGAGGAGAGTTCTAAGCACACACACACACACACACACACAAGCTCAATGACTGACCATGAAGAGGGTTTGGTTGCTGGCGATCATCCTCTGCAGCACTGCGATGACGGCCGTACTCTCCTCTGCCCTGGCTGAGCTCTGGACGCTGAACTCCTTGTCTGAGCTCTTCTGCTTGTGGAGAAGGTTGGGGCCGAAGATGGTGGCTAAGTTCAAAGATGTCATCTTGTTCCCTGTGATCTGTTAAGAGGGGGAAGACAGTTTGGATCCAAAGACACGGAAGCACAGGCCTCTGCTATTACAAGTGGGGTGAAGAGGGTGGTGAAATAAATATGTCCTCAGAGACATTTTTTCTCTTCCCTCAATGCTGTTTTTCTCTCCACTTTCTACTCCAGTTCCCTCTTACATCTTCCATCTATCTTTCATGTTGATTTTCTCACCTCTCTCTTCATCCTTCTGTATCTTTTGTCATGTCCCCCCTCTAAGTGTTTTGTCACTTTGAACAAAAGATGGATGGGATGGCATCATGGGTTTGTTAACACTAAAACTGTTGAAGTACATGACAGCTGCCTCTCTTTCTACAAGGGTTGGTGTACATCCTGTGACACTATTATCAGCTAAAGCTCTTCAAAGCTTTGACAGTTTTTTTAGTCAGAAATTAATTTCCCTGCATCTTCCCAAGTTTCCTCCCTTTCCACTCCCAGTCCCAAAGGAGAGATGGGAACCACAAGCGGCCAAAAAGTATTGATATGTTGTTCCCAGACAAGTGTGAAACACTCTGACTTCCTGTCACGATCTCAGATACAGATACTGTAGCCATGGAGTCATGAAGGGGAAAAAACAAAAACAAACGCAACAATTTTTGAGAGTCCATTCTGATGTAGTCTCATTGAAACAACAAAAAACACTCTTCCATCTTTGCAGATAGTGCAGTAATGCCAAAACACACTGTCTCTGTTCTCACGCATAGACACAAACAATCTACGCAGTGCACATCCACAGAGACACACACACACACACTCCCTTGCAGAAATGCAAAGTGGCCAGATTTATACCCACGCACATGCATAGACACTAAGGCAGAAACTCTCTCTCCTGACACACATATAAATGAGTGCATGGTTTTGGGAATGAAGAAGGCTAAAGGGAGTGTGGGACTTGGAGAGAACAGAGCATAACATCATTTGAACCATGCAGAGTCTTGATCAGAGCTAATGATGTCACTCCCTCGTTTCCTACTTTTACTCCCCTCATGTACAATTCAGACGGTAATATTATTCAGATATCTGTAGTGACATTTAGGGACAGAATGTTTTTTTTAGATCATTTGTCACTAGAGGTCCCACAACTAAAGCTTGTTAAAAGAAATAGCGGTTCCAATTCGTGTAAAAATGCATACATGGTTTCGTAAACTTGACATTAGTGACATTACTGTATTTTCTGGAATTTCTTTAATCTCTTAGGACAATGGTTTCTGGCCTTTTTGGCTGGTAACTCGTTAAAACAAAGCAATGTCTACTTAGGTTGCATGTAAGTTGGGAGCAGTTAAACCAAAGATATAATATTGTATATGTAACATTAAAATTGCCCTTAAAAGGAACAAAGGTCCTTAGCCCAACCACAAAAACAAAGTACACACAAGTACACAGACTTTTGGCTATTTGGTGTATCTTGCCACCCCTTGAAGGGGGATCACGACCCCCCTGATGGGAACAGTGTCTTGTGGGTTCCCTAGCGTATATACCTACTGTATTATATTCCAATGTTGACACATAGTTTCATTGTGATTATTTCTTTTAGATTACAATCTTTCTGAGCAGCACCACAGAACATTTTCCACCGAAATACTCTCATGCAAGCTCCCTGTTGCTTGAGAAAGGTAGAAGACATTTACTTTGCTCAGATTTCCCCAGTTAAGGTGAGAATTTGTTCTCTGGCTTTAAGACTAGTGGTTTGCCGAATGTCACTGCAGTCCTCTGGCATGCAAATATGTAGTAAATGCAGCCATTCAGATGCCGAAAGATGTGAAAGCTGTTTAGCAATCTTACATCAGCGCTCGTGCAGTTTCAGTGCCTGACAGGCACAGAGATATATGTGTACATACCAACCAAACAAACTGATTCTTATCACTACTTTGGTAATTTCCTCCCAATGAGGTGGAAAAGCAAGGCAAACAAAATGCTATTAGCTGCGTCTACAAGCTGTGCAGACTCCATTCCTGCATTTGAGTGTTTACAAAGGATTTTGGATATTTTTATACCACTTAATTCATTGACTTGCTGAAAGATTTTCTGAGGAATTTTCATGTTTGGGAAATAGTGCATACCTCCTGTCCGTCTTTGTCCTGCCGGTCATGGGCATGGTTGGTCACGGTGGACAGGAACTCAAGTAGGCGGTGGAGAGTGTCACTGTTGCATGCTGGGAGCAGGTAGACCAGTAGCTGAGTGACATTCTGCTGCTCATCTGGGTCTAACACTGCAGCAGAGATTAGCATGGATTAGGTGAGAGAGAAAAGATGGAGACGAAAAGAGAACTTTTGTCTGACTCTCGGCATTAAGGATGAAGCAGTCTTTTGTGATGGTTAGGAAGTCTTGCCTTCATCAACATGAGAGGAGAAAGATGGATCAAGGTCAGGCAGAGAGGGGGGAAAAAAGGGACAATGGAGCTTACATGTGGTGTTTATGAAAGCAGTGTAGAGCTCCTTGGTGAGTAGTGGGTCGGGCATGTCCCTGAGGAACTCCTTCAGCAGAGCAGCCACATCATGAACGCTGTGTTCCTCGTCCAGCTGGACTTCGACACCACGATCAAACTCCTCACGTAGCTGAAGGAGCGACAAAAAGAAAGAGAGGGCAAAGGGGAAGAAGGGGATTCAGAAACATCCTTCGCACAGAACAATGGACATTATATTCTAAGTTGCACACACACCCACACATACTGACTTCCTGTGGGTCTTCCAAGTGACCTGGTAGACTTTCTTTTCAAACTAGTCTTACCAGTATGGATCTTAATCTCTGCGATCTGCCCTTTGGATGACTTCCAGAGAATTAGAAAGTCTATTGTCAGCCAGGATGATAGATACACATACTGTGGGTCATCGGGTACAGCTCATTCGCTCGTTTATCACATTGCACATTACAGTATCAGTAAATGTATGTGATTAATTCTTATTTCACAGTAAGCTGACAATTGCGGTGAATGTATAAATGTTGACGCTGGAGAGAATCAACACAGACTAGCAGAGCATGCAAAATGGATATTTACACTTGCCACAAGTGATATACAGATGTGTGAATACAAACCATTTAATTAAGTTTATAATAAAGAAACGGCGTTATAAACATACAGAGATAGAGTGGTCAGACTAACCACAATTAACACCTTCTTGTTTTATTTATTGGAGCCAATTTCAAGAGTATCTGAGTGGTAAATTGTTGACTTTTAACAAGTAGTTTAGTCTATTTTAACACGTACAAGTGACAAGTTTCCACAAAGTGTTATTTCCTGGAGTGCTACAAGAACAGTCTGAAATGGCATTGTTGTTACAAAGCGGTTTGTCTGAAGATGTCATATTGTCAAGAAACATTTTACTGTTGACTAACCACAATCAGAGCATGTATGAAAATATGTGAACTTCCTGTCAAAGAAGTTTAAAAAAAGTAAACAAAACACTGCCACAGTAACCACAGTTACTTTCATGAATATTGCAGCTGCTGAGTGACAGTTGAGAAGTTCAAATGTGGGGAAAAAAAAAAAAGGAGGAAGAGGAAATATTATGCAACAAGAGTTTCTACACCAGTCTGTATAAAATGTGTAACAATTACTTATATACTAAGACTATACTTACACATTTGTTCTTTGTTTTTCTCTAAATCCAAACACTCGGCGTACTCATTGGATAAGTGTGTATAATTTCTTCTGTTGCTAGCAATCAGTCTTTATTCCAAGCAAGGCAGCCCACCTCAACTATAATGCAGGAAACCCTGGACATGTATCTACCTGAAGGTCAATGACGTGTACTTGTGCCTGTTAGTGAATGAATAACCTTCCTGACTTCAATAACCAGTGAGTGTCTCTTATTCTTTCAGCTACTACAAGTAGAAGTCAGTGTTATAAAAAAATGAAACAGGAAAGGTAACATTAAAAAAATGTGCTGCCCACACTGATTGCCCCAGAAGCTAAATAAAGCATTCAAGCACCCTATAACTGTGTAGCCACTGGAGTCAAGGGTAAAAGAAAATGAAAGGTGTAGGAGTAAGTAGAATGACGTAATTTTAACGTATGTATTGAGCTGGTAAGAATGTATTTGCTTACAGCACTACCAGCTCTGTTGGAACACTGTGTATTTCTCAGACATATTCAAGAAGTGCGTCTTTGTACATGTGAGTTAGGCTCTTGAATGAAGGACTGTTTACAGTCATAAGATAGCAAATGCAATAGAGGGAGCTTTGGCACCATGGCGCATATTTGGTGCACTGTGTTGGTTATCACACGATCTATTCTTAGAGAGGAGGTTTTGTTTGTTGGTGTTGCCTTCTGTGGATGGAAAAGAATGTGTGAAGAGCATTTTGCACAAGAAAGCAATTTCACTTTCTGGAAATTAAGCCGTTGATTTGTTGATGGGTGAAAATGAGGATATCTTTTGCAAACCAAGGAGAAACTCAAAAATACCTACCTGTCGGACTCTCTTCTTGGAGCTTCCCACTCGAAAAATCCCCACAGTCTGCAAACCTGAGTGGAAAAGAGAAAGAAGGTCAGCATTAAAAGACCAGTTGATGTAGTATAACAGAGGATAGATGAAGGGTGAAGAAGCTGCTAACCATATTTTTCAATATGCTGACAGCAGCTGTCGACCACCCGAGGCACCTGACGGTAGATGGGATTGAGGCTCAGCCGTTTGTCCCGGTGCTTCTCCTTTTTACTGGGCGTTTCGGCGGGCAGAGAGAGCTGCAGCGCCTCGAGCAGGCGGGACTGGTTGTCGTCCAGGTCTGTGATCGAGTCCACTGACATCCCGCCCTGGAGGTTAATCATGCAATCATGAAACAGACTGCAAATAATCGATCCACTGTATGTAGTTCAGACTGGGATGAGCGCTAATAGCATGTCTCACCCTCCTGCGTGCTCGCGGCGCAGCCTCAGGCGTGTTGGGCGACGTGGACTCGTTGGCTGTCTCTGATGTGGAGCTCAGTGAGGAGTTACTGCTGGATAGCTCCTTGTTGGACGGCCGCTTGGTGGCAAACTGGAGAACGGATGATGCAAGAGTTAGATTTGGCTACGTTTGACACATCCAAGAGAACTCTGATCGACAGAAAATGCTTTTGAATACCACATTGTTTTGAGAACTTTGAGTTGGTAGGTTTTAGTTTGAGTTTTTAGTTGGTTTATTGTCTTCAAACAGTACTGGTGGGATGATTTGCCTAATTCTATATACAGCACTTCTTACAAATATCACTAAAACCAACGCAATCATCTGCAGATTTTTTCCCCCCTTTGGTTTTAAGAAACAGTTGAATGTAGGGAAGGACAGACAGGCATACACTTGCCTGGGTCCAGACCTTTGAATCCGCCCACTCCACCCAGTTGACTGATTCGTCTGGCATCATGACATAAAAACAGCGGTTTCTCGGTTGAAAAAGCGATCAATCCAATCAGCGCCACGTGTGGGACTAATGCTATTGTCAAGCATTGTCAAGCTTTGAACCAGGGAGGAGTACAACTAGCAGTGCTGACAAAATACAGTATGAATCACAAAAATGTTACTGCATTGCCTATTTCTCCCTTTTAACAAACATATTTTAGTGTCTATTTAGCTGTAATATGAGCAAGTTTGTGACCCGGCCTCCATGTTGATAACACACGAGACAAAACCAAGCACTGCTCAACTTTACCACCAGCCAGAGTGTTTAGTGGTGATTGAATCAAATCCCCTAACCCCACGGAAATTGATTAGAGTGGAGGCAATGTGAGACTGAAGATGGAAACGGAGTGTAACAAGTTGACAATTTAATCTGCTATCAGGCAAGTCATACACATGAATTGATAGATAAACTGATAGACCTGTAAAATGGATGAGACGAGGTCTGAGGCGTCCTTGTGCTCCTCGCGCTGTGGAGGGTCCTGACGATAGCCATCTTGACGCTGTCTGTGCGTTCTGTCATTAGCAATGACCTGGGAGAGGGGTATGCTGAAGGCCTGGGGGATGCATTCTAGGAGGAAAAAAAAGGTAGAAAAGAAGAAGAGGAGGAAGAAAGAGATGGAAAACAAAGGCAGAAAAGGATGAGGGCAAGAAAAGAGGAGACAAGAAAGTTGAATAAAACTTTAGCTGCACAAAGAAGAAATAAAAGAAAAAGAAGGGTCTATTAGCAACATCCATAAATAGTCATTAGACTCTGTAAACTTGTGCAGCACAACACGAAGATCAAACACATCTCCAGTTAAACTCTTTATTACTCCTGTTGGAGCTTGCTTTTTACACGAGCATGTGCCATAAAAGTATCACTACACACGTTTACCAGGTCAGTTAAAAATCTTATAGCGCTATCTGTTTTCCAAAAAAAGACATCACAGAAAGAAAATTGGGGGGGAAAAAAAACTGATTACGCCAGACCACTAATTCTAGTGCCTTTGACCAAAATAACACAACTTTGATGACTCTCGCCCACAAGCAATGTCATGTTCTCCATGGAGGTAATTTTTAGAAGCTGCTCGGCACTGAGACATATGTAAATAATAGCTAGCAGGTGATCTGGGTAAGTATGACGAAAGGCAGAGTATAGTTTTTTTTGGCAAGAAGTTGCAAGGGTTCTGGGTTGAGAGAGCAAACGTTTTTATACCAAAATGAAGTAAGGCAAAACAATCGCAATTAACTTAGACTAATTTCTGATGCAAGTCTCTGTTGTCCTGCTGACACACACATGCAAGCACTGAAGATATGCACAAGCTCACTTCAGAGAGAAATTATGTCATACTGGGCTATCACAGGCTATATATTCCATTATACAGAATCCCAAAGCCCAAGCCAACAGCTGAGCAAAAACAGTCCAGCTGTTCAGTGTTTGCATGTGTGTGTGTGTGTGTGTGTGTGTGTGTGTGTGTGTGTGTGTTTGTGTGTGTGTGTGTGTGTGAGTGAGCGTAGAGAAGAGAAAAAAGAAAGACAGGGAGAGAGAAGGCAAAATGCATTCCACAACCACAAGTGGAGGGCTGTGGTTCATGAACAACATGACCACTAACACTGTGACACAACGGATTTGCTCTGCAACCTCACAGAGTTAACAGGGCTTATGTAACAGCACACACACACACACACACACACACACACAAACATGCACATACACTATCTGGATCGCATAATGTACAGTGCTTTACCAACGTAATGCACAGCACTTCATAGTGCGTCCAGGACCAGACCACATTTATCAAGCCATGACAGATTTTCATAAATCTACATTTTCCAGGCCTGCAGCGTCTTAGGAACCGCAGTCTTGGTTTTCAGCACCCCCTTTTTTTTAAAATAACTATTTCTTATTCACGTCCATGTAGTGTGTTTATATTAGCTGGATATGGTCTCTGCATGCAGAATGTCTCTCGCAGCCTCGGGATAGTTATAAATAACATGAAACGTTTGTTTTAATGTGCAAAAAGTGCCAAATGGGTGGAGTGTACCACACAGGACAATGCAGTGATAGTGCCAAAAAGTATTTAAGAGACCAATTAGTAAAGCTTTGTCTTGACTGACAACTTGCTTGATTCTCTCTGAGGTAAAAACTCACCCATAAGGTACTCAAAGCAGATTATAACAGCTGTTAACCTTGTTTGCAAGTAAAGTTTGACTGAGGTCTCGTCACAACACATAGAGCTCAGGTTTCTGTGGCCGCATCAAAGAAGCCAGCATTTTCCTTTTCTCCATGTTTCTCTCTGAGCCCGGTTCAAAGTGAAAAGCAGGGCTGGTATTCAGGGGCCCTGGGAGAAAAGTTTCGACCACAGGTACTTTACATCTGAGCCAGCTGGGCTCTGGAGGGGTATAGCGAGGCATGTAGTGGAGGGAAAACACAGAAAACAGTTGTGCCCTGACATAAATCTTAGACATTCGGTTCTGAATGGCCAAAGGATGGGTGTTATTTTCAGACCACACAGCTGTAACATGGCATCATTACTGCAATATAAAACCCAGAGCTTGACTGCTGTGTCTCCAACTTGGAGCAGTAAATAAAGGTTGACAGAGCACTCACAAAAAATCTGTTCTAATAGCATATTGTCCCAAAATATGCTGCTCCCCCCAAAAAAATCCTTAAAAATCATTCAATTGAATGCATTTGATTGTGGAATACGTCCTATGGTATTAAAGGGGTTGTCAAGTGATTTAGTATGTCACTTCCAACTTCCATAAAGTTGCAGGATTTGTGAGAGACTGAGCAGAGACTGAGCAGTGGTCAAGATTGCCTGATTTTAGTCCCTAGTATGGGTCATGCTCCAAAAACACTGGATCCTACACTTCCCATAATGCAACAGTACTGCTTAAAGAGTAAAGTCTTTTAAACTCCACACAACCACAAGCTTTCTGTTTTAAACCCAACCTCAGATGACATCACAACATCATCAGGGTTTTACATTATACATATGTGTAGTTTGTGGATATTAAGTTTGTATGAACACAGCTAACTCCTCCAAATGCAGATCATCACATTAATGCAAGTTACTCATTCCTGCCATTTTAATCAGCTACTTGAGAACACTGCAAGCTCTGCAAAAATCAGCACTGGTTCGAGTATGACAGGCTATCAAAAACAAACTTGGGTAGGTGTGTGTATTTCTCACATTCCCATGTGTATTTATTGTAAACAAGACTTGAGATCAGCTCCCAGACTCAGCTCCCAGAAGAAAAACTCCCAGAAGAAAAGCCTGTTTCATTTTATCTCCTGCTCCTATCTCCTTCTGGGCTCTTTGACTAAGATCAGTTTCTCTTTCTGCCAAATATGCTTTGCTTAGTGCAGCAGAGTGGCTGCTTCTCAGAGCCAGTCCCCTTACAAGGAGTCCCTCCACTTAAGCTAAATATAAACTGTCAAAGCCCAGTAAACAGAAACTGTGTTTTTATAACCTCACTGTTCACCTGCCTGAGGGGTGGAGACCACAGACTAGTCCCTCTGTCTCACTGGTAGGAAGGGAGAGATGGAGACACAGAGTGAGTCGCAACAAAGACAGACTGAAAGAGGAGGGAGAGATAGAGAGAGAGAGAGGGAGACGGAGAGAGAAAACGCTGTGAACTGGCAAAATGTCAGAGTGCGTATCAAAACAACTCGCCGTACCTTTGTCTTTACTCTTCTCTTTTGCTAAAGAGTCCAACTTCCTCCTCAGCGACTTTTTCCTCTTCTGTCCATCTGTGTTGGGGGAAAAAAAAACAAGCAAGTAAATCATTTGAAACAGATGATTTCCATATCTGCTGTATCTTATCTGGCTTATTATATCTAATAAGCTTATGTCGAGAATGCAGACATAAATTAGCCACGGGGGGAAAGCCGCCTATGAACTCAAATCCATTTAACCGAAACATCAGACAGGGTCGGCTACGGTATAAGTGAGCATTAAAATGTATCTGTTAAGATCTATTACAGTAAATCACCTATATTGTTTATATATACTGATGAAAATGTTGCAGGATTGTTATACACGGTCATCCTTAAGCTTTCTTTGGCCAAGTTTTGCTTGAAAAATTTAATCTGGATCTTAATAGCACTAAACATTATAATCCTCCACTGTGATAAAGGTCTTGGTTTGGAAGGATATTAGTGGTCCTTGCTTAATAGACATACAAGTCTAATGCACTATAATCACCAAAAATGTATCATGAAACTCTTGTTAAGTTCTCTGAGGAGGAAAGCCACTTTTGTCAGCTGTCAACATGATGAACGACTACTGAATTTGCTGATTAATGATCAGGAAACTCTGGAAATGGTGGCACATGCAACTTTAAACTCTTGGAGTCCTCGCAGGTTAGGAAATCGTCTCGTCTGAGGCCAGGATGTCAGTTTGTGGAAACATCAGCAACTTTTAATACTATCATTCAGTCACTCTGCTGTTTGGTTTTCTGGTATCCAAAACCAACTCTTTCACACATCAGATCATTTTGGACTAAGGCGCGATCTGCTGGTTTAGCAACCTCAGTTTGAACCCCAGATGTTCCCTTTAGCTGTATCAAATGAGTTGCTTAGGAAATTTTATCCATCTCCCCCAACACACTCCATGGTAGCATTACCCACTTACGTCAGGGAGCAGGTTCAGTTTCCCCATGTGTCCAACCATCTCTGACAAATCTCAACAAGTTGAACATTGCAGCTGCTCTTTTGATAATCAATTTATTGCCACTGTAGTGATATATGAGAAATGTGCGTGTCCTTTTCAGAGCCTGAGCTGCAAAGAAAAGTGCAGCTTAGAGTGAGAAGTTGCAAGAAGTGAGAGTGAAGTAAAATCTTAGGGTGTGCGAGAGAAATAATAGGTGGGAAACAGTGAGGATGGGGTGTGAGATAGAAGGAGAAAGAAAGCAGATGTTTTGATGGAGAGTGAGGGCAGTGAGAGAGAAGGGAGAAGCAGAGATAGGAAATGGTTTGGATTTTTGACAGATGGCTCCCAAAGCTGTACGGAAATCCCCCGAACCTCCAAACCTCCCCAGTTCAACTCCAAGCGGTTGAGAAACTGAACTGTCTGATGAATCTTTGCTGCTTTTCTCTGTCTCATCACACCCTCATTCCATCCCTCTTTGTCTCTCTCAGTTCTATCTTTTCTTTAATCTGCCTTTTGTTCTTAAAGAAACACTAGAAACATGATCCCTTCGGATAAATATGAGAGACAGCGGGGCTGAGAAGCCTACATTAGCAGTGCTGAAATAGCACTCACACATACACACACACACTCTTACACACGAGTTGAAATATTTCCCTCGCTAGCACATGGCGGCCGTCAGGGGCTCTGGAATTCATAAGCAACACAGACAAGTACGTATTAAATCATGGTGGGGAGAGGTTTAACCTTCAGCTGGAATGCAAGGCCCTGGATAATCCACTGGCTGCACTATACTGCTGCTATGGCAGCAACTCCACTCCTATACAGTGAAGGGGAAAAAAGGCTGCATCTAGTGTGCATAATTTGCACAGACTCATAATTCTAATACCAAAAATAAATCTTAAAGTAAATTCTGGTTTATGACAACTTATGTTTGCGATCTTGGCTTCCAGGCTACAAAGCAAAGCAATTACTGTGAAATCACTATAAAAAAGTCTGGTGGGGCAAGAAACACTGCTCAGACAATCAAACAGGCTGAAAACGAGCCAACAGTTTAGCTGGATTATCTAAACCTGTGGTTATCAACCTGGGGGTTGGGACCCCTAAGGGGTCATAAGAGAGATCTAAGGGGTCTTGAATTGATTAACTGAAAAACATATTTTTCTTCAAGTCTTTTTCTTTTCTTGTCTTCTAATCTTAGCCTTATCTTCTCTGAATTACTGAATAATTTTACCTTCTCCTCTAAACATTATTCAAATAACTTAGTAGACTTAAAGGTATATTATGCAGGATTTTCCTAAAAAACAATATATCATCACTTATAACCCACTAGAAGTGTATGGCCTATATTTCTTATTATTTTGCTGTGTTCAGGACACTTCTGGAAGTCAGCCTTTGGGCAGTGCGTGTGTAGCCTCCAGCCAATAACAGCATGCAAGGTGTGAGGTCGGGACTCCAGGTTATATCGCTGTCTTCATCTCTCTCCTCTGTGTCATGGATGCATAAAGAGCTGCAGGTTTGTGTGTGTGCTTGACCGGGGCTGAGCTACACACACACAGAGCAGAGAGGCCATGACAGACAGGATGAAGCGTGTGCTTTGGCTGCATTCACATAAAATCTGGCAATGCTGCACCTTCCCGCAGGGTTGTGAGGAGGTGTGGGTGTGTTTATTTGTACTTTAGAGCATAACAGCCATGAAACATCCAGAAAATAGTGTTTTATTTATCTGATTCACTGCTTTGTTATCGCCAGCGCCACTCCCTCTCTTCATTCACTCTCTAGCTCGCTCGACCGCCGCTGCTCTCTCTCTCTCTCTCTCTCATGTTGTTGATCTGGGGAGGAAGGGCCAACTTTGAATGTTGTTTTTATAAACACCATACTGACAAATCTGCCTTTCATGATTTTTTTGGCTATCTTATCACAACTTGTAGAAATATGCAACCTGGGATAAGAGGCTGCATACAGAGGTCACAAACCAAAAGTTTGGGAGCCACTAAAAAACATACTCAAGTTGAGAACTGAAAGTGAGTTCAACCAAAATCTTTGCAAGAAAATTGGGAACACAAAACCACAAATTTAAACCAGGAAGTCTATGCACTGTGATGCATGTTCACAACAGACAGTTTGCGTAATAATTTCACCTTTAACCTTTGTTTTGTCTTCCAAATAACTTGAGATAACTTTAGTTTCTTGCCCTTAAGGACTTCTTTTTAACAATATTGCCACATTTCGTAATTAACATGTTGAGTACAATGTTATTATTATGTTATTTCCCTTTTAAATAAATGCCCCTTTTGAATGTGTTATGCATTCCTGCAGTGGTATTCAGTGTAGTGTGTACTTTACTGAACAAATAACCAAATTGGGAAGCTTATTAACTTGTTATATCTTTCCCACTTCTTTGCTTTAAATTGAGTGGGATTGTGTATATTTATTCTCGTCTATCTATAAACTGTGATGCATGTAGACATTTTTAGCAAGGGCGGGTCCATTGGGAAACAAACCACCAACTCCAGCAGTTTCACTGCAGTGCTCCTCCTGTTTTTGCTAGATTTGGATTGATTTGCCTGATTTTGTCATTTTCGGAACTCTTAGTCACTTAATGGTTTGGTTTACAGTTGTTTAGCTTTAAGATAGGGCCACGAGGACAAATAAAGCCTGCAGTTGAAACATTCTGTACTTTTTAATAGAGGGTGAGTACATGGTGACTCGTGGGGTGTCTGCAGCAGAAAGGGAGTCGCGTGTCGTTATGAGAAGGGGAGTCAACAGATACCACGTCAGGCAGGAAGCACCCGATCCAGATGTGAAGTATGGTTTACATCTAAATTCATGTGTTGTCAAAGCTTCCCCAAACATAGACCATACATGACTTCCCTTAAATACACTTGAGGGATGATAAGAGGATGTGGTCAGAGGACTGAGCGTTAGCTTCACTTTATGAGACACTTGGAAGTAGCTGCACAAGCTTAAAAGCAGCACAAGCACACGTGCGTACGCGGCAAACATGGGTTAAGGAGGAACAGTTCCAGATCAGTCAGTCACAGATGTGTTTGGTCCCAGTTAACAGTCACATAAATGTCACAGTCTTAAAAACTTGATGCTATCTCAAGTATGTTGCAGCAGTAAATCCCACTCATCCGGAACTCACAAACATACAAATTATGTAACACTACTTCACTCAGTTTTGCAACAAGCATAAGAGCACACACACACTCTCTCTCAATACACTGCAATACCTTTTGGCATGGTTATCTGACATCCCAGGTCATAGTCCTGGTGTAAACGGGTGTAGGCCACTTCCTGCAGCCTGGCTCTCTCCAGCTCTGACAGGCTCTGGATGGCAACTGGCGTCAGACGCACGCTCCGCCCTGACAGGCTGCTCCAGGTGAAATCACCCTGGGATAGACAAAAGTTAACACAAAGAGTAAGATCAGACTATCAGAGGGATTAGAATAATATAATTTAATGTCATGTGTTGACATCACTGCTGTTTTTCCTCTTAAAAATGAGTCTGTAAATAGTTTGTTGAGGACAGAACATGAGACAAGAAGGAATGGATGGATGGATGGATTCAGGGGTGGCTGTTGAGCAATTGCAGTCATCCAGAATGAAAATGATTAAAAGAACAGAAAACAAATTGTGCAGCAGATTACGTTATATAAGACAATTCCGAAAAAAAACAACAAAACAAAACAAAAAATATGAAAAAGATAAAAATCTGCAAAATACAACATGTGCAGGATTTCAGTTTTTACAACAGTTGAACATACGCCAAACGAAATGTATCAAAAATGATACAACCAGTAGAGATAGATAAACAGAGAGACAGTATGTACTTAGGAAAAAAGTCTGTCTTTCTCCGAAGAGCAAGTGAGGACATCCTCCAGCACTGAAACGGCCTTGCACTGATGGATTTGCAGTATGCTGTCCACACGCATAAAGTAGCATTAAGATTGCAAAGCATATGTCTAAGGAGACATGATAGCATATGGAAAGCAGAGAAAACAGTCTCAGTCTCATGTTTCAGCAGCAGACAGGTTTACCTTGCAGCTTTGGCTTAATCTGCCATCAAAACTGAACTGAACTGAATAGTGATGAATTGTTGGAAAGGGCTTACAAGCGTACTCTGAAAAGTAATTTCTTCAAGTTGCCCCTTGGATGATATTCACTCTTGCTCAAATCTTCTAGAAAAATGTTTTTTCTGAGTCTTTATGTCGAGAGCTTCTCGTCACTTTTCATGATTAGACTTCCACTGACTATATTTTTTTGAAATCGTTCCTCCCGCTGTCAACTCTCTTGTTATTTGACCCCACTTAGTGCAGTGAAGCAACAGAGCCATCATTCAGGCATGGGAGGAAAACAAGATGAGGACACAGGCGACCTGTAGAGCCACCTGAGTGAGTGAATGAGTAGTGTGTGTGTGTGTGTGTGTGTGTGAACAATCCTGTCACGAGTCAAGCGAAAAACAAGTTGCATGTTGCCCCCTTTAATAGAGCATTTCATCGAGCGCCGCTGTTATGTGTATGCCCTTCCTTATCGCTGCCGGAGGAAACCCTTTTCCCTCCCGCTTGACCTCACACACAGCTTGAGGGGCACACACACATGCACATGCCTGTACACACATCCACACACACACACACACACACACACACAGCAAAAGAAAAGACAAACAGTTGGAAAAGTTAAATAAGAGGCCTCTCTTCGGTCGAGCTGGTTCTGCCCAGCGGGATTTCTGAAGAGGATGGATGAGCTTCAGTTCTTAAGTGTCAACCTATGAAACCCCTGGAATGCTGACAGAAGAGTGAAGGGGGCAGACTAAATCCTGGTATCACCGCTGGACTCTGGCAACAATGAGCTGAAAGCCTGCGTGACCTGCAGTGACGCTCATTCAAATTTACCAACCGAGACCTTCCAAAACCAACCCGCATAGTTCAAGGACGCCGGAAGCAGGGGGTCCAAGGGGCTTATTGTCACCCCACCCACCCACTTTACCCTCCTCCCAGATTCTTTTTAAGTTACAAATCTCTGTATCCCCACAAATGCCCATATATTGCAACACTTACGGTAAAAAGATGTTTCAATCATTCCCGTCCACTCTGAGACAGTAGGTAATATAAAGCAGACAAACATCAAACAGGAAGTATATTGACATTTTAATCCAATCAGAGGACATACATACAGTGAACACTGATGGCTGCTCACAACACAAAGACAACATTAACATTCCTATTGCCTGCTTGCTGTTGCTCAGTGTTACTGGCCTGTTAACTCGTAGTTTTGGATAATTGACCCAAAAAGCTTGTATCTAATCCTACACGCACTAGTTAACTGCTTTGTGTTTGGAATTATACCTCCACCCTGTGGCAAGTTTAATGAGAGTCTCCAGTCTATCTACCGCTACACATACACACACACACACACACCCACATGAACACACACACACTTTTTGGCACCCACACTTATGAAATGAATCCGGCACCCTTGGCATAGTTTTAACTGTGAACAAAGGATATTCTTGTTAAACATACAGTATGATTTGTTGTTATGTATGATTATATGGATTTGTAGGGGGTGAAAAAGATACGCTACATCTGCAACCACATGTCCATCACTTCGATTTTTCTGTCTTCACTCCGTTTATGTTAGGTTGCTAAAAACAGAAGTCCATCAATATTGTTGTGGTCGGACTTGTTGTCTTTATGCACCGCAATTCAGTCTTGTTAATCTGAGTAGTTTGTGCAAACCGGAGCTGCTGCACGTGATTTCTGTAGAGCACATGCATTGAAATCAGCAGCGTTATGTGAAAATATAGTGCACCCAGTCCACCCCAAAACTGTTTTAATTATTTGGGTTTTTCAAACAAATCCAAATAATCCAAATAAAATGATTTTTTAAGCCTTCTCCACACTGCCAGGAATAACATTCTACCAGAGAAATACTGAATCTTTGATTTTTTTGGGAAGTCAAATTTAAATCTGCTGAGTCTAGAAATACTCTCCCCAAAAATAACCATGTCCTTATTCTGCACCAGAAAAACAAAAGACGAGCCCTTGGTCCGAGGCAGCAACGAAGTCAGTCGGGAGAGACACAAACATTGCTCAAAAATGAAGGTGAATATTGGTTTAGAACACTTCATTTGGTCAAAAGAACAAAAAAGGGGGAAAAAAGAAAGTCAAACATGATGCTGAATTTGTGGAAAGTTATGTATTACATCTTCAGCAAAGACTCCCTTTTTCCAAATTAAAAAAAAAACAAACACTGATTTGGGATCCATTTTGGACTTCAAACCATTAGAGTTGACTGATGGTGTCATTTAGAGTTCATGATAAACTTTTCAAGTGGAGAGATTTATGGTTTTTTTTCACCCTATGATTAGAAAGCTGCTCAAATTCAGCGGTGCTCATGTTCTCTCTCTTGAGATAAGGATAGTCACCTATTATATAGCACAGTAAATGCTAATT
Organism: Thunnus thynnus; assembly: GCF_963924715.1. Classification (NCBI taxonomy): domain Eukaryota; kingdom Metazoa; phylum Chordata; class Actinopteri; order Scombriformes; family Scombridae; genus Thunnus; species Thunnus thynnus. The sequence continues at coordinate 7,496,916 of NC_089540.1, forward strand.
TGTTTGGCTGTATCAGTAGAGTTAATGAGCGACATGACATTCACATAACATATCTCCTAATGTTATATCCATTCAACTGTTCACCCCGCAAATGTCAAGCAACAGTGCGCCTTAACACTGGATGCCTTTGGAACATACAGCCAAAAGCGTTCATTATCACAGAGCTCAGTATGACGTGGATGCTTAGTGAGATGTAACACTGTTTGAACAGACTGTATAGAGAGAAATCTACCATGCAGCTACTGTCACAATCCTTTAACTCCCGCTGTTTGTCTCCAAAATAGTTGGTTGCTAAGCCTTTACACATCATCTGTATCCCTCTGTATTTATTAGAACAATTTCAAACCCCCTGCAGATGATGTTTGCTGGAATGGATGCGATTGTGAATCAAATAAACTCAAGTTTAACAAATGGCTTGTTACACCTGATTCAATTTTGCGTGAGCAGGAATAAACAATATAAATCATGAAAATGCTTTCGATCAAACACAGTAGACAAATGGGGTAAAAGAGTGCAAAGAGTGATTCAAGTGTGGAGTCCGCCGAATCCAAACAACAGCTTGGTGAGACGTACATGTTATATAAAATGTTATGTAAAGCCTTACTGCAAGCATAGGGTTCAGCATTTGTTGTGTTGTCTTTGTTGCTGGTGCTGACAGATGTTTTACTGGAAGGATGAATGACTTTGCTGACTAGACTGGCATCGTGCAGTTAGATGACTAATGCCGTTTGGACATACAGTACACTGCAGCATGTGGTTTCTGTTCTATTTCAGACAAAGGGACAAATGGCGCAAAAGCCAACGGGCAAAGGAATATGTCAGTTTCCGTGGCAACTCATACACAGACAATCAAAAGGGCCAGGAAGTGAGAGAAATATTACTATGGTAACGCACCTGGAACACTTGTTGCTGAGATGCACTGTGTAAAACATTTCCAGTGAATAACATCACTTTGACGACAGAGAGACTCTTTCATGTTTTATATCAAGCTGACTTGGAAACAGGTCATAATATGCATCATAACAGTTATCATTATAAATATTAATTTTATAAAGCATGTATAAATGTTTATCTACAAGGGGAAAAAAAGAAAAAGAAACTGTCCTTTCTGATTCATCACTGTCCTTGATGACTTATTGACAGCTATAATGTAGCCAATAACAAATAACACAGCTCCTTCTTTCCCACTCAATACTCCATACACCACAGAGCCATCAGTGTGACCATTATTGGTCTGGAGCGCCGTGGCAACGCATTGACAAACTGTGTTATTACTGGTCCCCATCTGGTCATACGCATGTGACTATGCGAGCGCATGTGTGTACATGTGTGATGAGTGGAGAGAGAAAAACAATCCTCAGAGAAATATATGCATACACATGCCGCCTTCAAGCGCTGTTGTTGTCCTTATTCATTGCGACCGTAAATAGAGACAATGAGGCAAATCCTCTTTTCATGGGAAAAAAGCTGTTATAAAGCCTTTAATCCGCTGGTTTGAGCAATAAATAGAGTGAAAATCTTTAAGACAGGCTGTATGTTCTGTTGTGCCCCCCCCTGACGAATGCCAATGCGGAAGTTAATTTAATTGAATTAAAGCTTTTTAATGGTGCAAGAAAGTGCAAGAAATGCACAGTACCATAGTGCTGATCTGATAACTAGGATATAGTTATACATAAGGCAACATTATGCACCAAGGATGCTTTGATGCCAGAAATGAAGTGAGCAACCCACTATGACTAAATGAAACACTGATAGATGAAACACTGAATTTAATAATGACATTGATAAATAAACTTAATGCGGATCAAATGCATCTGGCAAATATTCAATCCACATAATAAGGTTAGTATCAGCATCTCTAGTAAGTCTGTATGAGAGACATGTAAGTGCCAAGAAGTGGTAATAAAAGTGTTTATTTTTTTGTTTGCTTTTTAGTAAAATAACCATAATTTATGTCAGATTTCATCTCCTTTATGGTAACTACGATCAGTAGTTTTATCATCGATAGCAGATTTTCATTATAGGGTCTGTTTTGCTGTTATTTTTAGCTTTGTGGCTGTGAGGATGGCGATGTCTGTTGATCAGTCAGTTGGTTGGTCTACCACTTAGTCCAAACTGAAACATCTCAACAGCTATTGACATGATTTCCAAATTGCATTCATGATCTCCAGAGGATGAATCTTAATGACTCTGGCAATCTCTTAACTTTTTTTCTAGTGCCATCAGCCTGTCAAAACTTTCTCCAATACTTAGATTTATGACAAAACTGATGACATTTCCATCGGCCTCAGCTGTTAAACTCAGATGGTGAACATGATAAACATTATACCTGCTATACATCAGCATGTTAGCGTTGGCATCGTGAGCATGTTAGCAAGGCTGACCTCAGCAAGTACAATCTCACAGAGTGGTTGACTTGAACCAACGCAACTTGTTACCTCTATTTATTTCTGATAATATAAATTAATACATTCACAGCAAGTTATGTAATTGTGATAATGGATCTGCCAATGGGAGTAAAACACAGGTAGCTAGTTAAACACATGGGCACTACAGCACCTCATTCTCTAACACAACAACATTCACATACGCTCACATCTGGTAATGACAAAACCATGCCGGTCGGCTTTGTATAAGCTACAATCAAGGATGACATGAGCAGTGATATTCCAGGAAGGTACCAGAGGCCCAGGAAGAGATCACTTATAGCGAATACAGACATTAAAGGGACATTCCAAAATTATTGACATTGTACTTTTGGTTTGTTTTCTTTCGCTTTTGTGTTGCAGCTGGCTTTAAATGACCCTTGAGCAGAGTTTCTGTGACACAAGGCTGAACTAGAGGAATGCACAAGTATTTTTCAACACTTTTCTGTTTTTTTTTTTGTTCTTTTTTTTTGTCTTTTTACAGGTTGGCTTCATGCATGCATGTAATAGATTGCTTTCGCTGACCTGGAACCTCTGCAAGTTTCACATCTGCTTGTAATTACTGACCACCCTTGCTTGTCAGCCAGGAGTGTGTGTGTGTGTGTGTGTGTGTGTGTGTGTGTGTGTGTGTGTGTGTGTGTGTGTGTGTGTGTGTGCATGTTTGTACATGTACCTGTCAGACACTAAGGATTAATAGGCTTCTACACCTGTTTTGGGTTGTCCATGATGCTGCCTGAGGGGAAACAAATACCCAATTATGTATCCCGGTTATCCACACACAAAGTGTTACATAACCTCATGTGAGAGTAATTCAGCTGTATCAGGCTATCAGGCTTATCACTGGTTGTAAAATGCAAGGTTATCAACCTACTGTGTAGCAGGTCATGCAGATGGAGTATAATGTGATTATCATACCGTCCATTCCAAGGCCAAAAAAAAGGGTAGCTGCTGTGATTTAATTGTAACTGGTTGTGTCTGTATGTTACTCAGTCAGGAAATTATTAGTCTGTATATCAATCAATCAAATCAAAAATTAATCAACATTTGTCAAACATCTGTTGCTTTTAGCTTCTCAAATGTGAGGATTTGCTGCCTTTTTCTGTTTTATATCATGTAAATTGAAGCTCAAAAACAAAACAAAACAACAAACAACAAAACAATCTGAAGATATCACATTGGGCTCTGACAAACTATGATGAGCATTTGTTACTATTTATTGACATTTGATAGACTATTCAATCAAAGTTACTACTAGGAACTTTTTGTGTTGATTTTGGCGACAAAAGCGGAAGTGTATCCCGGAATGAAGACTGCATTTCCCATGAGCACCCCTGCATCACGTCATAAAACCTTGGCTAGCGCGTGCATTTGTTTTGGAAGCGAGTGACAGAAAGATTCCACTTATTTTTAATACTATTTCTCTTATTTAAACACAGCTGTTTGCGGGATGCATAGCGATGAGGTAATGTATCTATTTGTGGCTATGTAAGGTTGATAATTGTAATATGAGGACGGTGATTTGTTTTAGTACCATTCATACACCTGGGTTACATGTGAGGCTACGTTCACACCAAATCAAGCAATGCGACACCTTCCCGCAGGGCTGTGCGGAGGCGTGGGTGTGTTTATTTGTGCTTTAGAACATAGCTGCTGTGAAACAATCAGAAAATAACATTTTATTTCAATGAGTCACTGCTTTGTTTGTCTCTCTCTCTCTCTCTCTCTCTTGCTTGTGCTGTCACTTTGCTTGTGATCGCTCTCTCTTTTTTAGACAATAAGTCTAACTTTAATTTTAACTTTTAACATAGAGAAATAATGTATTTGTACTCCCTCCCCATGTAGCCCAACGTAAACATAGGTTCTTCCCGTCTGCATGCTGTAAATCATTTCATCTGATTTCACGGGGAATCTAACCCAGTGGCAAATAACTATACAGAAATGGCCAATCTTCGAGCTGATGATCTCGTTAGCTTATGTAGGTCATATAGAGACATCCGAGACATCATGAGACTATTACATAACCAGTTAAAAGTTCATTGTGGCTGTTTCAATCAAAGAAATTACTAAGATAGTAAGTGACAATGAAAGTAATCGTTTTGCAGCCCTGATGTCCCATAAACCTAAAAGAGGAGGAAGGACTGATTCATACACATGCATAACTACTGTATAATTTGAATTGGCAATGGAAAATTTGATCAGAAAGTTCAATTAAAAGGTCAAAAAATGGTCAAAAGGGAGAGGGAACAAAAATGTTCAAAGACAAAGGTGAATATTGGTGTTGGAGAACCTGTTTAATGCAGCAGAAAAACACTGATGGGGTCTTTTGGTCAAACATCCAAGCCCAGCATGATAATCTGAATTTGCTAAGTCAATAAGGTCAAAACAATGTGAAAGAACTGTGACGCTCACCCACAAATTAGCATCTGTAAACAACTATAAGCCAGTTTTGTCCGTCCCAGCATGCAGACGAGGACAATCTGTCTAACATTTTCTTCAGAGAGTCACATTCTGGCAACAAAAGTGATGTTTGCCTCAGCATATTGTAGCGATCACGTTTTACTCCCCTCTGAAAGGAACCGAAACGCAAAACTTGGCCGAGAACAACTGTCGAAACGACTTTTGTGTTGACTTCCCCACTTGATGCTCTCGGTTCACGGAAGAATGACACAATGCATTCCAACAATGCACAGCTTGATTTAGTTTAAGTGTATGAGCCATTGCTGTATTGTTTTACAGGCACTTTATGGAAATACTTCCTCAAGCTTTTTCCCCCCCACTTTGAATTTGTTTACAGTTTATGTGGTTCGACTGCATTCAAGAGTTATTTAAATGACAAGTTGAGCAGTAAATGCACATAATGATATTTCATTCTTTGTACATATTTCATGCTGTGGGAGGGCATCACACATAGACATACAGGAATTGTAAATCAGCACAAAAGCATTCATATGTGGGTATCAGCTTTCACCGCGTATTGTTTTTCTTCTGCCTTTGCATTTAATGAGGCCTTGCTGGCTGGCTCGCCAGAATGAGCAAAGGCAACTTGGATTGTGTGCTCCAAATACCCTCCCCCCCCCCCGGATCATTGGCAGGCACATCTAAAGCGTCGGGCGAACATCAAACATTTTAAAGACAGATTAATATGAAGGCCCTGCAGCAATAATGAGGCCCGACCTTGAAGACTAAGGATCTTGCATAATGGTTACATAAGCTGCAAAAGCAAAGAAAATCAGGTATTGTATCTACACCGCAGTTAATAGTAGAAGGAGGAGTGGGTTTGCGTGTGCCTGGTGTTGGCTCGAAGCGATCTGTGGATGGCAGAACGACCGCAGATATCATCCAAAAATCTGTCAGGGTATTTCTCTATCAGCTGTCATTGGCAGACTTGGGTTTATGTCAGAGACGTTATACTTCTGTTTGCAACACTGAACTTTATGCGTGATAACCTCTGGCATTTACACTGAGTATTTGTGTTAGAGAACAGCAACAAGCTACTAACCTTTCCCCCAATTCTGGATGAAATTACAATTATTTTTGTCTCAAAACTTTTCAAGTAAATATTACATCATTGTCATACTATTTGTTCTGTGTTGGAACTCTTTCGGCGTCGTGAGGCTACAGTTTGTTTGTTTTTTGTGTATATGTGAGAATAGTGGGAGGTGAAACATCACAGTTTAAGTGTGAAGATCCAGTTAAATATCCAAAATAATTCAAGTCCTGCATCATATTATGAGCTTGTTATTTGCCACTGAGGAATATCTTAAATGACACCTTATAGATGATAAAGTACAATGTGCTGATTCCTCTGTTCAAAGTGAGTTTAAAAAGTCTATCAGGGGTTTAATGCAGCTGTGTTTAACATGGTCCTTACTCCTACTTTGACTTGCAAACCATTGATTTGCTAGCAGGAGCAGTGTGTGTTGGGAAACTTTAAAATTGCCTGGAGGGTTGCAGGAGCCAGACTATAAACAATGGATAACCTCATTGTTTTCTTCTTCTGTCCATCCTACTTTATCACCTCTCAGCACTTTCTTCCATATCCAAGTTCATAATTTCAACTAATGAGGGGAAAATCAGGGTTTTCAAAATCCCATTTTCATCCCTCTGGATTTTGAAGATTCAGTTTTACTTACTTCTTCTTTTAAAGTCCCAGTGAAACAGAAGTTTAACATCTTTAGCTTCTGTGCCGTGACGTATTTCCAAGTGAAACAGAATATCTGAGCGGTTTACGGTTACAAGAGGGATTTAAATCAAATCCTTTGCATTTGATTGGACTGCTAACAAGTGGAAGGGGTTTACAGAGTTAAGTGCGATACAGAGCTGCAGAGGCTCCGCACACACCTCCCTCACCTGTTGTTAGATCGGGAGGAGGACGAGGGAGAGATGGATGATTACACCTCAGCCACATCGTTGTTGAAATGAAACCAAACTTTTTGCCCACTGATATCCAAACACACATCTCTTCCTATTTCTCTCCACATTACAACCCATAAAGGGTGAAGTGCGGTTTTATATGACCGGTGTGGCCAGCTACTCCCAAAGTCACATTTGATTGGATGAAATTTTGTGCAGGATGAGTCATCAGACATTTAAAACTGCTTAACAGGGAGAGAAAAGACAAGGATTTGGATGTAAAAATACTCTGATACTGATTTTTTAACATATATTTGGCATATAACACGAGAAAAATGAACAATTAACACTAGGAACATGTATTTTTCATTTTATGGGGCCTTGTCCATCCCACTTCTGCATCCCCATCCATATCTATTACCCATCACCCTTTCTCCTCTACTAATATCTCCAGCATTTCATCTCTCTCTCCTTATTCAACACACACACACACAGATACACAAACTACACCCTATCTGAGGAATGTGTGTAAACTCAACTGTATATAAGTCAGTAAATTCTCCTCCTTGCTCACTCAAACCAGACTAACCGGCTGAGCTAATGAAGCCGGTTAATCATTACTAATTCTGCATGGAGAGTTGAGCCCTTTTAATGATTCTTTGCGTGTGAGAATGTGTGTGTGTGTACGTGCATATGAGAAGGTGAGACTCATGTGCATTTTAGCATAAATAAGTGGAAAAAAACGCATTGCTCGTTCCACTTGAACTGCAACAAAGTGATTGCGGCCCCGATGGCAGCAGCTGAGACTGAGACGGTCTGAGCCATCAGCACTCGGTCCTCTTTGACCTGTATGCGTGCATGTGTGTGAGTTCCTCCGGGCCTCCGTGTGTGTTGCGGAGTGATTTGAAACTCAAATTAAGGTCACAACTCAGCAGTAGTCTAACCACTGCCAAACAGAATTGAGCAGATGACAATTGTAGTCTTTCAGCCACCAGATTTGAGCACGATTTTACTCAATAGACACTTGTAACAGAGGAAATAAAAGGATCATTTGCAAAGAAAGAAAAAAAAAGCAGGTGCCTGGGGTTTTGTAGTGATTATTTTTCCATCAAACAAAGTTGAGTGGGGACTAATTTAATATAATGCGTTTCAAGCTTCTTGAAAAATGTTTTCCAGTTTTAAGCATTGGCTCCAGTCAATAACTGAGACTGTAGCCAGTAATACAGTAATGCAATGATTGCGGATCGTGCATTTGCAGTTGTGTGCTCGCCACATGCAATATCAAATTCCCAAAACTGACTGGATGGAGATGTTCATGCTAGCTCCAGGTCCTCCATGCAGGCACCGTGGCCAAACAGCTTGAGTCCGCTGACATGATCCCTCCACGGCTTCCCAGCTGTGCAAGCAGGCAATCCATTTAAATCTGCATCCAGTTACCACCCTTAGATGTGGTTGGAACACTGCTGCACAGTGAATGCATCTTGAAAACCTTACTAGACATTAAGACAATCATAAATGGTTCTCATTTTGCAGCCAAATATACATACAGTCTTGTTTAGAGCCAAAAGTGCCAAAAGTTTAACTAGGATTAGACTTTATATGAAAATTGCCTTTTTTTAAATCTTTTTTTTACACTTTATCAGTTAAAGTTAAACATTTCCATCTCACATTATTGTGGTAACCCATGTTTTTGAGGACATGTTTATTTTTCTGGACAAAGTGTTCAGTTCTGGCTTCCTCATTCATTTCAATGAAATGAAGACCATAAATGTCTACATTTATGTGAAAAATAATAGTTATTATCTGCTTAGAGCAACAAACACAGCATGCAGCCGGGATTCAGACTGAACTGCATATAAACAAATATACAATTATGGTTTTAAGAAGTGATTGTATTGCTGATACAATCAGTGCGCCTCCATTAATACGGAAGGACATTCAATACGTACATAGTACAGTGTGTCTGCATGTGTGTGCAATTTATCTGTCAATCAGTTCAAATGGTAGTGTAAGTGGCCCCATGGGCATTGCTTTCCCATCGAACCCTTTGCAGTCTGAGCGCTCTACTATGTCAGCACCGTGAGAACGGTATCTCACACACACACACACACACACACACACACACACACACACATACACAGTCTTCACAGAAACCACTCCCAGAGAAATAATGTGCCACTCCATCAGTCCTGGAATGTTCTAAAAAATAGATTCGGAGATTAGAAGTGGCATCTGTGCCAAAAAGCCGGAACACGTCGGGTCTCAGATGTAAAGCGGGAATCCGACTTATGTGGCCCTCGACTCGCCTTCTCTTATTTGCCACAACTGTGAAGAGCAAAATCCAAAATACCACAATACTTACAGTTGTTTTCTCCTCACACACGCTTGTCACACACACAAACCTCGTCATTTTCCAGCAACTCTCTGACAATCAGATGCTTAAGTATTTCAATATGAAAATCTGCTGTAGCAACAAAGATGTACACAAACAGCCATATGAGGATGCACAACAACAACCATATCAGAGACCCAGACAACTTTGACCCTTTATTTCCTGCTGTCCAGACAAACACATGACAACTATGACACTGGAAAAAAAAGACCAACCAAACAACCAAAGTTAGAAAGTTTCCAGAGCTCTTCAGACATGTCCCAAAGCACGCTCTGTTGGTAATTCAAGAACTTCTAGCGATTAATTTCTAATTTTGAACATTTTATGCCATCAATCTGTCATTTCTGTAGCAGCTGCAGTCAGATGAAGACTCATTTTTCTGTTGAGAGCTTGAAATTTTTCTCCTGCTTGTTAAATGTCACGACAAACTTGATTTCACACAGTCTGGCGGTGAGAAATTCAGTTGAAGGGCGGTTTTGCAACCATTGATCTCCTCCTTGCTTAAGAAAATTTCTTCACTGAAGCTCATAAACTTGTACATGTAGGATGTGTTGTTGTTTTTTTTTTGAGGAAGTAGGGTCACAACTGTCATTTAAGATAAGTTTGACCTCTGACTGAACCATTTCAAAAGCAAATTCTTGAGTTGACAGACGCAGGACTCGAGCTCTTTGTTCTCATTTCTGCATCTATGTAGATCCTTACTCCTACAGCTTAGAGTGTGAGTGCGTTTAGTAAATCTTTATTTTTCATGGATGTAAGATTACATGTTCATCCAATTAGGGAATAGTTAGTGTATTTTTCACGCCTGCGGCAAGAACTTGAGACCACATTCCCTTTGGTTTTCACTCTCTGTGCTCCGTCCACCGTATCCATTTAACACAGCGGGATCAGAGTAAAGTCTCCGTAAGACTCTTTATTTTCCACGTGGGTGCCGGATCACCCCTCCCAGTTAATCCTGTGAGGTAGTTAAAGAGCGGGGGGATTATAACATGCTGGTCTGCCCCTTCAGAATCCGGATGATGTTGATGATGAAGATGACAGAGTTAAGGCCAGACCGCGGTCGCTTTATGAGACGCGCGTCAGACCCTTTTACGCACGGCTTAAATGTGACGTGTGCGCACGAGCCACGCATGACGTCGCACATGGTGTTCGGCGGATTGCGCACATTTGCTAGATGTGAAAAAAAGAAAGATAATGTCTATGTCTAATAGTGTCTAGAAAAGTAATAAAAGGAAAGATGTGTTTGTTGAAGACTTTAAAAATCCTCATATGTGATCATTCATTCAGAATTATGAGTTTGAAAGCCTTCAACAGCGCAAAGCTGACCTTCAGGAAAGCTCTCTCTTTGTTGTTGCTGTTTTTCACTCTTTATCCCTGTAATTTTAGTGACACATGACAACATGATCAATGTGTTTCATTGTGTTTTATTTTTCAACCCCCCCACCCCTTCCCACAAACAACTTAAGGGGCCCTTTTCATACCCCAGGGCTCTTCCTGTAGGAGGAGGTGGAGTCTGGACTGACTCTGCAGCTTCCTATGGAGATTGACAGACTTCCATGACTGGACTGGAATGTCTGACCTCGCCGGGACACGACAGATTTCAAACCCCGGGGGCTACTGATGGTTGAACAACTGTAGAGCACTTTCTTCATGCTACTTGTAGCTGCAAATCCTCCAATCAGGACCGTTGTCACATATCTTACTGTAAACCGCTCTGTGTCTCTTTTCTCCACATTTACAACTCATTATCAAGGAAACTACATCCAAAAATAAGATATATAAGACTATAACTCAACCGCTATGACAATATATTATGAGTCATTAATAACAATGTGATGTAAGCCATTCAAACGCAACCAGCCACTGTTGAAAATACTTCAAAAGTAATTAAATTAACATTTCAAACCATCAGCCTTGTTTCTGTCTAGGAAGTTTTAGCCAAGTGTAACTTCCTGGAGACCCACACCACACCCGCCACTGCCCAGCGATGCTTTGTTCTCCGTGGACAGTGGATGTGACTATGTGTGTGTGTGTGTGTGTGTGTGTATGTGACGCACACACGTGTAACGCAGGTCATAGTCGGGTCAGCTGGTCTATTATTGATTCTCGAGCGGAAAGAGAATGAACACAGCGCTCCAGTGCCCGCTGCCCTGCCCAACACACACTAACCAACATTCAGCTGACCGTAACGCGTGTGTGTATATGTGTGTGTGTGTATATGAATGTGTGCCAGTAAAAAACTATAAAGTGTTAACAATAATGACTAGGTGTAGAGCACTTTAAACAGAGGCTGATAAGTGCTAATGGGGTGTTAACTGAACATGGTAAACTACTTATCACCTTCCCATTGGCACTGCTCCGTGCGAGCCATCAAAACTCAACAAAAATCTTTTTTTTTTTTTTTCCCACTGGGTCTGTTTAGTGTAGGTTTGATTAATGGTGAGAGTTGAGGGAAATACATCTACAAAGCTTGAAGCACATGGTTTAAATAAGATCCAGCGCTGAAACATAATGAACCCATCACATTTTTTTGTGAGACTGGACTAAAATTCATCCAAAATTTGTCATTTTGCTGGGTCTTTGCTGGAAAGCGAGAACACTTGTAACAGAAAATATGCAGAAACCAAAAAAGTCTATCTGTGAGTCATTATGTCAACACCCTGGGAAAAAAAAAACGTTTCAATGAAATCAGATGTAATGTTAGGGCCGCGGGCAAAGGAACAAGTGATTCATTTTGAACGTGATTCCGGATCCAGGTGCGAATGCAGGAATTTTTTTCTTAAAAAGAATTTCTTAATTTGTGCTTCTCATGAACTACTGCACTTACTTGAGTGACCAAAAAAAAAAAATCTGGCACACGTAGGGGATGAAAATTTACAGAAAACACGGAAGGGAGTGAAATTTACACAAAACATCTCAGCACTTTCAAGGGACTACTTTGGCTGTTTTCACTGTTTCCACAAGAGCTGCAGAGTGGATTCGCTCCCCTGATTCCGTCTGAAAAATAAACCCTGACACATCAGATATACTGAGGACAATAAAAGTCCACTGCTGAAACGAAAAAGTCGTACTTTACATGACTTGTAAACGCCAGCTATCTATCAACAATGTTAAATACATCTATAATGTTTATAAGTTAACATGGGACACTAAAGTGAAGCGCTTTCTTCCACCTGTTTTCAGAAATGAACAAATGCTGCCTCATATGATCACTGCTGCCATTTGAACAAAAATGAAAATCACATGTTTTCTTTGTTTTAATAAAAAATAACCTTTTGTGATTTTTTAACATGAGAAATGACCCAGACATAAAAAACAAAAGTAGTAACTGGAACTTGTTTCGCTGACTTTTTTTTTTTTTCCCTTCATCCAGCATAACTTTTAACCTTGAAACAAATTTCATCAAAGATTGTGAGAAGATTAAAAAGAAACCAGAAACCTTTATTTACCTTTGGGAGCCTGTTTGTTCTGTTCTTGTCCTGACCACAAACATGAGGATTCAGTTTGTCTAAAATACCACCATACCACCTTCAGGGAGAGAAACAGGATAAACACACAATGGCTGTGTTTTCAATCAGATCTCAGAGCTCCTTTTTTGTATTTGAGGAAGAATGCATTATATTTTTGCTGCTTGCTAATTATTTGCTGTGCCGAAATCTTTAGGCATAAAAGGCATCGTGTGTCATCACGCTGATGCAGCTGCGTAAATGAGTGAAGATGCAGCCATCCATTCATCCGTTGACCAGCTAGCCATGGTCAGTGTATACACACACATACAAACGCTGAGACCTTTCCTGTTTACATACTCGTCACTTGACTATAAACAAGTGAGTGCAGATGATGAAAGCTTAGCCTGAGGATTCCCCCTTTTTGATTCATTCTTCCTTTACGCCCTTTTTTTATAAGATGCACCGCTGGCCCCCAAAAAAAGACATTTGGAATGATTTTTCTTTAAAAAATAAGGAGGAATAAACCATTTTAGTTTATTTCAAATGTGAATTGACAACATTTATGAGGTTATCTCGGTGCATGCGGAGCTCTCTGAAGCTTAATTTATAACCACAACAAGCCATGCCCTGATGAAAATGATAAAAATAGTCACTTATTTCCTCCTGCCACCAGTTTCCTGGTTTCCTGATATCCAATTTGAAAATGGACCAAAATGACCGTATTCCCAGTGAGAGAGGGAAAAGAGTGAGAGGTGGAGTGAGGGAACATTAATAGACTGTAATAGACTGGAAGGCAAATAGTGAGTATTTGGGTGTGCCACTAAAGAATCGGCGTGTGTGTGTGTGTTCGTGTGTGCGTGCGTGCACTGCCACAACAGACTTGTTGATCCACACATTCCAGTGGCAGCCTTGAGAGCAGCTAATCCAGTCTCAGTCAAAGGCCCCTTGAACTCCTGGGGTCACACTTCTTACCAGTCTACACACAGAAATGCATGGGCACACACATTACCTGGGTTTGTTCTATGTGCAAATATGCGCATACCGAGCACTTACGTGGACGCACACAAGCATAAATAGCACACGGTGTACCAGATGCACCAAATGTCTGTTTGTTATTCCTATCAAAAAACAGTTATTTCTGGCATCATCTGTGTTATTCCTTGTCTGACTCTTTATATTTCCCTCATGGTGGCTCTCTGAGATGTCACCAGACCGGAAATTTGACTTCCACCCTCCTGTCTCAATCTGTCTGACCTTTATTCCATCAGTCCGCCTGTTGCTATCTGTCTGTCCATCTGTCTGTCCTTCAGAGTTTTTTTTTCTCCTCTCAACGCTTTGCAGACAAAATAACTAATGATCAGCCAAGTAAGCAACTCCGGGCGCGTCACATAGACATGCACACCAGCGACTATCAGATAATCTTTTAAAGGCAGCAACATGACACTGGTTGAGAATGAGGCTGTTTATTTAAAGCTACATATGCTACTTCCCACGTTGAGGCTAATTGTTCACACTCGTTTGTAATTATAGCTTGATGAACTGTCTTGAAAAGAGTGAAAGAGCATTCTACAAGACTGTGTAACATAAACATCTGCATGTGATGTCTTTTTTTATCTAAAGTGAACGGACAGTAATGGAGCCAATTTGCTTCCATTGGACTTTTTTTCAACTTTTACAATTTTGTAAAACAAGATGTGTAGGTTTATTTAGACAAAAGACAAAAAATATACTTCTTTTCCTAGAATAATTATGGTTTATACTTGTTTTATTAACATTGATTATAATCTAACATTCTACATATAATCTTTTTCAAACCATTCCCTCCAAAATGTATCATAGTCGGTGGGGTTTTCCTACTCATGATCACAAACACTTGACGTTTGCCATTGTTGGACCGTTTCACTCATCATGAGAACCAAGCTACGCAAGCCAAGCTTTGTATTTTGGTCACGATAACCCTTCTACATGCTCCTCCATGCTGTTTTTGTAGCTCCGTCCAATTCAAGCAAAGAGCTCCGCTGCACTGTTCCAGGGTATTGCAACAACAGAGACGGTCCACCAAAATAACAGAGCAAGTTGTACAGTCAGTGTCATACTATGATTGGGAAAAAATGTGTGTACGAGGTTGCTTGCATGTTTTTGTATCTTGAATTGGGCAGGAAGCAGTGAGATAAATGTACATTTCAGCAATAGTAAGTTTAGGGAAACAGTAGATCTATCTCACGGAGTCTTATTTGATACAAAGACGTCCACGGTAAAGATCATACAGTATGGGGGCACAGGTTGCACACACAAAAAAACACATGCACCTTATTAGAGCAAAGCACTCACAGACACACTTTGCTCCGAGCCCTCTGACCCTCAGAGACACGCTGAAGCAGTTAAACAGATGACTTGATCCTTGATGCCGACCCGACATTTTTGACTTCTTCACCTTTCGTAAAACTTCCTGGAAATTTCTAACCCCCGAGAAAAAAGAGATGGGTCGTTTGCAGACGGTTTCACAGCGGCCTTAAGTCTGCATGCGTTACTATCCATCATAACACACTGTTCTCGATGCTAAAATGTGCTAACCGTGAAATACACTCTGCTGAGATTTAACAGCTTTGGCTAGTTTTGGCATTGTTGTGTTGCTAAGGTCAAAACAGAGAGCAACAGCTGTCTGAGGTGTTGAAAATATGAGCAGGGATTTCTCCAGCGGACGGCACAATGTGTTCTTAGCATCTAGTTCTCCTTTGTGTGTGTGAGTCATGCGTGTGTGTGTCTGCATCCATGACATCAGTTTGTGTAAAGAAGTGGATTATAGAACACTTATTACTCAGGATGGTAGCCTTGATTAGTTGTGTCTTGATTCTAGTTCACTGCACTGTTTTGTGGCAAATAAACATGCTGTTAAAGTCCTTTTAAAATGCCTAAACTATGATGTCATGCTTCTGCACTTCACACAGCAACAGAGTGATTGACATCATGCCCTCATGGCTCTAACACAAACAGCCAGGAAACATGACTAACCTTTTCTTGAACCCACTGACCAACTCCTTCTCTAATCCTTCCCCAAAAAAGAAAAAAAAAAGAAAAAAGAAAAAAGAAACACCTCTGGATGAGGTATTGCGGTAACCAGGGCAAGAGCTTCAGCTATAAATCAAACTCCTTAAAACATTCTAGAGCACATATTTTGTTCAGGCGCGGATAAAGACACCTGCCTCTGGGAGCGCATCTCACCGCCTGCACAAACGGTGGATCAGATCACGCCAGAACTTTCTCTTCTGCATTTCCTCCGCTCTGTTTTTCCCTCAGCCTTCGACTCGTCTCCATAAAAAGACAAGTCTTGAGGAGGGCGGACTTCTCTTTCGCTGTTGATAATAAAACAAGTGCCTTTCCCTGACAGGGTCTAGAAAAGAAAAACGAGGGACAGGCAGTGTTGTCATGACGAGCCAGAGGTGACGGCTGTGGAACGTGAAGAGGCAGTTTTCAACTATGTGGTTTCTCTTTTCCTGTTATGCTGCGACGGTGTCACGCATGCTTTACCAAAGCAAGATTCCTTTCAAGTGCCAGATTAATGAATGTGCAGGAACAAGTCTAGATTGTCACAACACATGACATCCACTATATTAACATTATGAAAGAACAGTGCAAAGCAAACACACAGCTGACCTGAAAGTAGGATTTTACTCAAACATGAAAGAGAAACATTTCCCCCTCAAAACGGACTGACAGGCTTTTATAATAAAAACTACATTTTAATCCAGTTGATTCAGTATGTGTGTGTGTGTGTGTGTGTGTGTGCGCTGCATTCCTACTGACTGCACGCCTGCATGAACAAAATGTCCACTCCTGCTATGTTGTCCTTCTGGGTCAGAGTGTGCTTAGGAAAACTTGTGATCAATGTAAATAAACTCTCTGTGCTGATGACTAAGAAGCCGCATGGACGGTTGATGCCATCCGCCCACACACACACACACACACACACACACACACACACACACACACACACATATAAGCGTTCACTAGAGCAGACAGCATTTATGAAAACTTTCTTTTGGCTTAGAATCAATAAAGATTAATTCATTTTATATTTATAGTAAGAACTCCTTTCAGTGTCACCACCAACTTGCCATAAGACGGTAGGCTTTGTGGCTTTTTCTGGTTGAGCTGTTTGTACTGGGAGTGGCAGGGGAGTAAAACAAACACACCTACTGCAATAGAACAAGGTCACACATCAGCAGGTAGGGAGACCGCAGCATATTATAAAATGTTTGCTCTAAGCATTATGGAGATGGGGAAAGGAGGGGGAGGAAAAAAAGAAGAATTTGAAGATTGCATAAAGGACGCTTTGCACTCAAATGAGTGACGTGGAGAGAGACCGCGAAGAGGGCAGGAGAATGAGAGACAAAAGGGGGAGAATTTGGCACTTGTCTAAACAGGTAGCTGCTCACGGGCTGACAAGGGTCTCCTGGATGGAGCATTTTCTGTTTGGTCAGTGATGCGAGACAGATGCAAACAAACAAAGAGAGACAGAGTCAACGATGAAACAAACGATAGTGAAGGAGGGTAATCAATCATTTCATCAGCACTTCCTTTGTGCTGCACCCTATCTGCCTCTTTACTCTGGTGTCACACCACAGCAAGGGCACATCTTTCAATCATGTATAGTCTGAGCTGATTAAAAAATCAATTGCAGCTTGCTTTCCGAGATCTTTTTGCACTCAGTGAACCTCCGGAGACTGAACTTTCAGTTATTTCAGCTGTAAATGTCAGTGTTTCTCTAAAAGGGATTCACCATTGGATTCTCAAACAAATACTTAATTTGAATGATAGCCTACTTTAAAGCACGCAAGTTGTAACTGAAAAAAAAAAGGATTCAGGACAAAGACTATCAGTATTTGACGATTGGCAAAAGCCTCCGCGCTGGCTGGCTGCTCTCCAGGATTAGCTCATTCACCTCAACTCATGAATTCTAAAACTTCCTTGTTCATTCATTTCTCTGTTGTCATTATCTGACATCAAGATCACATATTACTTCCTACTGTATAACTGGATATCAGGGATGAAACTCCATTGTTGTAACGGTTATACAGTTATTCCTGCATGAGTCCAACATCCAGAATAAGCCCTCCAGAGAGAACAGAGCCCATGAGCCATATATCTTTGTGATATGGAATACTTCATTTTGAGGTATGAACCCTACAGAAACATGCTATTACAAGTACTACCGATAAGGCCAGAGCAGGAGATGGCTGGTGAAGAGGCAAAGAGCATAATTGAGAAAGTTGACAGACATTACTTGCATGATTGGTGCCTGTTTTGAATCAGATGAGAATCTCCTGATGTGGTGTATAACTTGCATTTCCTATCTGAACTAATGGGATGATCCATGACTTACTAAGTCACTAAATTATGAGTTGTCTGCTGAAGCTAAATCAATCCGCTGGGCTGTGCAAACACTATTCACAACCCACTAAATGAAGTGTCTTGTGACTGAGTATAAATTAGAAAACATGCAGTTTATGATTCATTTTATTGGACAATGTGATGGCAATATCAGTAGTAAGATTTGGCGATGTGTTGGTGCTAAAGATTAACAACAGCTCTATTAATGTAGTTTCAGGCTGACATCTGTTAAGCAACAAGTCTGGCATTTAAACACTTTAATGTCTGCAAATGCTCATTCCTTAACAAACAGCTGCATGGGCAGGAGAGCAAGAGTCAGTCTCACACTGACTTAAAAAGCCAACAAGCATGGATTTCAAGCCAACTCATCCATATTTTTTTCTGATGATAAACCATTGCATTAGAAGTGATTTGTTCCTCTCTGACATTTTTATCGTCTTTACAGATAATGAATCTTGCTCCGGTTGACTAAAAAGATTGCCTGTGTGTCAGTCTTATAATCCTCGTAATACCATGTAAACCTGTAATCTGCAATACTGGCAAACAAATTCCTTTCAATCCAGACTGTTATATTATCCCTGATGGTATTCCATTAGCACTATGCCCTAACACCATAAGTAGAATACATCACACGTCACTACAAGTGGAACAAATGCATGGCTGCCTCGAGGGGGGATTAAACGTTTACGCACTACTAGCAACCGCGAGGTGCTGTTACACATCTCTCACTTGCTCTCTGGCTCTGTCTCTTAGCCCTCTCCATCCCTGTGTGTCTCCAGTCTGGTAACCTAGAATCCGAAATATTTATCTGCCCTGACTGGAATGACGAAAGCCAGCATTTATTTATCATCGGTGGATGAAGAGTGACTTGAAGGGGCGTAATCCTCGATTAACACAAATGCAATTCGCTTTGGAACTAATTCTTTATCATATTTTAACTGCATTCTTGCACCGAAGTTCAACTAAGCGTTGAGGATTTATGAGACGGCAACTAGCAGCCTGGCTAGTAATTTGATTGTGATACACAGTAACTCTTACGCCTTTACCTGCTGCTTTTTGGAATAAAGTGGTGGTTTAAGGTTTCCTGAGGGAAGATTTAATATATTTACAATCAATAGATTCTGCCTGAATGAATTTCTTGCCTTATAAAGACTCTACAAAAGTTCTTTTTAGACACTTTTTCCAATGCAAACTATATTTGCTTTCACAGCTTGGCATAGTCACAGTGCCGCACTCCAAAAATACTTTGCTACTGTAGATTACTTTTATAGATTTGTACTGCTTGCTCATGAAATGTAGTGCTTCAACAGAAACTTTGCAGATGTTTTCATTAGGGCTGGGCGATATGGATAAAATTATCACAATATTTTTGACCAAATACCTCAATATCGATATTGCAACAATATTGTAGGAACGACTACTAGTGCTTTCACAAAATATTGAAACAATGAGATTTTTGATAAAAGTCAAATAATTTTAATAATTCCTAGTTTTCATATGCCGTCACTGCAACCACATACTCATATTAGTGTTTCCTCATGCACAGGCTGGACTGAGAAACCAAGTAACAATCAGATAAAAAGTCAAGCAGCAGGGGTACAGTCTCAATGCCAAAGAGGAAAAAGTATTCAAACCAAACATCTGTGACAATTTTCTGCCATTTTCTTTTTTGTTTTCATTTGAGAACTGTTTCCTTTAATAGCCAAAAATGGCATCTTACTAATCAGATACCACAATTTACTCAATTTTACTCAACTACCTCCCAAACATGGTTGCCATTCAAGATTTTTGATTCAATAATTAACCAGTTTCAGGGTTTCCGCCGGTTTATTGCAAGCCTGGCAGCCTGCCAGGCCTGAGTCGCACCCCCACTGGGCCTAAGCATGGGGGATTTTCTTTTTTTTTTTTAAAGTATTTTAAGATGTTTTTTTAACAAAAATGTATTATAGAAGTAGCAAAGTTCCTTTCAGAAATAGCTCAGTGCGTAGCAAGTGTGCGGTCTAGAAAGAGAGAGAGCATGTGTGTGACGGTGAGGCCGAAGCTACCAGAGCAACCTGCCCACCATTAAAGTGCAGGCTGAGCAGGCAGAGAGTTGGAGAGTTTCTACCGAAAACAAGCACCGAGACCCGAGGAGTTAGCTGCTCACTAACAGCTACGTGTGGTTACAGCAGAGAGCAGAAAGGAGGACAGACATCTCACTCTGCTCTGTGCTGCAAACCCCCCACCTCACACACACAAACACACACACTTCCCACCGGGCCTAACAACTTTTCTGGCGGAAACCCTGAGTTTATTTAAAAAAGCTATTGGAGCTGGCTAATTTCCTGTCATAATCATAATAAACCAGAATGCTAACACTAACTGGATTATACAACTGAAATGTAACAATCTGTAACTATTATTAATTGACTAATTCTTTAAGTCATTATTCAAGCAAAAATAAAGCAAAATTCACTGGTTTCAGCTTCTACAATTTGATTGTTGACTGTTTTTTCTGGGTTTTCTATGATATTAAAGTGAATATCTTTCAGTTTTGGACTGTTGGTTGGATAAAAGCATTCAGAATATGTTAAATTGGACCGAACCAATATTTCTGTCACCACTCTCATCTTCACATAAGACACATGAAGTGTAACTTATAACTTATCCATTGCTCCTGCTCTTCTTGGGAGTTCCTACGGCTTACTGGAATACCACCACAGAGTGGCATCCAGTGAGAATAATAACCTACTGGATGCCACAACCTCAACTGGATTCTTCGCATGTGACCAGAGTGAGCTCATAACCCTGCTAAGGTTGAGCCTCGACAGCTGGTGAAGGAAACTAACTAACCACAATCTCATTCTTTCCCATGATCGACTCATAAATCTGTTGAAGTTCTCACTGAGATCGTTTTTATACAAACAAAAACTTCCCAGCGGAATAATTTGAAATATGTTCTAGTTATATCAAAACTTTGGTGGCTTTAAATACTATTAAATGCTATTAGTTTTAGTTGTTTTCAGTAAACACTGTCTCATAATATGCAAATCAACAGAAAGTTACTGTGAATTCCCATCAGATTACCCATCAGGAAGTCTGAAAATATGTTTCTATCACTAGTTTCACAATAAGAGTCCAGAATTTGTATAAACAAATTAAAGCTCAGACATAGCAAATCCCATTTCTCTACAAAGATGACATGCCCTGTACTGCAGAACTGCAGGATGAATTTTAGATACCATTACTGTGGGCCATGTGGCAGCGGCTTTCACACCACATAGCCACGCTACAAAGCACCAATCCAGACCACAGCGTGCTGCTGGCCGAGCCAAAGAAAATTGTATTGTTTTCCAATCAATGCTTGTAGCTTTATGAGGGCTTCCAGCCGCAGAAACATTTCTCATAAAGAGGAGACAGACCGCTGGAGCAGCCAGTGGAGGATTCCTCACCACTGGAGAGAAGGAGAAGTGGGGGGGGAGATGGAAACAGAAGGAGGGGATGGATAGAGGGAGGATGATAAAACACTAGCACGTGTGCATGTTTAAATCTGTCCACTGCACAAACCAACTTGATTCCCACATTTGATTGAGCTCCAACCTGTTCTTCAACTGCAAGCAACCTGTTCCTTCTTCAGACCTTGAATGAAGAAAAAATGCCAAATACCCAAATATGAGCTTCAAAAATGCTGAGGCTCTCATTTGGAAGGTGCGGTTCTCATCAGAGCCCTCATCGGTCCTCACAGCCTTGACCCATATCTGTGTGTTTTGCCCTCATCCGGCCTCAGAGCTATGAGGTGTAGTGCAGTGGTTCTCAAACTAAGCTGACACAAATAAGACCACCAACCCCCTTTTGATAAAATTTTCTCCCAGAGTCCCCCATCTGATAAGCTTTTAGATGTTTTATTACAGAAAGTGTATGAATAGTCACACAGTCTGTCATTGTGTTACTTATGGATGGAATCATAGTGAAAATAAATGATTCCCCTTTTTTGCTGGAACCCCCTCAAGGACCCCTGGAAGTCCCCGGACCCCACTTTGAGAACCACTGGTGTAGAGTGTCAACACCTGTGACTCTCTACAGCAGTGTGCTGCAGGTTTCTGAGTCTTTACTGAGCTGCTTTTTTCAAACCAGGAAACATGTGTGGTCTTGTGTGCATGCATGCGTATGTGCTTCACACACCACATGTCACTAAAAACGTTCCATCACAGGAAGTTTTTGCATGTTGAGGCCCCTCTGCTGAGCCTAGTTTCAAATTTCTGTTACTGGTATTTTGCAGCCAAATACTTTTGATATGTAAAAGCCTTAAAGTCATAATTATGTATTACATATTCTAATGAGAGATTAGAGAAAGTTGTGATGCTTGCCTTTCATTTTATCTAAGATGATAGGCCTATAATTCACTACAATCCACATAATAATACAAATGCTGTAATGGCACATGTATGTATAATACCAGTTATGGACAGAGACGCTTCAAATTCCAGATGCGAAATTGTGTTAAAGTCATCTTCATACAAGAAATAAACATCTCTCTCTCTCTCTCTGTCTGTCTCTCTCTCTGTTCCACACATAAGCACACACACATACACGCCAGACGTGCACGCGCGTACGCTCTCACAACAGAAGATGTAAGCCCTCGAGCTTTATCAGTGCACGTCCGAGTCATTCTAATTAATTTATGACCAATAAACCAAGTACTTACAAGATAGGAATTTTGCCTGTCGAGGAACACGGAGTCTCCCATGGTCTCTACTAAGTATCCACATATAGTAAACAGCCAAAAATATAGATGAAACAAATGATATCCTGTTAGAAAATAATAAGTCCAGAAAAAGTGTGTTTGCGCGTCGGAGCGGAGCGTAGAAAAAAAGTCTCCACTTGCGTCTCCCTTCTCCTCTTCAAACAGAGACCTCAGACTTATCTTTTACTGCAAGTCACCGTGGAGGCTCTTCTAAGAGTTGATGTCTTTACACCAGTCAGAAGAGCGTGTCAGAAAACCATCCGTGCCAGAAAGGACACCATAGTGCGTAATGCGTAACGGATCCATAATGCGCGCTCTGTGGACTCCGGTGAAGACAGATGCTGAACCAAGCGAGGGGAGGCAGAGAGAGCACCGTCAAGCGAAAGACGATATCAGACACCGCTTCTGGTAGAGGTTTTCAAAATAAAAGCAGCTGCGATGAGAGTTGTGTTTCTGCACAAATATCAGAAAGTAGGATGGCAACTTTGAGCTTTACTGGAACAAATACCTTGAGATAATGTTCCAGTGGACATGAGAACCACTCAATCATAGAACATAATGATCCTGACATGAAATTAACAATCTATGTTTTTATGCTTCCATTTGAAAATTAGAAAGTCACTATAAAAAGTGACTTTTGACACTCTTACATAACCAAACTGTATTTATGTTTTCTACTTTCAGCCATTACATAGGCTTCAGTTTTCTACATCACACCTAGGAAACCTAGTGTTTTTGTGCACCTCAGCCCTAATTTTATGCCCACATAATACATTTATTACAATTTAGCTTCACAGATAACTATTTAACAACAGTGATTTAGCATGTTGTACAACATCTCCATAGTTACCCTCATGTTTCCTGCAATCTTTTTTGATTTAAAAAAAAAGCTTTTATTTTGAAGGCAAGGCAATCTACTTCCTATCTTAATGTAGGTTTCTCTGGGAAGAGAAGGAGGGGCAGGGCACTGAAGGAGGACTCTGGAAGAGGCTTTTGATTATCAACAGCAGGGTTGCTCAAATGTTTTCATGTCAGTGACCCACAAATGGAGCCCCAGTTGATAATATTTTGCTGAGGAAGCCACATATAGGGAGATTTTAGTGTTTGGATAGTTTATGTTGCAGAACTATTGCTCCAATAGGTGAATGATATACAGTACATGTGTTATTCTGCCAGTCACAACTGTAAATGACTGAGTCACCAGTGAAATTTAATCACTGTTCTTTTCATTCCTGGCCGGTTCATGTTATTGTATCTCAAATGTATCAAGGCAAACATTAAAATATTATGTTATGCTGTCATATGAATTATTTTTTACAACTCATGTGAGTAATTCCTGCCATCGTCATTGGAAATATCCAGCAAATGCAGAGTGGTCAAGCGAAAATCAAAGTCATTTATCTTTCCAAGCCAAGCTGATAGTTTGGAGATAGAAAGTTTCTCCCAGCGGTGACAAATAGCTTGCTGTAGGCCTAATTACATCGGGGAATAAATCACATCAGAGAGAATTAAACGGATGGCCCACAGAACCAAAACTGTGACCGATTGCTTCCATTGTAAAAATCAGTAGTAATTTTTATTTATGAGCATTCCTCTTTTCAAATATGCTCTTAGGAGTCACCATGAAAGGCCAGTCCGCCACTAGAGGATTGGAAACTGGATGGGGGGGGGGGGGGGGGGGGGGGGGGGGGACTTTTCTTGGGTTTGTGCAATACTCTGATGTGGAACCAACGTTGGGTAATCTGTGTCAAAAGACTCGCTGCTTGCATCCAACCTCATAAAAACAGAAGTATGCAAGACAAATAGAGCACAACCCGGTTTTATCAAGGACACGGTGGCCGTCGAATATGGGCCGGCCTCATACACACACACACACACACACACACACACACACTTAGTGAGAGGTAATGAAAACCACTTGCTTTGCCCTGCGTTGGCAGCCAGGACACACATGCAGGAGTTGGTTTATTCAGAATGGCACAAACTAACCACAGTGCCCTCTCTAATTTCATATACAGTGTGTGTGAATGAGGGAATGAGTTAATGAGTAAGGGACAGACACTAAATTCTTCTCTGCTTATCAGATAATGCCGTAACCATTTAAAGAATGCTGAGAAGTTAAGAGGGACACTTACTTTACTCTAAAAATCTGGAGATAACAGATAAGCTGCTGAAGACTGACTCAGCCGTAAACCAGGCGCTGTACTGTACTGCAATGTATATCTCACACAGGCATCATCAAAACCCTCTAATGTTATAAAGTTACCGGCGACAGAAAACCTGTTCTTGCAGATAATAACTCTTTGATAGACTGGCTGCTTATCAGATTTTGTTTAAATGAGGTTTGCTTCAAACATTTGAGGTGTGCTTCCTCAGAAAAAAAAAATAAAAATCTCTGCATCGAATGCAATCGGGATACAAGGTGGAGCTGTGAGGTATGCAGTGGTTGATATTATGACTTTAAGTGCATTTGTGACATTCTGAACATTCATTCATTTTATCATAAAGGCTTCTTCAGAGTCACAAAGGAGCTGGAGCACATCCTAAACTCTTCTTCATCTTCATGTCTGCATACAAATCACGTTACGTGTGGTTGGAATGAGGAAGGAGATGAGCACAGGAAGGACGTGCAAAGACCGCATCTATGAGTAACTTTTTTTGAATATGCAAAACAAAACTGAAAACACATTCATCTTCAGTTTTGGTCACATTTTTGTTATATAACCAACTTCTGATGTGAGGATATGAAGAAATAAATGACTAAAAAATAACCGACCAATAAAAATTCTTGTCCAAATCCCCTTTTTACTGCAGAGAAACAGTCCTGTTTACTGTGACATTGTTTTTTTGGTGTTGAGACTCACTGTTTTCTGAAACAATGAACTTTTTTAAACCTGAGATTCTAAACCTATCAGATCCACTCAGGGGATGTTTGCTTCATTAAATAAAACAGCAACAATCATACGCATCTACTGTTCATCTAATGCTTGAAGTGAATGAGTCATTATGTATATAATCACTTCATTTCAATGCTAAGTCAAGCAAACTATTTCAAATCAAACAGTGGATCATAGCACTGTTGAAATATCTGGACAAAACAATCCCAACTCAAGCTCCACTTACTAGCTTTTTCCTGATCTTTCAACCTTATTACACTGCCTTCATCAGCAGATGGAGTTTGCGCAGCCGACATGCATTGCAAGTTGTTATTATTTCATTTATAGCACTTTTAGGACTCATCTCATCTGGCATCTCATCTATTTCTGAAGCAATTTAGTAGACGATGTCTTTTAAATACAGTAAAATAATTATTACATCGTGTGATAAGAAAAAGAGACATTAAATTGAAAAATAGAGCTAGATTCTAGAAGGAATATAGAAGGGAGGAGAAAGACATGAAGACTATGATGTGATGTGATGTAAGATTTTTTTTTCCCCCCTTAAAGACACTGAAGTTCAGTTGTAAGGTTAGAAGCTGTGTTTTATGGTCCTGTAGGAGGAGCCCATTGTCTCCTAAAATGGTGTTTCAATGGTCCCAATGAGACCATGGCTGTCTCACACACACACACACACACACACACACACACACACACACACACAATGCACAGAGCCTGTGGGAGAGGGAGGGAAGGCTGGAGGAGAGGAGAGAAAGAAGAAGCGAGGAGAGGACATGACGAAGCATTGGATGTGTGCAGTTCCTCATGCATGTTGCAGTTGGCAGGGATCGGCTACTACTGCACGTTAGAACACGATGAAATTGTTTGCGAAGGGTCACCGCGAAGCGCAGCCCGTATCCACACATCCCCCCCCCCCCCGCCCCTTCCACCTCAGCCAGCCATCACTTCTCATCTCATCTTGAAATTGTTAAAGTGACGCTGAAATGAGGCCGCGTGCGATCATATATCAATTTCAAAGCACGCTCAGGATTTTCCACTGTTGAATTTGGCACGGCAGGTTTGTGTTGATATATCGCATCCCTGCTATTAAGTCGATCTGGAGAAGGAGCAGCTTGGAGTTTGGGCAAGAGAGGTGACAGTGAATAAAATTTATACTGATTTAAATCTATAACATAATTTCTTTTTTCTGTTTGTAATCCCAATTGGCCGTTAATGCATCTATCCTAAAATGAAATAGACCAAAATATGACGACACACTGCTGAAATCCCCCGTTGTAAATATACAGTAACTCTTGCTATTTCCAATATAATTTTACAGGGAACACATGAGACCAGCCTGTAATTCCAGTAACTATATGGTCAGCTGCAAAACGCTAATGTTTACATCCTTCAGTCGGGAGGTGCAGCACCCTCCTTCCAAAAGCTGGATGCCTGAGTTGTGAAATCACTCCCATCGAGTGGAAAGTATTCTGTTAAAGTGCTTTAAGACGATCCAGTAAATGACAGAGAAAAATCCTGCGAGGCCTTTCGATATGTTTAATAAACACTTGCAGAATAGATGTTGCAAGTGCAAGATCGAAGTATTTGCGCGTCGCATCTCACACACACACACACACACACACACACACAACGTCGCCTCGCTCTCAGAGGGCGTCGGGTGAAAACTCGAGAAACTCGAGAAACAAAGCTCATAACAACAGTTGGGAAGGGTATTCTCGTTATTTCCAAACAGCTGCTGAAAATAGGCATTACAACATCATGAAGATTTATCCAATTTAATAGTATCATCTCTTTACCTCCAGATATTTATAGATTACATGACCCACAAAATAATACAACATCAGCAAATAAAGGGAACGTTTATTTCAGTTCCTTGTTTTATTATGCTGGTTTTTTTGTTGGTTTTTTTGTTGGTGAATCTCTACAGATGGCAGTGTCAGTTGGTTGGTCAGTCGGCCTTTGGTTCAGACTCATATCTCAATAATTATTGACTGGATTGCCATGAAATTTCAACAAGATATCCATGGTGCCCAAAGGATGAATCCATCCTGAGAACGAAAAGTGTAGGATTCAGTAGCATCTAGCAGTGAAGTTGCAGATTGCAACCCCTTACTCCCCAACTCCCTTTCAAGCATGTAAGAGAGCCTACCGTGGCTGCAAAACTCACAAAAATGCGAAAGGATCTCTCTACAGCCAGTGTTTGGTTTGTCCGTTTCGGCTACTGTAGAAACATGGCGGTGCAACATGGCGATGCAACATGGCGATGCAACACGGCAGCCTCCGTGGTAGAGGATCCGTTCCCTATGTAGATATGAATGGCTTCTTTTAAGGTAACAAAAGCACAATGATTCTTAGTTTCAGGTGATTCTACACTAGTTAAAACATACTTATGAATATTATATTCCATCTCTGCCAAGTCCTTCCTGCTAGATGCCACTAAATTCTGCACACTGCACCTTTAACAACCCTGCGAGTATCACTACGTCACCAAGTTTCTAGAAGCTTCAGAAAAGAAGAAATTCACAAATATAACTTCCTGCCTGCAGATAATGTTTATGTTATCTAAAAATGTACAATTTCTTCGCTAAAGTATCTGAAAAATCTGTCTGTTAATGAAAGTCATTTATAGAAATCTCATAAGATATTTCATTTATCCTTTAATATATGATCCTTTTATATATATGACAATCATACAGCTGATAAAAAGGAGCAAAAGAGAAAAACTACGGTCACTATAGCCTTATGTTTACCTACTTATTAGCTTGTTGTCTTTCAGTTATATCTCTCATCCTTTCAGACGCTGAACTTTGACCTTGGTTTCACAAGACAGCCCTTAGAACGAGTCTAAGAGAGAGAAAAATGAGAGAAAGGAGAGAGGGTAGGGGGGGAATGGTAAAAACTGGGCACACATAAACGAATTTACAGCAGGAGCAGCACAAAGCAGCTCTGGGGGATGACCTCAGAACTGGGGAATGTGTGTGTGTGTATGTGTGTGTGTGAGTAAAACAGAGAGAGAGAGAGAGAGAGAGGGAGAGAGAGAAAGACTGAGAGAAAGAGAGACAGTCCTCCTTCACCAGTGTAGAGTCACTCCTTCGCTTGGGAGGGAAATACAGAAGTCACACAAACATACGTTATTAACAAATTACGCCTTGTCAAGGGTCTCAGACCATGGTCTCACTCCAGAGACGACCCCCGTCCAGCGGAAAATATGTTTTTTTAGAGGAACCAATCACTCAACATCCACCAAACACAGGACACACACACACACACACACACACAACGTGACGACAGCGTGGGTCTGGATTCAATCTGGACGCTTCTATCAACAGGCCAACCCACTTGTCCTAAATCTCCATACTCTGTCCTGAGGGCCAATAGACAGAGAGAAGGGGAGAGGGGGGGCCGGCAGGGATGTAAGTGAAGAATTTTGGGTACTAGCCCAGCGTGGCTATATGGCTTTCATCTCCATACCACCTCCATTAGACCATGCTTAAAAAGTGGCTGGCAGGTCAGAACTATTTGGCCCTGACCCTAGGCTACTACATTTTGCAAGATAGAAGAGTGTTGTTTACAAGAGAGTAGGACATTGAGGGTGTAGAGGGGTGAGCTTTGTGAAATTTTAATTGGAATACAGACACACACACACACGCTCAGAGTAGAGAGTTCTCATGGTGAAAGTTCAAAAATAACATTTGAAATTGGATGAATATTGACCACAGGTATTGGAGGCATGGGAAAATTGACTTCAGAGGGTTCTTTCATCCAAACAAACACTCACGATGACAATGCAAGTATGCCGATGTGTTTCCATCAGTAGACTCCAAATGAGGAAGACGGGTGACCGAAGTACGATTCTCAGCGAACATCACAATTTTTACCTAATTCCTAGACATACATACATTATATCTGTACATTTTCAATGACTTGTAGGTGTTTGCTTACCCAGTTGGTTGTGGCCAAACCAAAGGGTGGAATCAGTGACACACACAGAAATGTCAAAGAAACCAGATAACAGTGTTGCAAGGACAGTTTTTTTTACTCATCACCTTGACAAGACCGATGTCCGCATGTTTGTACACAAAAACTGCATATAGAAATTTCCTCATTTAAGGTGAAGCAACTCTTGATCTGCCTGGAACAGCGAGAACAAGCAATGTGTCTTCAGCCAAACACTCAAATCAATATCCAAATCATCATTCATTTCTGTAGTTTCTGATGAATAATTCATCTTAGTGGTAGGTTTAGCTAGATGTCAGTTTGACATAAAAAAAACAACCCATTCTCCAATTCCTCACATTCTTTCTTATTGTAATCTGCCTATAGC
This sequence comes from Thunnus thynnus, assembly GCF_963924715.1. Taxonomy (NCBI): domain Eukaryota; kingdom Metazoa; phylum Chordata; class Actinopteri; order Scombriformes; family Scombridae; genus Thunnus; species Thunnus thynnus. The sequence goes on from NC_089540.1 coordinate 7,526,871, forward strand.
TCATTTTCTTCCTCCAAACATGAGGCACCGCTTGCTATCACATGTCAGCATTCATTCTCCTATACAAATGCTTTTGTTTCTTTTTTTTTGGGGTCATTTCCTGCAGCTGGCTTTGTTTACTTGACCAATGAAAAAAAACTAAAAGTAGCCTAGACACCACATTAAAAAAAAAAAAAAACACTCCTGGCATGAATGCACTACATGAAAAAGCACTTTCATGTGCACATCTTTATCAGAACATATAAGATAAAGAATTATCCTCGATAGTTTTCAAAGCAATCACAGCCAGCGAGTGTACTGTTGGTCTTGTTCCAGTTGAATCATCTTTTAAAAGCAGTATTGTTGACTCTGTCACTCCACCTGGCGAGTGGACTGAAAGAATTGCTACATGCAGAATAACCCCTCAAATACTGATGATAAGGGCACCACTTCAAGTTAAGTGCTGCCAGTCAAACTGGATTCAAGTGGGTCGAAAGAACTGGTTTAGCACTTTCAGTCTGATTTAAAAATGATTACAGTGCCACAAAAAACATATTATATTAATATTTTGATGCTTTTTAACATTCACCATTTGGTCTCATGCATAGCACACATCGTCCATTGGTCACCTACACCAAGTCTTTGAGCAAGGTATTAGATCAATAAGTGCAAAAAGTGTGGAAGTGCACGCTCCTTTCCTGCAGAAATAATCATTTGACAAAGAAATACAAATAATCTGACTTTGGACAGGTCAAAGTGATAACATTTACTGCTCACAAGACAAATGGAATCCAGTACCAGCATGTGTTTCTTAATGTTTTTGTGTGTGTGTGTGCAGGTGTTATTCATGTCAGCATGCATACCTCTCTGAGCCTGCGTGTTTTCATCACCTGACTCTTAGTGACATCACCGCAGAGGGAGAAAAGAAATCAGGTTTCTGTTAGTGAAGTCTGCCTGCGTGTCGGTCTCTCCGCACTTCTACGTATATGTTTATCTGTTTGGTCTCATCTGTCTGTCTCTCCGCTCGTGTATATATCTGCTGATCTGACCTTCCACCCTTCCAGCCATCTATCCATCTGTCTGCCTGCTGCTCTGACAGCTTGTTTGCCTGACTGGCTTTCTCCCTGTGAATCTGTAAATAATGCTGGGTAGGTTTTCCATTGTGATCACATTAAAATGTCTAAAAATGATTTGACCTGTGTTATATATTTTGTTGAGTTGTGTACTTCTCAAACGTTTCCAACAATGTTTAAAACCCAGAAAAATCTGTCATTTTAATCAAGGTAACAGTCCGTTTCACTCGGTCACCTGTCAATGGCGTCATATCCCCTTTGCACATGCGTCAGTGTTGTGGTTATCTGCCAGAAACTGTCATAAATTGACTTTTTATCCCGTTTTAAGCCACATTTTACGATATACTTTTTATCGCTTTTAACTTTATCTTTTTACCGGATGAAGGATTTTAGTCATCAGAGGTCTGGATCTTAAGTTATCAGAGAAATAAGCTGAGCAAACGTCAGCGGCAGCTCAACTCTTAAGCCCCTTCACACGTCCTGCGTCCGCTGAACAGCGATGGAGAAACGCTGATTTCTTTAACATGAAACTGCTTTATTCTGACTTTCTACCCGTTTTAATCACCGGGTCTGTTCGTTTTTGAGAGGAGGAGACCTCTGCAGATAATTCGACTCCCAATAAAAATCTCCTGAACGATGAACATTGAAGGAATCCTACCAGGAAGAAGCTGACTGCAATGACGGCAATTGTGGCTGTTAAGCAATGAAGACATAGAACATACAACAACTCCCATGATCCCACATTACTTCACGACATCATCAAACTCCGTCTTTTGGTATTGTTTTGATTGAGAGACCCCTAGCGGCGGAAATTACATATTGTGCGTTTAAAGAAGTAAATGTCTTTAATCCTCGACTTTGAGGGTTGCAGGCATGAATATATAACTACCTGTACTTTTGATTAGCAATTTTCAAGATGTAGTCACTTAACGTGTGTTTTTGAAATCAGGGCTGCTGATCCTAATTATTATTATCTATTATTTAACATTTGGTTCACATACAGACACATAGAAACCATTGTCCCTTATTGATTTCCTTTAAGACATCTATGCCAATCACATCAGGAAATGTATTGGAAAAAATGTAAAAAAAAATGGTGCCAATTAAGATGTGTGGTGTGCAAAATGGGATCTAATATTTCATATATTTACTGTTATGCCTCATAGGAAATAAAGTATCATTTAAATTTCAGTCACTACTTTCAATCATTACTTTTGTGCTTTAGATTTTATTGTATTTATTGAGTCTCATCCTTTTGCTCCTGTGTGTTTTTGTTTTTCTCAGATCAATATGATGAGGAATGGAGCTCATGTGCACAACAAAAACAACCTGTTTGTTCCTCAAGTGCACCTCGATGGCCTTGTTGTCTGTGTAATAAAAGCTGTTTTGTTTTTTGTTTTTTCCAAATACAAATACCTTGTCTTTCAGCTCCAGCTCCTCTACCTTAATGCACACGTGCACGCGCCTCCCTAATGTTTTCTGCCACAACAGTTGCCATGGTGTCTCAGCTCGCCAGCTGTGCCAGACAGCACAATAACAAGGACGTGTGTATTTCTGTGATAGGGTGTGTATGCATGTGTTTATGCATCCACATATCAGCATATAATTTGATGCAGTGATACAGTCTCATAGAGTGCTGTGATCCCTCAGAAACTATCAATTATGTATTTCACATGCAGTCAAATATTTGTGTAATGTCAAGTCTGAGAAATATTGCTCTGTGCTATTGTAGTTTTGAATAAATGCAGCCTCCATTCCTGCCATTTAGAATTATTTTCACATCAAGCCAAACTGTTGAGAAAACATTACAGAATACCGTGGGAAAATAATTGCAGAGATTTCTTTTTTTTGCTGTGTGATGCATTTGCTGGCTGAAGGAAAGCAGAAAATAGCCTTTACTTGTTGCCATAGCACCACAGTGAAAGCGTCTGGATCATTATGGGAAACAGAGAGAGCGATGAAAGATCACCATGCTCACATGAGCTTAGATTTTGGGAGCAAAGTCACAGAAATGTCTGAGGTTCTGAAATATTACTTTAAAATATCAGAATTGAATTTGAGTTATGAAGTCTAGACGTAAGACAAAAGGTATTCGAGGAAAAACAACACACAATAAATAAACGTATGGCGTATTTTGACCCATATTTAAGAAAAAAAACAACAGCTTTCGTGCAAAATTGATTTTGTGTCTGATCCACATAGCACAGTGTAACATACCATAACCCTAACCACTAAAAAAAAACATGGAGGCTTTCCCACAAATTCAGACATTTTTCTTTAATGAAAGGTGGCAGGACTTTAGAAAACATCAGCTCCACGCCTGCTATGATATGTCAAGCCATCCACACTTTGCATAATAACAACAAAAACTCCTTTTCACTTTCACTGCTCTCTTTTGTCAGCAACACAGTTCAGCCTGACGTTGAAGGTCGAAACCAATTCTTGAGTAAACTAAAAGAACAGCCGTTGCAGAGCCTCTCTCTCTCTCTGGTGAGCAAATCTCCAGAGACGCCTGAGCGGAGGGTTTGGAATAGCTTGAATAATAGAATAAAATGTCCACTGAGTGATGTGACGTGAGTGTGTTGGCTCAGCCTCCTTCAGCTGAAGGATAGCATCTCTCTCGGCACATTTATCTAAACACTTTGTGTGCCTGTGTGTATGTATTTGCACTTAGGCTTTTTTTTGTGTGTGTGTGTGTGTGTATGAATCTACCATCATGGATGTTTGAGATCTGGTAATAATAATTCTGGGACATTCTGAAGTCTCTGCTTATACTTAGTGTTAAGCTCTGAGGTTGAGTTTATAAGATTATATGTTTTACATAAACTCATACAAACAAGATTTTTACTTTGGGTTTTAAGAATTCCAAGATGTGGATCCAGGCTGAATTTCACAACCGGGCAAAGCAGGCAACTGCACAAGAGCCCGACCCTCAGGGGCCCCAAAAGCTCCAGGTTCTTTGGGGTAATTTGGAATGTTTGAAGTTTGTTAAACTGGATGTTTTTCCACCACTATACACTCAGGCTGCTCTGGTATTATTCCCTTATCTTGTGTCAAAATCTTGTTTTATTGGTATTATTCCAGCTTAGAGGTACTGGTTGGTTTCTGGGTCTCTGGACATATAATGAAGCGTATAATGAAGAGAGGGGTAAGGTAGTGGGTCAAAAGGGGCCCAGTAGCAACTGTTTAACACAGCCATGATGTTGACTCTCAGGCCTTTAGGATATAATATAATCCCAAGTATGGCAGATGACCTGGAGCTCATACTGTGAGTGTACCAAAAACAAGGATCTTCTTACTACCTGTTGAGGTTATCTGCTGTGTTTTGGTCGAATTTTTTTTCTTCTACCTTCAGCTGAGTTCATTTGCTGATCAAATTGGTCATATGACTATTTTTTCAACCAATGTTATTACAATTTTAAATATCCTGAAATGGGGTAAAGGTCAGGACAAGTTCAAGAATGAACTTTCACACTCGATTCTAAGGACTGTAAGTTGTTCATGTCCACATTTAACGGGTAAAACAATGGGGAGTGCTTTCACAAAATGAATCTGCTTTGATTGATTGATGATTGAAAGTACTTTAGTATAGTATAATAGAAAGTATATTCTTATAGTCACTACAAAAGTGTCTCAATTGCCATTTTATATACTACAATACCAGTCAAACATTTGGACACACCTTCACATTCCCTTGAATGAGAAATGTGTCCAAACTTAACTAGTACTGTATTGCATTGACCAACTAAAACCACGTTGTCATAGCAATTCATGCAAACTATAGAATTTCAGTGTTAGAACATCTGATCGATATAGTCAGCTTAGGCACTTTTGTATAGTTTTTTTGTAGGTTTCAAACCATTTTTATTCACTCTCAATTTATTTTTTTGTTTGATTATTGGGAGACTCTGCTCCATTTCTTTTCAAAACTAATCTAATCCCACAGAGGACTGCTGCCACAGGCAATCAGTCATATATTGAGGACAGTGTGACTCATCCGTGTACACTGGCTGATTGGTAAGCACACATCCAATCACCTGCTCGCATGCGAATTGGTTTGCTTAGAGCTGGCAGCGCTTTGTTTAATCATGTTGTTGGGGTTTTTTTTGTTTTTTTTTTATGCAAATCCCGTTTAAATGAAATCACACAGCCACTGCAGACAGAGACGAGGACACGTAGACGAAATGGAACTCAATAGCCGAGTGTATCGTATTTGGCTCGGGCTGCTTTTATTATTGTGCTTGTTTACAATGATAATCAGCTCAACCTGGTGACTATTTCACTTGTTTCCAATGCAAATCAACTCGTCTCATGAATTTCAGGTGTCAGGTGCGTCTCAATACAGGACGTGGGACATCATAACAACATAACAATACATGTTGAATTACTTAGAAACGGAAGATTGGAGGGCTTGTTGTGTTGGACATATTTTTTCTCAACCTTTGCCCCCCTTTCCTCCTCTTCCTCCCTGGAGTCATATCTTTTTTCTTTGCCACACCTTCCTTTTTTCCTTCTTTGTATTTTACCTCATCTTTCTCTCTCCTGTCTGCTCTTTTTTTGTGTGTGTGTTTTTGGTACACGCCGTCCCTTTACCCCATTTCACCTCATCTCCTCTGACAATTGTTTCTTTGGTTTGCGGAAAAGAAAACAGCAGATATAGCGGGACAGGATGTTTTAAGGAATACTGTAACTGTAAATACATTATTTTGGACAAAAGACTTTATTCTGCTTCATAATGTGGCTGCAACACAGTTTACAATGGCTCAGTGTGTCACTTGGGTCAGGTCTCCTATTGGCTATGAACTCAATTGAACCCTTAAGCCATAACAAATGAGCACAAGTGACACTGCTTGGACATGCTCTTCATCTGTGTTTATCAGAGAGTGTGTTTGCATGCGTGTATATGGATTCCACAGATTTTCCAACATTCTTTTTTTTTTCCTAGTATGCATGTATGTATGCGTATGTTCATTACATGTCTACATGTGCTTGTGTAACCACAGAACTGCAGATACAGTGTGTATAGTATGTTTGCATAGCTGTATACACAGTCTCTGAATGTGGCTGTGTGTGATCTCTGGTGCATGTAAGTCACCTGGCCTAAAGCATATCAAACCTTTATCAAAGTCAAACCGAGCGGTCTCAGTTCTTCTCGGCTCGGGGTATAAATATTTAGTCTGCAGTATAAACATGCTGGCCTTCTAGGAATGCTCTGCTCATGAGCGACAGCAATGCTTTTATCCTTCTACTGATAATACGAGTGAAAGACAAAACTGTTGATTCATCCCAATATGCAACATGTGCAGCTATGAAGATGTGCCGCTCTGCTACGCCAGCAAGTGTGAAGCAGCTCTTTGAAATTATCGATCTTTGTAAGATTCTTTCCTGCGACATCGCTACTGTAAAGAAACACACAAAGATAACATGCACAGCAGGAGCATCCATATATTTCCCCCTATCATTATCTCCTAAGCTCCATACTATTACTCCAACCTACCGTCTGACTCATGTGAGACGGATTACATGTGATTCAGTGTAATACTGGGCGATTAGCATTATCTTTAAAGTGATGAAATGTGAATTTGTAGCAGCTCTAAAGCTGAACAGTAGGTAGTCTTAAATAATGTATGGATATATCTTGATATTTTGTGGAGGAAACTGGTAGAATCTGAATGAAAAATAGGCTGGAACTACTTTCCTACTTCCATAGGTATGTATAGAAGAGATGGACATTGGTAGACCCTTCACAGCAGTGCCAAAAGATAAACCTGCCGACATCAGCCATACTAAATAAATGATGTTCTCTTTCCATTTTTTATTTGCAGGGGGCGTTTGTATGGAAGGTTTAATTATACATTTGCTTACAATAGTGTCAGTCTTTTTACTTATGGGTTATGCTGGTCCTTAGCACATATTTTTTGCTAAAAGTTAGCATGGAATTAAATAATATTCCAGTTACATGTGGATTATTTTGATGTTTACGCTCTTATCACTCAAAGGATAAGGCTGGTGTTGCACTTCATTGTTACTGAAGACGTAACAGTTTAAAACACAAGAAAAACGATGGTATAGTTAGAAAATTCAGCTGGCAAAAACAACCATTAGTTACATTTATGCCATCTAGCAGCTGTAGTAATTATGACCTGGGGAAGTGATACAGTTCTGATGACATCAATTTAAGGTGACAAATTTTCATATTAGGAGATGACGGGTTGGGTGGATGGCTAGATAGATAGATGTGGACAAAATGTGGACTTAGCTGCAGGAGACCACTGTTTGCTTCCTGTTTCCAACTGCAAGTGTTTCGAACCACCAACACAGAACTTTAATTAGTGTAAGTTTTTGAAAAGGAGTAAAAAGAGTAAATATTGCATTTATTGGCCACTATTTTAGGCTGCGGATGAATAATTAGCCGCCCAGTGAGCATTTATGGCTCATTGACGTGTTTTTAATAGTCTTTGGACGACAATGTAGGTCTATGGCACAGAGGAATAAGATATAGCGGGCTTTGGATTGTCGGCGTTCCTTGTACTGTTCCTTTAAAGAGTTTTTTTTCCCATTATTCTTACATTGCTTTGGTATGCTCCACTTGTAAATTGTTCAGCTGCTTCAACAATTTGTCCTAAAAGAACTCTTCCAATAGAACTTGTCCGCAGTTAGTTTAAACATTTACTTTGTCTGATTTGGACTTGACCACTGAAACATCTAAATTTGGAAAAGCAGCATAAACTCAGGATTTTTATGCACTCACACACACACACACACACACACACACACACACACACACTGGAACGCACAAATGTTTTACATTCTGAGGAGGTTTTTTTTTTTTTTTTTTTTTAATTTCCCAGACAGTATTGTCATGTGGTTCAATGTGAGCTTCACTGGGCAGACTCATGTTTGTGTATGTGTGTGTGTGTGTGTGTGTGTGTGTGTGTGTGTGTGTGTTTGGGTGGAGGCGAAGGGTGAGAAGAAAAAAGAAGTAGAAGAAAGACAGGAGGTGGGGGTTGACAGATCCATCCCATCTCTTTTTCCCTCTCTGGAATTCAGCTGGAATCCAAGCTTGACTCCCCTATTAGCTCCGCCCACACTCCCACCACCTCATATCATGCTACACACACACACACACACACACACACACACACACACACACAAGCTGTTTTAGGTAGTTATTCCTTCCGTTAGGTCACTTTAACCATGAAATAAGTCTTTGCCTGTTCTAACCTGTCCATTTGATATGTGGCTTCACGCACACACCTTTTGTTGTGTGTGTGTGTGAGTCAGAGAGAGAGAGAGCAGTAGTCAATTCGTAGGAAAAACAGATTTTACAAACAATAAAATAAGCTGTTAGGTTGTCAGTTCTCTACTTTTGGTTGCCATATTTTAATAGTTTATGTAATGATGCACGATGAAAGCATGGAATGTAAGATGTAAAAGATTTTTTTATATAAAAGAACACTTTTTTAAATTGTCACTACACAAAATGCAATTTGTTAAGAATTAATAATGATAAATAATGATAAATAAACATTTATGGTAAATACGATAGACTGAATGATGAAGTCTACCTCCTGCAGGCCTGATCACATCTATAGTTTATCAATTGTGTCTTCTGCAGCCATCCTTGATGTGGAGATGCAATGAAAGTTAAAAAAAAGAGCCCCTTCATTTTCAAGTTTGCATGGAATTCCAATGATTTCATCTGCAAAACCATGTTACACTGAGGATGAAGAGTACGTATTGTTTTTCTTCCTCATCAATACGCGGATTAGTTTCTAAATCTGATTTTCAGTCACGTTTTCACTGTTTAATTTTGCAGTATCCATATTAACATCAGCTCCTCAGATTCCTCCATACATGAACATTTTCCCTTAGCTGTTTTTACGATATTTCAGTCAATGAATCTATAATATGAAGTTGAAAGTGACATAAAATTGGATTTTGAAATCAAAATACGCTCAAAAAATGACTAAAAGAGAGACAGAAAAACAGGGTTTAGGTTCTTCCACACTGTTGTTGTTGAATTATACTTAATTTTCTTTAAGGAGTTCCATGATGATTCTTGATATTTATAAGATCTTTTTTTGCACTTTATCCAAAGAAAGAAAGCATGACTTACAGTCAGTAATACCGTTGTAAATAAAGGGGAGGGAGAGTAATCATCCTCAAATGATTTAGTCTTTTTTCCCGTAAAACATGACGTACTTTCCACAGTTTATGAGTCACAGGACGTATACTAAGATCTATAGAGGTCACAAATTTACACAGAGATCATTGTTGAACTGCTGCTGAATTACTCAAAAAATGTAAGTGCCACTTTCAATCACTCCTATACATAACACTGTGCTGCCATAATGTCAGGTTAGGTATGAGGGATGTTTAAGGTAGATGATGTTTTGCATCTCTCACCATCTTTATTGCTATTTTCAATTCCATTTATAATTTGAGTCAATGTTCCTCATGTCGGATTTTTCCATTGCCGAGAACTTGCACAAACTGCGTCAGAGCCTTTGAACATATAAACTATCTCTTAATGCTTACGTTCGAGAAGGATGCTTTCTTTGTTCTCGCTCCTACAGCCAGGGTCGGTGCGGTGTTTACATCACTGAGTTGTTGCCTTGGCAACAGACAGAACCTCACAGTCAGAGAGAGAGGAGAGTCTGCAGAGTTAGATTTGAAAATCCTTGAAAAATAATGTTCGACAAATTGAATTATGCCGCATCATCAGTTCGTTTCAGCGTGATTTCACCTCTCTGGGCTCTTCTCACCTGTGTCATATCATCTTTGTAGAACATAGTTACATTCATTCAACACAGTGACTCTTCAAATATTCAAACGCTTCCCAACCAACATGCTGTACTAGACAATGTCATATATGTGCAACCCTGTCTCCAATTTAATAATATATATAAGTAATTTCTAGGAGGCATGGTTGCACTGTGTTATGTCATAATCTCCAAAAAAAACATGTCCTCATTCTATAATAACAGCAAAAGTAACTTGCAACATCATGCAATTGTATTTGCATACAGCATTAAAATGATTTGAGTTGTTTTTCCTAATTTATGTTAGATTTTACAGTATTGAAAAAACGTTTTGCAAGTAGAGGCAAGCTTGTAGAAAACAGGCAAGCTGAGTCAAAATGTGATAAGTAGAGAACTGAAGATGCATCTTCCCTATTGATGACTACAGGTCTAAATAAATATCAGGAACGCATAACAAGATAAGGTATTATGCTGAACTACTGAGGTAAAAAGCTCCAGAAAACCAGAAAAAAAGAAAGAAAACTGCTTTAAAGGAGCAATATGTGGGATTTGGCCACCTGATCCAAACAAATAGGGGGCAGCATATCACCCCCCAGGATACGAATGCTACAATAAACTCAAAATAATACTCACAATATTATTATCAGATTTTGAAAACTATCAAATATCTATATCAGTATCGGCCTCAGAAAATCCAGTATCTTGCGGGCTCTAGAGACTACGCTGTTTAGAGATGCAGTGTACCAGCATCCTTCACTCCCATATAGATTCCCAACCAAATCCAGTAAACACCGTCAATGAACCAAATCTAAACATCTATTTTGTATTGTTTTGATTGACTCCAATTGAAGCCATGTTGGCTTTTCAATGGCCGACTGTCTCTACTGTCAACAGAAAGCAAAATGGAAAGATTTAATAACTTCATGGAGCCAGAAGGCATGAAGACATGCAGGTTCACATTCAAAACACACATTCAAGCACACAGGCACACATCTGCACACACACACGCGCGCACACACACACACACACACACACACACACACACACACACGCACACCGTGTATGACTGTGGTAAGTCATTTCAGAGCCTATTAAATCTCCATTAACACACAGCCTCCCTGCTAGCCAGAGCTAATCCAACCCAGGTGTGTGTGTTTGTGAGTGTTTTTTCACCCCAACCCTCCACTTCTCCCCTCATTCTCCTGGCTTTTCTCTTTCTTTCCCTCTACTTTCTCTCTATCTCTCACTCTCTCCATTTCATATCAACACACCGAACAAAAGTCTCCCACATTTCCCACACTCTCCCTCAAACCTGGCAGCTTCCGACAACATCAAACTTCCTCCAGTTAGGTCAAATTAAGGCAAATTGCAGCTCTCAGCGGGAAGCTAGGCCGACACACCTCCCTGGTAATCTTATTAAGCACAGTCATCTCTATAGTCACCTGTAGTCTTGAAAAACCAGCTGTAGATTTCTCCTCTTTGAATCAATTCGTCTCCCTTCATTGGTTGCTCAGGCGAAGGGCTTAACGGTGAAAGACAAAAAACAGATAAGATGAAAAACTCTGCTTTCTACTCAGCTGACTGCCTGAATAATGAGGCTGAAAGATGATCCACAGTGACAAAAGGGTTATATCATCTGGAGGAGGTGGCAGGCCTGTCGCAGTGGTGCCAGGCCAACCACAACTCCCTGAGCGTCAGTAAAACCAAGGAGCTGATTGTGGACTATGCCAGGAAACAGAGGTCTTACACCTCACTGCAGATCAGCAAGACTCCAGTGGAGAGGGTGAGCAGCTTTAAGTAGGTGCATATTACAAATGACTTAACATGGACTACACATATTGACACTGTGACGACAAAGGCAAGACAGCGCCTGTATCACTTCAGACAGCTGAGGAAATTCAACATCTCACAGAGAGCCCTGCTATCCTTTGTCTCTGCTGCAGTGCAGAGCATCCTAACAGGGAGCCTAGCCGCCTGGTATGGGAACAGCTCCTCTCGGGACAGGATGGCCCTGAAGAGGATTGTGCGATCGGCTGAGCGCGCTACGGGTACTGCACTCCCCTCCCTGCAGAGCCTATACGACAGTAAGCAGAGCTAAGAGGATAGTAAAGGACCCCCACCACACCAACAATGGACTGTTCCTGTGACTGCGATCAGGCAAACGCCTGCGCAGCCACAAATCACACACTGAGAGACTGAGGAAGAGTTTCTTCCCACAGGCTATCAGAGCCATGAACAATGAACAATAAACTCTTGAAGGACAAGAACATTCACCCAAGGACATTCACCTACATATATTATACTATACTTTGCACTACTGCCATTTAAATGCTGGGAATCTATCCTGGGAACATAAATGTCAAACGCGTTAGTATACTTTCTCTATGGTGGCTACAACTGCTCATGTCAGCCACCCGCTTCTTCTTCTGTTTATTACAAACAAACCACTGTTGCTGCTGTTGGAAGTGTAAAATGCATCACTTTCTGTACCGGTGGAATTTTTCCAAAAGATCTACTTGACACCACATGTTAAGAAAGGTAAAAACCCCTCCTGAACTGGCATGATAGTCTCAATTGTTTTTGTGTTATAGCAATGAAGTAGCAAAAAGCACATGTCTTTATTAGAAAATATCATAAAAATAGTGTCATTGTACAAGAATCCAAGCCCAAACCCAAATTCCTCCTTGAAACTTTTAAAAAAGAAAACATCTTCTTCCCAGTCCAAGTCCGTAAAGTAAGCCAACAATATTGGGTTTTTGAATCTTGTGGGGACTACTGGGTCTAAAAAAAAAAAAAAAAAAGATAAAAATCTCATGCACACACACACACACATACACACCAATATTAATGTTCTGGGAAGGTACTCTGCAGGAGAGAATATGATCTCTGCTTGGAAGTGACGCTGTTCCCCACTAAAGCAGTACAAACACACATTGTTATGTTTGTGAGTGTGTGCGTGGAGGTGTGTGCGGGTGTGTGTGGATATGTGGGTGCTGGTGACAGTACAAACGTCTGCAACTGGAGACCCCTTATGAGAATACTTTGCAAGTGTGTAATGATAACAATACAGACCTGCATTTACCAGAAGATGTTATTAGTTTAATGGTTTAACAGTAAGGAGGGAGGGCTATTTATAGGAAGACAACAGGTCTAGTAAGGTATATATGTAAATGCTTGAGCTCTAATATATATTGTCAGCATGTAAAACTTCCCTATTAAGTGAACACATTTCAGAAATTAGGATCACCATTTCTAATGCATTTTAAACAGTTTTATTTGGCCCCCAAGCCATGAAATATGTTCAGACTGCAGCTGGTATCAGCTATTGTAATGTTTTTGTAAGATACTTATGACATAGAGAGTCTGAAGAGACAGATGTGTGCAGCTGTGACTGGCCACAATGCAGCCCACCCACATTTTTACTGTGATTCATCATTTGTGTGTGTGTGTGTGTTTGTGTGTGTGTGTGTGTGTGTGTGTGTGTGTGTGTGTGTGTGTGTGTGTGTGTGTGTGTGTGTGTGTGTGTGTGTGTGTGTGTTCAGATAGTGCTGAATGTTCCCAAAGTCCATGCAGCTCATGGACAATATATTAGAAGCTGACTAGCGCTCTCTGCTGGCTAAAACAACTCCTTACATTGAGCTTTGATCTGCACTTAAAAAAAAAAGTCACATGCACTTCTTTTAAATGTCACCGGGACGATAATGTCACCAATAATTTTTAGTGGTAAAGCTTAGTACCATTGGTTTATAAATGGTTTATATGTGGTTCCACTAAAACCTTGCAGCCTAAATTCAAAGCTTAGAGATTGTGATGGAGGAAATTTGAACTCGAGATTGGTAGGAAGCTTGTGTCAAATCTCAGATGTAACTATAATTTAGTTACAGTTGCTTTGATATAACTGGATGATGTGGACTAGCATAACTCTTGTTTAAATAAGTAAATAGATTAGCAGCATTTTGATGTTGTAGTTATTTTTCATGCATGTTAATTGTGAGGTAACTAAATAGAGAGTGTCAGATATCTGGAGACCATTTAACCATCATCTAAGATAAAGTGATGTTGGGAATCTTCTGAAACTAATGTTCAGTTAAAAATATAATGTTATACAGTACCATTACATACATATTTTTTAACTTTGGTTTTGTTTCTCTCTTCTTTTTAAATGTAATTTCCATAATATAAATGTGATTCATACTTCCCAACACTGTATAATGCTCCCTTTAAAAAAATTTTTTTATTACATTAACATTTTGAGTCCAAATTGGGTCGCACAAACAGAGTTATCTCACATTGTGTATGTACCATTTACAAGTATAGGAGCAAATAGGGGAAGTAAAGTGGGAGGGAAGTGGTTTTCCACAGGTTGTTTAGGGCTATGGAGGGCAGATATTGTGATGGAAGATGGAAACTCATACACTCATACATTCTTAGCATAAGTTTACCTACTTCAACTGACATTTCCACTGATGTCACTGCATACATACTAATTGACACTTCAGCTATTTACAGTGCACACACTTCAACTATGGTAAATGGTAAACGGACTGCATTTATATAGCACCTTTCTAGTTTTCCGACCACTCAAAGCACTTCACACTACATGCCAACATTCACCCATTCACACACACATTCATACACTGATGGCACAGCCTCCGGGAGCAATTTAGGGTTCAGTATCTTGCCTAAGGACAATTCAACATGTGGACTGGAGGAGCCAGGGATCAAACCACCAATCTTCTGGCTTAGTGGATGACCTGCTCTACCTCTGAGCCACAGCTGCCCCAAACTATCTTCACCTACAACTGAAATTTCAACAGTTATTAGACATTTTACTTTTCAGCGTAAGCAGACACATTTGAATTTTCTTCAGAAAATCTTGCCTTTTCTAGTTCCTCTATTGCATGTGTAACATTATATAAAAGTAAGGGAGAAATAAGGAAAGTGGGAGGAAAGAGGTCAGCCACATGTTGCTGTTAATAAGCTGCTGGAAGATATGTGATGGAAGATGGGATTTACTATATGTGTAATGGAAAAAAACGTCCACTAGATGGCATTAATACACTCTGATACTAATTCTCACTCAGCATTCTCATAATAATGCCTTGCTGATAAGCTAATGCTTCAGAATTGGAAGCATTAGTACCCTCACTTTGCACTTGTGTATGAGGACAATGTAACTTTAATGAGCAGTTAAATTGCAGATACACACGTGATACGCACAATCCCAAACACACACCTGCAACCAATGTGACTCCCCCCGCCCTCGCCTTGCTTCTGGAACTTGAGTGTGTCGACTCATTCCTCCGTTGAGCTATTTTTCTATTTATAGTCGCAGTGCTCCGGCTGTGTCTAAAACGCCTGCTGTCTCATTCTGTTTTGCTTCCTTACTGTCTGACAGATTTGGAAGAGGGGGGCGGTGAGATGTCCTCAGCTTTAAGTCACTTATGCTTGGAGTCATATTTATATGTATCTTTAGATGACAAGGATTTGCTTTCATAGAGGCTGGTGAGACAGGCGGTCATAAAAAAAAGAGAGGCCTTTTTAATGTTAATCACTCATTTTGACATGTTAGAAGAGTTTGTCTGTGTGCTTAGTCAATGCGAAACAGATGTTCAAATTATGGTAGATTCATTAGTAAGTATCAGTGTCACTTGACATCACTTCTGATCCTTACGCACTACAGGCCTCTTGACCCTTAAAAGAAACTTGAAGCAAATATATGCAGCTTGGTTTGTCACTTTAGTCACTTTGCAGCAGTATGAATGATTTCTCCTGTTTATTTTGTGGCTGAACAGAAATAAAAGCCAATGTTCTTGTTGTGCTTCATCAAACAACTGAGTTACAAATCAATGTTGCTTTGGAAACAGTCCCAAAGACATTTCCAATTGACCAACTGTTTGAGCCCGAGTTACCTCCCAGCTGATAATGGTGACTCCTGGCAGACTGGCAGAGGAGAGGAGCGAGGAGAGAGTAGAGGAGATAAGACACTGGGAAGAAGATGGCCCCATGTCATTCTGGGAAAATCAAAGGAGATAGTGACACTTATATGTTCAGTGTGAAGGTCTGATGTCTTGCCTAGTTGTCTGTCTGGGTCTGCCTCGTTTCCCCCGTCCTTTTCAACTCTCTCACTGTCTCAGTATATCCACCTGACTCTCTCAAAGTCACATTTTCTTAATTGGCATGACCATAATTAAGCACAGTGTTGCAAAAGCAGGTTGTATAAAATTGACAGTGTATATATAATAACAATACCTTTAGTGCTTCACAAAAATCAAGTCTTCATGTTCTTCAAACATGCATTATTTCTAATAAAATGCTGCTCAGGACTAAGTTAATGGACATGAAGGTGGATGCTCCACTAGTGGCGTCGACCACTAACTGACTCACAGGTGGGCCACAGTATGTGAGGCTGCAGAGCAACGTGTCGGACATAATAGTAAGTAGCACAGGAGGAACCTCATGGGACGGCCCTGTTTCCCTTCCTGTTCACACTCTACACCTCAGACTTCAGATACTGCTCACAGTCCTGCCACCTGCAGAAGTTTTCAGACAACTCTGCCATTGTGGGTTGTATCAGCAAGGGACAGGAGGCTGAGTACAGGAGTGTGGGGGACAGTTTTGTGGAGTGGTGCGAACTAAATAACCTGCAACTCAATATCACAAAGACTAAGGAGTTGGCGGTTGATTTTAGGAAGCGAAGGAACCATCCAAACCCAGTCAGCATCAGAGGAACAGAGGTGGACATTGTTGACAGGGATCTGGGCGTCCACACAGACAATAAGATGGACTGGACTAAAACCACAAAGGCTCTGTACAAGAAAGGTCAGAGCTGCTTGTATTTTCTCATGAGACTCAGATCTTTGAACATCTGCAGAATATTCTGCAGATGTTTTATCACTTGGTGGTGGCTAGCGTCATCTTCACGCTGTAGTGTGCCGGGGCAGCAGGGTGAAGGCAGCCAATGCCGATAGACTTAATGAGCTCAACAGAAAAGCAAGTTCTGTCCTTGGAGTGGAACTGGAGGATTTGGTGTCAGAGAAGAGGATGCTGAGGAAACCACTCAATATTACAGACAATGCCTGTCATCTCCTGCACGCCACACTGGAGTCATATCAGAGCACCTTCAGCTGCACACTGAGACCACCGAGGTGTACCACCGCATGCCACAGGAAGTCTTTTCTACCAGTGCCCATCAAACTGTACAACTCCTCTCCCTTCTGCAGGAAGGACAGCTGAAACAACGGACACTGAGAACAGTAATATCAATATCATGTGCAATATTACTTTTTCAATATCATGTACAATATTATTTTTTCAATATCATGCAATATTACTTGTTATTACTTTTTCAATATCATTTCCAATATCACTTTTCTATTTCAGTTTACGTATTTTACTAAACGTATCTTACTTTTACTGTTATTCTATTAGGCACTAGTGTTAGCATTTACTCCTTTTACACTGTTGTTTTTATTCTTATGTTGTTGTCATTTTTGAGCAATCTCTGGCACAAGAATTTCCTTCAGGATTAATAAAGTTCTATCTTATCTTATTGTAAAACAAGCTTTATCAGCAAGTTAAAAACTTAAAAACAAAGCCATTACATGAGGATTTATTTGCATGGGAATGTAAATGTGCCAAACAAATATCATGGCAGTCTGCCTATTAGATTATAAGATTCCTTATAATGTGGACATGTTTTGTCCTGAGGGTGGTGCTGGAGGGAAAGTCATGTAGGGTCAGAAGTACAAGGGTTGTTCCTATGGGGAGCTTGAATTTTCCCAGTAACTTTTATAATCCCCCCCAAAATTCTGTTTTTTATTGTTCACAAGTGGATTTTGATGGTTTTGGCCTGATGGTGGAGCTAGAATTAAGGGTCCATGAAAGTCTGTTTACTAGTTTTTGAGACAGAAAGTGACATATGGAGAAGGAAAATAAGTGTAACTACATCAACAGTTGTGTAAAGAAAAAAAGGAGTTTTACACAGCAGTTTGAAAGATGAGACTGATTTAGCTGCCCCGGACTCCTCGGGCAGGTCAGTTCAAAGGAGCCGTCATGTCAGAGAACAAATTGCTGCATGCTTTCGGTGTAGGCTTTGGAAGGGCAAAGCTAAACCAATCCAACAAACTCAGGCTGTGTTCCCAGCCTGGTTCTTGTTTCCTGAAAGGTAAAATCAAGCTGATGTGATCTCATCTCTCTTTGCTTCACTTGCTGCATTTTACCCTAAACTGGAGATAAGAAAGCCCAAATAGTAGTCCAAATGAAATGAAGAATATTGTGTGGATGACTGTAAAAGTGAAAAATGGATGGTTAGCTTCTGTGCAGAAAAATGAAAGAGGAGAGGGGAGGTGAAAAGAGGAGAGGAAGTTGGGGGGTCACTCAGTCAGTAGCCAACCCTCCTTCAGTAGGAGCCTCAGGGCCTCAGCATGAAGCTCCAACATGGAATTCCAAATAAATAATTCCCTTAACCTCCTCACTGAAAGAGACCGGAGTAACACGCACACATAACATCAGCAAAATGCATTATTTCTCCATAACCGTGGCTTATTTAAACTAGTTTTCCAAGTATCCGAAGGTGTATTTCATCAACAGACACTTGATCATTCTGCAAAGTAAAATCATGTGTTTGCATGAAAGCGAACACACACACACATACACTCTATTAAATCTCAGCGCTTAGCCCTCAGAGTAGCCTAAATCCTGCATGTGTGAGCAGGAATATTCAGTTAATCCTTGCTAAATACAGCATGAAACCATTTTATTCAGTCATAAATAAGCATGCGACAGGAGGCATGGCACCGCGGTCAAATGTCCTGCGGTATACACAAGTAATTAAAATCCACAGATGAGAGAGTTTAAGGGTGAAACAGATAAGATAAGTTTACAATATACCTGTGAGGGCTGAAGGCAAGATGTCCTTAACTGAACTTAAGTCTAAATCAAAAATGGATTTTATTTGTTTGGGCTCATTTTTCAGCCATGGGACAGGATATGAACATGTTTGATATTCGTTTGTTATGCGATTGTTGCGCACATACAGTACACGCACACCCAGTGAAAAACAGCCACTTTCACTGCTTATATTCCTAATCCTGAGCAAAATATCAAGATAGAAAAAATGTGGCAAAGTTTTCCATATTCACGATGAAGTTCAACTAAGACTAAGACGGTTTGAGGCTTTACTGCTCATATTTTTCAGAGAATTATATATTGCAAATATTACAGCTATAAAACTTGGGTCTTATTTATACTATATTATATGTTATATATTACAGTTTGGGCCATCATTCCTCTCAGTTATGATGATAAATACTGGTAATAATACACAAACAATGGATACATGCTAGTACATGATAGTCTGCCACATACTGTAGCTCTCACAGCTTCTCTCAGGATCGTAAATCATTCTAGTCAATAATGAGTTACTGAGGATGAAAAGTACATGTATGAAAATAATTGTACAGATGCTGAACAAGAGGCACTGTATTTTCATGACTTATCAGATAATGATATACTCTTGCTATTTTTCTTATTGCCTGTTCCTTACTAAGTATATGGGAGGGAATTTAGAGCCACAACATTTAAAAAAAAACTTTTCTGAGGTCACTAAATATCCTTTTTTCAGTTTCTATTTCTCTGTTACTGCTCCAAGATTAGACAAAGAGTGTGTGTGTTTAAGATGTTGTGAAACACCCAGTGTGAGTATCATATCACCGGGGTTTACACTGATTGAGATGAATACATGAATGGGAAGTTGTAAACTTAACACACCATGGCATCTGTGAGAGGATCTTATCGATGCTTTCCCTCTGGCCCATGACAAACCACATTAGAGGGAACATTAGTGGACATAGGGGTCACTGTAATACACACATATAAATACACAAGGGGATGGGCATTTTTGCCTTCAAGACTCAAAAGTGCACAATTAGATCATCCAACCCCTCTGCCTTCGGATTCTCTCCCACACACACAAAAACACATCCATACACACAAAGTGTAACTCAACACCGCCGCTTTCTCACTGGACGAGAGCTTTAATCGGCAACAGACAGAGAGATTCTGGCTGCGGAAATTAATGTTTACTTTTCAGCCGTCTCTATTTCAAGCTGCTCTCTTTTCCTTCATTGTTGAGAAAACATCCCAAAGGAGATGTGAGATTGCTGAACCAAAACACTGCCAAACAAACCCTGCTGTTTCATATGGTTCTTTTCAACGGAATATCATGCAAACTTGTCAAAAAAAAAAATTTGCCTCATGAAGTATAACGTTTCTGTGCACAAATGAGAAGAAGCTTAATTTTTTTTTACACAAATTATACAGTAAGTGGGGATGTCTCAGGTGCTGGTTGCATCTCATTTAAATCATACCTATACTGTGTGCTATGCTACATAAGTTTGGGAGAGGGAGATTGCTTTACAACACAAAATTTTACTTATTGAGGCGATATGTAGAGCAATCCTGCAGTACTGATCCAAGAAAGTAATGTCACTCCAGCAGTCATGTATTAAAATGCAATAATATCCGCTGAAAAGGCATGTTTAATAGGGTGTTTCTGTTACCTCCCCTGAAGACACACACACACAGCAATCTGGTCTGTCAGTAGGTTGTACATGTTAAAAACCAGACCCATTAAACTTAATAAGGACTATAATCAAACTACAGCCCTTGCAGACGCACATAGCCTTTCTCCCAGGAGGGGACATGATTCAGAGGTCATCTCTACCATGACCAGGAATGTTTAGGAACAAGAAACAACAGGTTTGATGGCAGTTTTTTTTCTTGAAGGATAGTTCTTCCTGTTTAAACAGTGGATTTAGCAGGACACAGTTTCAAAGTGAAAACATCATTTCACCAGGTGTTACTCATTCACATGAAATGAGGAAGTCAACCTTAAAATCAATCCTTTGGTGTCACAGACGTTTCTAGCTGCCGTCTTTTTATCAATTGGTTAAGTGTTGCAGAATTGTTTTTGGTAATGTTGTAATAAGATATATGTACTGAGTATTTGTAAAAATTTGCACAACTGCATGTATTTATAGCAAAACTGTTTGCTGCTGAAATTATATTTAAACACTTCAGACAAGTATAGTTGACTTCGAAGCTGTGCAGTGAGAACAGCTGCAAGCAGATCCAAATCAGGGACTACTGCTGTAAGCCAAGAAAATCAATCTGTATTCCATCACAGTTTCGGTGTTTTGACGTAGGCTCTTGCAACAGCTCGATGACATCCTACATTTGATCTACTTACTATTTCATCTACATTGTCTAGTCTAGTAGTTCAAATGTAGACAACCTATTGTGGAAATGTCTACACTCTTACTACAGAGATACCATTTGGTCCAAATATATATATATATTTGTAGATTTGTCAGACTTTGTGAATCTTGGCTGAACTGTCCAAGGTAGTGTGTGAATGTATTTTCAATGTGTATTTTTGTATGAGCATTCCAAAGATGTCGAACCATCAAGGTCTTGTTCCTCCAACGCAACCTCCTCACTTTCAGGGAACTTAGGGAGGAAATCAGGGAGGAAAGACAAAATGGATATTGGTTAGGTTCACAAGTTCAAGCCTCTCCGTTTCCTAGAGCCTGTTTCAAAGAAAATATATTGAAACGGAGCCATTTGAGTATTCAAAAATATATTTATGTACCCCCGATGTACTGCTTTTTTTGTTTGTTTGTTTTTTTAGTTAGATTTTCATTGGCGTTGTTAAATGGTGAGATCTTCCTGAGAGTTTCTGATTGATGGTGCAGCAACTAATCATAAAAGCCTGAGATATGTGCATGTTTTCCTTGAGTACAGCACTGGGAAAAGTTAGTCTCTGGTCATTAACTGTATGTGTGAGGCTCATTTTGTATCAGTGAAGGAAATATAAATCTACAGGAGTGAAGGACACAGAAGAGAGTAGTGGTAGTGTAGTACATTTCTGTGGTATTCCCCTACTGTGATTCAATAATAGGAACCTTTATACGTAGAGCACTTTTCATTATAAAGTTACAACATGCCTCAAAGCAATCAGAACAACCAATGACAAGAACCTTGGAAAAGGCACACAGACAAGAAAGAACAAAGCGAGTCTATTGTCGCACATAAAGGCAAGTCTGTAAAAATGAGCTTAAAGCTGAGATTTAAAGGAAAGTTTTGATTGTCAAACACTCACTGCCTGCGCAAGAATATAACTATTTGGAACACGCATTACGATGCATTTGTGATATTTATATACTTTTTTTTTTCACTATAAAACTCCCAATTGTGACTGATTTGAATCCAGGCTGACTTCAGCTGCCATCCATGAAATAACAGACTTTTCAGGCAGGCGGTGAGTGTTTGGTACCCAAGCCATTACTTTTTGCCGGAGTCTTTTTTTATGAAAGACACTGAGGCAAATACACAAGAATCTTTGGGTGGAATCCAGCTCATAAGAGGTTAACAATTCAGAAATATAACCAAGAGCCAAGTCCTGGCCTTAAAGGTATTTAACAAAATCTTAAAATCCACTCTAACATGTATAAATACTTAATCACTCCCTCTAGTTCTGATTAGAAGATTTACTGCCTCAATTGTTTCCGATTCTCAGACCATGTGTTGAAGTATATCTCAGAGGGTTAGGGGGTTAGTTTGTTTGTACGTTGGGCGCTTTTATTTGCAATAATCTATTATTATCAGTGTTTCTTTTCTGTATGTATCTTTGTGTGTAAAAAATGAAATAATTCAATAAATAAACGCTTTAATGTGGAGTCTCTTATTTTGGCGAAAACCACAGCTGCTGGCTCCTGGCAAAGAGCCAGTTGACCAGTGTCAACGCCCCAGCAGCTTGCATGGTTCACTGCATAAACAATGGCAAACATGTGGAGCAGTTCATACTGCTATGTAAACATAAAAGCTGCATCAAAATGCACCGTTTCTGATAAATGAAACATTATGCCAGCAGCTTGTTTTCATGGGCTGAGTAAGCTTGCAACAGAAATGTTTCCCATTGGATATCTCACATACCATTTGGGGGATTCTATTGAAATATTTCACAGAAAAATGCATCCAATAGCCAACAAAGTGTCTCAAATGGTTTTAGGCTACTAGAAATGGTTGTGCTCAATTAATAACATTGGAGAATGCTGTAAGTGTTACCTTTAAAGGAGAGATTTTCACAACACCAGTTGTCTTTTCCCAAATATGCAGATGAAGTTAAGCTCAGCATCTCTAAACAGTGACATGTTCAGTGAACCATCTCACTGTGACGGTTTTGAATTGGGAATCTAATTACTGTCGAAGTGGAAGAGCAATTCCATCCTTTTTTAAAGCAGTAATTCTTCAGATTTCATACCTGCCAACACTCCCGATTTCCGTGGAATCTCCCTATTTTTAACCCTTTTTCCTGCCATGCTCCCGATTGGTAATTACTCCTATTAATCTCCCGATTTCATAGTTTTTCCTTTTCGTTATCGCAACCTGTTTCTGGCATTGTACAGCGTGTGTACGCAGCTGCTCTCTGCGCAGGCACTCCTTCATCCTGTCCTCTGCTGCTGATGTGATTGACTGCCTGCAGGTACCGCTGATAGAGAGAGGAGGTACTGGTTTGTCTCAACCAGTAACTAAGTTTACAAGATTTTGCTAAATGTTAATAATGCGGCCAAAGCAGTTGAAAATATTGCTTTTCTACATGTTTATGCTTGTTGAACAAGTGGTTTGATAAAGTGCTTATTGGCTGTTGAGATGTTTCATAGGATATGTGGACATTCTGACAGCAGGATTCATCCTCTAGAGACCATAAAGGTCTGTACAAAATTTCATATCAATCCATTACTAGTTATTGAGATATTTCACTTAGAACAAAAGTGGTGGACCAACTGCGTCACCGAACTGATGGACCAACATTGTGATACAGAGCCGTGGCACTAGCACGGCTACAAAAACAGACTGAGTGATCTAACTAAAGCAAACAATGGACTGATTAGACTTTCTCAAAGTTAGTTTCTTTACTTCTTCTCTGAGCTCTGAGTACTTAGATGCAGTTCAGCAATGATACACAAACAGTCATCAGGGAAGCATTAAAGAATTTTAAGAACAGTAACAACTAGATAGAAGCAGCTATTATTCTGGCAATTTTAGTTTTCCAGATGAAGGCAAAGGTCAAATACTTCTACTTTAAAAAAACATTCAAATTTCCACTTAATGCCCCTTTGTGAGAGATGTTTTACAGTGATTCCAGGAGTTTTAGCTGCTCTGAAAGCAGCAGAGCAAGCCAATTCCCATTCATAGAACAACAGGAAGTTAGAAAATTACAACTGGGACTCCTCCATAATCCCAGTTGTCATAACCAGGATTCAATTACATATATAAAACACACAAGTACTAACCACCTATCACAATGGGTGTCACTAAAACAATCAAAACAGACTAATGTTTTGCATCAACAGTTTTTGCACACTAATAGCTCCTCATACGCCTTTATAGCTAACATTACTGTTTATTGTCTCACTTGATTAGATTACTCATGAGGCTCAAGCAAGAAGACATGTTTTTTTTGTCTTTTCCACTGACCCTATTATGTATTAATAGCCCTGTCTGCAGTTGTGGGTATAACATTTTGATTGTGGTTGTGAACACATGCAGATTACACCACTAGAAGACAAAGCTCTAACCTCAAGTGGACCACAGCTCAGTCACTTTAAATCAATCATTTAATGGAAATGGTTTCAAGTTTTCGTCAAATGGTGGAGATTTCATTTTGGAATGATTCCCTTCACTTAGTCTCTTTTCTAAAGCATTAGGGTAAGTGAGTCTAAAAATAGACCGTGCAATGTCAACATTCTGGCGCCCCATAAACAACCAGGATTAAATTAGCCAACCACTATTTCCTCTGAGCCTTTGTGCATGTGCAACCGTGTATGTGAGCAAGGTATTTGTAGTAAAGGCAGAAAGCATTGCGTCTTTCCCGTAAAGAGCCTACACTGTTTTGAAACTCGTGCCGTTTTGCAAGAACATGTGTTGATATGACATCCAACTTTAGAGTCAATCACTCCGCAAGAAGAACCGCTTCCAGCCGCTGACCTTCCCACTGTAATAACACAGAGGGTGCTTTCTGATATTTTTTTTTTTGCGTCATTGTTCGTTCAACATCAACAACCTGGCCGCGGAAAAAAAAAACGGCTATTAAGCAATCACAGCCAATATAACTGTCAGACGTTGCTCTTTGTGTAAACCATTACATCTCCACTTTGTCTCTGTTTCTTTCTTCCTTCCAGGTTTTCTCTCTCTACCTCTCTGTCTATGTCTCCCTCCTTAAAAAGGCATAGTAGCAGACTAATCTGCACAGGTTGTCCTGCACACACACACACACACTCATATGCACATGCAAAACATTTAAAGTGGGATCTCAATCCAAGAAAATGTTTTGGCATTGAATAGATCCTGTAGTGACACATTGGATCTACATTTAAAACCAGTCTGACTATTAATTTATCTATAGCTACTATTCTATTTTTTTTTTTTTTTTTTTGCTATTACATAATATGAAAGAAAAAAAAAAGTAGTTTGAGAGGTTTTGGTCCAAACCACATGTTTTAAGATTAATTGTATACCCTGCAGTAGAGTTTTTATCCCTCTACAGAAGCGATCCCTTTAATGTCTGTGGTTGTATTAGGTCATTGCACGTGATGCTGTAAATCAATGAGCAGCACTGCTTCGTGGCAATACTGGATTTACAGGAGTTTTTCATCAATATAATGGTTAAGTACCTTTATTTGTCGGATATAATTTAGGGGATTAACCAAAAAAATACAATCTTATCTGGTTATTTCATCTATAAGAGCTTTCAGTGTTGATTTTTCTGAGTTTTCTCAATATATAAAATGACATATAACCTTCAGCTATTAGCAGCCATTCACATGTATTTTAAAATGAAGCTTGCAGAAACTTTAAACTTCCTTGAGTCACTGATCATTAAGTCATGTGTGGGAATGAAGTTACGAGCTGTGACCATTTTGATAGCCAGTGAGTGAGCAAGAACATTACACAAACAATTGGACAATTTGAAAAAGACATACCACAATGGCAAACTGGGCATGTGTTCAGGGCCCCGGAGTCCAAAATACGAGCTTACAGATAAATAAAAAAAGTAATGTCATCACATGCACACTATCAAGTGTCAAATGAAATTTAAACATTGTAAAACAGACTCTGAGTCTGTGATGCATAAACTTAAAAAGAAACTAGCGATGTGGCAAGAGACTATCTGGTCTCACTAATCAAATAGTGTTGTAACTGTCAGACATGCTTTCCTTTGCTATCCTTCTGATTTGGCAAAAGTCTCTCTGCGAGACAGACACTTCACATTTTTTTATTTTATCTGAAAAAGCTTCACTATCAGAGCTACTAAAAACAATGTTGACCATATCTGACACCTCCTGTCTGTAACTGCGAGGGAGGATGTTCTTTGTCTCAAACGTCAGGGATTAAAAACTATTAAACATGCAGGCTCCATCCTTGAAGAAAGACTTCAATTTTTCCTTTATATACATTTGCATTAAAACTGCATGTTTAGTTTGCGTGGGGGAAAAAAAAGTATTTTAACTGAATGATGTAAAATCTGCTACGTTCCCAACATAAAGTCTTTGTTTACACTTCATTCCAGCTTTTACCTCACACACAACAGTGTATGAAACATCCCAGCAACACTTTTTGGCTCAGTATTTTTACAAACACTCTGAGGTGCAATAACTTCATGGTCCAGATTATACTAATGACTCCAAACTGATGGCCTCATGTTATCCTCAGTGGGCCGTGGCGAGGGGGGGGGGGGGGGGGCGGCATGGAAAATAGAGCTACAGTTGTGGGAAACTCTGCTGAGTGAGAGCTTCTCGACATCTCGAAGAGGAAGAGAGGGAGGAAAAGAGAGTGTGGACGCGTGCTTGTGTGTGTTTGTGTGTGTGAGAGAGAGACAGAGACACACTGCGAAAAAAGTGAAACAGAGAAGAGAGAGTGAAGCTGGACTTGTTCTTTGTAAGGAGGAAATGATGGGAGAGCTGTTTGAGGGCTGCATGGTTCTGACCCTGTGACCGCTCTCAGTCGTGAGAACCGATTCCCGGGCCATGTGTCCTTAAGACCCTCACATCAGCACACACACACGCGCTGCTGCACGTACACCCACATATACTGTAAAAGCAGCAAACGGCCGCTAAAAAAAGCAATATACACACCAGCTGAGGCAGAGAAAGAGAGAGTAAGTCCACAAAAGAAGTGGGAAAATTATCATACCTTTCCACCAGTGCATATGGACTCATGCCAACTATGCAGCCTATAAAGCCCCCCCGCTAAAAATAAGTCTCCCAAGTATGTTTTGGTAAGGATTTCATACTTATTCTCACTCAATTTGAAGCCTATATGAAGACAAAAGGCCAAGCAGCCCAATGACGGCAGCAAAGGGAGTGAAAAAAAAAGGGGGGGGATTTAGAGGGAAAAACTATCTGTGCACTTCATTGCACCTTTTGTTGGAATTATTTAATCCTTAGAGGCTCCATAAAGGTCTCTTTAGCTTTCCCTGGAAAACATTTGTGCAAAGTGTGACTCTCACAAGGACAGAAAACACAGCAATGACCAGCCAGGAAAAATCCAGGTGGGAGAAGTGAAGCAGTGCAGCCCTCGCCCCCTCCCCTTCCCCTTCCCCCCAGTTAATTACCCATGTGCCCTTGGGCAAGACCAAGACAACTGCTCCAGTTGTCAGCAACAAGGCCGTGGTGCGCTGGTTAGATACTGGACGGCTTCCAGGTGCAGATGTCAGTGTGGGGTCAACACTCCCTCTTCGAAACTCATAAATCTTCAACCATCTCCACACTCAAGTCACAGTGTCAAACTCAACACACAGTGAAATGAACAAAGAGAAATCTCTAGCAGATATAAACAGCATGTTAAAGTCTGCTGATTGCTTTCTCTAATTGTTCCAGGAGCTGCCATCTACACATAGTTTAAATCAAATAATGGATGGAGGTGGAGGTCACCTAAATTCTGTTTCAGTATGCATGCACAGCAGTAAGGAATTCACTCAGGAAAAAAAAAATGGAAATGATTTTATCCTCTCATGTGATTATTTCCTTATGGTGTTCATACACAGTAGGCCAGGTTCACCACTGCACTGAAAACAAACTGGATTCTTCAAATGTGTGCCACAATTACCTGCAACCGCAGAGTAAAAACTTGTTGCATTGCATTGAACTCAAAGTTTAAAAGGTTTACCTCTGATTTCCACACAACGTAAGCATGAGAGCTGGTCGGCTGCACTTTCCTCTGGAGCCACCTCCGCGGGGAGAAGAGTGTGCCGGTGCTCCCGGACGGCGCAACGCCGGGGCTCCTCACTAGAAACGGTAAATCCCCGGAGGTATTCCTTTTGGCACGCTTCACTGTATCATAGTCAAAGTGAAAGTTGGATGATGGGGAGACATCCAAAGGAATGGAAGGAGATGAGAGGGACGGCGTTATGGGCTCCTTTAGTGTTAGAGTCTTTGTGCGTGAAGCCGGTTTCACAGCCAAGCGCTCCGGAGACGCACCTGCGTCCGCAGCCGCCGCTCCAGAAGACGGTGCGCCACTTGCTCCCTCGGTCCCGGTGCCACAATTTCTTATAATAGCAGGGTCCAAGCTCCGGGTTTGGCGTAGCCGCCGTTTGGTTATGGCTTTGGAAGCAGGAGAGGAGCAGGAGAAGACGCTGTTGAGAAGTCCATGAGCGGTAGACATGTCTCCGTATTTTGGATCTCACATCAGCGCTGCTCAATGCGTCTCTCTAAAGCGCCCCATAGAACGTTAATATACGTTTAATGTTGCCCCATTAAAAGGACGGTCCAAGTACGAGCTGGTGCAGAGCTGGAATGTGTTGCATTTGGCTGCAGACGCTGCGCAAAGTGGAGGAGGCGCAAGTCTTCTTTTCCTCTCCTGTGTTCCTCTGCACGTCGATCATTCCCAAACTAGAGTGGAGTGAGAAGACAGTGTGTGAGAGTGTGTGTGCATGATCGAGGGAGGAGGTTCACAAAACTTGAAATGAATGTTTGAATGCTGTATATTTTGCTTAATAACCAATTTAGTGTCACAACATTATACGATTAAGCACTTTGGTTTTGCTTTCCAAATCTCAAAGTTAGTTTGCATTAGAAAAGTCAACTTAAGATTCCCATTGAACCTCCTGTTCTTTATTAATAACATGAAAATTACCTCCAGATGATCAGTGGGTGATCACTGGTCTCATCCATCAAAAATCCATTTGGAAAAGTAGCATTTTGTCCCCATTTGCCTGAAACAAAGTACACCACTTTGACACTAACTTTGATTTCTGCAGCCTCTGCAAATTATAAGAGTGGGTAAGATGTGTTTCTATAATTAACAGCACTTTTTCATAAGGGTAATTAGGCAAGTAGACAGACACAATTATCCCACAGGCAGAAGGTCACGCATACAGACAGACATGATTTAGCCACAGATGAAAATAGCAGTATTAATCCTTGTCTACCATTAATCCACCTCGCTGTCTGGGAATAATAGGCCTATCACTGAAGCCTGCTGTGTGCTATTATTAGCTAAACAATAAGTGAGCCGTAGGATTAATCACCAGTGGCTTTCTTTATACACCTGTGCATGAGGCTATACTCAAGACAATGTTTACACAGATGCTCATGAAGGAGCTCAGTCGTTTCAGGGTGTTAAGATGGCTATGAGCGTGTGAGTGTAAGTGTGTGCGTTTGTTTTGTCAGTATTGTGAGTAGAGTAGAAAGACGCGGCAAGAGAGCGTGAGCATGTGTGGCCCAGTGTGTGAAAGTATGGGAAAAATGAAAAGAGACAGCAGGAGTCCAGAGAGGAGGGTGCCGGACGTCTGATAAAGGAGCTTATGAAGCTGCGCCGCATGACACACTCACACATATACACACAACACAGCATGACATGACACTGATAACAGCAGAGATAGATTTGACCCTTCTAAAAACAGTCTGCGGGGGAAAAGAATGAGACGCGTACTGAGAGAAAACACAGAAGCAGGAATTATAGAAAGAAAACATGGCGTTTTGTATTAGTTTATAAAAAGGTATGTGGACATAAGTCAGCATTTGAGGCATTATTGCCCTGAACTGTGCCCACATACTACTTCCATTTGTGGGGAAAAAAAACAACAGTAAAGTGGAAGAATAGTGCATAATTGAGAATATATTATACAGATGTTCCCATATCAAAGATGCTTGCAGCAATCCTTGACTTTTCATGTTGCTGCTTCATGCTCTTCATTATACTGTCCTGTTAAAGACAACATGGGCATTGCAGTACTCAAGTTACTAATGTGTAACCATGGAAAATATTTAATGTGAAACAGTGATCATTTGACATGACTGTCAAAATATATCAGATGCGGTCAGGGTCGAAGGGAAGGAGAATAAATCAACGGGGCTACACTTCAGCCAGTCACATTCAGTGTTATATACACACTGTCCATATTTGGTATACAATAGTAGAGCTGCACTGCCTGAAACCATTTTAAGCAAAAAGACTCTAAATTCAGCTACAATTGTATAGACATAGTTTCCTGTCGGGAATCAGTGTACATTTCATTGTCTAAGCCTGTTAGACAGATATGAATGAAAAGGTCACAAGGTCAGAAACAACAGAAATCAAATTACTTGTAGACCCACATATGAAATGTGAAACAATAGACTAGTGATACATGGCCTATTTCTATCAGTTAAAGACAATTATTTATGGTGGGAAGAAGAAGGAACAATATTTCTCCAGATTACTAATGAATAATTGATTGGAGAGATTGGAGGAATAATTCAATATGTCTGAAAACTTAGAGGGCAGTCTAAAATTAAAGACACACGGAGTATGTACACACACACACACAGGTTGTACCCTAGAGCAATGTATCTATCAGACCGAAGATTTCACGTGTCCCTGACCGCACATGTAAACATCCCCATGCTGTATATATTTAAGAGCCACCATATTGTTTCAATTGTGGAAGATTAGATTATTGGCAAATTTTCTTTTACTGTAATTTGCCTCAAGGAAAAGAGGCAAAACTGTGTTAACCGAACAGCAAAACATGTTTTGCTCCTCTAAGGTATAGGGTGTATGATATCCAGGTTGGTTCATTTGTATAGGGACACAGATGGCTTTCCTTTTTGGCAAGATTTACAGTAAAATCTATGTTATATTTTTTTATTGGGAAATACACGGAGCCCCTTTAAGGACCAGGAGTGAACATCGCTTTGGAAACCTAATATTCATGATGTCACTCACAAACACTGTACAGTTAATGTCAAGCATACGTTGCTTTATTGCATTATTGTAGCAAAGCAATACTACATACCAGTATGTAGCCTGCATAAAGGTATTAAAGCTAAAAATGGAACAAAGCTATTAAAGTCTTTGAACTTTACAAATGAGGCTAATTAATTTCATGTAGTCATTTGTGCTCGTATACTGACATCTCCTGGCTAATTATTGACATTGCACTACGAGTACGGTGTCCGTGGGAGATCATTTTTGTTTATTAAATTGCGTTTGTTCGTGCCGCCTTCAAGTTATGGGGGGATGTTGTAAATAGAAATTGCACATACAAAGGTGATTCAACAAAGCCACAAAATAGTATACAGTCATTGAGGAAGGAGTAAAATAGGCGCATCGGGCTTTCTATCGTGCCATACCGTACGTGCTATGGTTTTGTAATGAATGTGCACAACCCAGCTTGGTTTCCGTCCCTGATGCGGGGAATTACGAGTAGTCATTGAAGGCAGCAAGAGAAGGTTGCAGTTATCCCACAACAGCGCCCTCCCTTCCCATGGTGTGTTTTTTGTGGAAGACCCCCTCACAGGAAAGTGTTTGGCAAGGAAAGGGTTAAGGAGTTTGTGAGGGTCAGATCGATGCCTCCTCTCCCACACGTCGCCATGAACAAATGAATTCGCGGGGAATTAAATATCAATTTCACAAAGGAGAAAGAGTCCTGTGCTTTGAACCCGACCCCACCAAGGCGAAAGTGTTGTACGACGCTAAGGTAACGTTGTGCGCCTAAGCTAATTTAGCTCCTTTGGTGTTTCGACCATTTAAAAAACGAATAATATATACTGGAAAAGCAGGGTTGTTTCTGAAACGTTAAGGAGTAACGTTATGAAGCGACTGTGAAGGCCACTTAGGCCTCTGGAAAGTAACGTTAGCTGTTTTCTTATATAACGTTACGATATCTTGCATGGGTTCCGGGTACGTTTGATTACAAATGTTTCTCCTCGCAGCGCATGAGTTAAATAGTAAAGACAATTAACTATGATAATTTGAAAGTTTATTTCAAAGGAGATAGCTTAATGATGCATTCTAGCCAAAACTACCATTAATAACAACCAGTATAAATAATAAAGATAATATTACTGGTCAAGGATATGCTTTTATAGCACCGTAATAGTAGAAGCAGGGCGCAGTTTAATGTCATACGTAATAAACAAACGCACCAACACAACTGCCCTGCTAACAGTGGCTAACAGCAACGCATTATAATGTACGTTATCTTACTGCTGTCTAGCTGTGTTAACGTCAATGCCCTTTCGTGTAGCCTAGAAAATACAAAGTTTCAAGCCAGACACGAACTCTCCAGCAGAGTTTTGAGTATTATTTTCTAAACCAAATGCCACTGAGGGCATGTTTACATCAACGCATTCTATCTTTGCTGCTGCTACACAAGGTTAGCTAGCAGTTAGCATTAACTGTTAGCTGCCCAGATTGAATATTTGCAGACTTACAAGAAGTTGCAATACAAAGTCCTCAGTTTCATTATTGATACATAACCAAATAAGCGTCATTTAGTGTGGTAGTTGGTCCATTACACAGTGTTGTGTCATTTAAACAGTAAGTTAGCATTATCAGTGCATCATATTTCATGAGGTTATCATAATGCTTAATTAGCTTTAGACCATCACTGATTCATTGATAATTACTGAATTGCTTTTTTGTTTCCACTTCAAAATTTGCTCTAGAACCAGGCCAAAGTTGCATGATGTTAAGTCTTAATTGGCGCAGTAACCAGTAATTACAGCTGAAAAGTCACTTTAATTTTTATTTAACCTTTATTTTTACCAGGAAAACCTCCACTTAGATTTATAAATCCCTTTTGCAAGAATATTCTGGCCAAGACAGGCAGCAACACAAAGTTTCAGTTAGACAGACCTCTTGGCGGTCAATATAAAATAAGAAAATCATGAACAAAACTATAACAAAAGGGTTAGGTTTAGAAAATAAAAATACAACCCCAATTATAGAACTGGACTGAGAAACATCAGCAATTTGAGGTATAAAAAACCTCCTAGCAACCCCACTGACATTGTCAGATAGAAGATGATGTACAGAGTTCCTGCAGTAAAGCTTTAAACCTGTCCAACAGTCGTGGAGTAAGAAGTTTAAAATTCCTCGTTTTATAAAATGTAAGTGACTGAATATTTACAGTGTAAAAAATGGAAATACTCGCTGTGTAAATGCATCAAAGTTATGCTGAAGTACAGCACTGGAGTAAATGTACATTCCACCTCTCTTTACCAAGCAAAACATTGATTAATGACACCAGCTGAACTGTGAGTAAAGGCACTGTCTGTCAAACCGCAGGACAGTTTAACAGGACTGTACTTACTGTTGTGTTTTCACATTACAGGTCCTTGATGTCTTGATAGGTACAGATGAACATGGAAGGAGAATCCCAAAGTACCTGATTCACTTTAATGGTTGGAACAGAAGGTAAGTAGATAAACTTGAAGTTACTGTCACTACTCATACTCATAGTAGTGTTAATTGTTGCAGCATCTCATGGTCATCAACTTGTGTAATGATGTAGCTATAAAGCCCTGCTGTCACACCATGAAGGTCTTTGTGATTTTTTTTTTTTTTTTTTAACGTGTTTGTGTTTGTGTGTGTGTGTGCGTGTGTGTGTGTGTTTATGTGTAGCTGGGATCGTTGGGCTGCAGAGGATCATGTCCTAAGGGACACTGAGGATAACCGTAAATTGCAACGTAAACTGGCTCGCAAAGCTCTAGGTCGCATGTAAGTTCATACTGTGTGCATTCATTCAGTCATTAAAGTATATATATATAATTAAAATATACAGTCAGTATATTTCTTGCATGAGATATCATCATATTAACATTATTATATTGTACACACGTATGAAAGAGCCGCAATCACTTTGATGTTTCAGTGACTAGTATCACTTTTTTCCTGACTGCAAGGTCATAATCATAATCCACAAGGTTTAGATTTGACCTTTCTATTCGTTTTTTCTATAAGACTGGAGCTGACGGTGTGTGTTTTGTTTGTTAGGAAGAGAAAGGCATGGGCAAAGAGGCGTCGTCGTCAGTCTGGTACTAAGTCCTCTCTGAAGACTCTCCCCAAGGAGGACGACAGTGATGACGCATGTGAGAAATTTCTCTTTGTTTTTGTCTTTTGCTCACAGTCTCCCTCAGCAGTCAAATTAAGCCCCTCCGTATGCTCTGTCTCCAGGTTTGATTTCGTCTTCGGAGAGCAGTGACGGGGACGACTCTGACCCTGAATCTTCGAATAGCGGGGACAGCACCTTCTCTGAGGATATCAACAAGATGGTGAAGTGGATCACTTTAGTCTCCTTCTCAGACAAGGGCAGATTGTTAGTTAAATATGAAAATAAAGAAGTAATGAAGTAAACTGTGGTCTTGCTGGATAAACATCACTCATATCAGTTTGTGCAAATTTGCTGATAGACCCAGAATTGGAAATAAAACATGACTTTTATAAATGTGACATCCGTCCATAGACATGACATCCTATTAGTTTCTATAGATCTTGTGCTTGAAGGTTCATATCTTGTTTCTTTCAGAGGGTTGAGCCAGACATTAATGTTAAAAGGGAATGTGAGGAGAAGATTGTCCATGTTGACATCAGCATCCCCGATGTTCTGAAGAAGAAACTGGAGGATGACTGCTTTTACATCAACAAGAGGAAGAAGGTACCGCAAGTAGATATTAAGCGATGCTACACATTTTGCAGGAGTTTGATAAATTCGTTGTAAGGAAAATGTTTTGTCTGAAGTGCATCAGTAGCATGCGTTTCTTGTTGATTCTTTTGATTGTGCATGTGGATCATATTTTGGCTTTAAGTCAAGTTTAAGGGCAAATTTTGAAAAGACAGATTTCATTAGCTTGATACTTGTATGTATGGTAAGAGATGAAAGTTAAATTCGAATTGGCTTTGATAATCTTGCATGTTTTTCTCTCCTAGCTGGTGATGGTTCCCTGTCAGACAAATGTCGTGCACATCCTGGAGTCCTACGTGAAGCACTTTGCCATCAACAAAGCCTTCATGGCCAACGAGAGGTACCGGCGTCAGAATACGACCCAGAACAGCAGCCCACAGCCTGTCCCTCCAGAAAAGAAGTGAGTCTGAACAGTGGAAAAAATAGTACAGTCCAACATCTGTCAAAGATGGAATACATGTTTTACCAAAAAAAAATTAAATCTTATTCAATACCACTGTCATAACGTATAAAATGTTGTGAACACCCCTTTTTCTTTAAAATGATAGATTTCTGCATCTGTTAAATGCTCAGCTTTAACTGATATTACAATGCTACAATTACAAATGTTAATTTAATTTTCCCTTTTTACAAGTGAGGAGTTGTGTAAGGAAATGGTCGATGGCCTGAGGATCACGTTCGATTTCACCTTACCCATGATCCTCCTCTACCCCTGTGAACAAGCGCAATTCAAAAAAGTCAGTTCCTCCAGGCTTTTCCTTGCCATCAATGAAAGCTCCCCCTGCTCCAGCAAGTACGTGTGCAACAATTAATCAAGTCAGATGTGTTGTGTAAGAAAACTCTGTTGTCTGTGGTGTAATGCATGAAGTTGTAACCCTTCTTTTGTTTGTTGTTTGTCTTTGAAGTGCCCAGCGAGAGCGCAGCCCAAGCCCGTTGGGGCACAACCCACCCACCCCTCAATCCACAGACAGCCAACCAGCTCTGAGCGACATCTCTGCCACCACGCCCACTGCCCCTGCCCCCACCCCAAAGCGCCGGCGCCACCCTGACATGGACTGTATCTCATACCAGTCCCAGTCACTCAGACGCTCCACCAGGAACACGTCTGGGGGTGACCGTCCAGCTGAAGGAAGCAGCGGAGGTAATCAGTTTTTACTAAATTATTATGTTTTTGAAATTGAGCTAATACATGCATTGTATATAAAGAGATTTTATCTATTCTTGTATGTTATGAGTGATCTGTCTTGTTCTGTGAAGAATCTTGTACCATTGATTGGACTTGTGAGTTATAAATACAATGTATGGAATAATCCAGGTGGAGGCAGTGCCACAGCGTCTCCGCAGCTCAAACGCCGTTTGGTTGACAGCTCAGCCCAGCCCAAGTTCTTCCTTAACCTTGACAGAAGTAAGCAAAAACTCCATTAAAATAAACTTACTTACACTGTTTGGGGGGCCAGTATCAAACATTTTTAACTATTGGGGCTTTTTTCTGTTCAGAACTCTTAGTATCAAAAACTAATGACCATGTTTGCATGGACTGAAGTGGAGTGGCAGAGTGCAGGGCCTTTATATCAAAATAATGCAGTTCATGAAAACATTCAGCATCTTTATATTCAGTAATGTGACAACTTTTGTGTTTGTAATAACCAGTTTTGCCCAGTAGATGGTGATATCCTACTTCTTTTCTCCCACGCTCATCTCCTCTCTATGTGCTTAAGGACTGTTCTCCCAAAACTTTGTGTTGCTTGTATTGCTTCTGTAAGTGACTTTATCTCGTTTCTCTCTTTTTACCCAGAAACCCCAGTGCATAGTGGATCATCTTCCCCGTTGCCCTTGACCCCAAGCAAAGAGCGAAGTGGGCCTTTCTATGGCTTAGAAAGCCGGAGAAACAATGAGCTGAATGAGGTGATGAAAATGTGTGTGATGAATGTATTATGAGCCGGAAGGGAAACAATGTCTTGCTAAAGGGCACCAGAACAGTTACATAAAAGGCCAAAAACAGACCGTTATTGCAGAGAGAGAGAATTTAAGCAACTGAGCTGAGTCTGACAGACTGTAAGCTCTGGGATATCCACTCACAAGGCAGTGTGAATCCTGACTTGAATTTTCTGTTAAATGCTTTTCTTTTTACTCTGTCAACCAGGTCCTGAGCTGGAAGCTAACTCCTGATAACTACCCCCTCAACGACCAGCCTCCTCCACCTTCCTACCTGTACGGATCACAGCACCTCTTACGGCTTTTTGGTTGGTTTTGCTTTACTTTTACTTGTTCACTTGTCATCCTTTTGCTTTGATTTCACATCCCTGTCAGTTTCTTCTTCACATACCCCTGCTCACCTTTCTTCCAGTGAAGCTTCCAGAGATTCTGGGGAAGATGCAGATCCCTGAGAGGAATCTTCGAGCCCTGGTCAAACATTTGGAACTCTTTCTCAGGTAACTGATCATTGTTGTTAAATCAAATGTATTATTACCTTTACATGTATGCGGTCAGTCTCAGAGGAAGGAGACAAAGTATAGGCTTCAAATGTCTGCACACTCTGAAGATGGGAGAGTTCCAATCTTTGAGTCACTCATGCCTGAAGGCTTACAGTTTCTCCACTAAAACAATCAAGTGTAATATTAGAATCTCAACCCCTCCTTGAAAAAGAGATCTTGCCATCAGATGGACAGAAACTGTGTGAAATCACGTATAATTTCTTCAGAGGATAAATCATTAATAGATGCGGTGTTGCATTGAATTAACAGGACATTAAATTTGAAGCACTTTGACTTAAAATGTGCCTTCCTAATACCCTACACGGTTCATTAACCAAGGTCTGACCTAGCAAAGCATTTAAGCTCTACAGTAACTGCCAGTATTGAGCTGTACAAAGTTTTCATTTCGCAAGGAGAGAGGGGCAGAACCTGGAAGCCATTGATACACTCTTGAACACCCTTGACAAATACATTTTTTGCCTTATGCACAGTACTGAAGTCTGCTATTGTGAATTAAGAGTAAAAACAAGAGATTAATAGATGGAAGATAACAATAGAATTCATTAAAAGACAAAAATAGTGATTGTCAGGAAATGATCAATGCACCAGAATAGCCCAGAAGCACCTAAAACAAAAAGGCAAGGAAGACTAAGGAAATGAGAACATGAGCGGATGGGGGTGGGGTGGGGGGTGGGGGGGCAGAGATGGAGTGAGAAAGAGCATGTGTTAGAGGGAGGGAGATGAGTGGGCGTTACACAAGCGCGGGAGTCTAATCTTTAAATCCTCCCTAGCGATCTTCAGTTCAGCCAGTCCCAAACCTGGGGGATTTAGGTCCTCTCATTCTCTAATCAAACACACGCAGTACCGCCTTCTACCACCAAGTAGCACTGTGGAGCAACACTCAAACTCACGGTGGAGTGGGCACAGGCACAAACCTGTGTGCACAAGAGCCAAAAATACCCCTTGTCCACTACTCAACAAAAATTCTACATATAAATAAATAAATGCTTGGTGCCAAAAAAATCATGAGGTGGTCTTCTGAAAATAGCTTGAGCTGGCATTCATGACAGCTTGTTGGATGGGGTGGGAAGAGAGTGGTGTGCAGCCTGAAAGGATTACAGTTTTCAACTAAGTATGCGTTGCCTTCACCAGATTTTTTTTTTTTTTTTCTCACGGTGGGACAGAAGGGCTCAAAAAT
The DNA here is from genome assembly GCF_963924715.1 of Thunnus thynnus. Classification (NCBI taxonomy): domain Eukaryota; kingdom Metazoa; phylum Chordata; class Actinopteri; order Scombriformes; family Scombridae; genus Thunnus; species Thunnus thynnus. The sequence continues at coordinate 7,565,372 of NC_089540.1, forward strand.
GGCATTGTCAACATGTGAGCGTGTAAAATGAAATACCAATACTTAATTCTTTTCAGCAGCTTGAGCGGTTCCTCTCAGCAATGCATCTCATGCAGTGTCATCAGTAGTAGGGGAACTGCGGTTAGAAAGTCTTTTTAATTCACTCCAACATCACTGGACTGCAAATCACTGGAGCATCTCTTTTCATAGAGCATTATTCTGCAAAATGTCACCTACAATAACTTAGATACAAAGAATGAACTGCTTAAATGTAAATTACTTCTGCGGTTTCAATTTCCTCTGTAGCCCTGTGATGAACTATAAGTTGTTAAGACAGGATTGATGGTGTTCAGTACAGAAAACACCTCAGTTTGTACTCAGTAACTAATTAATATGTTCAGCATGTTGGAGACATAAAAGCTCTGCGGGACACTGGACACAAATTAAAATGCTTGCATCTTTTGGGAAAGCCTTCATGCTTTTTACTCTGAAATCAGCCTCGTGGCAGACTGTGCCGAGCGGGCAAAAACTGATTGATGTCGCAGGGACTGAAGTGCAGTGCATTCTGGGATTTGGCCACAGTTGATCTCTCACTCTCCCTTTCTCCGCAAGAATGATTATGATTAAGTGTGGGTGTGTGTGCACATGTGTATGCACACGTTATGCTGAGTTACAATGTGTATGCCTAAAGCGGCTTGCCTTGCGTTATTACTTATCTAACAGCAATAAAGATTAGCACAAGCCTGAATTCCTGGCACCAAAGAGCCTAAAAATTATTTTCTATTGAAACCTGTTCAGTGCCTTTTTTTTTTTTTAAGATTCTATCTTAATATTTTTTTATGTTTTAGTGAAGAATTATGCTTAAATTAACTTCTGTAAACCAAGATCCAAGTCTTGCTTAGCTTTCATTTGTTCGCTGTGTAGTACAGTCCCGTCATTGTCCCATTAGGTTGTCTTGTCTGTTATTCGTTGTCAAAGCGTTCTTAAGTTCTCCTCTGATGAGGATAATTTGTTTGCATTGAGATTAGGAAGGCCGGTGGAGCTAAGATGAGATGGCAAGATTTAGAGGATTTGGCCGAGTAGCGGATACTAAGAAGATTCCGGATTAGTTTTCCCCGCTACTGATTAGATGGGAGGAGGGTGGGGGGGGGGGGGATTTTTCACTCTCTGACTGTTGGTCAGTCATTCTCATGTTCTCTGTCTTTCTGTCATAGCAATTGGTTCTCTGGTGGTTGTATAGGAATAGATGAGGGGGCTTTGTCTCTGACATACTGTATATACCCTGGAGTAGAGGGCAAGGGGTCTAGGATTTATGCGGAATGAGCCAGGGATATCTAGGAAAACCAGAAGTTGAAATGAGCTTGGATGTGACATTTCAGATGCTTTCCTATCATTGCTTTTTGCTTCATGTAAGCCCACAGTGTCCACGCTGTTCGTCATCTGACAAACAGCTTATGCTGAATATTCAAATATCTCAAAATATCTCACGAGATTTCCTTCTCTTGTACTTCCCTTTCCCGCCTTCTCTCTTAGGTTTCTGGCAGAGTTCCATGAGGATTTTTTCCCTGAGTCCGCATATGTGTCCGCATCAGAGGCCCACTACAGCATGAAACAACCGAGGCCAATTTACTGAGGGAGATGTCGGCCATTTTTGTTTCCTTTCCTTGCTTGTCTGTACCATGACCTGTCTGGGCTTGCACACAGAGGAATAAAAAGCAGCTCTCTGTGCGTTATGCTTTCCTGGACCACCCTTTCTTTTCCTCAGGCCTTAACATTAGTTTTCCCATTGTTGTCTTGTGAAACTAGTTGCTTCTACCATGCCACTAACCCAAACTACGCTCTGTTTGTGGCATTGTCCTGCATGTCAAGCTGCCCCACGCTGCTTTGCTTCAACAGAAATCCTGCTGTGCATTGTACTGCTCCAAGGCATGTCCAGCGCTATCAGTGCTATTTGTTGGCATGCACTACCTGTATGCAGGCCCCAGATAAGATGAAATACTTGGGAGACAGTTTCTACTGATGGCTTACTTCTCCAGCCTTTCCTCATTGTCATCTGCTCTTTCGTTACCTGGTCCACACTTTTTAAGACCAGGCTAAGGCTTTGACGTCCACACCAGAGCAGCTGAAGGTACATTGTCAAACCTCCATGCAACCAAATTTTCTTCCCTCTCCAATATTAGAGGCTGGACAAAATGAAACGGCTTTGAATCACTCGGATGTGGAACCACACACAATCACTGCTGTTTGGCGAGGCGTCTCTTCATGGCCACTGTTTAAAGGTACTGTGGCCTGTTCCTAGACAGGGAAGGGAACACTGATCATAGTGAGCCCCATGTTCTTGTTCTGCCCATCCAATCACCTTTTTTTAAGATATTGTAGCTAATTGTATGCTGGTTCGCCTGTTTGGAAGCGAGGCCTAAGTTGGGCCCCAGCCCCCTCTTTTGTAGTGACTTCATGTAAGCGCTCCCTATGCAGCGCCGTCAGTGATGCTTCCAGATATGATTCCTCTAAAGCTACAGTAGGACCTGCTCTTCCTATTCTGGAGATGCTTCGCCGGCTTCGCTGTGCAATTGTAATTCACTGACTCTTTAAGAACTTTCAATCAGAAATGTTGTTTTTCCTCCACATTTTTCTCTAGTTTTACACTCTTTGGCTGTGTAATGGCCATTGATTGTCCATGAGAGATGCTCTTGTTTCTTCTTTTGTCTTGCTTTTGATGTTGTCCTGTGCATGTCTGTCTAAACGTCTAGCAACTTTTTATTTTACTTTGTTCTGCCTTCTCCTCCCACTATAGTTCGATCTAACAGAAAGGAGAAGGCACATTGGATTAAAAAGACAAATGACAAGTTCTGTGTGCAACATATCTGAGAGTTTTCCATGTGTTGCTGTCATTTTCTTGTTCTAAACCTATGTTGTATTAACAGATAATCTTAATTTACAGTTGAACACGTGAGGCTGTTAGTATTTACAAATACAACTTATACAAGAAATAGGACTTAAAGATTTTCTTAGACCAGCTCAGTTCAGTACACCATAATGACTGATGTCATTTGTTAAACATATTAGAAATAATCCATAAAACAATTTTGAGGAATTACTTGCAAATACTGTTTGGATGCAACAAAAGCTCTGGTTACTCGTCATGACATTGTGAAAATGTAAATACAAAACACCTGTTGAACAGTATGTTATTTATTTTCTTTGCACACCACTGGATCACACTGTTAATACCTATCTAATTGTAATTCTCATGCTTTTGTTACACAGATGATAAAATGTTGAATTGGTAGATTACTTGACAAGGACCAATCAAGACTTGTTTATAATTCACAATTAGTTTATCTCAGCTGTTTGTTGAACAAATATATCTGTAGATACAGTATCATATAAATTACCAATCGTACTACAGTTTCCAGTGTTACATGCAGAGGTATGGTGCAAGTGTGTTTTATTTTTTTTATTTCCAATTTTGTCTGTTTTCTTTGACCCATTTTTTTTTTCTTGAATTTGAATAAAAATGTTTTCTTAAACTTATCAGTTCATTTACATCTACTACATAGCACCATGATTGTGTATGCCTATACTGCCATCTCCAATCTTATACATGCCAGTTTTTCCAATGTGTTGTGCCATTAAGTTTGACGCCCGTATATAAATGGATTTCAGTCACGGAAAACTTCACAAAGCACCACTCTCTTAAAAGTTAAATGTAGACAGAATTTATCACCTACCTTGACCTTCCATGTCACTTGACCATAACTGATAACATGTAGAATCCGCTGTCCTTGTCAGCAGAGCTCCTCTCTTTGTCTTTGAGCTACTTAAGAGCAATCCACATTACACTACTCTTGACACTATTTAATCAAAGGTGATAAAAAAAATATGCCAAAGTGACAGGACTGATCTGTCACTGATGTGGTATGATACTCTGTCGCTGCTCCCCAGGCAAGCTTTAGTGAACAAGTAAAAATGTTGATGTAATCAGTGTACCCATGTCTGCTGAAGATGGATGGGAGTCTTCTAGTTCTTGTTGTTCTAAGCAGAAGTGGACATGTTCTTGGCAGAGATGAAAGGTTGATACAGTATGTCGTTCCGAATTAGGCACCTTTGAAACTGGTTGTCTTGAACGCCATTATGTTGAAAGACTTTGAGAGATTCTGTAGGCAAAGTAACAGGACTTTTTATTTGCAACATGATCAAAGGTGAATGTGAAATATTGCCATTTTTGATTAACTAACTGTCAGTAACTATTAAGTGAAGTTAAAGGGTTTGAAGTTGTAGTATTACCACCCTATATTCAAAGTTTCTGTGTGTAGCAGGTAGGGTGCCCTAGAGTAAAAGACTTACAAAGACATTTTTACAGCCAAATACAGACATGACTGTGATACATATAGTAGGTTTGAAAAAACAGAGACAGGAAATTTATTCACTCCTAGAATCACTCCTTCTTGAGTACAGTGAGTCGGGAACATTGGAGATAATTTGGACTAAGTTTATATCACAATTCAACAGTTACCCCCGCTTTATGCCAAGTGTGCTGATGTATGAAAGTAAGGCAGGGTCTTAGCTCTTTATCTCAAGCTCTCTTTTTTTAGTCTACACACAACAACTGCTGTCACATTTTATATGTGAACTTAGCGCGGGCATTTATACGATTCACAGAGTTCTTGAGGTCAGATCAGGGAGGCAGTGGGATGCTGCCACAAGGAGTTTATGATAACAGGCTTTTCGCCCTGCCTTTGAATATGGCCATTCGGAAGAAATATACACTTATGTCTTTAGACATGCTGAGACGACACATGGTACGACCTACTTCATTTGAAGCATACTGAGGCCTTCAGGCCCTTCCTACTGTCCTTGAAAAATGGTGTCAGACCAATTGACGAACAGTAATGTGAATTTGGGTAGATATGTTATGAATTAATAAGCTTACCAAATAGTACTAGTTCATTTTACATCCAGCAGAGCAACTGTTGCAGCACTGCTATAGTTCACTTAAGATTGGATGAATACCACTGTCTTGCATATTTGCCTCCATTTGTTATTGGGCTGCTTTCTGCAAAACTTTGCCGTTAGTCTGGTCCCAGTGCACTTGTGGGAGGCTGGCTAACCTTTACTCTCCATATAGAGGTCCTAATGGGTTTCAGTGGTAAGCCCTAATGTTATTTGCACTGGGTCAGACTTCTTGTAATGAACCGCTTATCACTGTAACCCAAGACGGCACTCACTTGCCTGCTGCTATCATGTAGCCACAGAAGCCACCAGTTCAAGCCTTTCAATGCATCTCAAATCGATTTCCCGTTCCGCACCGTCTCTATCCGCTTACCGCATGATTCAATTGTTGGGGGGTGAGGGTGTAATGAGATGTGAGCTATCACTTCGTAAGTGCTGCTGCCCGCACCTTTCACCTGATTCCGCCTCTTCTTTTGTTTGTGTTCACCTATCTTTCCATCTCATTCTCCACGCTCCATCCTCTGTGTCTTCCTTCTATATTCCCTGAGTGGTTTTCTTTTCCTGCCTTCACATCCATATTGCCATCTCTTTGGTCTAATGTTCCCTCTGATAGGTGTTTTGTCTTTCCTTTCCTCTCCTCACTCTCTCCAATACTTTGTTGAAACAGAAGAGAGTGAGAAGGCTCTGACCAGCAGGAGTGTGCAGACCTATCCCTTTCTGTTCATTTGTCTCATTAGGAAGTGTTTTCCGCTTCCCTTCATCTTTTTATCCACTCAAAGCTTTGTCAAGACATCCTTGGATGCATTCATCTCCTTAACCGTCTTCATCCAAATCTCCGTTATTCATTTTCATTCCATTCTCCATATTTTCATCCTTGCACCATGGACCTAGGAGTTGGATTGCAAGGAGAGATGGTGGACACCAGCCCCTCTATCTCCTCTGACTCTTCTTGGACATCATTTGACCGTAGCACTGACCTCACATCATTGAGCTCTGACCATGTCTTGACTCCTGTGACAGCTCCTAGCAGCTGTAAACCTTTTGAGGACCAGCATCCAAAGACGTCTTCAGTCAAGGTCTCCTCCGAAGTACGAACCAGAGAGGTTGCATGGAGGGAAACATCCTTTCTTGGAAATGATGAGTAAGTACATCGCTGCAATAACTGGAGCAATCATCAGTGACCAGGTGAAAATAGGTGACAGAAACATTTTGATGTGCAATCTACCGGTGAGAAACATGAATTTGGCCAGATTTCTATTGCTGTTTCTTTGTAGCAGATTACATCATCTGACTTAAATCGACACATGTACGTAAATCAGTTGCACATAGTCATAGTGTGGTTGTTTACATGTTGCACAAGACATATGGCAGGAAGACGGAATTGTCATCATGTTTTTTTATGTAAGAGTCTTGGGCACAGCGATGCTTTGAGCTTGATGTTGACATCAACATGCTGACATGCTCACAATAAAATTTAGATCTGCTAAAAGTCAGGAGATCCCTAAAATTGTTTGGATAAATCATTTGGCAACCATGAATGACATGTATGACACTTGATTAGACTGTATTGAACAAATTTTGACATGGTGATGCTAGATAAAAGGTCAGTGGATCACTAATGTAATTAGTATTTGTTCCTTTGGGACCTTTGGATCTTCTCCCATCTTACAGATGTCGATATTTCATTCAAAATCTCATGGTGATGCTAGATGAAAAATCTTGGGATCATCCAGGGTCATTAGGATCCATCCTCTGGGAACATGAAAGTAGCAAATTTTATACTCCACCTTGGTTTGATATGTAATTGTAATAACTATCTAATACCTGTCAGTGTACGCATGTCATTGCCGGAATGCAGCATGATCAAAATCCAATCAGTGGATAGAATCTTGGTCATGAATGTGAATCATTTCTGTATCATGTATCTGATGCCGTAGACTGCAATGTGATATAATGAGTCCCTTGATACAAACAGGAAGCCTAATCAATATGCTTTCATTTTGCCTGCCAATATCAATATGTGGTTCTGCATGGTTTTTGAGCTTGTTATGGCATTCAATTGATAAAGCCATTTGATCAGTTAAGTCATTAAAAAAAAGGTTTCTTTGCCCCTTCTGGCTGAAAATTTAGACGCACGAAAGATAACACAAACCTCTCTTAAAAGGTTGGGAGAGAAAAGGAAAAAACAATCTGCACCAACACCTCATGAAAGTAAGTGCTCTCATAGTAACTTAGCTTTTAGCACACAGTGGTGATGATTATCTGTTCCATCTGGTTTTAATCATGAGTGGTTCTGTAATGGGAGTCTGATTCCCAGTAGCAGGACTGTGAGAACGGATAAAACAAACCTAGCATTGGTTTAGATAGAGACCATAAATCACCTCTCCTTGAATTCTTCAGAGAATCTCTGTCTCTGTGGCAAGTGGGAAAACCCGGGGTGTTGTTCATCAAGCCTTTCTTTTTCTCTTTCCTGTCTTAGTTCCTTTCTTTCCTTCCACTCTCCATCACTCCACCATACCCTGGTATATATAATTACCATTTCACAGACTGACAAAAGTCTGAACACACTCACTGGCTGACACTCTCACCATGTCTTCAAATCACTCCTACCTCCCTGTGGAGGGTTCGGTATCTTTTTGCAAAATGCATAAATGCATTTTGCTCTTAGCTGGTTTTCCATCGTTAAAATGGAATGACTGAATAGAAATGACAAATGTAAGCTAGACTTTTTCATATTGTTAAACATTTCTGGTGTAGGAAGAAAGACATGGGGATATAAATCTTTTTGACAACAATAACTTTTTGCATTTTTTTTTCTTAGGGAAATTGTTGGACATTTTAGGGAATACACAGTTAGTTGAAAAGATGCATACCACTCTCACGTCTGTGCAAGAAGTAGATACCTTGAGCTAGGAGGAGATTAGCTTAGCTTAGCATAAAGACTGGAAGCAAGGGGAAACAGCTAGCGTGTCTAGATATGTAACAGCATTTTATGAGGGAGGTACATGCTGTAACTATTTCAGAATGTTCAGCATGCCCCAAAATGGGCAGATAAACTGTTGTCCATCAGGGAGTAGTTACACTATGAAATTCCCCCAACAATCACAAATTGTTCTTTTTACATTTTGTGTTTGTATATGGATTAAACAGATGAGATATATGTTGATATCAAATTTGAGAGCGTTTTGGAACTTCAAGAGCCAGACTAGCTGTTTCCCTGTGCTTCCAGTCTTTATGCTATGCAAAGCTAATCACCTCCAGGCTCCAGCTCCCTGCCTAATGCACAGAAATGAGAGTGGTATTGATCTTCTAACGAATGCTAGTTTTTCCCAAAATGTCGAAATGATCTGTTAAGAAAACCAATTTAAGCATGTTAACTCAGGTGATGGAAACACAGAGATAACAGAACTGAAAATTCATAGCAAATTCATATTTTATTTCTTATGATATTTCAAAAGTTTGAGTAAAATTTTCTTGACAGTTGGATTGAAACATCTCAAGTGACGCACCTCTCTTCCTCCTCCTCCTCCTCCAGTGCCCTTCTCCATTTTATCCTCTTCACACTTTTTTCTCCCTGTGCTGATCTCTCTAATGTGCAGGGAAACAGTTAATGTTCTGTGCTGTATTTTAAGTCTACAAAGGTTACAGAGGTTAGTGCGCTTATACCCCATTGGCTATTGCGTTTAGGGAAGCTTAGCAATGATTGGACCATCTGGAAGAAGATGGGATCCATCACGTGAGAATAACAATTAAAATATATATATATATATATATATATATATATATATATATATATATATATATATATATATATATATATATATATATATATATATAACTATCATTTCTAAACATGACGGACTGTGTCTGTGACCTTGCTTTTGCTGTGCATCTTTTCTCTGCACAAAACAAAACTGAAAAAAAACCTCACATACCCAGATACAAGGAAGAGGGAGTGAGTGAGGGAGGGAGAGCAAGAATAAGAGGCAGCCTGAAGAGAATCACACCACAGAGGGAGAGAGCTACAGAGATGTAAAGAAAAAAGAAAAGATTCAGAGATTTGCTACTTGCTGCTGAATCAGCCGACCCAATCATCACTCTCTCCCAAATTTCTAGCTTTCTCCAAATCTTATAATTTCTCCTTCATCTTATTGTCATTCACTTTCTGGAATCACAACTGCTTCACAACTACTAAGCTTTTTTTTTTTTTTTTCTCATCTGTCACCCCACCCCCAACTGACCCAAACATAAAGTAATTTTGCTGCAGTTGTGGTTATTGTTGTTGGAGCCTGCCCCTCTGCTGGTGGCAGCCAGAGGATTAGGATATAGTCGGGCAGAGAGACACAGCAGGATGGCACACTGAGTCATGAGGTAAGATAAGATATAGTGTTTACTTCTATCTCATCCTCCATGTCCATATGATGCAATGACGAGCTTTGTGGATGAGTGTACAGTATCTATAGAAGAGTGCAGTGGTTGTTTATTTCTGTGTGGAGTGAGTACATTCTTATTCTTTCTTTTTTTTATTTATTTATTTTTTTTTTATTCCTAAATTTTTTATTTTTTCACATGTTGGCCATATAATTCATTAATATATTTTAGATTCTTTATTGAAAAACTGTGGACCTATCTGTTCAATTTACAGTATATATTCAATTCTACCTACTTATTGCACAGTACAGATAACCCAATATCACATTATGTTTCCATGTTCCAGTGCACTCACTGCCTCATTTATTCTGTACAGAAAGTTGTAAATGGTTAGGTCCTAGGTTTGTGGAGAAAGTTGTTTCAATCTCTCCAGGCGAACATAGTGTGTGGCAGACAGACATTTTCACAGTTGGGTGGAGGCACTCTGATCTGAGCCCTCCCACTTATCTTACTGTAGTAACTGCATTTTCTACTTCTTTCAAGCTCTGTGGTTTTGACATGAAATTTGAGAGGATCCAAAGTCAGGCTGTAGTGTGAGGCTGTCTGTGCACTGCAATGTCCAGAAGAGCCCCTGCGTAAACCCACTTATACTGTATACCCTGCCCTTAACAGTGGACATTTTGCTGATAGCATGTGTGTGTGTTTGTGTGTGTGTGTGTATGTATGTATATGTAACAATAGTCAAGTTTCCATCCAAATGTAAAAAATCTGCAAAACAAAATGTGAACGAATGTATTTCCAGTCGGATGCATCATTATAAACATTCTGTGGCGCATAGTGCTGCATGAAGTGATGCCAAACACAGATAGTATTATGTTACCATCCTTTCCATGTAAGAAATAATGTAATGCAAAAGTAGAAAAATATATTGTAGTGATGGCCTTGAAAATTTTACAATAAATGAAAATTTCACTTTATCCTGCCAGATTCAATCTGCTTCCCCTACCCCCACCCTAACCCACCTAACCATACAGGAAGCTTCACCATACCACCCCCCTCCCTCCATACCACAGATAGTAGATGGACATATATGGACATATACACTGCACACTCACAGACATTTACCCACTATATAGACTTTTCTATTTTCTAGCCCTATTTTCAGTTTCTATACCTTGTGTTTCTTTCATAAACGGCATTCAGAGTGGAGGACAAAGGAAGAATTTCACTGTACACTGTGACTATGACAATAAATGCTTTGACTTTGACTCCATCATACCAATAATGTCTTTTTTGAACACTAGAGCACAGTCCCAATGTCTGCATCACCCCAGTGGCGTCTGATGCATCACATTTGAGTTTAAAATTTTGACCTTTGATTGAATTGCTCTCATCGGACCACCAGTTGAATTTGTGAGCGTAGCTGGATGTGTGTGGAATGCAGACTTAAGGGATATAGCAAAAATTAGATATTTTGACATTTAATTACAGTGTTTCTATTGGGACAATACGTGCATGTTTGATTTGTCCAAAATTGGAGTAGTGTTATCTGAGACAGCGTGTTTTGCCTTTGAAATTTTTTACCTTAAAACAGTAATTAGATGTGGAGAAAAGAGGGGCTCATGTACAATTAAGCAAATGCATTGGTGCAAAGAACCAACGATATGGAGAAGTAAAGCCCAAGAGGTTATTTTGACTTTACACTTCAGCTTTTTCTGTACTGGTTAAAGTGATTTTGACCAAGGTCAGCTGGTAGCTGGGTCACTTAGATTGTGGTGTATTATCACTGAAAGGAGAGGGTGTAATTAAAGAGAGGATGAATCTCTATTCTCCTTTTAATGAAACAGTAAGGACCTTTGGCACTGGGGCGTGAGCCGTCTGCTGCGTCAAATCCGCCAGATGAGACTCTCAGCTGATGATGTGATGTGAATGATACAAATTATGAAAATCGGTGGCATGTTGTTGCTTTTGTTCTGAATAGGGATAAAGTCGTTATGAAGTGTATTTTGCCAATCAAATTGAATTTAAAATCCATCACTTTGTATTTAGCACAATGACTCATCCTCTTCCCTCCCTTCATCTCTCCATGCTTTTGTTCCTCCAATTTTCCACTCATTTTCCCCTCCCACATTCCTTGCATCCTCCCTTTCATCCTTCCATATCTCCCACCTCCCAGTCTTCCTCCCAACCTCTGCTTTCCCACGGCAATCCACATAATATTACATAAAACACAGCCCATGGTAGTTAAGTGGATAAAAAAATAAATAGCCTTTACTAAGGAGACTCTTGCTTCCTTTTCCTAGTAAACAGACACGGTTACATAAAGTCCGCAAAGCCTCCAGATGGACATGACCGAGGTCCAGTCATTTGGCCAGGAATCATTTCCAGCATAGCATGGGCTGGAGACACACACACACATGCACACATGTATTGTTGCCCTATTACACAGCTAAGGGCATTTAGGATCTTGTTTTCATTCTTAATCCCATATTTGTTCCCTATGTGCTCACCTTTGTCAATACCTAAAGTTAACCTTCATAGTAAATCCAAACCATTGATTAATTTGGGAAAACTCCTAGTTTACACTCAAATCCATACTAATTCAGTTCTTTCTTTGGGCGCAGTAAATAAACACATTTATTGGAGAAACTGTCAGAAAATGACTACTTTTAAATGAAGAATTGATTCATAAAATGCATGACTGAGTAAGCGAGTTAGATTAGGAAATAAAATGTGCAAAGAAACAGGATTTACTTGCTGTTTCTCAGACTGCTTTATGTATCTAGTCAGGGAGCACCCTGCATATCTGCAGTGGAAAACGCTAGCTGGATGATATCTGATATTTCATATCGACACAATGTACTGTATCAGCAGATATTCAGTCTAACCTTAATTTTTTATTCTTACGTATATAAAATTAGACACACAGGTGTCACGGGCTTGTACAAATCAGTGGTCACATCCCTGTAGACATGACTATAGATAGCTACTTGGCCAAGAGTTAGTGCCAGGTGGCATCTCAGGGGTAGCAAATGGAGCTGGCTTCCACTGAACTGGAATGTGCTGAGCTATATGTTACCTACAAACTACAATCCACAATATTTTCCAGTTTTTATATATATATATATATATATATATATATATATATATATATATATATATATATATATATATATATATATATATATATATATATATATATATATACATCAAACAAATGTTGTTCCTTCTCATTTGATGTGTAATCATTACCAGTGTTCTGCCATAACCGTCTTGTCTTCAAAAGGCAGCTTAAACTGCTTGATTTTCCTTTGGAAGTCATTTATGTCGTTGTGAAATCCTGTGAAACATCCCTTCGCATTTTGTAATACAAAGAAAGTGATGTTGCAATATATAAAGGCCAAATTCAGCTGTCAAACGAATGATGTACTCACCAACAAAGGGTAAGTGTTGAGGACATCAGGCCACACAGGCATAAATCTGCAAGATAATCAGGCAGCACTTTTCACCAGCCAGCTGGATGTAATAGAGTTGAGTGTTTGAGAATGTGAGTACTGTATATCACTTGAGTTATCAAAGTAGTGCTTGCTATCACAGATGTTTTATTGAATTAGGCCAACAGCAACCCCAGCAGACTCAACAGTGTGATTTTTGGCGGCTCTGAACTTTCTTCTCTGAGCAGAAAATGCAACTACCCTCCTAATTCACCACCATCACTCAATAATTTCTGAACTCACTATTGATCTTGACGTGAGAGAGCATATACAGCTTGCAATCCTGTAGAAATACATTTTTAGCAAGCCAACACAGCATTTTAACAAATAAATACTGTATATCAGCAGCCATGCTGCTGACAAACGATCATAATTGAACATAAAAATGTGTAATGATTTCTTGTGACATATTACTTTGCCTCAGCTGAAAAGTCACACTCCTTTCAAGATCCTTTGTAACTTTTTCCAGTACTGATTTCACCACTTTTTAGCTTTCCTTTCAGAGTCTCTCATTCTCTCAGTGTCTTCCTTGGTCCATTTTCTCTGCAATCTGCATATCATATCAGTTTTCTGGACTCAGACTGATTTAGACAAGATAGGAATGCTCCAGCACCACTTCCTTATGGTGAAGACCAGCTGCAAGTGAACAAATGGTGCTGCATCGTCACCGCCACTTCTCGCTATTTACACCAAAATGTCAACAAGTTTCTAGCCTACTAGAATTTTGTGGCAAGCATTGTGTAAATAAACAACTCACTGTTTTTTCCGAACAATTTGCGCTATTTTGTTCAAAGCCACATTTGTTTTGTCTTTGTCCTTGTAATCTGGTAGGAAAGGGTTGTATAAATGTGGAATTCCCAAAACGGCAACAGTTATTTTCTCCTCCATGGAAATCTTCCCGTAGCCTCCTGGTCCTCCATCACTTACAGACGATTTTCGCCCTCATTTGACATCTCAAGTTGACATTTTTCAACTTGCGACCCCTCCCTTTTATGGGTGTGTTCCATAGAAAATGAATGGCGGCAAACTTTGCATTGCACCATGTTCAGTGGCTTCTTCACCGTTAGGCTCTCAGGTGTTCAGCACAGTGTACCTTAGGCTTAGGTCCTGAATGTGAGCCAGGTAGCAGGAAAGCACAGGGATGTTTGTTAAACAAAAATGCAAAATCTGTCTTTCAGTTTAACTCAAAAGAACACACTAGATATTATCTGTTTTGATCCCATTTTCATTTAACAAAATATAGCAAATTGCTCAATATTAAATAAAAAGTGTTGCTTTGATAAAACATAGTCTGAAGTTAAAAAGATTTTCTGTTGCACTGGGAGGACTTACACTCATGACCTCAGTATTTCTAAAATCCTGACTACATCCCTGTTTACCATCCTTTTTTTAAAATCATATTTCACCTTATGAATGTTTTAAAATCCCTGCCCTTGAATTCTTATTTGCCCACATGTTGATGCAGAGGGAGTGAAGATTACCAGCAGTCACCCTCCTACTCTTCCTGTGCTATGGAGCCAGTGCCCTCACCCACCCCCACCCCCGTAGAGCAGACAGTGTTAATTTTACAATATGTCGTAATGTCATAGCGTTTGTGCGCATCCCCCTTTTCACTGGAAAGGGAGGGCAGTAGTAGTTTATGTGATGGCGTGTGAATAAATTTTCTTTCTCCCTCTACACAGTCAGATTTTATTGTCACTAGTCCTTGTTTATCTCCTCTACTGAGTCAGCAAGGACAACTGCACTATTATGTTGTGTCCTTCTCTTATTGTATATACATTATTGTTGTGTTAATCTCTAACTGCCTGCTGTATGCCCACAGGCACGGTTGACCTCTGTCTGCTCTGACCAGAGAGAATCGCATTACGATCATTGATTCTCATGCCTTCACACACATGTATACACACACATATATACATATATATATATATATGAGATGCCTGCTATATGTCACACACTCTTCCTTGCATAAGAGTTTAAGAGTGGCATCAGACATCTTTGTGTCTGAGATACACATGTGCACACACACACTCATGCACGCTGTAAGTACAGCTGCTGATGTCTGCGCTTAGTGGCAGCTCTAAAGTTGGCACACATCTGTTCATGCATTGATCCGCCCTGCTCTGTGTGCAAGCTGTGTGTGTGGAACGGCAGTGTGTGTGTGAGTGTGTGTGTGTGTTTTAGACATACTGTATATCACACATCTTGTCATCTCTCTGATGATGCCATGTGTGTGTGTGCGTGGGAGGGGGGGTGAGGTTTTCCCAACATTGTCCCCCTGCTATCTCACACACCGCATGCGTGTGTGGAGTGGTGTCCGTGCATGTGTGTGTGTTGAATGGAGTTTATCCCCGCTGGCCCAGATGCCCCGGCTAAATCCATCACCAGCGGTGCTGCACAGCGGTGCTAAGCTGGAACATTTGGCACCAAGCTAGGAATGAAAAAAAAAAAAAAAAAAACAAGGAGCACACTCAGACATACACATATGCACACATACACACAAACACACACAGAAATTGAGTTTTGGGATTTTTTTTTTTTTCAAAGAGATTCAGAGGAAGTAGATTTTTTTAGTGGAGGAGCTGGACTCAGGGAGTGGGACAGGAGCTCTTTCTCCGACGCTCTGAGCCTTTTGGTGGCGGTGGGGCCGGGGCGTCCATCCCACTCTCTCCACCCGCTCATTCCCTCATTTGTCCGGTTGACAGGATGGAGCCGTGTGATGATGATGATGAACTGGGAATGTTAACCGCTTTCCAGTAAGTTCTGATGTCCCTTGATGCCTCTTGTTGTTTACTTGCTGTGTCATCTCGGTGGACTTATTTGGAGAGTTGAATATCTTTGAGTTGAAGATAAAAATTTTCTCTCAGCAGCTCCTCATCAGAGTGTTTAAGCTCTTTAATGAGGGCTTTGTTGATGAAGCTTCCTGGGTGGTTTACATAGACGTTGCTGCTGCTGGTTGTAGGAGCCTGTTAAGGGCCTCTGGCTCAGGGTCACAGATGCTTTATGAACACTAGTGTGCTGTTTCAGGCCAGTTTTCAGTGCTTGATCCTTTGCTTATTGCTGTTTTTGTTTTCATCTGAATCCTGTCATGTACATGGATTAAGTTTATTGTGGATTGTAGGAGTTTTTTTTCTGTTTGCCAATGTCAGCTCTACTTTGTGTCTAATGATGGCCATGTTATTCAGAGCTGAATATTGAGTCATAAAAGTAATCCAGTGAAATGTTTTGGAGAAACTGACGCACTATTGAAACTTTAATCACACATGTGACGCAGGAATCTGGGGCTCATTATGATTGCACATGCAACATGAGGGGAAAACTGCTCTGACATACATAATCACACACATACATCACAGAATCATTTTGTCTATAATATTTTCACCTCTAACAAGCATTCTGCTGATTTGTGTGTGTGTGTTGTTTTTTTACTATTTTAATGGATGTGTATTATGTTACAGTGAGTGCATCTGTGCAATTTTGCATCCCCAATCAAATTGGACTGAATGGGATGCAAAGTGGCAATGACATGGTTTGTTTTCAGTCATTTTAATAATGTCTCACTGTTAACATCATTGTTTAATGATGTTTTAAATGCTACAAGTAATGTAGATATATATGATCTTGTCCTTGAGATCAATGGATCCATCATCAGTTTGTCTAAGCAAACTGTTGGATGTAACGCCAGACTGTGTTACTGCAGGCTTCAGAGCAGCCATATTGTAATCTTGCTCATTGAATTGATGGCACGTGAGTCGTCCATTACATAAGGCTAAGGTGGCTCCAAGCAGCGGAGAAACCCAGGACCTTGTAATTACTGAACACACTTAGAGATTACATCATGGATTGAGGGGGTTTAGCTAGCTGGCTGCTAGGAAGTCTGGCTGTGTGTGTGTGTGTGTGTGTGTGTGTGTGTGTGTGTGTGTGTGTGTGTGTGTGTGTGTGTGTGTGTGTGTGTGTGTGTGAGCGGTGTCATAAAATGTTATTATTTTGCACACATTTCTATGCATGTTACTTAATGCACTGCTCATATACAGTATGTAAATACAGACTGTATGTGTGTATACTGCACAGTGTTCTGTGATAGTAATGGATAGTCACATGATAGTGAGTAAATGAGGCTTAATTGTTTCCCTCCAACAGCTGGGGGCTGTGTTTACTTTAACTGATTGTCATTTGGAGTGATAATCCATACCTATACATACACACACGCAAATCATGCGATTGATGGATTTGTTAGCTAACAAATCTATTTTGCGAACATTTGGAAGATTTGGAGTTCTCATACTAAGACATGCATCTCACAGCTGTTTGAAATGACTTTCTTTCAGTCGCTTTAACTTATAAAAAAAGTGTGATTCAACAGATCCCAAATTAAAAGCGCTTTGAGTCTAAAAACTTTTCTATAACAAAATGATTTATATGTTTTCAGGAGAGGTGTAGAGGGTTTGTTTTGGTGCTACATGATAAATGATGAATACTCAATAAGACATTTACACCATTGTATGGTTTTTAACATAAAGCAATTGGGAGAGAAAAGCTTGTGCTTCTGTCTTCTATTTTTCCTTCTACCTCAACATAAACCCATACAGCTGCTGGTCAGCAGCGGACTGTGGGATTGAGGAGGCGCCAGATCGCAGCATCATTGTCGAAGGATTACAGCAACGAGGTGATAGGTCATTGGCCAGGAAACATGTGGCCCAGAAAGCAGACAAATGAAATTTAATTCAGATTCAGACTCAGCTCTGCTGTGTCAGTCAGTCAGACAGACAGGCAGGCAGGCATGGACTATTTCTTTTAATCTTTCCACCTGCTGTTTCTGGTATTCAAACCACCGATATTCCAAATATTTAAATGTTGACTCAGCAGCTGCAGAAGGAGTGAGACAAGTAAAATAAAGTGACCCTGCTGTGCTTTTTTTATTCCTGTTTCACTGTATGAATGTTTTTTATTATTGAGGCTATTGTGCATGCCAATGCTTAAGCAAGAGATTGTATATTTAGTGGAACAATACAGAGTCACTAGATTCCAAATAAAGGGCAATATCAGGCTGTTAAGGTTTATAACCAAGAGGTAATGAAGACAGATAAGAGGAGATGTTCATTTCTTGATTGTTATTATTCATCTGAGGTTGAAAGTGCACCTATAACCCCCGAGAAATCTCTTTTTTTCATTTTTAGCCAATTGAATTCTCATTAGATTTGCATGGGGGAAATCTTATTCTGAACTTTGACAAAACTTTTATATTAAAATTTGAGTCTAAATTGAATATGATGAAATCCTGCGGTTTCCTGTAGACAGTGAAGCTTTTTTATGTGAATGAAATAAGACACCTTGGCAGCTCCAACCGAATCTAATTCTCTCATTTTCATAAAAAAGAGTGCAGTGAAGTCATGTTTCTACTGAAAATGCTCCTTCTTTGATTATAATCTGCGGCTGCTCCACCTCTGTGCCTGCTGCACTGTAGGATGTTCGTGCTCAGATTGGTCGGGTTGGGCTGGACGGGCCTTCAGGCCAAATCGGTCATAGGCCGATTAGTTTGCTGGCAGGTGCTCAAAGTCTCGTCGTCGTCGTCCTCCTCCTCCTCTTCTCCTTCTTCTGCCTGTCAGATGGAAATTCATGTAAATTCCTGTTGGCCGCAGAAAGCAAACAGAAGTGAGTTGGGATACATCATGAAAAACAACACAGTAACAATCACCTACTTGGCTCTTCCAATTCAGTTTTCAGACCCAGCGTCTCTGGTGGGAAATATACAAAAGCGGTTTCATTTCTTCCTATTTCCTAAAAAGTACACAGCAAGGTTGCAAATCAAACCACCAAAAGATACAGGGTGTCAGCTGCTAGCTTTGATCTGATAGCAAACGTCTAGTAAACTGCTGCTGTTTGCATCCGTATGTGACTGTGACTGTGGAACTTTCTGAATTTGTAAAAGCTTAGAAAAGTGTTGACAACTTGCCAAAGTCAAGCTGTAATTATATTTTAGATTCCTTTTCAATATAGAAATGTTAGCATGTGGGAATACAAAAATGTGCTTTGAGAGTTTTGACAGAACCATATGCGCCCTACCAGCTGACAGATCTTGAAACTGCATGTTGTGGTGGAGTATTTTTCTGCTTTTTTCCATCTTGTATTGTGCTCCACCAGCAGCCATGATGGTTAATGACCTTATTTGTTCTCCTAGCTCTTCCTAAAATGATTCTCTGCTCCCTAAATGACTTATTCTTGGGCTTGTTTGTTGCTGACTTGTTGGCTTTCTGTGTTAAATGGTATCAGTTAGATGTGAATGTTGGAGTTGTTGTGTGTGTCTTTAATCTCATTGTTGTTGTTCAACCAGGAGCTAATGGAAGCAGATGATGACAATCTCACTGGCAATACCATTTATCACACAAACACAATATCCATAGTCTGAGTTTGTATGAGTCTCTGTGTGTGTGTGTGTGTGTGTGTTTGGATGCGTGCACCAGACGTGTAGCCTAACCCGCGTGTTGCAGTAAGTGGGGCTTTGCGGCGCAAATCCGTAGCCTGTTTCCAAACAGTCAGAGATCTTTCATAAATATCAGATGAGCTAATGTGGTAAAGCCACAATCCGTTAATGACTAAATGCAGACATGGCAGCGACTCCGCCAGTTAAGAAACATTTACATTCAGCAGGGTTATCACACGATGTTTATCTCCCGCATGTCTACCGCAGCAACTGTGAGATTAAAACCCATATTGCATATGTTCTGAGCTGTGTCCCCATGCGTGTTTAATGACTACAACAGATGGATGAGATTTGGATTAACAAGTTTTCTGCCACCCTTAATACTTTGTTTGTTACATTATATTGTTTGATGCTACAACTTTCATGTCAGGCTCAAAAATGCACAGAACTTTGATCATCAGAAGCTTAGTCTTTATAGCAGGAATATAACTTAAAATGTAAGTTTTGGCATCATTAGCATTCAGATCACCACAGAACTTCAACATCCATCATTACAAGGCCTTTGTCCCCAAGTTCTTAATATCAGTAATTGTGAAGAGGCCTGAGCCTACTTTCCTTTGTACTGTTGGTGCGCTGTGTCTGAAATATACCTCCGATAAAATTGAGGTTCACAAGTTCATTAATTCAGAACTAAAATCTACATTTCTTGCTGTAAGGTTGGTTGATATATGGGTTTAGTTTATACAGTGGATAAAATGGCAAGCATGCTACCTGTATAGCTGCATAGACATGAAATGCACCTTTTTTTTTGCTTTCTTGCAGAATCAGATGAAAAGATTGATGTATCAATCTTCTCATCTAAATCTTGGTAAGAAAGAAATAAGTGTATTGTCAAAATGTCAGACTATTCCTTTAAATATGGAAGAGCATTAGTTGTGTGAAAGAGCATACATTATATGCAGTAGGAATGTATTAATAGGCTAATCACAATTGTGTGTTTGTCATCCCCTCCTCCACATACTTTGACACCTCTGATGAAGGTGCATTTTCCATGTTGCCAGTTTTAGGATGTAGTCCTTATGGAGAGCTTGCGTAATTTGTACTGTCACAGCGTAACACTGCAGTCAACACACTGGAACAAGTGAAATCACTTACAAAGTGCAACACAGAAAATACCACAATGCGGCCTCTCTCGCCTTCTGTTACAGGAAAAGCAGTTATTTATTACTTCCACACTCTTGCCCAGAACACTTGCATCATTACTCTGACTTTTTTTTTTTTCCCTCTCATCACTGGGAGTGCTGCCCAGTTATGTTCAGCAACACTGAGACTGTTGCCCAAACAAGAACCCCTCAGCCCCCTTTGTCATTACACATTATTGATCATAAGCCTGCATACACTGAGCAGTAGTTTTTAACAAATCAACTATTTCTACTCTGTTTTTATATTTCCTCATCTCCATTTAGTTAACCTCTTTTCTTTCAGTTCATACTGTCAGTGTTCTTTATTTTCTGCTACACTTTCTATTTAATTATCATGCAGTTGTACTGAAAAAAAAGCACTGCGATAATGAGAATAAGGCTGAAAATGACTTGACTTGAGTGTTAAGTGTGTGCACACTTACTTGTATGTAATTACGTGCTAGTTTGTGTGTGAGTGTATTTGGCAGTCAGAGTATTGGCTCTGCTGGCCGCCTCAAGAGATGTGGCTCACTAAAAAGAAAAAAAAGAAAAAAAAAAAAAACATCTCTCGTCAGCATTCAGGCTTAGTGAGTATGTGCATGTGTGCGTAATTAAATGTCACGCAGGGCTTGAAGAATAGCTAATAGCATTTGATCAAGTTGTTCAGTCTACATGTGTGTCTCCCATCTCTGCATTTTGATGTGTGTGCACGCCAGGCATGACGGGAATATGCATCCAAGCAAGTGAACGTCTGAAGAAGGGGTAGTTGGAAGATGTTTATTTGTGTGTGTGTGTGTGTGTGTGTTTACAGCTTATGCATGCCTGCGTGGAAGCGACCCCCACGAAACGCTCAGGAGTGCGGGGCGGCCGGCAGCTTGCTAATATGCTGTGGAGTGACAAATAGCTCCTGTTGTTTCCCACTCTTTCTTATCTCCTAAGTGTCCGCGACAAGCTCCGTTATTGAAGAGGGGTGTTTAGTAAGCTGACAGCGGGAGGTGTGAGGAAGGAGAGAGAGACGGAGAGGCAGAAAAAAAGTAGATCTAAGCCAAATGTATTATTTGTTTAAACCCACATGGAGTACTCGATGGATTTAATGCGTCAGAAACACTCAGCTTGCTGCCAGGTACAGCAGGTATGCCAGGTAGATAAAAACTCACAACATATGCCAGACTTTTATTATACAGGCTCTCATGGGCCTGCGGAAAAGTTTTACAGAATATTATCTTCAGGAACATAAAAGTTTAAAATATTTCTGTATGTTTTTGAAAATGAATGTATGAATGGAGTAAAATACATCATTGATCTCTTCTGTCTCACCAAACAAGATCATTAAGAAGTCCTTGCATTTGATATTTGACATCAAATGACTTCTTTCTGCTTCATCCCTCTTAAGCAAACTGCAACAAGTTTTTGTGTTTGTCTACAGATTAAGAAGATTAAGTTAACTCACTGTAAATTAAATTAATCCATTTTCAAATGTTATCTTGACTTTGTCTGTCCTTGTTGGCAGGCATTGTGTTATTTATGCTGTAAATCCCCCCAATCTGGGTGCCTATAATATATCAAAATAAAAAATAAAAAAAACAGAAAGGTTTTGAAAATCCTATTTGATCCATGTCTGGATCAAGATATCAATCAGATATTATCCAGAGAAGTATTTTTTTGGCGTCGGTGCCTTTATTTGAGAGCGAACTGTTGAGAGGTGCCAGGAAACAAGTGGAGAGAAAGAGCGGGAATAACATCCAACACAGATCCCCGGGCGGACTCAGACCGGGGAAGTTACAGTCACTGTAATTGATGATGGTTGAACTTTTTTCAACACGGCTCACGGTGTGACCCTGGCAACCATAGAAATTACACAAGGGAAAATGACGCAGGAGCTAATTTTACTTGTTTCTGAGGTCTGTGAATTATACTCTTCCTCGACAGCAATGAACAAACAAATCAGTTAAAGCTAGAGCATAAAATCAGCCAGCTTATTTATTTCACAACAGCTTACTGTACTGTAATACAGAAATGCCAAAATATGTCAAAAAAAATATAACTTGTCACATCTCTCTCACAATTCTTGGTCACAAAAACAAACTAAAGGCTTGCATCCTTATCAAAAATCTGTAATATATCATCATCTGATATTGATATCAGTATTGGCCTCAAAGACCCAAAATGGGTTATGCTACACTTTCAGTTAATGTTGGTTTTGAAACACCATCACTTTCAATGTTTGATTATCTGGTTTGGGCCAGTAAACAATTTTTATGCTAAACTTTCCTTGTAATAGCTTATTTAAGACACATCAGCCACAAATAGTAACATTAGCCAAAAAGCTACATTTATGCACAACAATGGAGCACTGACAGAAAGTTGAATTCTACATAAAGCAGGTAATTACTCACAATCAGTGCAAATGTAATGTAGATATGCACAGTAGGATATGCAGGTAGGATCATTTTATAAAGGATATCATTATCGTCTTTCACTCGTTCTTCTCCTTCAACTCTGTTAAGCTGTTTCTTTTATGCTTCTTCATACAATTCCAGCTTTCTCTGCTGATCTTTCATTTCAAATCTTAAATAGCCTTTTATATTAAATATACTGTATGATGTAAGCATCCTCATTTCTCTTCTCCTCCTCTTGTCGCACAATCGCTTCCTCCCTGTGCCTCCACTTGCCCTTTTCCCACCTCTTTCTTCCATTCCATCCCTCACTCTCCTTCTCTCCCAATCCATCATCCACTCCCACATCACACCTTCGTCTTACAACTCCTCTCTTTCGAACACCCATCTCTCCCTCTATCCATTTATCCTCCCTGACCTTTCGCTCACTCCCCCTCACACCTTCATCAGCTCTCCTTACATACACCTCCTGTTGTTCTATCCATCCAGCCCATTTCTCCTCTTTCTCACACCCTCCCTCTATCCATCCCCCACCTCCCTCGCTTTAGGGTTGTCTGCTCTATCAGATTAGGCCTGTGTCATAAGGAAAAGAGAGAACGAGAGATTGCTGGTTGGATTAAAGGCAGTGCGGGAATGAAATTCTATGATCTCATTGTTTAGACGAGTCATATAAAGTTGGTGTGTGTGTGTGTGTGTGTGTGTGTGTGTGCATGCGAAGGGTGGTGTCCGCTTTATCCCCTGTAATGACAGGGAGCCGGCCAGGAACTGTCCTGTTGCATGCTGGGAAGTCATGCATGTGGTGAGAGAATGAGGGTTTAATGAATGACTGATTTGCACTTTTATTCTATTCATTTATCACTGTGGCGTACTGTAGATTTGACAGCATTATAAATGATTGTATGACTGGACATTAGAGCAATAAGATTGCTTCATAATGAAAAAAAAAAACTAAAGAATTCAACTAAAGACTGCTGTAATGTTATGATTGCATGCCTCACACAGTGCTTGTGACCCATGCAGTAAAACAGCATGTGACATGATAATTTATGTTAAAGAGGACACCACCTCTAAAAATGAAAATAATGACAATAACTTAAAGGTACCCGGGGGAGTAAACAACAGAGTCAATGTTTTTTCACCAAAATCATTGTGTGCATTCATAAAGGCTAATAAATATGTAGAATGCATTTCCTTACTCAAAAAACATTTGCAAAACTTTAAAGCTGCATTATTTACACAGATTGTGTCCTTCCTGTTTTGTTTTGTTTTGTTTGCATACACATATCCACCAACAACTTGTTACCCTCTTGCTTGTGGGTGCATGTGCACTTAAGGGTAAAGCACAACACACAAAAAAATACAAGTAAACATTACCATGTCTTCCAACCATGTTCCATGTAAAATACTACATTTTTAAATGTTTTTCAATGCTATTATACTATTCTAACTACTCAAGGGTATCTGCACTGTTTAAACCATTTTCTGTTAACGTATTTTAATGAAATGACTCAGTATTCTTAGGTAACTCAAGGTGTTTGGTTAATGTTAGGGAAAGGTCATGGTTTTGGTGAAATGTTGAAAACACTGACTTGAAGCATGAGAGGACAGGTGATGACTTTTTGTAAGTGTTTTAGCTGTCTAAACCTAACTATACATAGGCTGCAGCATGCTACTGTAATCTCAGTCTGCAGAGTTGTGTGCTCTGTGCGATAGACAATCCACGCTGACCTCCTCCCCATGACAGTATAAAGATGTCAATCTCACGAATTGAAACAAAGTGTCGCCTGTGAACGTAATCTAGGCGGCAACAGCGTTTCCATCAAAATGTAATAGGCAGAGCAAATAAGTCGTACACAACCATATTTTTTGTGCCAGACAAGGTTGGCTCTGTATATATTTGTCCGCAGAATAGGAGACCAAGCAGCGAGATGTAAGTGGCTGTTGCAAAGGTGACAGTGATTTATGTATGAACATCACCACTATGGGACTCAAGGGAATGTCAAAGTCATCAAGGTTCAAATCCTACTGGCGGAATAAAGAAACTAAGCTTAATCATTTCATTATATATCATCAGCTGATCAGCCAGAGGTGTTTTAGTGGGATGGATATTCTTTAACACAAAACATTTTCATGTGACTTTATTGTTCTTGAAGCAGCATCTAGTGAAAATCTCATTACATGATTCTATTATGATTTTGTTGGACTTGCTACGTTCTCCTCAGATACGCCACGCACACAGGCACACAGACAGGTTAATGATTAACTCTCTGTGTGTGTTAATCATCATAGAACGCGAGGTGAAGAAGTGCTGAATGCCAATGTGGTGTGCGGCACACGCTTCGTCTTCCTCGGCTTGCTCACACTTGAATGGTGACCTTGGGGTATATTGTTATTCATTAGTGGACGGAGGCAGGCAGACTGCCTTCTCTTATCTCTATGGGACACAAACCAGCAGTGGGATGCCAGTAACGTTCCTATCTGTCCTCACTG
Organism: Thunnus thynnus; assembly: GCF_963924715.1. Taxonomy (NCBI): domain Eukaryota; kingdom Metazoa; phylum Chordata; class Actinopteri; order Scombriformes; family Scombridae; genus Thunnus; species Thunnus thynnus. The sequence goes on from NC_089540.1 coordinate 7,590,657, forward strand.
TAATAAGCGTCACTGTTTTAAATCAGCAGAGTGGAGAGATCAGACAGTAGCCTTGAAAGATAAAAGGAAGGTCCTGCTGTCCTGTCTGTCAGGTGCTTAACACTTTCATTGCCTGTCAAAATGACTGTTTTTATATGAAACAGCGCAGGCAGTCCTGTCATCTTTTGAGGTTTTAAAATTCAGACTGTAAGTAAAGAAAGATGAATAAAGAAAAGCTGTGGTGAGGCCAGATGACTAAACTTATCAATTATCTTGATTTGAAATAACTGGCAGACTGAATTTTTCTTATTGATCATGTCATTTTGTGACTTAAAAACCTCCCACAAGTCAATCCATCCCACACAGAGTGATGACAACAACAAACTAGTTTAACATGGATGTAAAGAACTTTCTGGCTGATCATAGTTCATATCATCACATTGGATCATATGGAGCATGACTATCAAAATGGACTAGAGGATATTATACCTGACAGATGTTACACTAGATTACTTGTGAATTTTGTTGGTGTATGAGAAAATTGGTGAATGTGAAGTTTGTTTGTTTTTTAAATTCACACGTACAGTACATGCCGAGTCTCAAGTCTTAGCTATGAAGGCCCGAGAAACAGTTAGTAATAAATATACAGAAATGATGAATGCTGTTAAAATGTTGTATTCATTACATTCAAATATACTTGTGACTTGGTATGTTATTCTGCTACAGAGTCACAATCATTTGTTATTTCTGAGCTGAACGTTATGCATGTTGCCATCCATTTTTGTTGAGCGCAGCAGAGTCTTTATATCCGAATGTGACAGTCTGAGGGATCATCTGCTGTCTGCCTGCTGGTCTACGCTGCCAAATGTATCTTTCCCTTCTGCTTGTGGAACATGATTGGCTGCTATTGGATTGATTCATGTGTTGGCAGGAAAATTAAGAGTTGATTCTCAACACACTGTTTTATAATATAATATAATTATAATGATTGTAATCTTTGGATTTAGGGAAGATATCAGTTCACTCCAGGTCAAGTCCAAGTAAAGTCACGAGTCGTTTATAGAGGCATTGCAATTATTTAAAGAAATTAATATTTCCGAGGAGTGACCTATAGTTTGAGTTGTCAAGAACCAAAAAGAACAGATTTTGAGAAAAGAAAAAAAGCAGAAGAATATACTCTTTACAAGTTTCTTTCGGATGTGTGTTGTTGTAGCATGTTTGTGTTTCGCAATGCAGGTTCCAAAGTTGGCACAGTTTGAGTCGCCCTGAGATGGAACACTCTTCATCACATTTTCAGAGAAACTTTGAAAGTCGAACGGGTGAGCGAGTCACTGGAGGTGGAATCAGCGAAGTGTGGAAGTAAATTACAAGCTTTGAAGTAAATGTCCTGCATGACCTTCATGCACCCTGCCCAAAAAGTACAGACTTAATCAATAAAACATCTTTTTAGTGAGCAGAATTGCTCTTTTTCAAACTTTTGACAGAAAAAGAAGGATGACGGCAAAATCTGAATCAGTTTTACTGGCAGATTTAAGAAATAAGTTGGGTTTGCACGCAGTCTAAACTGAAATCAGCAGCACCCCTAAGTGAGTGCAGAGATTTTAGTGGAAAGCATCATGGGTAATCAACACTGTCTTTGTCCTGTCTTGCATCCCGTTATGAAACGAGTAATAATAAAAAGGGAGCTTGTGGACCTTAGCAAATGTTCTATGAGGAAGACTTCATTCACTCTCCTCCACTTCTCCAGTCACTCTTACCTCTTGGCTCCTCTCCATTCTCTTACACCCCTGCTTCCCTTTATCCTCCTGTCATTTTTAAATAGGGCAACTCCTTCCACAATCTCTTCATCCAATCTCTTAAACCTAAAGGTACCACTCCTCTCACCTACCTGCACAGGAGCCAATCATTAGTCGCCATCCCCTTTACTAATCCAATCAGCTTCTCCTGTAGTTTGCTCCATCTGAAACTACATTTTTATCAGCATTGCCGTTATTTGTTTAGAGGCTTTTCAAAATTTGAGGTGAAAGGCTGTAGTATTTATGGGACACACTAAGGTCACATCTTCTGTACAGCTAGTACCATAGAAGCTGTCAGTCTGCTTTATCATCATAACGCAGAACGTATTGCACAAGATAACAAGAGGTTGATGTCTGCAATGTTGTTGACCACACACGGAACTTCTTTATTTTTGCAGGCAGCGCAATGATTTTGCTGGCTCCCTTCCATGTTTGTGGCTCTCTGCTCTTCTGTCAAATCGTGTCATGTCAAATATATTGAGTGTGGACCAATAGAGGAAAAAATATATTTCAAATGCGGTCAGGGCAGATGAACTGAAGTGCAACAGATTTAGCACATTACTTCCAACTATTTTGGTTTGTTTTGCTGTCGCCATAACAATGAGATTTCCACCTATTGCAATCTAAGAACCTCCAATTTAAGGAGTCACAATATTTTATGATTTTTAAGCTGGCGTCAGGATTGATTTCTTAAAACTGCTCCCAGGGATGTACAACTGTACTGTAGATCCCAAAATAGCTTCCATCTGTACATTATAAAAATACAGACAGGAGATGAAAACAGATAAAAGGGTCTTCATTTATTTGTCTTTTTGTCATCCTGAGGATGGGTGTAGCCGAACCTGTATGAAATTAGAGGGCAACGAGGCCTTTAATGTCTCGCCTACCGCAAAGTACGTTTGATGTGTATGCATGCATGTGCTTTCGTGTATGCATATATGTGAGGCCTGAGGGAGGACGAGGGTCATCAAAGTGTCTTTCTGCATCAAAGCTGCTTTTCCCAAAGCCTTACATAAAAACTGCTTTGCACTCAGAGCAAGAGAGGGGACACACATGACGCCCTTTATTCACATACACCAAATACATTACATTTCCACAAGGCACAGGTTAAATATAACAACGTGTTTTTGCATGTTTTAAGCTATCTTAAAATAACAGAAAAAGTCTAAACTGAGCCAAGAACTTTTAATGTGATCAAGTATGCAGTCTTGCTCCTTGGAGAAATGTGCATACTCATAAATAATGATTGGACTGTCCTAAACCATCAGAATAACTTTTATGAATTGTGAAGTCTTGTGGTGTTCAACTTGAGGTTCCATTTCTCTCATCTCACGTGTCGGGAAAAATGAGGGTAAGAAAAATGCACTGACTCAATCTTCCTTTCATAAGAGAACTGAAAACACGCACTTCCTTTCATTACACGCGCAGTTAAGTTGAAATGGATTACATGGAATGCTAAACATACTTTCCACTCTTTTGCATTCAATTAAAGTTTATCGTCACCACTGAGGTTCATTTGTGTTTCGTCCTTGGCCCCTTGTGGCACGGGGCCAGCAGGGGCAGCATCTTGCTAAGGCTGAACCATCTGTGCGCATGAGCACATACAGACACACGCACACAAAGCTCTGACTCGTTGTCAGTGAGTTTGACGACAGGCTTCGTGAAGGGATGTGTGTGTATTTGTGTACATGCACAACAAAGAAAACAAAGTCCTTCAATGTTCTTGTCAGAAACAATACGCAGTCTGTAAAAGTTATTAATATTAAGGCAGTTTTCTTGTATTAAGTCTGCTAAAATACACACTTGTTTTCATTCCAAATAAAGTTGAAAGTAAGGGATAAAGTTATTGGGCCCTATTTTTTTGGCAGATCTTGAAATTGGCTTTTCAGATCTGTGAGATACTTCAGTGCAGTACAGTGTGTATAGCTCACAGGTGGGAGGAGAGGTGTAAACAGGTGAAGGTCGTCCTCGGTGTTTACCTTGATTAAATTACCTGAAAATACACCAGCCTGCTAGAAAATAACTTCACACATCAGACAGGTCACTTACAACTCTGTATTAACTCTGTATTAAGCATGTTTATGTGGGAGATGTCTGATTAGTGGGGCTCATCAATCCTGTGCATCATGGTATCCTTTCCAACTGTACTTTTAGTAAAAGTGGTGTTTCGTGTTTTATTCTTAAAATGCATTACAGTACTGTTGTGTCACATACATTACTTTCTAATTGACATTGCGGGTGTATGTGATGTGCTGTTGTGTGTAGCTTTGTATTTTGTATTTTGTAGGGTGTGTTTTGTGTGTTTTTTGCTTTGTACTGTTTGTTGTTGTGCTGTTGCATGTTTTGATTGTAGGGGACTACGGATGCAAATTAGCTTCGAGCTAACCCCGGTGCAGTGCATCTTTAATGTTTAAAAACTGCACATTGTCCCAGTCAATAAATCAAATTAAAAAAAAAAAAAAATAAAATTAAGATATGATTTGACCATTTACGAGGTGAGATACCGATGAGATTGATGTGTTAAACTGCTTCATTTCACAACATTATCATTGTGGTCATTGTGTTAATTAACTGTTAAAAACCCCACACCAGCTGGCTTGGCTGCAGATTTGTGGTGATGTGTGTTGTGCAGCTCTACACCATCAGACAACCAATCACTGTGATCGGCTAAGAATATGTTTATTAATCACCACACCCTTCCATTTATATTCCACTTTGCACTTTGCGCAGCTGCACATGCATGAATCAAAATAGCAGGTGTGCTTGGAGTCGTCCACACAGTCTGTGCACCTAAGACTTTCCACTTTGTGCTATTCCCACATTCTACAAATTCTTAACATTTAGTTTCTGCTTTCGAGACACGTGAAATAAAGCAGTTTACCCACATGTGCAAAAGATAACTAAATGTTTATCAGGCCTTCTTACTTTTCCATTCATTAGAGAAGCAATCACTGTTAATTTTAAAATTAATGCAAAGCCAAATGTTCCTTCTGGATGAGTGTCAAAAAGCCCGTCTGTAGTCTAGAAGACTAATGCTTACTTGCGTCATGTGATGGTGCTCTGTATGAGTATGCACACGCACAAGCTCACTTAGTGAAACCAAACTGGGGGAAAAAAAGAAAAACCTGAGAGACGGGGTCTTGCTCCCATCAGCGTCCCATTCTGCAGAGTCAGCTTTCCTCTGCCCATCACCGCTCTCTTCCCCCCCCGCCCGTCTCTCTCAGTTGCTTTCTCTTCACAACCAAAGCACTTTTACTGTCCGTTTTTGTCCCTCCACCATCTTTCATCTTGATTTCCTCTTTTTGCACCCCTCCCTTCCCCTCCTCTGCATCCTCCCTCCATCTCCATCCTCTCCTCTGCCCTGCAAAGGGACTCGCAGACCCGATGAATGGAGGGCAAAGCCAGAGCCAGAGAGCATCCGTCATCCATTCGCTTCGTCCCTCCCCCCCACCTCCCTTGCTCTCTATCCCATCCCTCCTCCATTCTCCCTCCTCCTCCTCCTCCTCTCTTCTCTCCTCTGATTGCCGCGGCTAGGATCACTGCACTTCTCCATGCGCTGAGATGGAGAGCACTCACAGAGGGCTCATTGCAGCCCAACTAAGCCAGGTGGAGACAAGCTGAAAGGGCTGACTAGTCCCAGAGGGAGCAAAGAGGTGGGAGGTGACCCTCTCTGTCATCACTTAAGAACATTGTGGAAAGACAAGGAATTGGATTGTCTGTGTGCCGGATGGGGCATTCAACAAAGGTGATCCTTGCTGCCGTTTGAGTTGATTTATTTTTTTTTTTACTGTAAGAAAAACTGAATTCTGTGTTCGAAAGGCTTTTGTTGACTCTTGATATGGATCCGGGTTGAAACTGGATTGTCTCTTAAACGTGACGGGATTTGGATTAGAATGCCGATGTGGAGCGCTTGAGTTTTGGGACGTAGCGCTCTGTAGCAGGACCACATGGACATGTTTGGTTTCTCCAAGATGCCGAAGCTGTCAGGGTGAGTGCGTGTGTTGAGTTTTACACCTTAAAGGCACCGAGGTCATTTGTCACATAACATCTTCAACGAGTAAATGGAAGTCCTTCAGTACACCTTTCTGCTTGAACGCCTGCATGTTCCTAAATGTGTGATTTTCTGAGGGCACAACATATGGAGAATACAAAATAGCTCTTTAAAAAACTTTTTGTTCAGATTTCTAGACAGCTATCTTGGGAACAATGTTGAGATATTCCATCCAAAATGTGAAAATTGTCTGTACAACATCAAATTTATTGTTACCTTGAGCAGTGTTTGCCGGGTTTAATAGCCTTGTCCTGCTGTATGTCCAAGGAATGAAGCCATCATTCACTTCGTCCACTGATGTGTGTTTCACCCACAAAGTTTTATGACTCTTCCAATCAATAAGTATTATCAATTATTGCTGACAAGGCTAGAGTGAATGTTTGGTGAAGCAACTGATGTATTTTGTCCTGTCTAGCTAGTAGAGGCCTGTTTTTTTTTCTTGTTTTTCTTGTATTATTTGTGTTGCTTGAGTGACTAAGAAATCACCATGATGGGATCTATACGGTACAACTCCTACTAAGATATGGATATTTGCAGCGGCAACTCAGCGAATGAAGGAAATGAAAAAGAGAAACAGAATCAGGGAGACCTCGGAGCGAACAGATAGCGCGAGGGATTAAGGAAGAGAAACAAGAGAGGACGGACAATGGTTACTGAAAAGGATGGGAACACAAAGTGAGCTGGTGGAGGGCACAGAAGCAAAAGAAGGGTTGTAACCAGACTACTAAGTACTTCAAAAGACAGTTTGGTTTAAGAGGGTTTACTCTCAGTAACCCTATCCATTCCCCATGACACACAACCACGCCCCTTAGGCAATTATAAGGTAGTTCATGGGCAGAGGATTCAGACATGACATTAAATGTCTGATTGGATAGTTGAATACCTTTCCCGGCGGCAGAATGGCAGCAGTGCTGGAATGTTTGATTTTTCTGACAGCAGGGTAGATTGGCAATGTTCCCAGCTGTTCAGAAATGTAGTGGCATTGATAAATTAAATGAGCAATTAGTCAGGCTAAATGCCTGGGGTAAATTAAAAATGTCTTTGTTCTTACAGTTTGTCTTGATTTTTGCATTGCTGTGCTTGGTAAAACGTTCAGTCTGGCTGGTGAGGTAGAGTTTTTACACGTTTTTTTTTTTTTTTAAATTCAAAATGCAGCTATTGAGACAGCGTTTTCACCCAGAGATGTTGTCAAATTTTGTTTTCATTTCACATACCGAACAAGTTGAATTGAACTAACCTCAGGCCTGAGATGTGAAGAAACTCTAAGAAGTCTTAAGACAGGAGGAGACAGAGCTGCAGCAATAATGAGGGGCTCAGCACACAACAATCCCCGCTCACTGTGGTTTTATATGTTGCACACACACACACATGCACACTACACGATACACATGTATATAAATACATGTTTGCATGATCCTTGACTCATGTGTGGTCACAGCACTAAGCCCACTAAACATGGCTCATGACAAATCTTTTAAACCTACACATATACTTGGAGGTTAGCATCTGGATCTTCTACTCCTCTCAAAGAAAGAGAGAAACAATGCAAAGAAATTGTACACTGAAGTTTGAACAGTTTGGAGTAGCACATCTTTCCTTACAGCAAGAAAGTGAGCAGCTTCAAACACTGAACTGATCTAATGTGTTTTTAAT